>NC_086116.1:58150286-59350286 GCF_963921235.1 Mobula hypostoma | reverse complement strand
CAGGGCTGAAATGGTTGCCAGAAGAGGACACAGGTTTAAGGTGCTGGGGAGTAGGTACAGAGGAGATGTCAGGGTTAAGGTTTTTCTTTTTTACGCAAAGAGTGGTGAGTGCGTGGAATGGGCTGCTGGCAACGGTTGTGGAGGTGGATACATTAGGGTTTTTTAAGAGACTTTTGGATAGGTACATGGAGCTTAGAAAAATAGAGGGCTATGGGCAAGTCTAGTAATCTCTAAGGTAGGGACACGTTCGGCACAACTTTGTGGGCCGAAGGGCTTGTATTGTGCTGTAGGTTTTCTATGTTTCTATGGTTGCTTGAGGAATCATAAAACACTAAAACAAAAAAGCTGATGAATATTTTACTTTACAACATAATTTACTCAGTTGATTGCAAAGTGTCTAACAAGAATTGTATAATTGCAGTGTTTTTCCTTTTGTGTATGTACTTTAGCACTTATACTTTAAACAAACTTTAGTTACAAACCAACTTTCCTTACAGAGCCGTAATAATTATGGGCCAAGTGCAGGAATTACTTGCATCTTCCAGAGAACATTAAGAGTCACTTTGGTGAGACCAAGGACACGACTTTCTAAATCCTCCACTCAATGAATTGCTGTTCAAGCCCCACAAGCCGAATGATTAGGTGCATCTGGGTTCCAAGCATAGGCATGGAATTTCTGCTTCCAAGTTGAAGAATTCAACTACATACTGTAGATCTGGGTACTCTAAGACTCCCATCCACCCTTTTGTATGTAAGTGTACTACAACCAAAATTGTTTGGGGAATGGATGGACCATGGATGGAACACAGGTTACAAAGAAAAAAGAATAATACTGTGTTATCTCATGGGCTCAGGACTTGCAAACCAAGACCAAATCAGACAGGATGACAACATGTTAGACAGACACAAACTGAAGGAGGAAATGGAAAAGAATGCATTTTATTGATGAAAGTAAATGCATCACAATCTGCAGCAGAATACTCAGATACTGATCTTATATTAGAAGTCTAATCACTGCACACACTTTAAATCAGGCACCCTCTCAAAGCAATATTCAATACTTTTAATAGCTCTATAAAGGCAAAGACTCTTCCACTGAACTGTTCCAGAAGTGTAAATGTTAAGAATTTTTGTCGCCTACTCTAAAGTGATGTGTTAAATGTGCCAGGAGCAGTCAATGATGTGTAAAAGTTGCCTTAGTTTGATATCATAAGAAAGGCCTCCCTCCCCAATTACTCCAATGACTGGCGCAGCAGGTGGTTTTATATATAAAAATGTTCCCAGACAGCACTTTCAAATCACATCAATCACAGTAACTAAGAGCCAGAAAATATAGTTGTGCCATCACTCTTCGGTTACTGGTTTTATATTACTTGCAAGATTCACCGGGGAGATGGAGAGTGATAGAGCATATAATCATTTTCCATTCCAGCAAATTGCTCATACTAAACAGAGAAGAAATCAATAAATAATTAATAAAATCTCAAGTGTCAGCACTTCTGAAGACACCAGCCTGTTTACAGATTTTGTTCATTTACAAGGAAATACTTCGAAGTTTATCACATAATGAATTACTTTTGAAGTGCAGTAGCTGCCAGGTAGGCAGCTTCCCGCCTTCCTATAGCCATCTCAGTCCTCATAACATTAGAGTCGCATTAGCATTCAGCTGTTTAATTAAAATACAAAACTGGGAAGAGAAGGTGTCTGCTACCCTGACCAGAAATACCCAGGTATTTCTGTCGCCCTGTTCACAGGTTCTGATGTGCATCACCATAGTAACATTCTAAACTACCTCTTTGCTACTATACTACTCAGCAAGGTGGGATTCTATTCACCCATTTCTATGCATCAATCTGAGAATCACCCAGAATGGATTCTCTTGTTGGGTCTCATGATGCTTACCAAAGTGTCCAATTCTTAGGCCCCTTCTACTTTTTATCCATTCACCCAAAAATTTTTCCATGTGTTAGTGAGGACACCCAATTACTCTAAATTATCAAACTGCCTGATCCGCGTGACTGGTTGCTCTGAAATTTCGTCCAGCCAAATACCAGGAAGGCTGAAGCCACAGTGTTTATTTCCTGCCACAACTCTGTTGTTTAGCCAGAAGCAGAAATGGGGAGATCACACAAGTTTTCATCAAGGGGTCAGCAGTGGCAAAGTGAGCAGCTTCAATCAAGTTCATGAGTGTCAGCATCTCTGAAGATCTATCCTGGGCCAAACATATTGATGCAATTCTGAAGAAGGCATGCCAGAATATTTCATTAGGAGTTTGTGGAGATTTGGTCTGCCACCAAATTTCTACAGATGTGTTCTGCAGAGCACTCTGACTGGCTGCAATTATCAAACTGGTAAGCAGGTGCCGATACATTGAATTTGAAGAAGCTGCAGAAGGCTGCAAACTCAATCAGCTCCAAGGGCACTGGCCTCCCCACCAGAGAACATCAACAAAGGCAATATCTTAAGAAGGCAACATCTATCGTGAAGGATCCTCATCATCCAGGCCATGCCCTCTACTCATTACTACCATCAGGGAGGAGGAACAGGAGCCTGAAGACATGCATATATTTTGGGAGCAGCTTCTTCCCCTCCGCCATCAAATTTCTGAACAGTCCATGAACCAATAAAGACTGCCTCGCTATTTTGCTCTCTGCGCTATTTACTTTTTCGGAGGACATCGCAAGCGATTGCTCTCGCTGGAGGCTGGAACTAAGCAGAGGTCTAAAAAGAGGAGAAGAGAAGCTGAGGCTTGCTGCTGAAGAAAAGTGCACATTCGTCGGAAAAACAGCACCAAGACAACACTGGAGGACAGCGCCTTCAAGTGCAGTCACTACAGCTGAGACTGTCACTCCCATGTGGGCCTCTACAGCCACAACAGACGCTGCTCTAACACAGACTGAAGCAAGACCTTCCAGGCGCAGATCCATAATCTCGTGAGACTAACGGATGCCACCATGAATTGTAATTTATAGGAATAAAAATGTACTGCAGTGAACTGCTACTGCAGAACAAATCACAACATAATCAGCGAAAATAAAACTGATCCTGATTTATTCCTGGCAACAATCCAAAACTTCAACAGATTTTTCCTATAACCTTGGAGTTATGGAACTCGGACTTTTGATTTCCATCTCTGTAACATACCTGAATCTACTCCATGCCTGAATCAGCTCATCTGCTCCCAAAAATTTCATTCACATCGCTGTTAATTCCAGGCCTGATTATTCCCACAAATTGGCATCCCGCTTTCTATTATCTTAAATTTAATGTCATCCAAAATTCTGCTACCCATATCCTGCTATCACCCTCATGCTTACATACAGTTTACGCATTATAATCAGGTTTGATTATTTGGCCCCTCAAGCCTGCTCCACCATTGTGGCTGATCTGACTTTAACCTCAACTTTGCATTCCAGTCTGTCCACAGTAACCTTGTTGATCTGCCTTAAAAATATTCATTGATCCCACGTACTGATTTTGAAGAGTTCCAAAGACTCTCAAACCTCAAAAAAATATTTTGCCTAATTCTGTGTTAAATGAGCATCTCTTTGTTGTTAAATAGTGACTCCTAGTTCTAGATCCTCTTACAAAAGGAAACATGCTCCCTACAACCAGCCTGTCAAGACCACTCAACTTCTTCTATGTTTTAAACTCCAGCAGATACAGCCTATCTAACCTTTCCTCATAAGAACCATTACTCCCTGGCTAAGTGTGAATTTAACAATTATTCTGGCTTTAAAATTTGTCCATGCCACCTTTGCCCCTTCTTTAATTTCCACCAGACCTTCAACTATCTCTAATTTTCTCTAATTTTGATCTTGTAATCACTCCCAAACTTAATCACTACATTAGTAACTTACTGCAGCCACCAAGCTCTGAAATTTCTTCGACTTTTCTACCTCTCTTTTCCCTTCACAATGATCCTTATGACTTTATCCTATCCCATATCCCAACTCTCTTCATCCCTTAAGATGAATCTGATGACTTTAGCTGACCTTTTGGTCACCTCCACCAGCATCTCTTTAGGACTGGTGAAAGTTTCTGTTCAAAAACCCTGCTGTGAACACACTGGTGAGGGTGAGTTGTGATATACTAACAGGTAGCATACAAATAGAAACTGCCTTCTGGACTTCAAGGCAAGTGGTCCTGTTTTCGAATCTGGCCAGCTCCTTGCACGCTTTCCATCCCTGCTGAGTTGAGCATCGAGCTAGCAACTTGGCCTCGTAAAAATTAGACAAAGTGCTAAAGAAACAGCAAGGTTGCTGCCCGATGCGCCACAAAGTACAAAACTATTGACCACAACATCAAAAATGCCCTTCTAAGTGTTTAGAACTTCTTTGCAGCCAAATCTGTTATATATTAAAGAACATATATATTATAGGAATATTAAACCAAAAGGTTCCATTTACTCCTTCATATTTGTTCTGGTAATAACACCAGAGTTGATATTATACATACACTTAACAGTTATCTTACCAAATAAAACTCTCATTGTTATAAGCAGTGACCCCATATTCCCACAGGCTTTATCAAATGAAATTTATTTCCTGAAAGAAATTAAATCATCCCAAAAATCTCAATATTCAATTCTCCACTTAAGGTAGCTCGCAATATTAAAGCAATGAATATTGAAGTCATTAAGGAATTTGGGGGTACTGACTTGACAGGCCAAATGGCCAACTCCTCCTATTTCGTGTGCTCTTCTGGATAATAGAGCCTCTTCACATCTCAATAAATCAGGATTTTTTAAAAATATAAAATCTCCCATTTTATAACCTGATACGTTCCAAAGTCATAAACATCCCAATTGCTCTTACATAGATACGGAACTAAGTCAAAGTTCTTGAGCCAGTGCATTAAACTCACAGTGCCATCCGGTCCCTCAAAGTTTTAACCCAGCACAGGACCAACAATTAAAGCAATTAATTTTTACTAAAAATGCAATAAAAGGATCAATGTTTTATGTATACACATATTATTTCAACTTCGAAGCATAAGTTCAGCAATAATTCATATGGTTCTGTGTCCTTCTGACAACAGCTCTGTTTGAAGCACCATTTACACACTTACCTGGTTTAAAGTTCAGAAATGGGAGGCAGCAGACAAAAGAATAGTTTCACAGGAAAGAAACAATTCACTTTATTCTCCAGGATAAATGCCAAGTTTCCAAAAAAGAAAGTTTTCTGAAAGAACACCTGAAGACCACCCAGTCTCCACTAAATCAGTGGGCATCCTATGTAACCACTTTGGATCTCAACTCATTCCCCAGGGATAAACTAGTCCTCCTTCCTCTTTCCATGCAGGAGTGGCATGAAATTCTTCCAAACTTCAGCATAAGTGAGTGTTCCAACAAAGACCACTGATGTTCCAATCCAGTGCCAGAAAGTGAAGGGGTTCTTGAAGTAAATTATGGAGAAGATCAGGCTGATAAACTTGCGAAGTGTCACAACGAGCGTAACTGTTAAAGATGTGCACTCTGTTGTCAAAATAAACACACCACGAATGCAAACATATCTGAAAGGACAAAGTTAAAGATATGAAACAACATTCTTTTTTTTCCCCCAAGAGACATTAAGGGAAAGGATACGCCTTGTTTTGTTCAATCTAAATGGCCAGAATACATGGGTAGGGGACAATGGAATGAATTTCTGTTTCTGGTCAGAACTTGAGATAGGAAGCAGGGACCATCAGCACAAAGTATCATTGACATAACAGAAATTGTTCAAAGAAAAGTGAAGTATGGCACTTAATGCCAAATTTGCTTTCTACCTAAGAATGTTGTTAAGAGGTTTGGGAAATACGAAGGCACAATTCATCATACTTACAACATCACCAAAGCACCTTAAGGGATGGGAGAGGATTGTTGGGGCATTTCATTTTCACTGCAAATCACTGACAGAGCCTACCATTGTATTGTCACTTCCGTCGTCTTGCTATACTGTTCCAAACCCAATGCCTTCTGAGTGGAGATATCCTCCTTTGACCAAAGGCAGTTGCCACAGTATCACAATAAATATTAAATATTGAAAAGGATACTGAGTTAGAACATTCATCATGAGGTAAAACCACATAACCGGTATGGTTAGTCCCAGGGGTACAAGTTCAATCGATTCTATGAAATGGGGGAAAAAACACTAGTGTCACAACCCATAGACCACATTTCAGACTGTACAACCCATACACCACGTTTCAGACTGTACAACCCATACACCACGTTTCAGATGCCACAATCCATACACCACATTTCAGACTGTACAACCCATACACCACATTTCAGACTGTACAACCCATACACCACGTTTCAGACGGCACAACCCATACACGGTTCAGACAGCACAACCCATACATCATGTTTCAGACTGTATAACCCATACACCACGTTTCAAACTGCACAACCCATACACGTTTCAGACGGCACAACCCATACACCACGTTTCAGACAGCACAACCCATACACCACGTTTCAAACTGCACAACCCATACACCACGTTTCAGACGGCCCAACCCATACACCACGTTTCAGACTGTATAACCCATACACCACGTTTCAGACTGTATAACCCATACACCACGTTTCAAACTGCACAACCCATACACGTTTCAGACGGCACAACCCATACACCACGTTTCAGACGGCCCAACCCATACACCACGTTTCAGACAGCACAACCCATACACCACGTTTCAGACTGTATAACCCATACACCACGTTTCAGACTGTATAACCCATACACCACGTTTCAAACTGCACAACCCATACACGTTTCAGACGGCACAACCCATACACCACGTTTCAGACTGTACAACCCATACACCACGTTTCAGACGGCCCAACACATACACCACGTTTCAGACGGCCCAACCCATACACCACGTTTCAGACGGCACAACCCATACACCACGTTTCAGGCGGCCCAACCCATACACCACGTTTCAGACTGTACAACCCATACACCATGTTTCAGACGGCACAATCCATACACCACGTTTCAGGCGGCACAACCCATACACCACGTTTCAGGCGGCACAACCCATACACCACGTTTCAGACGGCCCAACCCATACACCACGTTTCAGACTGTACAACCCATACACCACGTTTCAGACGGCCCAACCCATACACCACGTTTCAGACGGCCCAACCCATACACCACATTTCAGATGGCACAATCCATACACCACGTTTCAGACTGTACAACCCATACACCACGTTTCAGGCGGCACAATCCATACACCACGTTTCAGACTGTACAACCCATACACCACGTTTCAGACTGTACAACCCATACACCACGTTTCAGACGGCACAACCCATACACCACGTTTCAGACGGCACCACCCATACACCACGTTTCAGACTGTACAACCCATACACCACGTTTCAGACTGCACCACCCATACACCACGTTTCAGACGGCCCAACCCATACACCACGTTTCAGATGGCACAATCCATACACCACGTTTCAGACTGTACAACCCATACACCACGTTTCAGGCGGCACAACCCATACACCACGTTTCAGATGGCACAATCCATACACCACGTTTCAGACTGTACAACC
Source organism: Mobula hypostoma (assembly GCF_963921235.1). Classification (NCBI taxonomy): domain Eukaryota; kingdom Metazoa; phylum Chordata; class Chondrichthyes; order Myliobatiformes; family Myliobatidae; genus Mobula; species Mobula hypostoma. The sequence continues at coordinate 59,342,722 of NC_086116.1, read as the reverse complement.
CATACACCACGTTTCAGACTGTACAACCCATACACCACGTTTCAGATGGCACAATCCATACACCACGTTTCAGACTGTACAACCCATACACCACGTTTCAGACGGCACAACCCATACACCACGTTTCAGACGGCACAACCCATACACCACGTTTCAGACTGTACAACCCATACACCACGTTTCAGGCGGCACAACCCATACACCACGTTTCAGACTGTACAACCCATACACCACGTTTCAGACTGTACAACCCATACACCACGTTTCAGACGGCACAACCCATACACCACGTTTCAGACGGCACCACCCATACACCACGTTTCAGACGGCACCACCCATACACCACGTTTCAGACTGTACAACCCATACACCACGTTTCAGACTGCACCACCCATACACCACGTTTCAGACGGCCCAACCCATACACCACGTTTCAGATGGCACAATCCATACACCACGTTTCAGACTGTACAACCCATACACCACGTTTCAGGCGGCACAATCCATACACCACGTTTCAGACTGTACAACCCATACACCACGTTTCAGACTGTACAACCCATACACCACGTTTCAGGCGGCACAACCCATACACCACGTTTCAGACGGCACCACCCATACACCACGTTTCAGACGGTACAACCCATACACCACGTTTCAGACTGCACCACCCATACACCACGTTTCAGACGGCCCAACCCATACACCACGTTTCAGACGGCACAATCCATACACCACGTTTCAGACTGTACAACCCATACACCACGTTTCAGGTGGCACAACCCATACACCACGTTTCAGATGGCACAATCCATACACCACGTTTCAGACTGTACAACCCATACACCACGTTTCAGACGGCACAACCCATACACCACGTTTCAGACGGCACAACCCATACACCACGTTTCAGACGGCACAACCCATACACCACGTTTCAGACTGTACAACCCATACACCACGTTTCAGACGGCACAACCCATACACCACGTTTCAGACTGCACCACCCATACACCACGTTTCAGACGGCACCACCCATACACCACGTTTCAGACTGTACAACCCATACACCACGTTTCAGGCGGCACAATCCATACACCACGTTTCAGACTGTACAACCCATACACCACGTTTCAGATGGCACAATCCATACACCACGTTTCAGACTGTACAACCCATACACCACGTTTCAGGCGGCACAATCCATACACCACGTTTCAGACGGCACAACCCATACACCACGTTTCAGACTGCACCACCCATACACCACGTTTCAGACTGTACAACCCATACACCATGTTTCAGACTGTACAACCCATACACCACGTTTCAGACGGCCCAACCCATACACCACATTTCAGACTGTACAACCCATACACCATGTTTCAGACTGTACAACCCATACACCACGTTTCAGACTGCACCACCCATACACCACGTTTCAGACTGTACAACCCATACACCACTTTTCAGACGGCACAATCTATACACATTTCAGACTGTACAATCCACACACCACGTTGCAGACGGCACAATCCATACACCACGTTTCAGATGGCACAATCCATACACCACGTTGCAGATGGCACAATCCATACACGTTTCAGACGGCACAATCCATACTCCACGTTTCAAGCAGTACGTGTATATACAGAGCGAGACATAAAACACGTAAGATTACACAGAATTTTACAGCAGAACAAGCATTTGCAAACAGTCTTTGCCAGAGTTTACATTCCACATGAGCATCCTCACACCTCATATCATTTAACTCATCATTACATTTTTACTTCTTTTGTCCTCATTAAGTGATTTGGTGACTCCTTAAGTGTATTTCTGAAATTTGCTTCACCTACATATAGCTGCAGATTCTAACTACTCTTTGGATAAAAATAAACCTCTCTGGAATTTGTTAATGGAATTTAGGAACAATTACCTTATAGTTAATGCTCTGAATTTTGGACATCAGTGAAAATGGAAAAACATGCCCAGCTTCTGCTAACAAAAGCATTTTATAATTTCACAAACCCTCTTTCTGAACTCATGTTATTTTCAGGTGAAAATAGTCATAGTCATACTTTATTGACCCCGGGGGAAATTGGTAAAATGAAGGGTTGCAGGATATTTAAACATGATCTAACACCAACAAAAACAGTCACTTACTACCCATTTTATGGTATGCATTAAACTATATAGAGACCATCTAATCTGAATTCTTGAGTGTCCATATTAATATTCGTATATATCATTGGGGTCCAATAATAAATTGTTAACGTGCAAGTTACTCCCAGTATCATTTGATACGGGAATCAACTCAGTCACGTAAGATTTGATTCTGGCCTGTAACTCACTCCCAATCTTAGTTGGGTCTACTCAGGCATGGTTTTCTTCTTCAATTTTCATTCTAACCAATGCTCTAATTTCTCTCCACTGTCTTCAGATTGGGATTAGGAAACCTGTTAATAAGATGCCCAATTCAACTTCTAATATTAACTCTATTCAAAATTGTCCCTTTAATGAAGTCATACTGATTCATTTTGCAAGTATTATTTTCAGACATCCCACCTCTCCCGGAAGTTCCAGGAGTCTCCCACATATTGATAGTGGCTCCCTGACGCCCCCAAATTATATACAATATCCCAGAAATCATATTTTTTGAGAGCAAGTGAGAGAGCGTAAGAGAGAGCCAGCACGACAGAGAGAACATGCCATGGCAGAGTATTCCAAAAAAAGAAAATATAAAATGTATGTCACCCCAGACTACTGTAAAGTGTACCCCCTACCTAATAGGGGTCAAAAATAATGACAGTGTTGCTCGCTGCACTGTTTGCAACAGTGACTTTTCTATTGCCCATGGTGGGTTAAGACTGTAAAAGACATGTTGAGGTGAGTTTAACAGGTGTCATTCATTCATTAGCATAGCTAACGTTATTTAAACTAGCTGGCTAGCTGCTAAGGAGCTACTCTATCGCAGACATCCCACCTCTCCCGGAAGTCTCCCGCAAATTGATGGTGCTACTTCCCTGAAATGAGTTTTTGCAGGGTGAGATGTCTGTATTTTGTTTTCTAAATGAAAGTGCAGTATGCTATAGAAGTTTTTAAAAGGCACTCACTAGACTGGCTGAAGAGGATTCCATGATTGTAGATGTCTGAGGTAAACAACAGGAAGGCAGGTAATGGCAGGAAATGCTGAGTGGAGAAAAAGACAACAGTTGATTAAAGGACACTCAGCATCCAAATCTGAATTAATACCAGAGTGCTGGGGGTAGCCTGAGTGAAAAATCAAGAGCACATCTCACGTCCTTTTGAGAATATACATAACATTGGTTTGTAAAAGACAAAAACTGAATGGTGACAAAATGTTTGAAGCTGTACAGAAAGCTCTTCCATTTATTTATTGAGGAAAAAAAATCCAATATTACAGACATCTGTTGGAAAAAATGTAGTGGGTAGTGGCTCCATACGTCACGACTACAGGGCGTGATGACCCTGCCTCACACGAGTCCCGGGCTCAGCTGGCTCCGGCTGACAGTACCCAGTATGGGCCCCTATCCAGGGTTACGGATCCCACTGCCTTGTGGGTATCTTCGGGAGAAGAGAAGGCTAAGGAGTAAACCCTACACAAATCCGGAGTGGAGCCCCTAAGGCGGTTGGATGACATATCACGTCACCTCCCAGCAGCTCCTGCAGCCAAGCTGATGCCAAATGTACTGCTTTGCATTCCTTTAGACCACATCCACGAGGCCGAGAGGGGACCTTGATGTCTGGCAGCCCAGGATCTCCATATTCATCGCCCAGGTCTGCGCCCTGGAATAACCAGCCGCAGCCACCAGCCTTCGTGTGCAGCAGCTGTGCCAAGGACCGCCGCTCAAGAATCGGCTTATTCAGCCACAGCCGACGCTGTTCCACATCCAACTGAGTCCTAAACCGGTCCCGTTGTCTACTAGACAGACAGAGCCATTATTATTTTTGTTGGAAAAAGCATGTGAACCTCTGGGGTAATGCCTTCTACAGAAGTTATTTGGAGTCAGGTGTTCCAATCAATGAGATGAAACCAGAAGTGTGGGTTGTAGAGGTGCCCTGCCCTATAAAAAAGACACACAAAGTCACAGCTTGCTCTTCTCAAGAAAGATCTGTTTATGTGCACCATGCCTTGATCAGAACAACTTTCAGAGGACTGTAGAAGAAGAAGTGTAGAGGTGTGTAAAGCAGAAAAAGTCTATAAAAGCATTTCTACAGACCCGATTGATCATCAGAACACAGCAAGAGAATTTGTCTACAAATGGAGGAAACTCTGTACTGTTGCTACTCTCCCTAGGAGTGGGCATCCTGCACAGATCACACCAAGAGCACAACGTGCAATGCTGAAGGAGCTGAAAAAGACCCAAGGGTAACAGCAAATGACCTGGAGAAATCTCTAGAAATTGTTAAAGTCTCTGCTCATGCGTCCACTATAAGAAAAACACTGAATAAGAATAGTGTTAATGGAAGAATATCATGGAGGAGACCACTACTTCCCAAAACAAAAAACATTGCTGCACATCTCAAGTTTGCAAAAGACCATCTGGATGTTTTATAACACTTCTAGGACAATATTCTGTGGATAGATGAGACAAAAATTGAATTTCTCTGACAGAAATGTACATTGCTATGTTTGGAGGAAAAAGGGCACTTCACACTAACACCAAAACTTCATCACACCTGTGAAGCATTGTGGAAGGAGCATCATTGGTTTGGGGCTGTTTTACTGCCTCACGGCTTGGACAGCTTGTAATCGTTGAGGGAACAATGAATTCAAAATGGTATCAAGGCATTTTACAGGAGAATGTCAGGGTAGCAGTCCATCACCTGAAGCTTAACAGAAGTAGGATAATGCAACAAGACAATGATCCGAAGAGGCGAGAGTAAAGAAGAAATTTTTTGTTTTGGAATGGCCTAGTCGAAGTCCTAACCTTAATCGTATAGAAATGTTGCGGAAGGCCCTGAAGCAAGCAGTTCATGCAAGGAAGCTCACCAACATCCCCAAGTTGAAGCAGTTTTGTAAGAAGGAATGGCCTAAAATTCCTCCAGGCTGATATGGAGGACTTTATCAACAGTTACTGGAAACATTTGGTTGAAGTTATTGCTGTACAAAGGGGTTACACCAGTTACCAAAAGCAAAGGTTCACATACTTCTTCCAATGAATACACGTAATATTGGATCATTTTCTTGATAAATTTATGAGCAAGCATAATGTTTTTGTGTTATTTATTTAATTAGGTTCTGTTTATCTAGTTTTAGGACTTAGGTGAAGATCTGACCACATTTTAGGTCACATTCATGCAGAAAGAGAAAATTCTATAGGGTTCACAAACAATCTAGCACCACTGTATGTAATGTATGACAATCAGTGTACACATTTTGCACATGAAGATACCACAGGGAATATCCATAGCTAATTGATGTCAAGAAGTTGAGGAGAATCACTCTACATTTAATAATCGGGTAATTGGACCTCTTACATCCACACAACATGGCAGATAGGAATCCACTTAATGGCTTCTCCTGAAAACAAATTATTCTGATATTAAAGCATTCACTCAGCTCTCCACAGCATCCCCCAGCTGGATTTGCATTCTGGACAGGGAGTTCAGAATCTCCTGCCTGATCTTTTCATTATGAGACAGAGTTTATGCAAAAGCTACCGGTGCAAACAACTTTACAATATTACTTACATAACAGTGAATGACACAAAAGGACAGCTGTCTCTTGGGAAATGTAGCTATCATTTATATATGAATATACGGCCAAGGGTCCCATAGCTTGCATTAATATTGAACTTAACTCACTAATAAAGGGGAAGTGATATTGAAAATTTTTCAGCCTTCATTTCAGATATCACTGCAGAAACCTAGAGCAGATTTCTTACAATAATTATTGCTGACAAAATTACACTAATAAAAACGGACCTTGCTGCTATTTCTTATGGTTAAAGTAGTTAGTGGCCACATTTGTGGTAGCATATCAAATAAAGTCACTGTTTTTCCCATTTAAGAAGCAAATTGCCCTTGATTATCTTTTCTAAGCTTGACTTTATGAGGTTCTTCAGGCTTACAGAAACAGGCTTTTAAGAACACAAAACATCTTTTTCTTTACTCATCATCTAAATCAGAAGCAAGCCATTAGTGAGTTTGGGAATGGCACTCACGTTATAAAACAGTGCCTCCTTGGAGTGCTTCCCATACTGCTTGTATAACGTTTCTTGAAAGATGCCCATTCTAGCTGACATGAAAAGTGCAAAGGTTAGCATAGCAACTCCTGGAAAAAAAACAGAAAATAATTGGTTTCATTAATATTTTAGAACAGATCAAGATATTCAACAGTACACAAGAGAAAAAAATGACTACTGAACTATGCAACTCATAAATGATGAATTAGTTATTTGGAAAAATATTTAAATCTAAACCAATGCACCATATGGACAAGTAATAATGTGGAGCTATGCACAGAGGGGTACCCAAAGTTGATGCTGCCTGGCCTGCTGAGTTCCTCCATATTTTTGTGTGTTGCTTTTTTTTTTACACAGTTACACAAGCGCTTGGAGATCATACTTCCATGAAACTTTACTTGTCTCAGGTAGTGAATCCATTGGTGTTTGAAGCTCTCTAAATCAGAGTGAAAAACTAAAGAGGAGTAGGATATGGCAGCCAACCAAAACGTTCAACCTTTTTTGTAATCAATACCAGTTAGCAGGATATAAACCAGAGTCTGAAGCCTTGGGCCATATGGTTCAACAAGCAAGGTAATCAGAGAAACTCTTCACTTTAAAATGCCTTGAAGAAGAAAGCATGAAAAATGTGACTGGCTACATTTTCTGAGAGTAGAGATTGCAGTCCTTTATTAAAATAGCACAGAAGGAATTTAGTATCTGATTTAAACCACAATTTGTTTCCAATATGCAAAAATTCTCTGGAATTCACAAAAATCTACTAAAATGTTGAAAATCTTCAATAAATGGATATAATTGGCAAAACTGGACAGATGTAATGGGAGGATTTTGTTTAGTAGCACATTGGATATAAAAGTATCAAAGCATTGTGTTCTGCTCTGAACACAATTGTATAAGGGCTAAGAGAGTTGTAAAAGAGCGCCTGAAGGCTTTATGTGTCAATGCAAGGAGCATTCGTAATAAGGTGGATGAATTGAAAGTGCAGATTGTTATTAATGATTATGATATAGTTGGGATCACAGAGACATGGCTCCAGGGTGACCAGGGATGGGAGCTCAATGTTCAGGGATATTCAATATTCAGGAGGGATAGACGTGAAGGAAGGGCTGGTGGGGTGGCGTTGCTGGTTAAAGAAGAGATTAACGCAATAGAAAGGAAAGACATAAGCCGGGAAGATGTGGAATCGATATGGGTAGAGCTGCGTAACACTAAGGGGCAGAAGACGCTGCTGGGAGTTGTGTACAGGCCACCTAACAGTAGTAGTGAGGTCGGAGATGGTATTAAACAGGAAATTAGAAATGTGTGCAATAAAGGAACAGCAGTTATAATGGGTGACTTCAATCTACATGTAGACTGGGTGAACCAAATTGGTAAAGGTGCTGAGGAAGAGGATTTCTTGGAATGTATGCGGGATGGTTTTTTGAACCAACATGTCGAGGAACCAACTAGAGAGCAGGCTATTCTGGACTGGGTTTTGAGTAATGAGGAAGGGTTAATTAGCGATCTTGTCGTGAGAGGCCCCTTGGGTAAGAGTGACCATAATATGGTGGAATTCTTCATTAAGATGGAGAGTGATATAGTTAATTCAGAAACAAAGGTTCTGAACTTAAAGAGGGGTAACTTTGAAGGTATGAGACGTGAATTAGCTAAGATAGACTAGCAAATGACACTTAAAGGATTGACGGTGGATATGCAGTGGCAAGCATTTAAAGGTTGCATGGATGAACTACAACAATTGTTCATCCCAGTTTGGCAAAAGAATAAATCAAGGAAGGTAGTGCACCCGTGGCTGACAAGAGAAATTAGGGATAGTATCAATTCCAAAGAAGAAGCATACAAATTAGCCAGAGAAAGTGGCTCACCTGAGGACTGGGAGAAATTCAGAGTTCAGCAGAGGAGGACAAAGGGCTTAATTAGGAAGGGGAAAAAAGATTATGAGAGAAAACTGGCAGGGAACATAAAAACGGACTGTAAAAGCTTTTATAGATATGTAAAAAGGAAAAGACTGGTAAAGACAAATGTAGGTCCCCTGCAGACAGAAACAGGTGAATTGATTATGGGGAGCAAGGACATGGCAGACCAATTGAATAATTACTTTGGTTCTGTCTTCATTAAGGAGGACATAAATAATCTTCCAGAAATAGTAAGGGACAGAGGGTCCAGTGAGATGGAGGAACTGAGCGAAATACAAGTTAGTAGGGAAGTGGTGTTAGGTAAATTGAAGGGATTGAAGGCAGATAAATTCCCAGGGCCAGATGGTCTGCATCCCAGAGTGCTTAAGGAAGTAGCCCAAGAAATAGTCGATGCATTAGTGATAATTTTTCAAAACTCGTTAGATTCTGGACTAGTTCCTGAGGATTGGAGGGTGGCTAATGTAACCCCACTTTTTAAAAAAGGAGGGAGAGAGAAACCGGGGAATTATAGACCGGTTAGCCTAACGTCGGTGGTGGGGAAACTGCTGGAGTCAGTTATCAAGGATGTGATAACAGCACATTTGGAAAGCGGTGAAATGATCAGACAAAGTCAGCATGGATTTGTGAAAGGAAAATCATGTCTGACGAATCTCATAGAATTTTTTGAGGATGTAACTAGTAGAGTCGATAGGGGAGAACCAGTGGATGTGGTATATTTGGATTTTCAAAAGGCCCACACAGGAGATTAGTGTGCAAACTTAAAGCACACGGTATTGGGGGTAAGGTATTGATGTGGATGGAGAATTGGTTAGCAGACAGGAAGCAAAGAGTGGGAATAAACGGGACCTTTTCAGGATGGCAGGCGGTGACTAGTGGGGTACTGCAAGGCTCAGTGCTGGGACCCCAGTTGTTTACAATATATATTAATGACTTGGATGAGGGAATTAAATGCAGCATCTCCAAGTTTGCGGATGACACGAAGCTGGGTGGCAGTGTTAGCAGTGAGGAGGATGCTAAGAGGATGCAGGGTGACTTGGATAGGTTGGGTGAGTGGGCAAATTCATGGCAGATGCAATTTAATGTGGATAAATGTGAAGTTATCCACTTTGGTGGCAAAAATAGGAAAACAGATTATTATCTGAACGGTGGCCGATTAGGAAAAGGGGAGGTGCAACGAGACCTGGGTGTCATTATACACCAGTCATTGAAAGTGGGCATGCAGGTACAGCAGGCGGTGAAAAAGGCGAATGGTATGCTGGCATTTATAGCGAGAGGATTCGAGTACAGGAGCAGGGAGGTACTACTGCAGTTGTACAAGGCCTTGGTGAGACCACACCTGGAGTGTTGTGTGCAGTTTTGGTCCCCTAATCTGAGGAAAGACATCTTTGCCATAGAGGGAATACAAAGAAGGTTCACCAGATTGATTCCTGGGATGGCAGGACTTTCATATGAAGAAAGACTGGATGAACTGGGCTTGTACTCGTTGGAATTTGGAGGATTGAGGGGGGATCTGATTGAAACTTATAAGATCCTAAAGGGATTGGACAGGCAGGAAGATTGTTCCCGATGTTGGGGAAGTCCAGAACGAGGGGTCACAGTTTGAGGATAGAGGGGAAGCCTTTTAGGACCGAGATTAGGAAAAACTTCTTCACACAGAGAGTGGTGAATCTGTGGAATTCTCTGCCACAGGAAACAGTTGAGGCCAGTTCATTGGCTATATTTAAGAGGGAGTTAGATATGGCCCTTGTGGCTAAGGGGGTCAGGGGGTATGGAGGGAAGGCTGGGGCTGGGTTCTGAGTTGGATGATCAGCCATGATCATAAATAAATGGCAGTGCAGGCTCGAAGGGCCGAATGGCCTACTCCTGCACCTATTTTCTATGTTTCTATGAATCCTCTGATGAATCTAATGAATCCAACCACTCTGGATGCTTTTGGAGTGATAAATAAACCCAATGTAATTGATTCATGTAGGTACCAAGCAAATTTCCATCTGCTGATTGAGCAGTGACGATGTGCAGTATGTATCTATACCACTGCTGAGGGTTCAGAACTAGCCTGGTCATTTGAGTCACTTGTATTCCTTTCTGGGACAAATCAGTTTCAACACTGCTATTTAGCATTCGTGATCTTCTTTCAATTCTTGCTCAATGTTCTGGACCAGAAAAATGATATACACCATCTCCATTCCTGAAACTTTTAGTATTTTATTTTAAATGGATCTCCTGCATACGGGTTAGAACATGGAAAGTAGATCATAGGAACAAATCCTTTGGCTCACAACATTGTGCTGAAATAATTACGGTAATAATTCAATTAAAACTAATCCCTTCTTCCCGCACATGGTCCATATTCCTCGAATCTTTGCATATTCATGTACCTACCTAAAAGCCTCAGACACCTCTATTGTATCTGCCTCCACCATCATGCCTCGAAGGACATTCTAGGCACCCAGCACTGTATGTGTAAAACAAAACTTGCTCCACACATCTCCATTGAACTCAACGACCCCCCTCCCCATCTTAAACGCATGCCTAATATTATATATTATACATCTCAACACAGCGGGAAAAAAAGATGCTGGATATCTACTCAACGTCTGGATCCTCGACTTCCTCACTGGGAGACCACAGTCTGTGTGGATTGGAAATGACCTCGCCTCCTTGCTGACAATCAGTACTGATGCATCTCAAAGATGTCTGCAAAGCCCACCGCTTTATTCTTTCCACACCCCTGATTATGTGGCTGGGCACAGCTCAAACTCCATCTGTAAATTTATGGATGGCACAACAATTGTTGGCAGAATTCTGGATGGTGATGTGGCAGCATACAGGAGTGAGATAAATTAGATGGTAGAGTTGTCTTGCAGTGACAACCTTGCACTCAACGCAAGACTAAGGAACTGATTGTGGACTTCAGGAAGGGGAAGCTGAGGGACAGCACATCAGTCCTCATTGGGAGATCAGAAGTGGAAAGGGTGAGCAGTTTCAAGTTCCTACGTGTCAACATCGCTGAGACTCTATCCTGGGCCCAACATATCGATGTAGCTATAAAGAAGGCAAGACAGTAACTATATCTCATCAGGATTTTGTGGAGATTTGGTTTGCCAACTAAAACACTCTCAAATTTCTGCAGATATGGAGAGTATTTTAAGTGGCTGCATCACTGGTATGGGGGGGGGGGTGTGGTTGCACTGCACAGGATCGAAATAAGCTGCAGAAAACAGAAATACAGAAACAAAGAAAACCTATAGCATAATACAGGCCCTTCAGTCCACAAAGCTGTGCCGAACATGTCCTTACCTGAGAAATTACCCAGGGTTACCCATAGCCCTCTATTTTTCTAAGCTCCATGTACCTGTCCAGGAGTCTCCTAAAAGACCCTATCGTATCCGCCTCCATCACCGTTGCCAGCAGCCCATTCCACGCCCTCACCACTCTCTGTGTAAAAAAACTTACTCCTGACATCTCTGTACCTACTTACAAGCACATTAAAACTGTGCCCTCTCATGCTAGCCATTTCAGCTCTGGGGAAAAAGCCTCTGACTATCCACACGATCAATGCCTCTCATCATCTTATACACCTCTATCAGGTCACCTCTCATTCTCCGTCGCTCCAAGAAAAAATGGCCGAGTTCACTCAACCTATTCTCATAAGGCATATTCCCCAATCCAGGCAACATCCTTGTAAATCTCCTCTGCACCCTTTCTATGGTTTCCACATCCTTCCTGTAGTGAGGCGACCAGAACTGAGCACAGTACTCCAAGTGGGGTCTGACCAGGGTCCTCTATAGCTGCAACATTACATCTTGGCTCCTAAACTCAATCCCATGATTGATGAAGGCCAATACACCGTATGCCCTCTTAACCACAGAGTCAACCTGCGCAGCAGCTTTGAGCGTCCTATGGACTCGGACCCCAAGATCCCTCTGATCCTCCACACTGCCAAGGGTCTTACTATACTACATTCTGCCATCATATTTAACCTACCAAAATGAACCACTTCACACTTATCTAGGTTGAATTCCATCTGCCACTTCTCAGCCCAGTTTTGCATCCTATCAATGTCCTGCTGTAACCTCTGATAGCCCTCCATATTATCCACAACACCCCCAACCTTTGTGTCATCAGCAAATTTACTAACTCAACCCTTCACTTCCACATCCAAGTCATTTATAATAATCAAGAAGAGTAGGGGTCCCAGAACAGAGCCCTAACCTCCATGCAGAATATGACCCGTCCACAACCACTCTTTGCCTTCTATGGGCAAGCCAGTTCTGGATCCACAAAGCAATGTCCCCTTGGATCCCATGCCTCCTTACTTTCTCAATAAGCCTTGCATGGGGTACCTTGTCAAATGTCTTGCTGCAATCCATATACACTACATCTACTGCTCTATCTTCATCAATATGTTTAGTCACATCCTCAAAAATTTCAATCAGGCTTGTAATACACGACCTGCCTTTAACAAAGTCATGCTGACTATTCCTAATCAGATTATGCCTCGCCAGATGTTCATAAATCCTGTCTCTCAGGATCTTCTCCATCAACTTACAAACCACTGAAGTAAGACTCACTGGTCTATAATTTCCTGGGCTATCTCTACTCCCTTTCTTGACTAAGGGAACAACATCCGCAACCCTCCAATCCTCTGGAAGCTTTCCCGTCCCTGTCGATGATGCAAAGATCATCGCCAGAGGCTCAGCCATCTCCTCCCTTGCCTCCCACAGTAGCCTGGGGTGCATCTCTTCCAGTCCCGGCAACTTATCCAACTTGATGCTTTCCAAAAGCTCCAGCCCATTCTCTTTCTTAATATCAACATGCTCAAGCTTTTCAGTCTGCTGTAAGTCACCCCTACAATTGCCAAGATCCTTTTCCATAGTGCATACTGAAGCAAAGTACTCATTAAGTATCTCTGCTATCCCGTCCAGTTCCATACACACTTTTCCACTGTCACACTTGATTGGTCCTATTCTCTCAATTAAAATTGTAAATTCACTCAGCTCCATCATGGGCACTAGCCTTCCCAGTATCCTGGTCATCTTCAAGGAGCGGTGCCTCAGAAAGGACCCCATCACCTAGGACATGTCCTCTTCTCATTGCTACCATTGAGGAGGTACAGGAGGCTAAAAGCAAACACTTAATGATTCAAGAACAGCTTCTTCCCCTCTGGCATCCGATTTCTGAACGGATACTGAACCCATGGACATAACCTCACTTTTTATTCTGTTTTTGCAGGACTTTTATTTGAACTTTTTAAAACATATTATATTCTTCCTGTAATTGACAGTTTTTATTATGTATTGCAATGTGCTGCTGCCACATAACAAATTTCACAACATATGCCAGTGATATTAAACCCCATTCTGACCTCTATCAGGCCTCAGCTGCTCCAGAGGAAACAACAATTTCGTCTAGCCTGTCCTTATAGGACGTGCCCTCTAATCCAGGCAGTTTCCTGGTACATCTCTTCTGCACTCTCTTCAAAGCCTCCACTCCTTCAAATAATGGGGCAATCACAACTGAATTCAATACTCCAGATACATCCTAACTAGAGTTCTATAAATCTACAACATAACTGTCTAACTCAGTGTCTCGAATAATAAAGGCAGGCATACCAGATGCCATCATTACCACCCTATCAATTAGTGCAGCCACTTTCAAGCAAGCTATGGACCTAGATCCAAAGACCCCTCTGTAAATCAATTGTTTACTTCCCCAGGGTGTTTTCTGGGAATATTGCAACCTGCGACTCAATTGCTTACACTTTTTGCCTGGGTCAGAAGTTTGTAAATTCAAGTTCCGTAGCTAAAAATTGACTAAATTGGAACTCTATTTTTTTTTTCTCCACAGACGTTACCTGATCTTGAGTATTTTTTGATATTCTGTTTTTATTCCAACTCTTCTAATGGTGGTGTTTTTCACTGTTCCCAATCTGCTACGACACCAACAAATAATACAAGCTTTGCCATCTGTTCAATTGCATCCACTCCAACATCATCAGTGATCATAATGAACATCTGTAATTGGCCACTCAAGCAAACATTTTAATGGTCTGGCAACACACATAAAAGTTGCTGGTGAACGCAGCAGGCCAGGCAGCATCTCTAGGAAGAGGTGCAGTCGACGTTTCAGGCCGAGACCCTTCGTCAGGACCTTTTAATGGTCTGATTACTTACTTTTCTACACTGGCAGCCAACTCTGAGAAGCCCTCATTCTTTCGTGTGGTTCTTTCTATGTGCCCAACTCCTTCCCAATCTGCAGTCTGCTCTCTCAAATGAAATCTTGTTCTTTTTCTGAGAGTCTGTGGAGCGTATGGTGCAACCCACCTTATGTCCCACATGGGCTGCCTGCCATCTTCTGAGACCTGTCCTTCCTTACTCTTCTGCAGCGCAGTGCTAACGCTGCAAAATCCAGGACCATCCTGTCATATGTCATACTTTCAGATTCTATGTGCTTGGATTAAGACTCCTCTCAATTACCATCAAGGGCATTGTCAAGATGTGGTGCCTCAGGAATGGGGCATCCATCGCTATGGACCCTCACCATCTGAAACATCCCTTCTTCTCATTGCAACATCGAGGACGTGGTATAAGAGCCTGAAGACTACGGTCAACAATTCAGGAACAGCTTCTTCCGCCCTGCCATCAGATTTCTGAATGGTCTATGAACACCTTTTTATTATTCCTTTTATTTTGCACTGCTTTGTAATATATAATAATTTTATGTCTTTGCACTGTACTGCTGCTGCTAAAGAAATTTCACACCTATAAATCAGCAATAATAATTCTCATCCAATTTCTGGCCATGCATTACACCATCGCTTTGATTCTCACATGTAGATACAAGGTTTCTCTCACTTTGTGCATTTATTGGCAGAAGAACAAAACAAAACAATTCCAGACATAAAGTTCTTCAGTGCGATTGGGCTCCAATCCTTAACAATCTTTAGAAATCATTTCATCTTTTTGTGTTTAAGACACTGCTCTACCTCCTTGACCAAGCTTTTGCACAAAAGCCCATTGGCTCATCATCAAGGTATGGTCTCATAGAACACTTCAAGATGTTTTATTTTAAAGAACAATTCAAATATTTTAGAAATAAATGGCATGAAAAAGTACTCTTGGATCTCAGGCAAATGACTATTTGGATTTCTGGTGTCTTCTGGTGACAGCAAGAAATTCACTGGCTTGGAAACATCACTGACAACATCAACACGTCAGCTTTCCAAACTGGGTGGGGAATGGAGGGGTGGATATGGGAGAATGGGGTAAACAATCTTGACTATGATCAGAGACAGAACATTGGAATGTTAACCTACTTTAATGTTTTACTAATCATAAAGTTCCTGGTGCAACATCTGAAAGAATCCTGGAATCCATGGAAGTGAAAATAAATCCAACTTGTAGTGTCACAAAATATTCAAGCATCCTGGGGGAGCCCAAACCCCAAGTACAGGTACAGGACTTCTGCAGGTAATTATCACACAGAAATTGCCCATTTATTCCTAACGGTTTTGGCCAATGTTTACACACTGCATTTGAACTCCTCTCATTCTTTTCCCCCATCTGCATTTTCTGACATTCCTTTCCCCATCACTTACTGCCTGTTGCACCTCTGGTGTTTAAGGCAGCAATGAAGTCCTCCGTCTCTGTCCGTCCATACTATTGCACACAGATATAGAAGGATTCTTCATTGATCTTTTCATAACAATTTTTTTTAACCAGTCAGTGGTATTAGCCCTGAGATGAACCTCCAAATCTGGAGGACCAATGAACTACTCTTAGTCTGGCCTCTAGTTTTGACCTGTTTGGCATGGGTGACCCTACCAAGAGTCAAAGTCCGAGGCCCTGACTCTAGCCAACATACTTCTCTGGGCCATTGAGGCCTCCAAACCCAATGCAAGGCTGTGGTCCTCTTGGAGGCCATCATTTACCAGCTACTTAATATTATATCATCAAATGAATTTCTCAGAAATGTATTTCCTTACCTATCAACCACTGCATTAACGCATAAAAACCGCCATCCTCAGACACACTTGTATGCGAAGACTGAAATAAGGAAAAACAAGTCATAATTTTAGTTCCATAGTTTCACACAAAAAAATAACTGCCTGAATATTCACTACGCTGTGGATCAAAAGGCTATAGGCGCCCATTTCTGTGCTGTACAATTCTATGAATTCAATAGTTGTTCAGTAAACTACAGTACTGTGCAAAAATCTTATATTAGAGCTAGAGTGCCCAAGACTTTTGCACAGTACTGTAGCAGTTTTATGTATTGCACTGTACTGCTGCTGCAGCAAACAAAAAACACAAATTTCATGGCATATCTAAGTGATGATAAACCGGATTCTGATATGGGTCACTATTGTGTACTGAGAGTAGGAAAGGGACAGGGAGAGGGGAATCATGGTTGGGAAAGGGGGAAGAGAGCAGGAAGCACCCAGAGACATTCTGTAATGATCAATAAAACAATTATTTAGAATCAAGTAACCTTGCCTGGTGCCTCAGAGCTGGGTGTGTCTGCCATCTCCCCACGCAACCGGCAGCACTGCCCCGGCACCCCTTCTTTGCCACCTGTCTTGTCCCATCACCCTCCCGCGGTGCTCCACCCTCACAATTCCTTTCCTCCAGCCAGATTTACAAACTTGCTCTTTGCTCCACATTAACACAGAGAGTACTGTGCAAAAGTCATAAGCACCATAGCTAAGACTAAGACTATTGCACAGTACCATAGTTGCACCTTTGCACGATCAGCAACACAAAGCACAGAGCGTAGACCATACAGCACAGAAAAAAGGTCTTCTGGCCTACGATGTCTGTGCAAAACATGATGCCAAATTAAACCAATTCTCTTCTGTCTGCACATGATCCATATCCCTCCACCTCCTGCACATCTAAAAGCCCTAAAACACCAATATCATATCTACAGTAGACATTAAGCAACCAATCTGGATATGAATATCAAGCACTAGATCCTTTTCCTATATTGTATCTGCTTCCACCATTGTTGATGTCAGGGCATTCCATGCACCTTACACTCTATGTAAACAGAAAACTGGTCCTGCACATCTCCTTCTTGCTATAAATGCAGGTTCTCGACTATTTAACATTTTCAACCTGGGGAAGAGATTCAGACTATCCATCCTATCCATACTTCTAATAATTTTATAAAGTGCTATCAAGTCTCCTCTCAGCCTCTCATTCACCTTACAGCTCCAACCCTCTAATTCAAGCAACATCTTGATAAGCCTCTTCCTTACCCTTTCCAAAAGCTCCACAAACCCTGCAATGGTGCAACCAGAATTGTACAAAACCCGCAAGTGCAGCCTCACACAAGGATTTATATAGCTGCAACGTGATTTCCTTACTCTTAGACTCAATGCCCCAAGCAATGAAGCCATGCATGACATCCTGTTTACTTGTGGGGTCACTTTAGGGAAAACTATCTGTTGGTCTGAAACATGATGTTCTCTGACCTGCTGAGTACGTTTAGCATTGTACGATTTTATTTCCAGTATCCGTATTTCTTTTTGCTTTGAGCCATTTAAAAGGGAACTTGTGCTGTGGGTTGGAGGCATTTCCCCATGCATTGATACATACATTTTTATCTTATTTTAAAAAAATAAGCCTCGCAACCTAGCTGAATCCTGTGCTATCAGAGCACTTACAAGGCAAGAGATGTGACCAAGGCAACCAAAAAATTGCTGCACACACGAATTAGTGGCTCAAAAGCAGAATCTGACTGCATTGTAACTGTCATCTGAACCTTTGCCTACGATTACAACCTTTAAATCACTCAAGGGGATTCAAAAATAATAGCGGTAGAAATGTCAAGCGTATGAACAGGCAGAGTCTTTAGTTCTGTATCAATTGGACAGGAAATAGTCAATCTGAGCTTCGTACTTGCTTAACCCATTCGTGCACACACCAATCGTTAACCCTTTGCATCTACAGATAGCTCAGATACATTAGCACTGTCCTGGCCAACCGCAAGCAGTATTCAAAGCATCATTTCAGAGTTCGATAGAGGCTGGCTGATTTTTCTTTCCTCAAGTGAGTAACTGCTGGCTGAGCCACATTCTGGATAGAGGAATAAGACAACCCAGGTGCAAAAGTAGAAAGAATAAAATTTGTGCACTTAATGTTTGATGGCTCTGAGCCTGTACTCACTGAAGTTTAGAAGCATGAGGGGAAACCTCATTGAAACATAGCAAATATTAGAAGGCCTAGTTAGAGTGGTCATGAAGAGGATGTTTCTAGGACCAGAGGACACAGCATCAGAATAGAAAGACGCCCTTTAGAGCTGAGAGGATGCAGAATTTCTTCAGCCAGAGGGTGGTGAATTTTTGGAATTCATTGCCGTGGATGGCTATGGAGGTCAAATCATTGGGTATATTTAAAGCAGAGGAGGATGATAGGTTCTTGATTAGTAAGGATGTCAAAGGAGAAGGCAGAGAGGGATACTAAATCAGCCATGGTTGAATGATGAAGCAGACTCAATGGGTGAATGAGCTAATTCTTCTCCTATGTCTTACGGTTTTAGATTGAGCTTACAGTGCACATTGATAATGGATCAGAGAATAAGGGTAAAGGAAAAGAGCAGATCAGAAATGGGGAAAAAGGTTGATTAAGCAGTTGACAGCAAACGGATGGAGTTGCTCTGTCAAAAGGCAAAGTGTGTCACTGGTCTCAAGACTGTTCATTAACATTCAGCAGTGAAATGATTGATGGGTATATCAGAACTTTCAAACCAGGTACAATCGAATGGGTCATGTAACTGTTCAGAGCTCATAACTTTTCTAAATACCAATCCTCAGGGCAGATCTGTTAGTTCAAGATAAGCCCACACATTTCAAGCACTGAGGTATATGCACATACACACACTCAATCCCCACTGTTAATGAAAATGACTGATACCTTCCTCTGCAAGTGTGAAATAAAACACACTCCACACTTGCAGAATTAACGGCATAACTCTGTTAAGAGGACTGAGGTTCAGAATGTGTAGCACTGGGCAACACCCAAATTTTTAAAGTGCAGCGCAGCAAATATGTGGAGCTGAAATATATTACAAGGATAATTTAAGCAGCTGAAAGATAGATTTCCAAACACTAAAAGCATCAAAGAACATGCATAAGAGCATAAGACATAGGAGCAAAACGTTCTACACTATTTTCTCATAGCTGATTTAGTTTCCCCTCTCAACCCCACTTTCCTGCCTTCTCCACATAACATTTGACACCCTTACTAATCAAGAACCTATCAACCTCCACTTTAAATATTCCCAATAACTGGGCCTCCACAGCAGTCTATGGCAATGAATTCTAAGGATTTACCACTCTCTGGCTACCACACAGAAAAGTAAAGATTATAGTATTAAGATTCAGGACCAACGTCCAACATGGTGACTGGCAGACAGCTCCAAAGACTGAAAACCACTCCTCTGCTTCTATGTATCTTTGTGTGCATCACACCTCCCTCCTCATAGCTACTATTAGCAAATGTTATTCCCCCCTTCACCATTCCCATTTCCCTCTCTCACCTTTTTCCCTTCCTGCCCAGCACTCCCCTCTGATGCTCCTCCCTTTCTTCCATGGCCTTCTACTCTCTTCTATCAGATTCCCCTTCCTCCAGCCCTTTATTATTTTCACCAATCAACTTCCCAGCTCTTTACTTCATCCCTCCCCCTCTCCCGGCTTCACCTATCACCTTGTACTTCTTCCTCCCCTCCCCCCACCTTCTTACTCTAACATCTCATCTTTGTTTCTGGTCCTGATGAAGGGTCTCGGCCCGAAACATCAAACTTTTATTCATTTCCATGGATGCTGCCTGGCCTGCTGAGGTCCTCCAGCATTTTGTGTTTGTTGCCACATTATTTTCAATTCTTACTGAAACGGTGTAAAGATTTCACTTGATTAAACAGGCAAAACAGCACCTTTCATAATTTTTGCAATTCTGTGCCAATATACAGAGATGCATAAAATGCAGGAGACAATAGTCACTGCACATTTGAAAAATCTACCCAATCAGTTCCATCCTCTTCCACCTTTTGCTCATAACCGTTAAGATTTTCATTTCAAGGATCTGATAATGCTGTGAAGCATTTTGAACATTTTCTTAATATAACATTGGTACATAAATACATTCTGACAGAAATATTTCAAATGTCACTAGAAACGGGGATGGTGCTGGAGGATTGGCGTATTGCTCATGTTGTTCCATTGTTTAAAAAGGGTTCTAAGAGTAAACCTAGCAATTATCGGCCTGTGAGTTTGACATCAGTGGTGGGTAAATTGATGGAAAGTATTCTTAGAGATGGTATATATAATTATCTGGATAGACAGGGTCTGATTAGGAACAGTCAACATGGATTTGAACGTGGAAGGTCATGTTTGACAAATCTTATTGAATTTTTTGAAGAGGTTACTAGGAAAGTTGACGAGGGTAAAGCGGTGGATGTTGTCTATATGGACTTCAGTAAGGCCTTTGACAAGGTCCCATATGGGTTGGTTAGGAAGGTTCAATCGTTAGATATTAATATTGAAGTAGTAAAATGGATTCAGCAGTGACTGGATGGGAGACGCCAGACAGTGGTGGTGGATAATTGTTTGTCAGATTGGAGGCTGGTGACTAGTGGTGTGCCTCAGGGATCTGTACTGGGTCCACTGTTATTTGTCCTGTACATTAATGATCTGGATGATGGGGTGGTAAATTGGATGAGTAAGTATGCAGATGATACTAAGATAGGTGGAGTTGTGGATAATGAAGTAGGTTTTCAAAGCTTGCAGAGAGATTTAGACCACTTAGAAGAGTGGGCTGAAAGATGGCAGATGGAGTTTAATGCTGATAAATGTGAGGTGCTACATTTTGGTAGGACTAATCAAAATAGGACAGACATGGTAAATGGTAGGGCACTGAAGAATGCAGTAGAACAGAGAGATCTAGGAACAATGGTACATAGTTCCCTGAAGGTGACATCTCATGTGGATAGGGTGGTGAAGAAAGCTTTTGGTATGTTGGCCTTTATAAATCAGAGCATTGAGTGTAGGAGTTGGGACGTAATGTTGAAATTGTACAAGGCATTGGTGAGGCCAAATTTGGAGTATTGTGTACAGTTTTGGTCACCGAATTATAGGAAAGATATCAACAAAATAAAGAGAGTACAGAGAAGATTTACTAGAATGTTACCTGGGTTTCATCACCTAAGTTACAGAGGAAGGTTGAATAAGTTGGGTCTTTATTCTTTGGAACGTAGAAGGTTGAGGGGGGACTTGATAGAGGTATGTAAAATTATGAGGGGGATAGATAGAGTTAACGTGGAAAGGCATTTTCCATTGAGAGTGGGGGAGATTCAAACAAGAGGACATGAGTTGAGAGTTAAAGAGCAAAAGTTTAGGGGTAACATGAGGGGGAACTTCTTTACTCAGAGAGTGGTAGCTGTGTGGAATGAGCTTCCAGCAGAAGTGGTTGAGGCAGGTTCAATGTTGTCATTTAAAGTTAAACTGGACAGCTATATGGACAGGAAAGGAATGGAGGGTTATGGGCTGAGTGTAGGTCGGTGGGACTAGGTGAGAGTAAGAGTTCGGCACGGACTAGAAGGGCCGAGATGACCTGTTTCCATGCTGTAATTGTTATATGGTTATAAATGCAAGTTATATGATTGTGTATTTTCACCTTCATTGTGAAAGTTACTATTGAATCAGTTTACACTACTTTCCAGACTGCTATGCATAAATTTCAATGTCTTACCACTTGTTTTGCTGACATTAATGTACAGATAAATATCCCCAGAGAAACCAAAGCAATTGAAATATACTTCGCAAATGTGTATCTGTGAAAGAGAAGAAAATAAGCTAAAAATCTTGTTTGGTGACACAACAATCTATTAGTTTAAAACTGCTTCTGTCGAGAATGGGTGCAGAGTGGAATGTAGTTTAACTCTCCACACACCTCATGGTTCAAAAGCAGGTTCTTCTCCTCTGCCTTCAGATTTCTGAATGGTTCTTGAATCATGACATATACTATAAAAATAAATAAATGTTTGTCTTTGCACTTTGCTGCTGCCACAAAAAACAAATTTAACTTAGTGATGTTAAATCTGATTTGGATTACAAGGAGCCTTAAACTATTATTTCTTTTCTTCTATATTATGTATTGTATTGAGCTGCTGCTTCTAAGTTAACAAATTTCACAACACATGCCGGTGATAATAAACCCAATTCTGATTAGATGCACCTCTTCAATCGAAGTCCTGCCTTAACAAAGAAACCACCCTATTAATTCTTATAATTAGTTCTCAGGGCATTTGAACTAATGGCAGAGCAGACATTTATTATCCATTCAGTGGGCGCTTCAATTTGATGATGCTGGTCAGCTTTTCAATCACTGGATACAAATGAGTGTCCTGCCAGCTCACTTCAGTCGTCATTTAAAAGTTGACTAGATTAGTGTGAACCTACAGTTACACAGAGAAAAGAGAGGCAGGCCAGTACTTCTCCCAAACGTGACTGGAATCCTGGCCAATATTAATCCTTCAACCAGCATAATTAAAATGAACTGCAATGTTTGCCACTTTACAATGTAAAAATTACCTGCCATGCAGTCATTCATTACCTCAAAGACTACACATTAAGGCATTTCAATGGATGTAAAATACCATGATAATTAAAAACAGTATTTTTGAGGGCTTTTTATTCTATTTCCTAATTATCTTTATCCAAAAGCCGTGTCAGCAGTCTATTATTTTCACTCGTTCCTAATTTACCATCAAATTCCCTCAACTGTTTGCCTATAGCATAGCGCTGACTTGATCAGTACACGGAGATACAACAGGCAGAATAATAAAAACTGACCTTTTCTTTAATATGACAATTCCCAGTACCATGTTGGCAATCAAAGAGCCCTGGAAAATAACAGAAAAACGTCACGCAAATTCTAGTTATACAATTGCTCTCTCTTTTCTGAGAAAATGCATTTAATTAATAAAATCAATTATGACCAGTCTGCCCAGCAATTGGCCCTTGAGGAAATTATTTACTGTTATTGGGATATTCATTCTAAAATTCAATGACTTCCTTCCGTTTTTATCAAAATAATAAAACCTTGGGATGAAGGCAGTAATTCATGCTTCTTTTGCCAACTTAATGAAAATGAGATGGCTGGAGATCCCTTGCAACTATATTACTATATTCTTAAAAGAGACCGAACTCGAGATTTGTGATTCAATAAGATGTCACACTTAAGTCACACAAACTTCCATGGAAAAGGTTATCCGTTGCTTTCGATTATCCAATCTAAACCATGCTCTAAATTCATCCATTTTGAAGCCAAAATATATTAGAAAATAGAAGTGACCTTATTCATCTGTTACCTGTATTATACTCAGTTGCCACTTTATTAAGATCAGGCGTGGAACTCAGTGTGGTCTTCTGTTATAGCCCACCCACTTCAAGGTCCTACTTGGATGCTCTTCTGCACACTGCTATTCTCATGCGTGGTTATCTGAGTTATTGCCGTCTTCCTGTCAGCTTGAACCAATTTGGCCATCTTCCTCTGAACTCTCTCATTAGCAAGGCATTTTCATCCACAGAACTGCCACTCACTAGATTTTTTTTTTGTTTTCACACTATTCTCCTTAAACTCTATAGAGATTGTTGTGCCTGCAAGTCCCAGGAGATCAACAGTTTTTGAGATAATCAAGCCAGGCACCAACAATCATTCCACGATTAAAGTAATTTAGAACACATTTCTTCTCCATTCTGATATTTGGTCTGAACAACAAATGAACCTCTTGACCACGTCTGCATGCTTTTCTGCATTGAGTTGCTGCCACGTGATTGACTGATTAGACACTTGTAGGAACGAGGTGTATCTAATAAAGCGGACACTAGGTGTATATACAAATAGTATATATGCAGTACTCAAACACAAGCCTTACATACGGTCATAGTCTCCAGTTTCATTATTTGTTTTTATATTGATAGGTAAGAAACTACTTACTGATCTGAAGATCATGTGCAAAGGCATTGGAATATTGAAGTTGAGGGCATAATTATTAACCACACTCACAACGAAAAACATGGACACCATAATGAAGTAGTTCCTATGTGAAAAAGAAAGAAAACAGAGAAAAGATAAAAAAAAAAGTAAATTGAAGGGCGATTCCTTCATCTACCATCCCACATGAGACTATCAGATTAACAAATGCAAAATGCTAGAACTCA
The DNA here is from genome assembly GCF_963921235.1 of Mobula hypostoma. Taxonomy (NCBI): domain Eukaryota; kingdom Metazoa; phylum Chordata; class Chondrichthyes; order Myliobatiformes; family Myliobatidae; genus Mobula; species Mobula hypostoma. Next base: position 59,318,375 of record NC_086116.1, on the reverse strand, counting down.
GCAGGTCTGGCAGCATCTATGGAGAGGAATAAACAGTCAACATTTCAGGGCAAGACCCTTCATTAGGACTAGAGAAGAAGGGGAAAGAAGCCAGGGTAAGAAGGTGCAGGAAGGGGAAAGAGTACAAGCTGATACCAGTAGGGGAATTTCTTTAACAGATGTTCAAGTGGAATAACAAGACAATGTACTTCACAGGAATGAGAAAGAACTGCAAGACATCTGGAAGCTTCCTGCACAAATACGAGAGGAATTTTAGATCATACTCTTTCCTGAAGCAAAGGATTGAGAGGGGCATCTCAAGAGCTTAAAGTCTAAGCAGATGAAGATACGCCCCCAAGGAGCAAAGTGATTAATAATTGGTCCCATGCAAGAGACCAGATGGAAAAGAACACGGATCTGAAAGCTGTAAAAATTACTCAGATGTTTCGGCTACAGAAGATCACAAACAAGGAAGAGCATTTCGAAACATGAATTCTGGTTACTTTTACACAAACTAGTATCCAACCCCTCCAAAAAGAGAACTTTTCCAGTACCTCAAAGGAATTGCTCTGGGCTTTGTGAGAAAGTGAGCTTGAAAGATTAAGCCTTCCAGTGCTATAAACAGGAACTGTCCAAATGTCACAATGTTCCCACATCCTGGAAAATCCCTGAAAAAAAGAATATTTTTAAACTACAAGTGCAATAAAACTGATAGTTTAGCAGCAAATTCCAATAACCTGAACTTTTCTTTGTATAAATTGCTCTTCCTATGAAAAAAATAGGACAGAATCAAATCAATAAATCAGAGTTAAAAATTAATGAACAATTCTCAGTGGACACATGAATGCACTAAATCAAAAATAATTATGTAGTAAAGCTATGGACTGACAAATCATCGGGACCTGTAAAACTTCACTCCACATCTCTAAAGAAAATGTAGGTGAGATATGTGATGCGTTGGTTTTCATTTTACAGAATTCCCTAGATTCAAGGAAGGATCCAGGAAACTGGAAATAGGAAATGTTACTCCTTTATTCAAAATAAGATGCAGAAAATGGAACGTTACAAAGCGGGAAGCTTTACAACCACCACAGGGAAAACTGTGCAAGTTATCATTGAAGATGCCAGTACTCAGAAAAATTCCGGTTATCAAGCAAAGTCAATGTGACTTTTGTAAGAGAGAAGTCACATTTGGCGAACTTACTGAATTTCTATGTGAACAAAGAGGAAATGTGAATATACTATAATCAAATATGCAAAAGGAATTTGATTAGATGCTACATCAAAGATATTTGTGGAAAATCTCATGGTGTGGAAGGTAAATATTTACAAGGACAGAAGACTGACAGGCAAACAGGAAAGAGAATTGACCTTCTTCTGGTTGGCAAAGTATAACGATTGATATGCCGCAAGGATCTGTACAGGAACCCGCAACCTCTTATCATTGATACAAATGCCTTGGAAGATGTGACTGCTACATTTGTTGCTGAGATAATAATAAAGTAGTAAAGTAAATTGCGAAGAAAAGAAAGCTACAAATTAATGTGGAGAAATTAGTGAGTGGGCAACGACCTGACAAATGGAATATAATGAGGGAAAATGTGAAACTGCCCATATTGAGAAGAAAGCTAAAAAAAAAAATCCAAATGATGTGGGAATACTGAGTTCTGGAATGCAGAATATCTTGGTGGGTTGCCTAGTGGATGATGGGCAAAAGGGTAGCTTAGAAATTAAAGATAAAGATCAGCTTTATTTGTCACATGTACATCGACACACAGTGGAATGTGTTGGTTGTGTCACCGACCAACACTGTGTGAGGATGTTGTGGGCAGCAGACTACAAGTGTTGCCATGTTTCTGGTGCCAACATAGCATCCGCAGAACTTACCAACCCTAACTGTACATTTTTGGAATATGGGAAGAAGCTGGAGGAAAATCCACGCGGTCACAGGGAAAATGGACAAGCTCTTTATAGACAGCAGTGAGAATTGAAACCAAATCAGTGATCACTCATGCTGTAAAGCGATACACTAACCACTACATTACTGGTCCAGCAAAAAGATGGAAAAATAACAATGTTTTGGGCCAAAACATGAACAATTCCTTTTCAACCACAGATGTGGCTCGACCCACTGATCTCCAGCAGACTGTCTCCATGTCCAGATTCCAGCATCCTTGTGTCTTCTGTCTTATAGGAAAGGTTGGACAAGCTAGATGATCCCAACAGAGTCTGAGAGTTTGAAACACACAAGATGCTGAGAGGTATCGACAAGGTGGGTGTGAAGAGGATGTTTCTTGCCGATGAAGCTAGTGCTAGAAGTTCGCCACTTCAAACAAAAGTTTCTTTTTTTTTAAACATCTCTTTATTGCTTTTACAGAATAAAAAGAAAACACATTAGATCATCTATAGATTTGAAAGTACAACAAATTTAAAGGAAAAAATACAATACAGAAGAAATCAAAAGAAAAAAAAACACACAAAAAAAGCAAACACCCCACCATTAAAAAAAGCAGTCAATTCAGTTCGTTACTTTCATCATCCTGAATATTGTTGTCCAGAAACTTATAGAAAATGTTCCAAGTTTCCTGAAATTCGCCAAGTTTGTTTTTTGTGATGCAGCTTATCTTTTCTAGAGCAAGGTAAGAAGTCATTCCTTTCAGCCATCGTGAGAGTCCACTGGTTGTTGGCTTCTTCCATGAATAGACTATGCAGCGTTTGGCTTCCAAAAAACAAATATTAAGCCGAGATGTTACATTTTTGAAGGTTACAAAGTCCTTTGGATAAATATTCAGAGTACATAATTTAGGATCAAGGGGCACCTTTTTTCCAATAATCTGACTAAGCAAATCCAGCATCTTCTTCCAGAAGCAGATTACAGTATCTGGGGGCACTCCCACATACAATGGAACAGAGACCCCTTTTGGTGGTTACATTTAATGCATGTGTCTGGAACGTTAGGGTTAAAGTGATGCAACCTGACTAGAGTAATGTACTGTCTGGTTATCCACTTGTAGTAATTTAGAATGAGTGTTCACTGATTGAGTTTGAACTAAGGAACAAGCTTCTGACCACTCTTTCTCTGATAGATTCTCATGCAAGTCAGTTCTCCATGCTTGTAGTATGTTGTTTGATGACTCTTTGCATTTACTTGCAAACAAATTGTATAATACAGACACATGTCCCTAGCTTCAGATAATTTCAGAGTGATGTCTTCTAGGGTAGATAAAGGAGGGAGCTTCAAACTGTAACCTTGTCTGGACATAATAAAACTTCGCAACCGAAGGTATTTAAAAAAGTGTTTTGTTGGAATTCCATATGTGGCCTCGAGTTCTTCAAATGACATAAATGTATTGCCATTATAAAGATCAGACACCTTAGCTATGTCTCGGGTCGACCAAGTTTTAAAACCAGGTACTGCTTTGCTGGGCCGGAAGCTACCATTACCAAAGACAGGAGTAAACTGGGAAAACTGTGATGTCTCTCCCAAATACGCAAGAGCATCGTGCCAAACCATTATTGTATTTTTTAAGAAAGGATTTTTAGTTTGTTTGACCAGTTTTTTATCATCTGCTGAATACACATATAGTTCTAGAGGGATATTGATCGACTGGGATTCCATTGAGACCCAAGTAGGGAAGTGATCCTTAACAAAGTAAAACACTCCTGCTCTAATTTGGGCTGCCCAGAAATACCATATAAGATTTGGTAGCTGTAAGCCGCCTCTATGGTACAGCAGATATTACAGGGAAAGCCTGAGTCATGGACGTCTATTATCCCAGATAAAATTAGAACAAATTTTCTTTAATAAACAAAAGAAAGATGATGGAGGAGAAAGTGGGATAGATTGGAAAAGGTACAGGAACTTCGGTAAAATTGATATTTTTAGATGTTTATACGTCCAATCAAAGATATGGGCAATTTCGTCCATCTGATTATAAGTTGAATAACTGAGTCTGTGAGAGGGTTATAATTAGTTGGGATAATTTTATCAATAGTAGGAGTAATTTAAACACCCAAATAAGTAAAAACCTGGTCTGACACCATAAATGGCGTTTGAAGTGGGGGATTGAGTCTCTCATCTTTATCCATGAATAATATTGCAAATTTGTTGTTGTTTATTTTATAGCCTGCAAAAGTACCAAAAGTACTTATCAGATCAACTAAGGCAGGTAATGTTTGTTTTAAGTTGGAGCAAAACAAAATTACGTCATCCACGTACAGGGCTATGCGATGTTCTGTATCTCCTATAGTTATTCCTGCTATGTTAGCCTGTTTTCAAATTACCATAGCAAGTGGCTCAATGGCCAGGAAAAACAGGAGGGGATATAGGGGACAGCCCTGTCTTGCTCCCTGTTGGGAGTTTAAAAGGTGCCGAAAAAAGCCCTTAGTTAAAATTTCAGCCTGTGGGTTAGAATAAAGAAGCTGTATCCACCTTAGAAATTTTCCCCCTATACCAAATCTTTCTAAAACTTTAAATAGATATTGCCATTTCACTCTGTCAAAGGCTTTCTCGGCATCCAATGACAGAATAGCGCTATCAGAACTTCCAGATTTTTCATTAAGTACATTAAGCACTCTTCGAATGTTGTGGAAGCCCTGCCTTCCCTTAACAAATCCGTTTTGGTCAGGGTGGACCATTTTTGGCAAGAGTGGCTCCAGCCTCCTAGCTAATACCTTACAGAGAATTTTGAGATCATTGTTCGGAAGTGAGATTGGCCCATAAAATCCACATAGGGACAGTGGTTTTCCAGGTTTAATAGTAGTGTAATTACTGCCACATTAAGGGGGGGGGGAAGGGATCCAGTGTCAAATGGCTCCTGATACATAACAAGCAGAGGTGGAATTAATTTAGTCGTAAAGATTTTATGTATTTCAATCGGAATTCCATCGGGCCCAGGAGTTTTCCCTCCCTTCATGTTAGTTACAGCTTCAGACAATAAGTTAAACTCCAGCGAGGTCAAGGACGTTTCATCCAGGGGTGTAAATTCTAACAAGTCGAGAAATTCCTTTTGTACTTGTGGAGCTAAATCTGTATAACTCAGAATATTCAGATGTTGGTATCTCAAAAAGATATTGTTTATTTCTTTTGGGTCAGCAGTTGTCACCTCCTCATTGATTGTATGGTGTTTACTGCCCTTTCTGTTTGTATCTGTTTGATGTGCCAGGCCAAGAGTCTACTAGCCTTTTCACCCTGCTCAACATAGGATTGCTTCCGTCTCATCAAACTTTCTGTTGCCTTATTAATGGCCATACATTATATTTAGCTCTCAGTTTGTTAAGTTCTGCAAATAGCTGCCGAGAGGGATTTTGAAATATTTCAGATTCAGTCTCTTTTATTCTTTTTTGAAGCTGTTCTATTTCCAATTTAAAAGATTTATGTCTAAAGCTGGTAAAGCTAATCATCTGACCTCTTAGAAAGGCTTTAAAGGCTTCCCACCTTATAGCAGCAGATATCTGGTCCGTATTATTTCCAAAATAGTAGTCTATCTGTTCTCCAATAAACGCTATAAATTCTGGATCCCTAAGCCAAATCGTTTGAAGCCGCCATCTGGAGGAGTAATGTAAAGCATTAGGCAGGTTCAAAATAAATGAAACTGGGGCGTGATCTGAAATTATTATGCTATTGTACCCAGCAGCTTATAATTGTGGATATTAAAGCAGCTGAAACTAAGAAATAATCAATTCTGGAAAAGGCCTGGCAAGTGCGAGAATAGCAGGAAAAAGTTAGTTTATCTGGGTACTTCCTTCTCCACACAGCAACTAAATTGAAGTCTTCAGCGCATTGCAATAAGTATTTTCTTGTCTGATGGTGAGAGGTATCTATCCCATTAGATCTTTCTAGTTTAGGTTGAAGTGCACAATTAAAATCACCACCTCCAATAAGATGGCCCAGCAGAGCAGCTAATGATAAAAACAGACGTCTGAAAAAAGCTGGATTGTCATCATTTGTCCCATGCACATTGACCAAATTAAACCTGTTTGAGAAAATTTCGCATTGAGTAATGAGGTATCTGCCAGATTGGTCTTCAGTAACACTGACAAGGTGGAAAGGCACCGACTTATGTATAACGGTTATTACCCCCCCCCCGCCCCCCACATGAGTGTGAGCTGGAAGACGCTGAAAAAACCTGTCCCGGCCATCTCCTCCTTACTCTAACTATATCCTCAGCAGTTAAATGGGTCTCTTGCAGAAAAACTGTATTGGTTTTTAATTGTCTTATCCTACTCATGACTTGCTTTAACTTGACAAGTTTAGTTAATCCTCTTACATTCCAAGAGGTAAACTGAAGCTCGCAGGGCATAGGCTATTAGTTATAATTTCAATCACGTTGAGCTGAATTGATTTAGAATGATTGCCAACATAAAAGAAGATGAGTAAAAACCAGTAAATAGTACCTAAAACATTGTAAACATAACTAAGTGTACTTCTCAAACTGAAATACACCCAGCCCATGATGAACACCTCCTGACGGCCCCGAAAGAGGGCATAATTATGGAGCTTAACTGGTCTTCCCTCGCCGTCATCATGGTGAGGAACAGCATGGCCAACAGCCAGAACAGAGCCCAGATGTTATCAGTAGTAGAGAATATTACAACCAAATTTATACCAAGAGTCTTTATCAAATTTAACCTGGTTGTAGTTACAGTGCCACTGAAGATAATGAGAACCGATGCAAGTTCATTAGCATAAACAATGCAGTGAGTAACACACCGCTAATGTTCGTTAGTGTTCATTTATGTCCCTCAGGCACTATTGAAGCAAAAGTCAAAGAACTGCTGTACTGTCTCACTTGCCCGCAGCCTCCAAATTGTAGTCCTTCAGCTCCTGCACAAATTTCACCGCTGCCGGTGCACTGTCAAAGGCGCGGCGTTTTCTTTTGTAGATCACCAGCAGTTTAGCAGGGTGAATTATCCTGTACCGTAGGTCCAGGATGGAGAGAGAGGCTAACTCTTTCTTCACTGGATCAAAAATTTTCCTTCACCTGAGGAGCTCAGCAGAGACATTGGGGAAAAACATGATTCTCTGATTGTCGAAAAGTACAGGTTCTTTCAGCCTGGCAGCCTTCATAACCCGGCTCTCATCCGCGTAGTTTAAGAACTCCATTATCACTACCCTGGGTCGCTTAGCTGACTGTTCTTCAACATTGTTAGCCCAGCCAATTCTGTGCGCTCTCTCAATCAGCAGGGGCCCAGGAAGTTTTCAGCACCGAGCACCTCGGGGGTCCATTTTTCCAAAAAATAGACCATATCAGTCCTACCAGGCGAAGGTTAGAACGGTGGATACGGTTTTCCAAGTTGTCCACTTTAAACACTAACGCCTCCATAGCTGCTTTCATGGTTGTATTTTGATTACGCAGAGGCGGTATCATCTCGATTAGTGCTAATTCTATCTTCGGCTTCTGTAATGCGCACTGTGACAGCTTTCAGATCAGCTTGTACCCCTTGTATAGCGTTTAGTAGCCCGTCAAATCTCGACACGAAGTCATCTTTCATTGTTTGAATAGCGTTTAGGATTTGGTTTGGGCCGTGCTAGCATCTGTTGCCTTTTCTTCACCAGCATTGTCGTTAGCTTGCACCGCATGGTTACAGGTGGAGTCTAATTTCGAAGACTGCTGCATCTGCTTTGTTGGTTTCGGTGGCATTTAGGCTATCACTCAGTTTCCAATCAGACAAACTGGAGCTGTTTAGGTAATTCGAGGTTGTTTGGTTGCATAATTTCAACACTTTTCGGAGGAGCTGTGACACATGTCTGCTCAGCACTGCGCCATCAAATAAAAGGTTTCCTTATCCAAGACAAGATGAGACAATTATCTTTTCCGAGGGCTAGTAAGCGGAGGTGGCAACACCTCAACCGTGATTATTCTAAACACCGGTGCTCCACGAGGATATGTCCTCAGTCTCCAACTCTCATGACCTTGTCGCCAGATTCTGATCTAACTCTGTTCACAAGATTGCAGATGACACCATCGTAGGAGGCCATATCTCAAATAACGATGAGTCAGAGTACAGGAAGCTGATGTCTTGACACCATGTCACGAAGCTAACAACCTTTCCCTCAAACACAACAGCTGGTTATTGACTTCGGGCGGGGGGGGAGGGGGGGATGATGCACATGCTCTGTGCACTACATCAACAGTGCTGAGGTGGAGAGCTTCAATATCCAAGGAGGGATCATCACCAACAGCCTGTCCTGCTCCAACCACATGGACACCATGGCCAAGAAAGCTCACCATCACTTCTACTTCCTCAGAAGGCTAAAGAAATCTGGCATGTCACAATCAAACTTTACCAATTTTTATCAATGCACCATTCTCTGTGGATGCATAACAGTAAGGCAATTGCTGAACATGCAACTGAGGAACTGCAGAGATTTGTGCACACACCTCAGCACATCTCAGAAAGCAGTCTAACCCGCTGTAGACTCTGTCAACACATCCTGCAGCCAGCATAATCAAATACCACACCACACCCACCTCAGGTATTCTCTCTTCTATCAGGCTGAAGATACAAAAGCACACACCAGCAGGCCTGAGGACAGCTTACGCCTGCCATTTCAAACTTATTAAACGGTTCCCTAATACAATAAGATGGATTCTTGACCCTACAATCTACCTCTTTACAATTTTGCACCTTACTGATTACCTGTACTGCCCTTTCTCTGTAGCTGCTACACTTTATTCTGCACAACTTGCTCGACCTCAATACATTGCATGATGATCTGATCTGTATGAACAGAATGCAAGACAAGCTCTTCACTGTTACTTGGTACATGTGGCAATGACACTTCCAGGGAATCTGGAACTCTTTCCATCACCCTTTGATAAAGAAATTATTGATAAGCAAAAGGTGGGAATTTGGAATTGAGGTTACAATCAGATTAGCCACGATCTCAAGGTATGACAGGGGGTTCAGGGGGCTGAGTGATCTACTCCTACTCTTAATTTGATATATATATTAGTTGGTTGTCTCTCCGGGTCTGAGGAAGACTACATTGTGCAGGGTGGCAGTGATTTTTTACGAGGCCGAGCTGCGAGCTCGACATCAACCCGGCACGGATGGAGAGCGCACTCAGGGGCAGTCTGTCTGTCACTGGATCGAACTCGGGAACTTCCATTCTTGAGCCCGGCACTGATCTCACTGCGCCACCAGCCGACCTTTGCACAATGTAACCAGTGCATGAAAGATATTAAAGCGGAAAAGCCTTGCACAGAGACGATCCCACTCTCTCAGCCTCAGAAGTTAAGATCCACTGGCACAAAGAATTGTTACGTCTGGCAACTTCCTTGGCTGCATTGGATGGCTGCGTCTTTTTAAGTGCTCTGCCGCGCCCTACGCACTCCACAATGCGCTGCTGCAATGCCTTCTCAGCCACTGAACCCCCGGCGTTTCCTCTGTCTGATCCACCGAAGCAGTCTTCGCATGCTGGGTTGAGAAAATTCCTATCTGACCCAGGGTTTCAGACCCGTTGGCTACCCTCACCTGGTTTAGCCGGCCTCTCGAAGCCTTTGTCCGGGGTGTAGCTGCTGTCGCATGCGAACAGCTACGAGGAGCCACAGGCGACAGCTGGGCATTGGTGGGGACCAACAGATGACGAGCCACTCCAAGGAGTGCGACGAGCCCCCCATCTAGAGGTGCTACCCCTCCCATGCACACTATATATACACATATAGATATATATATATATATATATATATATATATATATTATATATATATATATATATATATACACACACACACACACACATATATGTATACACACACACTGTATATATCCAACATAAGAAAACAAAATAAGAATCACTCTCAAAATAATAGTTTCAAGTTTAACAGGATATCAAGAAAGAGATTCCACCTCTCTAACTTTTCCCATCTCAAGACATCAGGACTGATCATTCACATTTTCTGACAAGTGAACTGTGATATTAGGCTCATAGAAATGGCAGCACAGGATGAAACTATTCTCCATCTTATTTAATGTTGATCATGACATTTCAACGGAGTTAGTTATCCCAGCCCCACTGCATGGTATTCTGAACCTATGGATATCTCCTGCTGAATTCAGTGGGATGTGTGCAACTTGATACCTATTTTTCCTATATCATACATGTATACACTTTAAAAAAAAGTTGTAAAGTCTTCTGGGACACTCCGAGGTTATGAATTTAAATGAAAGTCTATCAAAAGAAAAGAACAATCTCACTTGATGTTAATAATGCTGTTTCATATTTTGACTGAAGCGTGCACAGGTATTACCTTCTATCAGGACAGACTAAACATATTAACACACACAAATTGCTGGAGGGACTCAGCAGGCCAGGCAGCACCTATGGCAAAGAGTAAACAGTTGACTTTTCAGGCCAACACCCTTTATCAGGACTGGAAAAAAAGATGAGAAGTCAGAGCAAGAAGGTTGGAGGAGGCGAGGAGGTAGTACAAGGTAGTAGTTGATAGCTGAAACTGGGAGAGGGGGAAGGGTGTAGTAAAGAGCTGGGAAGCTGATAGGGGAAAGAGATAAAGGGCTGGAGAAGGGAGAATCTGACAGGAGGGTGAAAAGACCACAGAAGAAAGCAAAGGGGTAGGAGCACCAGAGAGAGGTGGTGGGCAGGTAATGGGCTCCCGAAGCGACTCCTGTGTCAGTCATCCCTCCCCACTAATCCCCCTCCTGGTACTTATTCTTGCAAATGGAACAAGTGCCATACCAGGCCCTATGTCTCCTCTCTACCCACTTCAATTATGACATGTCAGTCCATGGAATCCTCTACTGCTGCGAGGAGGCAACACTTTATATTCTCTCTAGGTAGCTTCTACCCCAGTGACATGGACATCAATTTCTTGAACTTCCAGTAACTGCACCCCCCCCTTCACTATTCCCATTTCCCTCACTCACCTCATGTCCTTCCCTTTCCTCCATGGTCTTCTACCCTCTCCTCTTTTATTCCCTGTTCTCTACCCCTTTATCTCTTTCACTAATCAGCTTCCCAACTCCTTACTTCACAACTGCCCCTATCCCGGTTTCACCTATCACCTACCATCTTGTACTACTTCCTCCCCTTCCAACACCTTCTTGCTCTAACTTCTCATCTTTTTTTCCAGTCCTGATGAACGGTGTTGGCCCATAACATTGCCTGTTCACTCTTTTCCATAGATCCTGCGTGGCCTGCTGAGTTCCTCCAGCATTCAGCATCCAGCAACACCTGCAGGTATTCTGCTCTAGATATATCACTTACTGAACTTTCTTCCTGCAATACAACACTCCAGGCATCCTCTTTAGTTTTCTTCAGCCACCCAATCTATATCAAAATGCAACTGCTAGGTTTTTTGAAAATTTATTCATTTGTGGAATGTGGGCATTGCCAGCTAAGCCAGCATTTATTGCCCATAAGACAAAGGAGCAGAAGTTGGCCATTCGGCCCATCGAGTCTGCTCCGCCATTTTATCATGAGCTGATCCATTCTCCCAGTTAGTCCCACTCCCCCGCCTTCTCACCATAACCTTTGATGCCCTGGCTACTCAAATACCTATCAAGCTCTGCCTTAAATACACCCAATGACTTGGCCTCCACTGCCATTCGTGGCAACAAATTTCATAGATTCACCATTCTCTGGCTAAAAAAATTTCTTCACATCTCTGTTCTTAATGGGCGCCCTTCAATCCTGAAGTCATGCCCTCTCATACTAGACTCCCCCATCATGTGAAACAACTTTGCCACATCCACTCTGTCCATGCCTTTCAACATTCGAAATGTTTCTATGAGGTCCCCTCTCATTCTTCTAAACTCCAAGGAATACAGTCCAAGAGCGGACAAACGTTCCTCATATGTTAACCCTCTCATTCCCGGAATCATTCTAGTGAATCTTCTCTGTACCCTCTCCAACGTCCGCACATCCTTTCTTAACTAAGGAGATCAAAACTGCCCACAGTACTCCAAATGAGGTCTTCTCACCAGCGCCTTATACAGCCTCAACAACACATCCCTGCTCCTATACTCTAGAATTTCCTCTAGAAATGAATGCCAACATTGCATTCGCCTTCTTCACCACCGACTCAACCTGGAGATTAACCTTAAGGGTATCCTGCACGAGGACTCCCAAGTCCTGTTGCATCTCAGAACTTTGAATTCTTTCCCCATTTAAATAATAGTCTTCCCATTTATTTCTTCTGCCAAAGTGCATAACCATACACTTTCCAACATTGTATTTCATTTGCCACTTCTTTGCCCATTCTTCCAATCTATCTAAGTCTATCTGCAGACTCTCCGTTTCCTCAGCACTACCGACCCCTCCATCTATCTTCGTATCATCAGCAAACATAGCCACAAAGCCATCTATTCCATAATCCAAATCGTTGATGTACAACGTAAAAAGAAGCAGCCCCAAGACGGACCCCTGTGGAACACCACTGGTAACCGACAGCCAACCAGAATAGGATCCCTTTATTCCCACTTTCTGTTTCCTGCCAATCAGCCAACGCCCTATCCACGTATGTAACTTTCCCATAATTACATGGGCTCTTATCTTGTTAAGTAGCCTCATATGTGGTACCTTGTCAAAGGCCTTCTGAAAATCCAAATATACAACATCCACTGCATCTCCCTTGTCTAGCCTACTTGTAATTTCCTCAAAAAATTGTAACAGGTTTGTCAGGCAGGATGTTCCTTTAAGGAAACCATGCTGAGTTCTGCCTATCTTATCATATGCCTCCAGGTACTCCATAACCTCATCCTTGACAATCGACTCCAACAACTTGCCAACCACCGATATTTAGCTAAAAGGTCTGTAATTTCCTTCTTGCTTCCTTGCCCCCTTCTTAAATAGCGGAGAGACATTTGCAATCTTCCAGTCCTCCGGAACCATGCCAGAATCTATCGACTTTTGAAAGATCATCGCTAATGCCTCCACAATCTCCACAGCTACTTCCTTCAGAACACGAGGGTGCATTCCACCTGGTCCGGGAGATTTATCTACCTTTAGACTATTCAGCTTCCTGAGTACTTCCTCTGTTGTAATTGTGACTGCGCATACTTCTCTTCCCTGCCACTCTTGAGTGTCCGGTATACTGCTGATGTCTTCCTCAGTGAAGACTGATGCTAAATACTCTTTCAGTTCCTCCGCCATCTCCTTATCTCCCATTACAATTTCTCCAGCATTATTTTCTATTAGTCCTATATCTACTTTCACCTGTCCTTTACTCTTTATATACTTGAAAAAGCTTTTAGTATCCTCTTTGATATTATTTGTTAGCTTCCTTTCATAGTTAATCTTTTCCCTCTTAATAACCTTCTTAGTTTCCTTTTGTAAGCTTTTAAAAACTTCCCAATCCCCTGTCTTCCCACTAATTTTTGCTTCCTTGTATGCCCTCTCCTTTGCTTTAACTTTGGCTTTGACTTCTCTCGTCAGCCACGGTCGCATCCTTTTTCCATTCGAAAATTTCTTTTTTGGAATATACCTGTATTGCACCTTCCTCACTTCTCGCATAAACTCCAGCCACTACTGCTCTGCCATCCTTCCCACCAGTGTCCCTTTTCAGTCAACTTTGGCCAGTTCCTCTCTCATGCCACTATAATTTCCTTTACTCCACTGAAATACTGACACATCGGATTTCGGCTTCTCTTTTTCAAATTTCACAGTGAATTCAATCATGTTATGATCACTGCCTCCTAAGGGTTCCTTCACCTCAATCTCTCTAATCACCTCCGGTTCATTACACAATACCCAATCCAGTACAGCCGATCCCCTAGTGGGCTCAACAACCAACTGTTCTAAAAAGCCATCTCGCAGACATTCTACAAATTCTCTCTCTTGAGATCCGGTGCCCACCTGATTTTCCCAATCCACTTGCATGTTAAAATCCCCCACAATTATCCTAACACGGCCCTTCTGACAAGCCTTTTCTATTTCCTGTTGTAATTTGTAGTTCACACCACTGCAGCTGTTTGGAGGCCTATAAATAACTGCCATCAGGGTCCTTTTACCCCTGCGAATTCTTAGCTCAACCCATAAAGATTCTGCACCTTCCGCTCCTATGTCACCTCTTTCTAATGACTTGATATCATTTCTTACCAATAAAGCCACACCACTCCCTCTGCCTACCTTCCTATCCTTCCAATACACCGTGTATCCTTGGATGTTCAGCTCCCAGAGACATGCATCCTTTAGCCACGTCTCAGTGATGGCCACAATATCATACCTGCCAATCTGTAGCTGTACGACAAGATCATCCACCTTATTCTTGATGCTGCGTGCATTTAAGTATAACACCTTAAGACCAGTATTTGGTACTTTTCCCTTTGATTGCACTGCAACTTATCCCAATGGCTACAAATTTGCCCCATCACCTGCCTGTTTTTCCTGACATCTTTACTGCCCATCTCTAGTTGCCCTTGAAAAGGTGGCGATGAGTTTGAGAGCAGAAATATAACTGGTTGTTTTTAAATTTGGAAGAGAAAATTCAAATCCTAAACAGAATTTTAAATTTATTTTTGTTTCAGAATAAAGACATTCAAATGTCTTTCATTACCACAGGATCTCACAAAGCACTTTAGATATAAAGTTGCGCAAAAGACCATACGACATAGGAGCAGAAGCAGGTCATTTGGCCCATCGAGTCTGCTCTGCCATTCAATCATGGCTGATCCAATGCTTCCAAACCCCCACCTTGTTCCCCATACCCTTTGATGTCCTTGCTAATCAAGAACCTATCTATCTTTGCCTTAAATGCACCCAATGTCTTGGCCTCCACAGCCGCTCCTGGCAATAAATTCCACAGATTTACCACGCTCTGACTAAAGTAATTTCTCTGCATCTCTGTTCTAAATGGACGCCCTTCAATCCTGAATTTGTGCCCTCTTGTCCTAGACTCCCCTACCATGGGAAATATCTTTGCCATATCTAATCTGTTCAGGCCTTTCAACATTCAGAATGTTTTTATAAGATCACCCCTCATTCTCCTGAACTCCAGGGAATACAGCCCAGGAGTTGCTAGACGTTCCTCATACGGTAACCTTTTCATTCCTGGAATCATTCTCATGAATCTTCTCTGAACCTTCTCTGATGTCATAATATCCTTTCTAAAATAAGTAACCCACAACTGCACGCAATACTCTAAGTGTAGTCTCACGAGTGCCTTATAGAGCCTCAACATCACATCCCTGCTCTTATATTCTATACCTCTAGAAACGAATGCCAACATTGCATTTGCCTTCCTCACAAATGACTCAACCTGGAGGTTAACCTTCAGGGTATCCTGCACAAGGACTCCCAAGTCCCTTTGCATCTCTGCATTATGAATTCTCTCTCCATCTAAATAATAGTCTGCCCATTTATTTCTTCCACCAAAGTGCATGACCATACATTTTCCAACAATGGTATTTCATTTGCAGTTCTTTGCCCATTCCCCTGAACCATCTAAGTCTCTCTGCAGGCTCTCCGTTTCCTCAAGACTGCCCATTCCTCCAACTATCTTTGTATCATCGGCAAATTTAGCCACAAATCCATTAATCCCATGGTCTAAATTATTGACATACATGGTAAAAAGCAACAGTCCCAACACTGACCCCTGTGGAACTCCACTGGTAATCCCTTTATTCCCACTTTCTGCTTTCTGCCAATCAACCAATGCTGCACCCATGCTAGTAACTTCCCTGTACTTCCATGGCCTCTTATCTTGCAGCACCTTGTCAAAGGCTTTCTGAAAATCCAAGAACACCACATCTATGTTTGGCCTATCTTGTCATGTGCCTTCAGGTACTCCATAATCTCATCCCTAACTATCAATTCCAACACCTTTCCAACCACAGATGTCAGGCTAACAGGTCTACAGTTTCCTTTCTGCTGCATTACACCCTTCTTAAATAGTGGAGTAACTTTTGCAATTTTCCAGTCATCCGGTACAATGCCAGAATCTATCTATTCTTGAAAGATCATTGTTAATGCCTCCGCAATCTCTCCAGCTACTTCCTTCAGAACCCAAGAGTGCATTCCATCAGGTCCAGGAGACTTATCCACCCTCAGACCATTAAGCTTCCTGAGCACCTTCTCAGTCATAATTTTCACTGCACAAACTTCACTTCCCTGACACTCTTGAATGTTCGGTATACTGCAGACGTCTTCCACTGTGAAGACTGATGCAAAGTACACATTCAATTCCTCTGCCATCTCTGCAGCTCTCATTACAATATCTCCAGCATCATTTTCTATTGGTCCTATATCTACCCTCAACTCTCCTTTACCCTTTATATACTTAAAAAAGCTTTTAGTGTCTTCTTTGATATTAGTCGCCAGCTTCCTTTCATAATTCATCTTTTCTTTCCTAATGTCCTTCTTAGTTTCCTTCTGCAAGTTTTTAAAAGCTTCCCAATCCTCTACCTTCCCACTAGCTTTGGCTTCCTTGTATGCCCTCTCTTTTGCTTTTACTCTGGCTCTGACTTCACTTGTCAGCCACGGTAGTGTCCTTCTTCCCTTTGAAAATTTCTTATGTGGAATATATCCGACTTGCACTTTCCTCATTTTTCGCAGAAACTCCAGCCATTGTTGCTCTGCTGTCCTTCCTGCTAGTGTCCCTTTCCAGTCAACTTTGGCCAGTTCCCTTCTCATGCCATGGTGATTTCCTTTATTGTATTCTTTTCAAATATTATTATCCAAAATTAACAAAAGTACATCGAAGTAGGCAATGAAGTAGGTTCAACTTCTAATTTTCCCCAAACTAAGACATAGCATCACTTGAGAGAACCATTGTGATAAAATGGGAGCCGATGTATTCTTCCACTTCAACAAAGTGGCCCTCCTAGCTATCAATGTAACAAATGCAATAACATGTTGGTCAGACAAAGAGATACTGCGGATATTTTGATGAATTATTCCAAAAAGCGCAGTTAGTTTGTTAGGTTGTAAATTAATTTTAAGTGCTTTAAAAATTGTAGAAAAAACTGACTTCCAGAACTGTTCCAGCATAGAACAGGACCAAAACATGTGTGTCAGTATAGCTGTCTCAGTTTTACATCTATTGCAATAACTATCAACATTAGGAAACATTTTAGACAATCTCTCCTTCGTCAAATAGTAACGATGTACAATTTTAAATTGAATCAGTGAATGACTAGCATAGATCAAAGAAGAGTTAACCAACTTCAGAATCCTCGTCAAGTCTTCCGTCATAAAAGTCAAATTAGGTTCCTTTTCCCAATCTTGTTTAATCTTAAATAAAGGACACTTATCTCATTGTAATAGTAAATCATAAATTCTTCCAATGGAACCCTTCGTCAAAGGGTTCATACTTGTAATAGTATCTAAACAGGTCAGCATCCAATATGTAAGGAAAATTACTTAAATATTTTTGTAAGAAATGTCTAACTTGAAGGTATTGTAAAAAGTGTGAGTATGAAAGAGAATATTTATCAACCAATTGTTCAAAAGACATCAGTCTATCTTCTTTAAATAAATCCAGAAAAGAATTAATATCTTTATTTTTCCAAAGTAAAAAAACTGGATCACTCAAAGGCTTAAAAAAGTAATTTCGATAGATTAAACTACAAAGTTTAAATTTTTTAAGATTAAAAAATTATGGAACTGGAGCCAAGTTTGTAAAGAATACTTAATCACAGGGTATAACTTTAAATTAGCAACTTTAGCTAATTGTATAGGTAAAGCAGCTCCCAATAACAAGGTTAAATAAAACTGTTTCACAGCTTTCAATTCCAAATCTACCCAAATTGGCCGATCGTTCTCATCAACCCAGTGTAACCAAAAGGACATATATTGCACATTAACAGCCCAGTAATACATTCTTAAATTAGGCAAGGCAAGACCTCCATCCTTTTTCAACATTTGTAAGTGACATTTACTAATTCTTGGTCTTTTATTATTCCAAATAAAAGATAAAATAATAGAATCAATCCGATCAAAAACCTTCTCAGTCAGAAAAACAGGGACATTCTGAAATAAATATAAAAATTCTGGTAAAATCATTATTTTGACTATATGGATGCGACCAACAAGTGAAAATGTAAGTGGGTTCCATCTACTAAATAAATACTTCATAGAATCTACCAAGGGAACAAAATTAGCTTTATAAAGATCCTTATATTTTTCTGTGATTATAACATCTAAATATCTAAAGGAATCCGTGACTTTGAAAGGAGTATTATTATATATAGAAACAGATTCATTTAAAGGAAACAGTTCACTTTTACTAAAATTTATTTTATATCCTGAAAAATCTCCAAATTCATTAAATAATTTTAGCAAGGCAGGAATAGATTCCTCGGGATTGGATATATAAACCAGTAAATCATCAGCGTACAGAGAATTCGTATGAATGGTTTCATTCACAAGAACCCCATAAATATCTTTAGCCTCACGAAGAGCAATAGCAAGGGGTTCTGGCATTAAATTAAATAACAAAGGACTTAATGGACAACCTTGTCTTGTCCCCCATGAAAGCTGAAAAAAGGGGATCTACAGTTAAATTAGTAATAACAGTAGCAATAGGCATTTTATATATCGTCCTAATCCAATTATTAAAATTAACACCAAAGCTAAATTTCTCTAAAACATTAAATATTTCCATTTGACTCGATCGAACGCTTTTTCAGCATCCAAAGAGACGACGCATTATGGAGTTTTAAAAGAGGACAAATATATAATGTTAAATAGTCTCCGAACACTTGAAAAAGAATAACCACCCTTTATAAAGCCGGTTTGATCTTAAAAAATAATTTTACCCAAAATTTTCTCCAACCGATTGGCCATTATCTTCGACAGAATCTTAGCATCGACATTCAATAATGAAATAGGCTCCACGAAAGACGGCGAAAACGTACAAATTCCATCCAGAATGGGAAGAGGAATTTCTATTTACCTTGGTGAAAGACAAGTGTGTATGCATGTTGTGCCACCAAACACAAGCACTGACTAAAAGAGGGAATCTGGAGTGGCACCACAACACCAACCACCAGAAATTTAAAGACACCCACCCCCCAAAGAGCGCAATCCGCGCCAGCAAAGTTGAGGAGCTGAAATCAGGGTTGAAGGTCCAGCAATCGTTTTTCACAAAACGTGCTGCTCAAAATAAGGCTGCTATTGAAGCATCATTTTGTGTAAGTCGCCTTTTGGCTAAACAGAAGAAGCCTTTTACAGATGGCGATTTATTCAAGGAAGCAATGGCTATTACCGCAGAGACTGTTTTTATTGACTTTAAAAACAAAAACAACATCACAACCGCAATATATAATATACCGCTTGGCCCTGCAACAGTGACAAGGAGGGTAAAGTCACTGTCAGAGAACATGGATCGACAAGTGTTAAAAGACTTGTCATTCTGTGAATATTTTTCACTACAGTTCGATGAATCCCTGGATGTAATGCAAACAGCTCAGCTTGTTGTATTTGTCAGAATGGCTTTCCAGGATTTTACAACAAAGATGGACTTCCTCGCTCTTTTGCAATTAAAGGAGAGAACGAGAGGTGAGGATATTTACAATGAGTTTTAAAAATATGTCCGTGAAAATGACATCCCCATTCATAAACTGGTGGCAATAACTACTGATGGGGCCCCACAATATGCAGTGTACACATTGGTTTTATAGCACTAAAAGTCAGTGCCTACTTCGGGTCAACTTATCTATGTGAAATTGCATTTTCACAGATGAAAATTATTAAATCTAAGTACAAGAACTGTCTTACTGACAGACACCTCACAGACTGTCTCAGACTGGCTGTCTGTAGTTCGGAGCCAAATTTCAGGGAACTAGCAGAAAGTATTCAGCCCCAGTCATCACACTGAGTGCAACAGTCAATTTTTATTCATTTATTTTTCCTGTTGAAATAAAAGTAAATAATGAAACTTAGAATTAAAGGTGTGAAGTATTGTAATATTCTTAAAGAAAGACAGCTATGGCCTGTTTGATATGCTAGTTACAGTGTTTTCTTGTTTGAATTAATTTGAAAGTTTGACAAAGTATTTTGTGTAATTCAAATACAATTAGCCCAAATAAAAGGCCTCAAATTGGAAGTACAATCTGAGCTATATTTTCTCTAACGATTTAGTAGGTAGATCTTGCCTTTCACTAAGGTCAAGGTAGGGGATCTTGGGCTTAGAAAGGTTGGTGACCACTAGGTTAAAGGAACAAGTCCCTTTATCTTCTTTTTCTCAGTCGAATGTCAGAATAACCATTTAAAGTCATACTTGAACCATAGATCTTCTTTCCAAAAAAAACCAATGATATGCAATAATGAACAATTCCCCTTATCTTCTTTTAATAGTCTCTCAATGAAATGTCCAAGTAATCATCATAAATCTTCTTTCCGAAATGTCAATAATATACAGGTAACCAAGCAGTCTTTCAAGACAGTTCATTCAGCAGCTGCAGCAGATATAGTTTGAATGAATGCCAGTGAAAGTTTAGGATCAAAAAAATATATGAGGAGGAGAATTAGGAAGAAAAACTTTAATTCTTGTTGGGTAAAGCAGTTTCTTAACATATGCCTGTTTCATTACCAAAGCAAATTTTGATCTTTGTTCCATTACCTCCTTCGGATAATCCTCATAAAAACGGAGCTCAGATTCCTTAAATCTAAAAACTTTCTGGTTTTCTTGCCTGTCGCATTATCTGATCTTTAATTTTAACGTGATGAAAACAAACCAAAACAGACCTTGGTTTATTTAGATCTTTAGATTTTGAAGTAAAAACTCTCTGCGCTCTTTCTGTAGTAGGCGGCTGTGATAATATGGTAGGAAACAAGGTATGAAAAAGCTTATCAAAGTAAGCAGTTAATCTCCATCTTCGGCTCCTTCTAGCAGCCCAACAATTCGTATATTCCTTCGGCAAGACCTAGTTTCCAGGTCTATAACCTTATTTTGATATCTTTCCAAACGAGTTGTAGTTTCAAACAATTTTTGCTTAGTTATCGTCAATTCCTCTGCGTGTGTAATAACTTGAGTTTCCAGATCTTTAAGTTTTCCCAGAAATGACTTCATTTCATTACTATTCTTTTCCAGTTGGTCTTTAATTGACCCATTCTGATCTTTAATTGAATTCAGCGTCCAAACGATATCTTCAGCCCACGATGGCATTTCATCAGATCTTTCCTTTTGCATCTTTCCTTTCCCATTACCTTTATCACTAGGTTCAGACAAGTTCGTCCCCCTCCTCATAGACAAGGACATATTGTTCCCCCTCAAGAATCAGCAAATAAAAATCTTAAATTCGAAGTTTAAACTTGGGGAAAGGAACAAAACTGGGAGCAGCACAAAAACTGCTGCTACTCCACTTACAGACAGGCGCAGTCTCCGTAATTTCCTTTATTCCACTGAAATACCGACACATTGGAATTTTGTTTCTCCTTCTCAGATTTCAAAGTGAACTCAAACATTTTGTGATCACTGTTCCCTAAGGGTTCCTTAACCATAAGCTCTCTTTATCACCTCCGGATCATTGCACAACACCCAATCCAGCACAGCCAATCCCCTAGTGGGCTCAACAACAAGCTGTTCTAAAAAGCCATTCCTTGGACATTCTACAAATTATCTTTCTTGAGGTCCAGTACTGGTCTGGTTTCCCCAATCCACTTTCATGTTAAAATCCCCAATGATTATCATAACACTGCCCTTCTGACACGCCTTTTCTATCTCCTGCTGTAATCTACATCCTGGCTGCTGTTTGGAGGCCTGTATACAACTGCCATTAGGGTCCTTTTACCCTTGCTATTGCTTAACTCAACCCATAGAAACTTCCGATCCTACGTCATCCCTTTCTACTGATTTAATATTATTTCTACTACACAGGGCCACATCAATCCCTCTGCCTACTAACCTATCTTTCCGAAACACCATATATCCTTGGACGTTCAGCTCCCAATGGCAGCCATCCTTTAGCCAAGTTTCAGAGATGGCCACAACGTCATACTTGCCAATCTGTAGCTGAATTTCAAGATTATCCATTTTATTTTTTATATTGCCTGCATTCAAACATAACACTTTCAGTCCAGAAAACAACAGGAATTCTGCAGATGCTGGAAATTCAAGCAACATACATCAAAGTTGCTGGTGAACGCAGCAGGCCAGGCAGCATCTATAGGAAGAGGCGCAGTCGACGTTTCAGGCCGAGACCCTTCGTCAGTTCGTCCTGACGAAGGGTCTCGGCCTGAAACGTCGACTGCGCCTCTTCCTATAGATACTTTCAGTCCAGCATTTGTTGCTTTCTGTTTTAATTGCACCACACCTCTATTGCCCTGTAACTCATCCCACTGGCTGTGATTTTGCCTCATCTCCTGCCTGTCCTTTCTATCATCTCTGTTTTACATTATCTTTGATTTATTTCTGTTTTCCCCTTCCTCAGCCCTATCACTCCAGTTCCCATCCTCCTGCCAAATTAGTTTAAATCCTCCCTAATCGCACTATTACACTTGCCTGCTAGGATATTGGACCCCTTTGGGTTCAGGTGTAATCTGTCCTTTTTGTACAGGTTGTACCTCCCCCAGAAGAGGCCCCAATGATCCATGAACCAGAAGCCCTGCCCCCTACACCAGTCTCTCAGCCAAATATTAATATGCCTGCCATGCTATTCTTACGCTTGTTAGCGCGTGGCACTGGCAGCAATCCTGAGATTACTACCCTGGAGGTCCTGCTTTTCAGCTTCCTACCCAACTCCCTGAATTCCCTCTTTAGGACCTCCTCCCTTTTTCTACCCATGTCATTGGTACTAATGTGTACCAAGACTTCTGGCTGTTCACCCTCTCCCTTCAGAATACTCTGCACCTTATCTGAAACATCCTGTACCCTGGCACCTGGGAAGCAGTACACCATCAGGCTGACAGAACCTCCCGTCTTTTCCCCTCACTATGGAATCGCCTATGACTAACGCATTCCTCATCTTCTTCTCTCCCTCCTGCACCACGGAACCAGGCTCAGTGCCAAAGACACGACCACCGTGGTCGTCCTCTGTCAGGTCACCAGCCCCCTTCAACAGCATCCAAAACAAGATAACGATTACTGAGAGGGATGGCCACAGGGGTGCTCGCTACTATCTGAGCTCTTCCCAACCCTTCCCTGACAGTCACCCACTTATCTAACTCCTGCACCCTCGGGGTGCCTAACTCCTGTAGCTCCTATCTATCTCCTGCTCACTTTCCCAAAGCTGTAGGTCATCAAGCCGCAGCTCCAGATCCCTAACACAGTCTCTCAGAGGCGGCATCTCAGTGCATTTGGTGCACATGTGGCCATCTGGGAGACTGGAAGAATCCCAGGATTCCCACATCTGACACCCAGAGCAAAGTACTGACCCTACAGACACGCTCTCTATTCCTCCGGAAAAAAACGAAGTGCACAACTGTCATTGGCAGAATCTCAAATGGTGACGAGGCGCACAGAAGTGAGATAGACTTGGCTGGTTAAGGGGTGTAACAACAACAACTTCGTACTCAATATCAGTGAGACCAACGAATTGACTGGTCTGAGGAAGAGGAAGTTGGGAGAAAACACACAGTCCTGGAGAGCTCAGAAGTGGAAAGGGCGAGCAGCCTCATGTTCCTGGGTATCAACATCCCTGAAGGCATACCCTGAGCCCAACACATTGATGCAATTACAAACAAAACACACCAGCGAATATACTTCATGAGGAGTTTGAGGAGATTCTGTATGTCAGCAAATCACAATATCTGACATCTTCAAAAGATGATGCTTCCAGTAGGCGGCAACCATCATAAAGGAACCTTACCATCCAGGACATGCTTTCTCATTACCAGCATCAGGGAGGAGGTACAGGAGCCTGAAGAGACACACCTACCAAGTTTTAGGAACAGCTTCTTCCGTGCCACCATCAAATTTCTGAACGGTCCATGAACAGTACCTCACCATTTTATTCACTTATTTTTTAAAACATTTCTTATTGTAACTTATCATAATGTTTATATGTACTGCAGCCGCAAAACAACAAGTTTCACGACACATGTCGATGATCACAAACCCGATTCTGATCACGGAGTAACAGAAAATACACAAAATGGGATGTCACAGGATGTGTTTCATGTAATCCAGAAGCAATGTTGATCATTGTACTGGGAATAGTTCATGTGCTGTTCTTCAAAATAATGCCGCTGGTACTTCCATCCATCTGAGTAATAAGCAGGGCTCTATTTTCATCTCTGTCAAGCAATGGCACTTCTCACAATGCACCACTCTATGTACAACACTGGAGTTTCACCCTTATTTTTTTTCTGATGAGGTGGGAATACTACCTTAAGAATTTTTTTGTCCTCTGCACTCCTGGTGTTCGTCTTTTTTTAAAAATGGGTTTTTTTTGGATTTATTGTTTCATGGCTGCCTGTAAGGAGATGAATCTCGAGATTATATAATGTATACATACTCTGATAATAAATGTACTTTGAACTTAGAAATAAGGTGTGAAAATCACACATATAAATTACAAAAATTATAGAATTTCTTGACAGATAAAAGTTAGATTATGTAATCATTCTTACAAGCCATAACGCAGGAAGTAAGCTAAAATTGTTTGGTTAATAATTCAGATTTCCAGGTTTTCTGGTCCAAAGTGGAGAAATAACTTTTTAGTATGATACAAGTGCACTATGATGCAACACAGAGCGTCACAGGAAGTCATTCCTGCCTGTGGCCATCAAACTTTACAACTCCTCCCTTGGAGGGTCAGACACCTTGATCCAATAGGCTGGTCCTGGACTTATTTCCTGGCATAATTTACATATTACTATTTAATTATTTATGGTTTATTACTATTTAATTATTTATGGTGCAACTGTAACGACAACCAATTTCCCCCGGGATCAATAAAGTATGACTATGACTATTACAGGCCAATTCAAGAATCATAAAGGAACATACAGAAGGTCAAAGCAACAAGATGATGCACAGATTCAAGCTATTCATTGTTGTCACTGATAGATGTTAGACCATTGCCATGAACTGTTCAATCAGAATTAGTGGTATCACTGTGGAGACCAACAGACTCCAGGCCAAATCTTACAATGAAGTAAAAGTCAATATTTCCAGCTAACTGGACCAGTCCTGACGAAGGGTCTCGGCCTGAAACGTCGACTGCACCTCTTCCTACGGATGCTGCTTGGCCTGCTGTGTTCACCAGCAACTTTGATTTGTGTTGCTACAGATTCTGGGGTCTGTTTTCTCCCAACAAGAAACAATCCACCCTGGTGTATTTCAAATCATAGTCAGAGACTTCAAACAGGCTTGCTTGAAGAACTACTACTACTACGTCGACTCAGGCCTAGGGGGCCGGCATCGGGACCCTCCACTTCTCCCTGTCCCTCATCAGTGTGTTCAGTTCATCTACATTAGCCGTGCCGCTGTCTTCTAGGAGTGTGTTGATCATAGTCTTGGGAGGGCGCCCAGGGTTCACCCTCCCATGCTTGGGCTCCCATATGACGACTAGGCTGGCAGGTAGCTCGGGGTGGCGTAGACAGTGCCCCGCTAGTTGCAGTCTTCTCGCCTCGATTTTAGTGGTGAGCATCAGTAGGTCGTCATAGAGCTCAACGTTCCTCATGTGCTGTTGCCAACACATGTCAAGAGCCACCTGGAGCATTCATGTATAGCAACCATCCAGAGACTTTCGCGTAGTCTTGGTGAGTGTCCACGTCTCGCATCCGTATGTGAGCATGGGCTCTATGACTGCTATGAAAATCCTCTTTTCAAGCCCTCTGGTCAGGTTCAACTTCCAGATTTCCTTCATGTCGTTCATAGCCCTCCACGCCAGCGCCTTCCGTATCTTTATGTCCTTCTCCGAACTCATCATTCTTGACCGGAGGTACTTGTATTCAAAGACATTCTTAATGGTATCATTCTTTTATAGTCTTGAGTATCTTTGTCGCAGTTAAACGCCATGTATTCTGTCTTTTTAGCGTTTAGGTGAAGTCCAACTTCACTGCACTCAATTTCCACTTTTGTCAGTAGCTGCTGTGCTTCCTCCATCTGGTCAGAGAGCAGGACTATGTCATCTACAAAATCTAGATCTGTGAGCGTAACTGGTCTGACGCTTTTGGTTCGTCCTGGTTTTATGGTAAAACCAAGCTTGTCATGATCTTTGGTAGCTTGTCACAGAGCGTAATCAAGGACGATTATAAAGATGTAGGGTGCCAGAGTGTCTCCTTGCAGCACACCAGCTAGGAGCTCGAATGCTGCTGTTTCTCCGTCTGAAGAAATCCCTGTCCAATTACCATCAGCATATAACCTGTAGCACCAGAGGTCCCAACCTATTGGGACCACTGTTATACTAAGGAATACTTACTGTTCCATGGCCGGACCAACATTTCAATAAATCACACACATCAAAGTTGCTGGTGGAACGCAGCAGGCCAGGCAGCATCTCTAGGAAGAGGTACAGTTGACGTTTCGGGTCGATAAATCAGATCACTTGGCTGACCTTCTCCTACCTGAATACAGGCAGAGGCTAAAGAGCAAAGTTCCAGAGATTACGACAGCATAGAGGTGATCACCGGAAGCAGAGGTATGGCTATGGGATTGCTTTGTCAGTGGACTGGGCCGTGTCCAAGGACTCTTCTGTGGATTTAAATGAATACACCACAGTGGTAACAGACTTTATTAAAACAGCCTTAGACGAGTGTGTCCCCACAAAATTATTCAGAGTCTTCCCCAATCAGAAGCCCTGGATGAACCATGAGATCTGAAGTCTGCTGAGAACCAGATCAGAGGCATTCAAGTCTGTCAACCAAGAAAGTTACAAGAAGTCCAGGTACGATCTCTGGAAAGCTATCTCACGGGTGAAGTGGCAATTCCAGAACAAACTTGCATCAATAAAAGATGTTCAACAGTTGTGGCAGGGCTTGAATACTACAACCCCTTTTAAAATTAAATTGTGACATAGGAAACAGTAGGGCGTCTGAATGAGCTCAAAGCCTTCTATGCTGGCTTTGAGTGTCACAGCATGCTGGAACCACCACAAACTCCAACATCCCCCAGTGATCCTATGATTTAAGTATCTGAAGCTGATGTGCGAGCAGGCTCCAGGAGGATGAACCCACAAAAAGCATCCAGCCCAGATGGAGTAACTGACCAAGTACTAAAGGCCTGCTGAAGAACTGGCTGGTGTGCTCACCGAGACCCTGAACTCCTCGCTTTGGCAGTGTGTGGTATCCACTGGCTTCAATTATACCTGAGCCCAAGCACAGTGTGGTGATCTGCCTCAACGACTATCGCCGGACAGCACTTACATCTACAGTGACTAAGTGCTTTGAGTAGTTGAAGATGAAACATGTCAACTCCTGTCTAGCGACTTAGATCCGCTCCAACTTGCCTACCAGAGCAACAGGTCCACAACAGATGCCATCTCACTGACTCTTCACTCAACCCTGGAACATCTGAACAGCAAAAATGCATACATCAGCTCTTTAATGCCTACAGCTCAACATTCAATACCAACAACCTTGCAAAACTAATCAATAAGCACCAAGGTCTGGGCCTCAATACCTCCTTGTGCAGTTGGATCCTGGATTTCCTCACTTGCAGACCCCAGTCAGTCTAGATTCAAACATCTCCTCCATGATCCCCATCAGCATAGGTGCACCACAAGGCTGTGTGCTTAGCGCCCTGCTCTACTCGCTTCATACTTATGACTGTGTGGCTAAGCACAGCTCCAAAGCCATAATCAAGTTTGCTGATGACACCAATGTCAAAGGTTGTGATGAATTAGCATACAGGAGGGAGACTGGAAACCTGGCTGAGCAGTGTTGTAACAACAACCTCTTACTCAATGTCAGCTGGTTATAGACTTCAGGAGAAGGCAACCGGAGGTCCTTGAGCCAGTCCTCATCAAAGAATCAGAGGTGGAAAGGATCAGCAACTTTAAGTTCCCAGGTAATATTATTTCAGAGGACCTGTCCTGGGCCCAGCACGCAGGTGCTATTATGAAGAAAGCACAGCAACACCTCTACTTCCTTGGAATTTACAGAGATTCGGCACGACATCTAAAACACTGACAAACTTCTATAGATGTGTAGTGGAGAGTATATTGACTGATATGGAAACACCAATGCCCCTGAACGAAAAATACTACAAAAAAATAGTGGATAGGGCCCAGTCCATTCAGGGTAAAGCTTGCCCAACTATTGAGCTCATCTATATGAAATGCTGTTGCAGGAAAGCAGCATCCATCATCAGGGAATCTCCTCCCCCCCCCCCCAAAGGACCCAGGGCATGCTCGCTTCTCGCTGCTGCCGTCTGGAACATGAGCCTCATGAGTTTCAAGAACAGTTACTACCCCTCAATCATCAGGCTCTTGAACCAAAGGAGATAACTTCACTTGCCCCATCATTGAAATGTTCCCACTACCAATGGGCTCCCTTTCAAGGGCTCATCATCTTACGTTCAAGATATTTATTGCTTGCTTGCTTGCTTGCTTGCTTGCTTGCTTATTTATTTATTTATTTATTTATTTATTAATTATTTCTTCTCTTTGCATTCGCACAGTTCGTTGTCTTCTGCACTCTGATTGAATGCCCTAGTGGGTGGTCTTTCACTGATTCTGTTACGGCTATTATTTTACAGATTTATTGAGAATACCCACAGGATTGTATATGGTGGCATAATTGTACTTTGATAATTAATTTGCTCCTTAACCAACTGTCAAAGGGAACAAGGATCACCTGGCCTTGAATGAAAACAGTCGAATTCGCGTTCAGCCAGACACTCCATTGGCTCGGAGCTAATCTACCACAGATATAAGAGCACCATTCATTCCTTTACCCTCACCTGACCAACAGCTCCAGGAACACAACGTTGCTACTGCACCCCAGAAAGACTAGGCCAATGGCGAAGCCCGGGTGCATGGTGCCCCTTGTACCGTCTTGTGAGGGCTGATGAGTGTTCAGTCGCCGCTGACTCCAACCCACGACCCGTTTGTTGCTCCCGTTCCTCCCTTCGGCCGCACAGAAGCAACACGTCCACCGATCAACAATCCTTTTCGTCTTCCCTCGCCGACCCTGGCCCGTCCTACTGCGCATGCCACACCTGCAATGCGCGCCGGGAGATGTAGTTCATAGTTACCTTCAGCCCTGTTCTCCTCGTGCGTACCGGGACTTGTAGTTCAATTTTCCCACTCCTCGGTCAACTGCCCGGTTTATTGTTTCACATAAAACTACAATTCCCAGAATGCTATATGAGCGCCTTGGGAACATTTGTGACAACAGTAAGAAAATTAACTAAGAAACCCAAAGGTAAAAGCACTTTACAAAAATAGCAATTGTTTGTATTTTTTTGGCAGGGGATGTCTTTAATTGTAAAATATATTTTCCCTGAACGGTAAAGCTCCACGTTCCTTTTAAGTTTCGTCTCAAATCGAGAGAGAGTTGAATTGCAAGGGATTTGCTCAAATCTCACTCAGAACTGTTCAGCGTAAAGTCCAGTTTGACATATACACACACACACATCAGTGTTCTGGAATATATTTTGTGATTTATTTATTAGTTTATATGTGGTAATATTTATGTGTTGTGTGTGAATTATATTGTACTGTGTTATGCACCTTGGTCCCGAGGAACGTTGTTTAGTTTTGGCGGTATAGATTATAAGGTTGAATGACAATAAATTTGAACTTCAGAAGATTCCATGTCACTCAGAGCTACAGACTTATTTCTTGCAGATGACAATATTTGCTTCTCCGGAGAGTGGTGGGTGCTTGGAATGTGCTACCAGGGGTAGTGATAGAGGTAAATATATTAGGGACATTAGACAGATGGAGGAAAGAAAGATGAAGGGCTTAGTGGGAGGGCAGGGTTAGCGTGATCGTGGGTCGAAGCGCCTGTACTGTGCTGTACTGTTCCATGTTCCATTAACACGTCTCAAAAATTCGTGCAAGTATCTACAATCACAAAGCTTATTTCAATACAAATTGGAGTTGACCAGAAGCATCATGAAAAGTCAAAGCAGTGACTTGCAACTTTCAAATACCAATCACGACATACACTCAGTGGTCACTTTATCAGGTACCTCTGTACATAATGAACTAGCCACTGAGTGTACATTCATGGTTTTCTGCTGCTGTAGCCCTTCCACTTCGAAGTTCAATGTGTTGTGCCCTTCTGCACACCACTGTTGTAATATATGGTTACTTGTGTTACTGTCACCTTCCTGTCAGATTAAACCAGTCTGGCCATTCTCTGTCGACCTCGCCCATTAACAAGGTGTTTTCACCTACAGAACTTGTGGATAGTCTGGAAGGTTGTCAAGGATTACAAAAGGACATTGATAGGATACAGAACTGGGCTAAAAAGTGGCAGATGGAGTTCAACCCAAAAAAAAAGTGTCAAGTGATTTGCTTTGGAGAGCTGAATTTGAAGGCAGAATACATGGTTAGTGGCAGGATTCTTAGTGGTGTGGAAGAAAGAGGGATCTTAGAGGTCTATGTCCATAGATCCCTCACAGATTGTTAGGTATATTGGCCTTCATTATTCAGGGGATCGAATTCAAGAGCCATGGGCTAGTGTTGCAGCTCTATAAAACCCTGGTTAGACCCACTTGGAATATTGTGGCCTGTTCTAGTTGTCTCAATATAGGAAGGATGTAGAAGTTTTAGAGAGGATGCCAAGGAAATTTACCAGATGCTGCCTGCATTGGAGAGTAAGTCTTACAAGTATAGGTAGATGAGCTAGAGGTTTTCTTTTTGGAGCAAAGGATGAAAAGTGACTCGATAAGCGTGTATAAGATGAAAAGAGGCATAAATCAAGGGGACAGCTAGAGGTATGGGGGGGTATCATTTTCAGATGATTGGAGGAAAGTATAGCGGGTTATGTCAGATGTAAGTTCTTTACACAGAGTCGTAGATGCATAGAACATGCTGCCAGGAGTGGTGGTAAATGCAGATACATTAGGGACATTTAAGAAATGTAGATGGGCACCTGGATGATAGAAAAATGGAGGACTTTGTGAGAGGGAAAGATCTGATTGATCTCAGAGTAGATTGAAAGGTTGGCACTACATCGTGGGCCAAAGGGCCTGTACTGTTATGTTCTATGTAATATTCATTTGGATGTCAATAAGCTGAAATGTTCTGTTGCTGGCCTGTCAATTACGTGGTTATATCATGGACATTTAAGTCCAATAAATTATGGGAAATTAGAATATATAACACACAAATTGAATATGATACTGTAGTCTCAGGAAGCAAACCAGGGGACATGTAACAGTCCAAAGACATACCAATTAGTCGGTTAATTGGTTATTGTAAATTGTCCTGTGATTAGGCTAGGGTTAAATCAGTGGGTTGCTGGGTGATGTGGCTCGAAGGGCCGGAAGGGTCTATTCTGCACCGATTCTCTAAATAAATAAATTCAATGTCCTTTCCACAAATAAGAAGTGATGCGTATTGCTACTCCTGATGCAGTTGTCTGGGACAGCAATCTAAATGTAAAATTATTATTACTTACTTACTGACATTATGCTGTGGGTGCTTAAGACAGAAATGAGGGTCCTCTATCTCTGTTGGGCTTCATTCATCATGCCAGTAGCTTCCTCTCAGTTTTCACTACAGTCAGTCATGCAAGTCCTGGGTGGAGAGTCAGGAATACCATCGCACTCAGATGTAGAAGGATTCTTCATTGCTGTTTCCATAACAATTTTGTCTGACCAGCCAGGATTGTTAGCCCCGAGCTGAACCCCCCCCCGCCCCCCCAAACCTGGAGGACCAGTAGACCATTCTTACTCTGGCCTCTACCCTTTGACCTGTCTGGCCTGGGTGATAGCCAAAGCATAAAGCCCTGATTCCAGCCAACATAGCTCTCCAGATCATTGAGCCACACAACCCTCCAAACCATACAACAGGGCTATGATCTCTTGGGGGGAAAATTATAATTACTGTTCTGAATTTGTATCAGTGATGAGAAAGAAGATTTCAATCGTTAAATTCTCTGGAGATTACTACATTGCTGTTTGTAGAAATGGTTTTATACATATATATAAACTACTTCCCTGTCTATGAACAACACACATCACAGTTGCTGGTGAACGCAGCAGGCCAGGCAGCATCTCTAGGAAGAAGTACGGTCGACGTTTTGGGCCAAAACCCTTCGTCAGGACTAAATGAAGGAAGAGCTAGTAAGAGATTTGAAAGTGGGAGTGGGAGGGGGAGGGGGAGGGGGAGGGGGAGGGGGAGATCCAAAATGATAGGAGAAGACAGGAGGGGGAGGGATGGAGCCAAGAGCTGGACAGGTGATTGGCAAAAGGGGATATGAGAGGATCATGGGACAGGAGGCCCAGGGTGAAGGAAAAGGGGGAGGGGGGAAAAAACCCAGAGGATGGGCAAGGGGTATAGTGAGTGGGACAGAGGGAGATAAAGGAAAGAGAGAAAAAGAATGTATGTATATAAATAAATAACAGATGGCGTACGAGGGGGAGGTGGGGCATTAGCAGAAGTTTGAGAAATCAATGTTCATGCCATCAGGTTGGAGGCTACCCAGACGGAATATAAGGTAGTGTTCCTCCAACCTGAGTGTGGCTTCATCTTTACAGCAGAGGAGGCCATGGATAGACGTATCAGAATGGGAATGGGATGTGGAATTAAAATGTGTGACCACTGGGAGATCCTGCTTTCTCTGGCGGACAGAGCCAGTCTATGAAGTGCTTTGGAACATTCCTAAAAGCACATAAAAAGTAGTATAAAATCTATATCATTGTGCATTCCGTTACAGGGCAGTAATTTGAAGATTTGTTGAGGATGGCTGGAAGTTTGATTGAGAATCAGGTTTTTGAAGACCATTGCACTGAATTGACAGTAATTCCTTTCATCTGGAGTGTCCAAACAGAAGGATCACATTTCTGTCTTGACATGAAAATGTCTCATCTGAAACAGCTAATATTTAATTTTGAGTTTGAAAATAAAGCGAAAAGGTACTGTATGAATCATTAGAATTCTATATAAAAAGATAGATTTGTGTAGGAATAATCTCAAATAATTGGATAAATATCACAAACACGAGGAAATCTGCAGATGCTGGAAATTCATGCAACACACACAAAATGTACGTGGAACACAGCAGGCCAGACAGCATCCATAGGAAGAAGCACAGTCGACGTTTCAGGCCAAGACCCTTCGTCAGGACCCTGTGTGCGTTGGATAAATATCACACTGGCTTTATCTAATAACCAATATCACTGATAACGTTGCCTATTCCAGGTTCCAAAATTTATTATAATCCTGCTTTAATCATCAAATTAACAAGCAATGGTTTCCAAATTGTAACTTTTTAATTCACTTTAGCCTCATGCCTACTCAAAGTTTCAAAGTAAATTTATTTTCAAAGTCATATATGTCACCATATACAACCCTGAGATTTACCTTGTGGACATTCACAGTAAATTCAAAGAAACACAATAGAATCAATGAAATCAGACACAACAACTATGGGCAGACTTCCAACGTGCAAACTGTGCAAATATAAAATAAGAGGGAAAACAGTAATAATAAAAATAAATAAGCAATAAATATTGAGAACATGGGTTGTAGAGTCTTTAAAAGTGTGTACATAGGTTGTGGAATTAGTTTAGTGTTGGCGTGAGTGAAGTTATCCACTCTGGTTTAGTAGCCTGATGGTTGAGGAGTAATAACTGTTTCTGATCCTGGTGGTGTGAGACTTGAGACTCCCTATACCACCTCCCTGATGGCAGCAGTGAAAGAAGTTCCAAATCTGTAGTATTCCTTGGCAGTCTGCTGAGGAAGTCAAAGGTCCAACATCTATGAGTCCGAGTCCACTGGAGGCCGAAGGCGGCCTGCCCTGGGTTTGAGGACTGTGTATTTATGTGGGGGGGGGGTAGCTGGGAGGGAGAAATTGTTTTGCTGTTGTTGTTTTGTTATTTGTTGGGTTCTGTTTTTTGTTGTGTTCCGGGTTGTGGGCATGGTATATTGGTGCTGGAATGAAGGCTGCCCCCAGCACATCTTTGTTAACGCGAGTGACACATTTCACTCTGCTTTGATGTACATGTGATAAATAAGTCAGAATCTTGAATCTAGGTATGCATACACTGGGTATAAATACCATGAAATTGAGCTTTCTCCAACAGCAACTTCGTATGTTACAAACTTAAGTTAACACAAACTGACTTTAGCATAAATTATACATAACTATGTACTGTATAATGACACAATAAACAGAATAAGCATTCATTGTAAGATTAATCCATGCCATTTTCATGTTTATGTGGTGATGATGACTTGGTGATTCAGTACTGGCTTAACTACCTCTGGTTGCATGAAGATGATTTAATTGCTCTGGGCAAGGGGTAGGAAGGTTTGGGCGATTCAGTCTCTCTGGATGTAAGTTGTTAATTGGCCTGTTTTTCAGCTGGCCTTTTCTTTGCAAAGTCCTTAAATTGAGAATTCAGAGCGACCAGATTTAAAATGTGCAACACCAATTACTTGTATGAAAATGAATCTCAAGTCTTGTCCTCTTCCACAACGCAGAATACTAAAATTCGACATCTCATTAAATGAGTTAGAAGAGCTGCAATGTGACAGCCTGTCTCCTTTTATGAATCTGCTTGAGTTGAATGTGTCACTCAATTCCCTGCACAGGTAAGTGCTGGTTTAATCAGCATTCTTCAATAAATTATCAGAATAAATCATGCATCCTCATCTCTTTCCTTTCCATTGAGTTGCCCTCATTATTCCTATCTTGGCTATTCCCGTACTGTACTGAGGAAGTGGCAGAATAACAACTTGTATTTATGTTAGCATGCATTTGCTTCAATTCGTCGACTTTGCTCTGACTTGGTTACATACTCATTATCGTTATTTCCATACACCTTATCATCATCAACAGCAAAATGAACAAAGCTCCTGTCACAGCTGACAAAATCCCTTCAGGGAAGGAGCTTGAATTTAAGGTAATGCGCCTGGAAGTGTCTACAATTGCACTTTAAGTGACATGTTCTGTTCTGCACTTGTGCTGTGACCTACAAGTTGTGGATGCCATTGGTTACTTCAGTCATTAAATTTCTCCATCCAAGGTCCAGCTGCTTTTCTTTCAGTCCCTCTTTTACCTGAAAGCTCGGCCACTTTCTGGAGAAGGATGAATCACTTTATCACTTGCCTAGCTGATCAGCTGAGGGTTACTAATTCTGGTTGAATATATTCCTGGACATGTTAGTTCATAATCCCTTGAGATATAGGAGTAGAATTAGGGCATTTGGCCCATCAAGTCTGCTCCACCATTTCAACATGGCTGATCTAATTTTCCTCTCAGTCCCGATCTCCTGCCTTCTCCCTGTATCTATTCATGCCCTGACTAATCAAAAATCTATCAACCTCTGCCTTAAATATACATAATGACTTGGTCTCCACAGCTGCTTGTGGCAACAAATTCCACAGATTTACCACTCTCTGGATAAAGAAATTCCTCCTCATCTCTGTTCTAAAAGGACGCCCCTCTATTCTGAGACTCTGTCCTTTGGTCTTAGAAACATCCTCTCCACATCCACTCTATCAAGGCCTTTCACCATTTGATAGGTTTCAATGAGATCACCCCTCATTCTTCTGAATTCTGGTGAATACAGGCTCAGAGCCCACAAATGCTTGTCATATGACAAGCCATACATTCCTGGAATCATTTTTGTGAACGTCCTTTGAACCCTCTCATTTTCAGCACATAAGGGGCCCAGAACTGCTCACAATACTCCAGGTAAGGACTCACCAGTCCTTTATAAAGTCTCAACATTACATCCTTGCTTTTATATTCTAGTCCTCTTGAAATGAATGCTAATATTGTATTTGCCTTCCTCGCCACAGCCTCAAATTGCAAACTAACCTTTAGTGAATCCTGCACAAGGACTCCCAAGTCCCTTTGCACCTCAGTTTTTTTGTATTTTCTCTCCATTCAGAAAATGGGCAACCTTTTCATTTCTTCTACCAAAGTGCATGACCATACACTTCCCAACACTGTATTCTATCTGTTGCTTCTTTGCCTATTCTCCTAGTCTAAGTCCGTCTGTAGCCTCTCTACTTGTTAGTTTGGCTTCCTGCCATAAATTGGTCTTTTCTCTCAACCCAACTCATCTATCCTTTTTCCATCCACTTTCCCATGTCCATTCGCAAAACAAATAGTCAGAATCAAGATTATCATCACTGACATATCTCAATAAATTTGTTGTTTTAGTCATAGCCATACTTTATTGATCCCGAGGGAAATTGGTTTTCATTACAGTTGCACCATAAATAATGAAATAGTAATATGTAAATTATGCCAGGAAATAAGTCCAGGACCAGCCTATTGGCTCAGGGTGTCTGACCCTCCAAGGGAGGAGTTGTAAAGTTTGATGGCCACAGGCAGGAATGACTTCCTATGACGCTCAGTGTTGCATCTCGGTGGAATGAGTCTCTGGCTGAATGTACTCCTGTGCCCACCCAGTACATTATGTAGTGGATGGGAGACATTGTCCAAGATGGCATGCAACTTGGACAGCATGCTGCAGTACAGTTCAATACCTAAAAGTTACTATAAATTATAATAAAAATATATAAAAAAATAAATAAATCATGCAAAAGACCAAGTGAGGCAGGGTTCACGGGTTCATGGACCGTTCTGAAGTCTGATGGTGGAGGAGAAGTCGAAAAGTTTCCCCATTTTTTTTTCTCTTTGGTTGCTCACAACAATGTACAAGGGATTAGCCCATAATGTCTGCATGGAACAATCCCAGAATACTAGTGACTGTCATTAGATTAGATTAGTTTTATTCAACTACCTGTCCTTCCAGCGTGCTCTCCAAAATGGGATTTGGGAAGGGAATCCGGAATTGGATCAGACTGCTCTACACAGACATCCGTAGTGCAGTCCAGGTCAACGGGTGGGGAAACAGACAGCTCCCCCATCAGGTCTGGAGTCAGTCAGAGCCCCTGTCTCCCCTGTCTTGTTCGTGTGCTGCATGGAACCTTTTGCTGAAGCCATAAGGAGGGATGAGGGTATAAGAGGGGTGACGCTGCCAGGCAGTGGAGGGACCCAAGTGAAAACCTCCCTGTACATGGACGACGTCACCATCTTCTGCTTTGATCCGAGGTCAGTTCGCAGGCTGATCAGCATCTGCGAACAGTTTGAGTTAACGTCGGGGGCCAGGGTCAACCGCACGAAGAGCGAAGCCATGCTTTTCGGCAACTGGCCCGACCGATCCAGCGTCCCCTTCACCATCAGGTCTGACCACGTGAAGGTGTTGGGGATCCGGTTTGGGGGGGCCGAGGTGTGCAACAAGAACTGGCAGGAGCGGACTGCTAAGGTGAAACAGAAACTGGGACTGTGGGGAGGGCGCTCCCTGTTGATAACGGGCAAGAACCTGATCATCAGGTGTGAGGTGCTCTCAGGGCTGCTGTACTTGGTGCAGGTGTGGCTCATCCCCCGCTCCTACAGCTCGGAAATCGCCTGAGCTGTCTTCAGATTCATCTGGAGATCCAAGATGGAGTGGGTCAGACGGGCCACCATGCACAAGTCCCTGGACAGTGGAGGCAAGAACGTCCCCAATGTCGCCCGCACCCTGATGGCCAACTTCGTGTGTGGCTGCATCAGGTTGTGTGTAGAACCCAGGTAAGTGGGCACCAAGTAGCACTATGTGCCCAGGTTCTACCTGTCGCCCTAGCTATGAAGGATGGGTCTGGCCCCTTTCCCGCGCAACACCCCTGTCAGGTGGTCATTGCTGGCATACCTGTCCTTCATAGAAAAATCCTTCCAGGAGAACGCCTTTGACCACAGGGCCATCAGGCAGTGGTCTGCACGTAATGTCCTGCAGGCACTGCAGGAGAAGGATATGATGGACACAGTGGGGTGGTTCCCTGAGCAGACCGTCCAGTTCATCCGGCAAAACGCCTCATCGCCAGATCTCACCAACAGGCACCAGGACCTCGCCTGGCTGGCGGTGAGAGGGGCCCTCCCAGTCAGATCCCTCTTGTACGCCCGGAACGTCGTTTCCGCACCCCACTGCCCACAGGAGGACTGCAGTGAGGAGGAGTCTGTGACCCACCTCTTTGCACATTGTCAGTTCGCAGAGAGGGTGTGGAGGAGGATGGACGGACTAGTGTCACGTTTCATCCCCAGCAGCTGCGTAACAGAGGACTCTCTGAGGAGATGTTGGTCTCCGTGTGCTGTTCCCGGG
The DNA here is from genome assembly GCF_963921235.1 of Mobula hypostoma. Classification (NCBI taxonomy): domain Eukaryota; kingdom Metazoa; phylum Chordata; class Chondrichthyes; order Myliobatiformes; family Myliobatidae; genus Mobula; species Mobula hypostoma. Next base: position 59,280,273 of record NC_086116.1, on the reverse strand, counting down.
GACGCACACGGAGACCAACATCCGGTGCTGCTGGCAGATCATCAACTCGGTGAAAGACGCTCTTTGGTCGGCCTGAAACTTGATGATCTTCCGGCATATGGAGATGTCCGTGGCAGAATACTGCCAACTGGCACATTCTCGGCTGCAGGAGTACGTGCTGAGGGACGCACTGAAACTTGGTGCAGCCACCGCAAGGGCCCGGTGGGGAAGGACCACGGTATAGGTTTCTTCACCGGCGGGAGTGGGAGGGGTCGGGTGGCGGGGAGTGTACCCCTCAACAATGGTGTGGAAAAGTGAGCAACTGGAGTGCCACGTGGGTGGCCAAAAGTATGGATATGTACAGATCATAATGGAAACATATGTAAAGGATGGAAAGTTATTGAATGGTTTATTGTATATAATTTTATTTTTGAATAAAGTATATTTTGAAATTTTAAAAAAAACCTGTCCTTCCAGCATTTTCAAACCTGCAATTTACCCAGGTTCTCACATTGGGATAGTGGAATGTGTATCTCTGCATCTTCCAATCTATCCTCAAATAATATACACTCAATGAAAACTTTATTATACCTGCTTATTAATACTAGTATCTAGTTAGCCAATCGTGGCAGTAACTCATTGCATAAAACCACGCAGACATGATCAAGAGGTTCGGTTATTGTTCAGGCTAAACATCAGAATGGGAAAGAAATGTGGTTTAAGTGACTTTGACTGGTGCCAGACTGGGTGGTTTGAGTATCTCTGAAACTGCTGATCTCCTGGGATTTACACACATGACAGTCTGTAAAGTTAATAGAGAATGGTGTAAAAACAAAAAAAAAAAATCCAGTGATTGGCAATTCTGTGGACAAAAATGTCTTCTGAGTAAGAGAGGTCAGGGAATGACCAAACTGCTTCATGCTGACAGTAACTCGAATAACCATGCATACAACAGAGGTGTGCTGAAGAGCATCCGTGAGCACACAACACGTTGAGCGTTGAAGTGGATGGGTCACAGCAGCAGAAGACCACCCACACCAGGTTTCATTGCTGTACCAAATAGTGTGGCCTTTGAGTGTATATTCATATAATGCCTTGTAATCCTGTGGGTAGGGGAGCATTTATAGGACATTGTTGTAGTGTTAAGTAATTGGGGAGAGTGCAGAGAAACTCAGTAAACATAATTATATTGCAAATCTAGAGGAGTTTTTTTAGCCGCTGAATGGTTGGAATACAAGATTTAAATGATGAAAAGAATGGAAAATATAAATGAGGTTAAGTTATTTTGCTTAGATCCTGAGCAGAGAAACTGTGCAAGCTTCAGTCAAAGTAAGGAATCACTCTGTCCTCTCAATTGGTCCCATCGGAAGTCAGTATTTAAAATGGTCCAGATGCTCTTCCTTTCAAGCTCTTATGCTTAAAAGGTCCAGCACTTTTAAATTCCATCAGTTCCCCCGGTCCAGAAGAATAAATATTTGGCAGAGACTCCAAGTAAAAATAGCTGATTTGATGACATTTATCACTTCCCAGAGAAAAGAAAAAATGTGGACTCATCTTGGATAATGGAATTAAGTTGAAAATTCACTGGATTATACAAAAATAGTTTTTTTAAAATCTGTGATGCTGGGGCACACCTTGGAGAATGGATTAAATTGAAAATTCACTGGATTATAACAAAAATGGATTTTTTAAAGTCTGTGATGATATGTCCTAGGCAAAGTCACCTATGGAAAAAAGACAAGGCTGTATTATGTTTACACAACATTAACCTCAGAGTCGGTTTCATCTTCTTGCTCAAGGAAGAATTTCACGGTGATTAACTTTCAGTTTAGCAAAGATATCAGATAAATTGGTCATGGCTCACAGGAAGAATGAGACTGGTGGGCTGAGAGGAAAATTTCCCCATAATAATCCCTTTTTTCAGATAACTATCCTTGGGGACTTTAATTATGAAGCAAGAAATGTATCATAAATGTTGGGTAGATTTTATTATCAAATTATTCACAAAGAAATGCGAATGAAGGAATTTGACAAAGTAAGACAAACTGTTTGCACTGTCAGTAGGATCAGAAGGTAAAAATTTTAAGAGAACTGAAAATGATCCAGAGTGGTAATAAGAATTATTTTTATGCAGCAATTTTTATGATCTGGAATCCACTGACTGAAAGGGTGGTGGCAGCAGACTCACTAATTATTTACAGGAGAGAGTTGGATAAATATATTTAAAAAGAAGTGTATAGTGCTGTAGGCAAGGATCAAGGCTGTGAAATAATTGGATAACCCTTTCAAAGTATCAGCACTGGCATGATGGGCCAAATAATTCACTTTCGGTATGATTCCATTCATTAGTATAAGAAGTAGTGAACATGAGGGAATATATTAACAGACTAGCTAATTGTTTCAAACCAAAGTTATACCTGCTTTCAATTAAATTATTATTAAACACACTTTTATCTAAATCTATTCTGCTCAGCTAGCTTATGGGGACAATATACATGCTTCTTAATCTTTCTTTCCCTTCACTGTATTTTTAATCATTGTGAAGCCCTGTCTATTTCATGTTTTCTAATGTCATTGAAGGGACCCTTTTGGTTCACTCCATCTCTGATATTTATAGAACAGTGAACTGTTGTGGTAGCTAATGGGTTAATCCTCTGTCACTCAGTTAGCTATCCATGTTAGCAATTTTTTTTACACAAAGAGTGAGGGACTATTAAAGACAAAGAGGAGAACAGTTATAATTTTGGCGATTCTTTTTTATGTTTATGTAAGATGCAGAAGTTACATGCTATGGGTAAAGTGAACTGAATTGTGCAATTCCAGAGACTATGATTTCAATGCATTTCTATAGACCTTGTTTTCTTTTTATCAAGAAGGGGCGATGTTGTGGTAGTGAATGAGTTAATCCTGTGTCACTCAGTTAGCCACCCCCACAGAGGAGAGCTCGCAAACTGTACAAGCAGTGATATCAATAAAGTTCAGGTGAACAGTCTGCATCCTGCTGGCGTCCCCGTGTGCTCTGCACTCTCTCTCAATATTGCACAGAACAAGAACATTACGGCACAATACAGGCCCTTCAGCCCATAATATTGTGCTGACCTTTTAACCACGATCAATCTAACCCTTCCCTCCCACATAGCCCTTCATCTTTCTCTCATCATGTGCCTATTTAAAAGTCCCTACTGTAGCTGTCTCTACCACCACCCCTGACAGGGTGATCCATGCACCCACCACGTCTCTGTTAAAAACATACCTCTGAAATCCCCTCTTCCCAACATAGTTCCTTCCAATAGCTTTAAAGTTATGGACCTTGCCTTAGCCATGTGTGCCTTGAGTAAAAGTGTTTGGCTATCCGCTCGATCTATGCCTCATATCATCATGTAAACCTCTATCAAGGCTGGAAAGAGAAAAGCCCAGATGTCTCAGAGCATTCCTAGTGATTACACTAATCCATTCTTTTTTCCTACAATGTATTCACTTGCACATTCTCATTAACTCCCCTGTGTTCTGCTGCTGCAGAAGGAGGATTTATCATTTCCAGTTCACTAGCATGTGTTTGGAAGTGGGAAAGGACTGCAGCATCTGAGGAGAACATGTAACATCCACACTGACAGTGCCTGAGAACAGGATTGAATCCGTGTCACTCCAGCTGTGTAGCAGCAGCACCACCTGCTCCATTTCACCACCAAAGTGAAGTTTCACCTTTGGCCCTCTACCTGAAACTTTTCCTTGATATCTGACTTGTGTGGTACTTCTTGATGCAGTCCAAATCTTTTGAATTTCTTTTGTGAGGTTAATGCAATGGAATATTTCGAAGTATTATGGCTACCCAATACAACACCACTCATTTAACAATACTGCCCCAGGAGAAATTCTATCCACGAGACCACAGACATAGGAGCAAAATTGGGTCATTCAGCCCATCGAATCTGCTCCAACATTCTATCATGGCTGATTTATTACCCATCTCAACCCCAATTTCCTGCCTTCTAAGTAACCTTTGATGCCCTTACTAATCATAAACCTATCAAACTCTGCTTTAAATATACTGAATGACTTGGCCTTCACAGCTAATCTTAAGTGGCTGAACATTTTGAATAACCTGAGCAGCAGTCCACACTGGATCTCTTATTTAGAGGTACAGCACAGAGTTGTCCCTACCGGCCCTTCATGACAAGTCCCCTGCAACTCCCGATTTAATCCATAACTAAAAACGATACAATTCACAATGACCAATTAACCCAACCGGTACGCCTTTGGACTGTGGGAGGAAACCAGAGCACCTGGGAAAACCCATGCATACCACAGAGGGGATGTACTGACTCCTTACAGAGGATGCTGGGGTTGAGCTCTGAACTTTGGTGCTCCAAGCTGTAATAGCGCTGCGCTAATTGCTATACTACTGCAGTGCCTAATTTTCACTCTCTTTATGTGTGTTGCTGTTCTTGTTATTGCTGCAGCATCTCATGGCTCAGTGCCTTGCCTTTGCTGATGGTTTTGAACCTGTCACACAACGTTATTGAAACTCTCCAAGGGTTAGAATGCTGCACGATGTTGACAGTTCTGGACCTTTCGCACCACTGGATCAGGAGTATCGTAAACCTACCTATTCTCAACAATTTGACTAAGTTGCACCTCAACGGCAACAAGGTACCACTTGTCCATCAATCTGGCTTTGCGATGTATATTTAAAACTGGGAATTATTGCTTATTCACGTGTTCAGGGGATGTCTCGATTGACCAAACCTGGATTGAATTGTTTTCACTGGAACATCAGAGTTTGAGGGGGTGACCTGATACAAGTATATAAAAATTATGAGAGGTGTAGATACATTAGATGGTCATGGTCTTTTTCCCAGGGTGGAAATTTCAAATACTAGAGAGCATAGCTTTAAGGTTGGGGGGTGGGGAATTTAAAAGAGATTAACTAAGAAATTTTAGAAACATAGAAAACCCACAGCACAATACAGGCCCTTCGGCCCACAATACTGTGCCAAACATGTACTTATTTTAGAAATTACCTAGTGTTACCCATAGCCCTCTCTTTCTCTAAGCTCCATGTACCTATCCAGGACTCTCTAAAAGACCCTATCGTATCTGCCTCCACCACCGTTGTTGGCAGCCCATTCCACGCACTCACCACTCTGAGTAAAATGAAAACTTACCCTTGACATCTCCTCTGTACTTACTTCCAAGCACCTTAAAACTGTGTCTTCTCGTGTTAGCCAATTTTGTTGAACTTCTTTCTGTTATCTGCTGGGTTTTGATGCAAACTGAGTACAATCTGTTGTGTATTTAATATTTGAATAATCCTATATGTTGTTAAGCACTCTTTGCTTAACAATATATTCATTATGGTTATATGTACGAAGTATGTGAATGGCATACATCATCATGCCACTGCGTGATATGTGCGTGCCTTGCTTAAAGCAAAAATGAATCTTGATTGCTCCCATGTTTTCCTTTCTATTAGTTTTATGTTTTGGAGTTACAAAACATAAGACCAACTAGCTAGGAAAAGGATTGGGCTTGGCTGTGAGACTCTCTAAGGCAGGGGTCCCCAACCTTTCTCACACTGCGGACTGGTTTAATATTGATGATATTCTTGCAAACCGGCCGATGGGGGTTGGGGGGGTGGTGTTCAAATTCAACAGTGCGTGACAGGGAATGAGGAAAGGTGCAGCTGACTCATATCATTTCATATCGCCAAATCATATCGTTTCCTCGCGGCCCCGTAGCACGTCTTTGCGGCCCGGTACCAGTCCGCGACCCGGTGGTCTTAAGGTAGCACTAACTGTTGGGCTTGCACTGTAGGTGCAGGCAGAAAGACCGGCTAATTACAGAAAGTTGCAGGAGATCATCAGTCTTTGTCCCACCATGGATCTATATTACATTCCATAAACATTTCTTTCCTGATGCCAGTCTCCTGGTGTACCATCAACACCATGTGAAAATGAAACTGCTAATGTCTCTTGCGAGTTATATTTATTGGTTAGTATTGCAAGGAAGTTTTGCTACTAATTTTCTCTTTTCTGAGAATACTAGAGATGATTCTTTCAGTGCACATCACATAACTGGAGGAATTTCATTCAATTTTAGCTCATGCATGTGTAGAAATCTGTTATATCTTTACCACTGTTATTGCAAGGTTTTTGTTCACCCATCCTGTGTACAATTGTGCTTAAACTGCCTTTTTCTGGCTTGTACCCAGGGATGTCACTATCGGCTTTTAACTGGAAGATAATCACTAATAAACCCATGATGAATCCACCTGTTAATAAGTCTACTAATAAATCACTACTAAAGGAATTTATCACCACACAGGTTTGGAGCAGCAGACATCCCACCTCTCCCAGAAGTTCCGGGAGTCTCCCACATATTGATAGCGGCTCCCTGATGCCGGGAAATTATATACAATATCCCGGAAATCGATTTTTTTTAAGAGGGAGAGGGAGAGCGAGAGCGAGCATCCTGATTGGTCTCTCTTTGTGCTAAGTAGACCTATCAGTTTTCTCTGTGGGCGGGCTTTACAGTTGACCTCAAAAATAATGACAGTGTTGCTCACTGCACTGTTTGCAACAGTGACTTTTCTATTGCCCATGGTGGGTTAAAATGTAAAAGACATGTTGAGGTGAGTTTAACAGGTGTCATTTGTTCATTAACGTAGCTAACATTATTTACACTAGCTAGCTAGCTGCTAAGGAGCTACTCTATTGATGTCCTATGTGATGAGGCCAAACTCCCTGTAGACTTGCTTAAAGTTGTAATAGAATAAACATGATAATATAATATAATGTAAGTACATATTTTAATGTCACATTTTCTGTATATACCCAGCTTGGTTTACAGATTAGACAAAATCACTAAACATAGTATTACATACACCCTTGGAGGTCGACCGGTGGGGGGTGCTACCTCCCTGAAATGAGTTTTTGCAGGGTGGGATGTCTGGAGTAAGCTGCAAAGTTGTAAAGTTAGTCAGCTCCGCCATGGGCTCCAGCCTCCATAGTATCCAGGACATCTTCAAGGAGCAATGCCTCAAAAAGGTGGCGTCCATCATTAAGGACCCCAATCACCCAGGACGTGCCCTCTTCTCATTGCTACCATCAGGAAGGTGGTACAAAAGCTTGAAGGCACACACTCAATGATTCAGGAACAGTTGCTTCCCCTCTGCCATCCAATTTCTGAATGGACATTGAACCCATGAACATTACCTCACTACCTGTTTATTTCTGTTACTATGAATAGCTAAGCTAGTAAAAGATGAAATGATTTCCAAAAGGCATAAAGTTAAAGATGACACATTTCTTTAATATTTTAAGCAAGAAAACTTTTTTATTTCCATCTTTTACAGTTTCAAAATAACAAAAAAGGAAAAGGGCCCAAAGCAAAAGATTGGGCACCCTACATGGTCAGTACTTAGTAACACCCCCTTTGGCAAGTATCACAGCTTGTAAACACTTTTTGTAACCAGCTAAGAGTCTTTCGATTCTCGTTTGAGGGATTTTCGCCCATTCTTCCTTGCAAAAAGCTTCTAGTTCTGTGAGATTCTTGGGCCGTCTTGAATGCACTGCTCTTTTGAGGTCTATCCACAGATTCTCGATGTTGTTTAGGTCAGGGGACTGTGAGGGCCATGGCAAAACCTTCAGCTTGTGCCTTTTGAGGTAGTTTATTGTGGATTTTGAGGTGTGTATAGGTTCATTATCTTATTGTAGAAGCCATCCTCTTTTCATCTTCAGCTTTTTTACAGACGGTGTGATGTTTGCTTCCAGAATTTGCTGGTATTTAATTGAATTCATTCTTCCCTCTACCAGTAAATGTTCCCCGTGCCACTGGCTGCAACAGAAGTCTAAAGCATGATCGATCCACCCCCGTGCTTAACATTTGGAGAGGGGATCTTTTCATGAAATTCTGCACCCTTTTTTTCTCCAAACATACCCTTGCTCAGTGTGGCCAAAATGTTCTATTCAAAAGGTTCAAAGGAACATCTAATCAAGCCTGATGCATTTTGGAAACAAGTCCTGTGGACTGATGAAGTTGAAATAGAACTTTTTGATTTTGTGTTGGAGATTTATTCCAATATGCAATTCTGTAGCATTGCACTGGTCCTGAAACCATCCTCTGTTAATCTTGTGGATTTTTTTCCAGTTGGAGTCTCTGGAAGGTGTTCAGCATGCCCCCCACCTCTGTGAGCTGTACATTCAGGGCAATGTTATTTGCAGCCTCCTGCCTCTCTCCAGCTCACTGAACCTCTGCATTCTCGACGCATCGGACAACATGATTCTCTCCCTCTCTGAAACACTGCATGTTCTTGAAAACCTGAGGAGACTGAAGCAGCTGAGGCTCAAAGTGAGGATTCTTTTAAGAGAATTTCATTTCATTACCTTCTTTCATTAGGTTCAAATGTTGGGAGTTTGTAGAAATAGTTGAAAATAAAGGACAAAGAAAGATGTCAATTAACTAAAGTGAAAACAGGCTACAGTGGTTGAAAAGTCTACTTATAATCACAATATTTAGTTTATACTATCATAAATCAAATTATTTCAAATGAGAATTAGCTATCATCTTGCAAATGGGCATCTTTCCATAACAGCTGTTGCTTGTATAAATAGCTAATAAAAGAAATGGGAGAGTGTGTTGATGCTTCTTCACATTCTTTATTTAAAGGTACAGCATGGAATTGACTATTTCAGTCCTTCGAGCCACACTGCCCAGCAACCCCCGATTTAACCCTAGCTGGATCATGGGACAATTTACAATGACCAATTAACCTGCTAACCAGCACGTCTTTGGACTGTGGGAGGAAACTGGAACACCCAGAGGAGACCCACATGTTCCACAGGGAGGCCATACAAACTCCTTACAGCTGACATCGGAATTGAACTCTAAACTCCAACGCCCCAACCTGTAATAGCGTTGTGCTAACTACTTCTCTACCTTGGCACCCATTGTGCTGTGGAAGTAGTAAGCAGGGTGAAACCTTTGTGACAATCCCTAATCTCAACAGCAGTAGATAGATCCTGTCTTTTGATGTTAAAGGTTATCATTTCTCTCTCTTCATCCCCATTCATTGCTCTCAGCAGTATGACAGGCAGAGGAAAAGATTTATTGTCCCAAGTAGGAAATTTGGGATGGATAGAAATCGCCTAGAAGAGTAAGGAAATAAATATAAATTTGTTTAAGGAGAGAAAAAAAGGCTTTGAAAGTGTTAATTGCATTGTACAATCTTAAATTCATTAAGATTTGCCAACTGCTTGCACAATCTTAAATTCATTAAGGTTTGCCGACTGTGAATGCACCTTTAGGGAAACTATCTCCATATTAATGAGCAAAAATATATTGAATAAATGCACAAACACGAGAAAATCTGCAGATGCTAGAAATTCAAATGTGATTTTGCATAATTAATGACTCCACCAGAAAACAAAGGTAACAAAAATAATAGTCATAAGCAAAATATTTATACGTATGAAAATTTGAAATCAAGTCATAAAAGTGCTGAAAATACTCTGCAGATCAGGCAGCATCTGTGGAGCAAATAAACACAGTTAATATTTCAGGCTATTGACCTTATTATCTGTCTCCATATCAGTATGCATCCTACTGATAGGTGACACCAACTCCAGAAGATCTGATGTTCCTACTTCAGGGTCATCCATGCCCAGACAAGACTGTGAAAGATGGACAGACAGCTAGAATGACCACCTCCAATGATCGCAATCCAAATTACTTGTAATTGTCTTGCAAATTCCTATGTCTAGGCTACATACAGTGATTTGTTTGGAAACTATTATCTGTGTACTATGTTACGTGCTGACACAGAGGTTGTATTACATTGAGGCTGTCCATCACCATTGATGTTGAGAAATCATGCAACAGATGTCAGACCAAGCATGTTATTTATACTTTGCAAGTCTACAGAAGTACTGAGAAATATGAATTCAATATAATTACGGCAAGAACATACTTGCAGTAACTCAACGTGTCCCAGAGCAAGAAGCTAGCTGGGATGAAAATTGTTGAAGAGTGATGAGCAGAGATCTAAAAAACAATGGAAGAGTTTAAAAAACAGAGATAATCTTGTACTGGGTGCAAATCCCAAAAACTAGAGGTCATGTTTAGGATTGTTACTAGTAAATTCGATAAGGAATTTCAGAAGATTCCTTTTACTCTGTGAGAGCTTAGATTATGAAACATTTGAGGTGAATAACATTTGATGAAGTTAAGAAAAAAGTAGTTAAGCACACAAGAAAGAAACCAAAAAAAAGTTGTCTCACTGATTGGATACTGAGGGTTTGAAAGAAAGTCATGTGAAACCTAAAAATTGACTCAGATGAGAAGTGTTGAAGTATGCTGCTTCAAACTGGTAAAATAAATGAATGTGAGGGAGGTGGTTTGATAGTTCCTACCTCAGGAGTGAGTTATTTAACAAAAACAAATAAATAATACCCATGCAACATTACCTACTTTTCTGTGACCTTTATCAGTGAAAATGCTGTGGAAGTCATATTTTCTTCTGAAATCATGTTTCAGAAATAGCAAATGTTAATGTTTTTAAATTCTTCCTCAGGGCAATCCCTTAACCCAGGATAATCGATACAATAGTGCGATTGGGCAATCCACAACTGTTGAAATCCTGGACAATGTGCTTCTAAGGGGTGAGTTCACATATGGGTTGACATTCGAATCACCTACAGACTTGCAAGGGCAGAGGAAAGAAGGGTTGAAAGAGAGTGCACGGGCAGCATTCCAGAGCAGAGTCCAGGAGAAACGAATTGAAACTGAGATGGCTGTCCATTATCTTCACGGCAGGACATTGTAAGTAATCGCTGTTGCTGTTGCTGGCTTCTATTGTTTGCATGATTTGTTTTTTTTCTCTCTCTTTCTCTATATATATTGGGGGTTGGTCTTTATTTTTTTTAATTAGGTGTTTCAGGTTCCATCCTTCGCAACTGCCTGTAAGCAAACAAATCTCAAAGTTGTATAACTTATACATTCTTTGATAATAAATGCATGTTGAATACTTTGAATCTACTATTCCTAGACCTTGCTGACATTTTTGTTCTATTTCTCTGATGTAAAATCAAACAGCCACTACCCTCCCATAGCTGAATCTGTACTTTCCGATATGGGGTATATGAGGTGCCAGGGAGGGGTAGCACCTCTGGTGGGGTAACACGTCGCGTCCTTTTCAGGGCGGTTAGTCCACCTTTGGTCCCCACCTGGCACTCAGCTCTCACCTGTGGCTCCCCATAGCTGTTTGCATGTGACAGCGGCCACACCCCGGGCAACGGCTTCGACAAGCCGGCTAAACCAGGTGAGGGTAGCCGACGGGTCTCAAACCCTCAGTGAGATAGGGAGTTGTCTATCCCAGAATGTGAAGACAGACTCCGGCGGATTGAGTGGATGAGACCGGCGGAAGGTCCAACGGTCAAGAAGGCGGTCTCTGCAAGCGTCATGGAACGTGTAGAGCAGGGCAAGACACAGAAGACGTCCTGGTCATCCACTGCGCCTAGTCCCATCTCCAGTGGTCTAGACTCTGTCTTGCCACTGGATCCAGATGGGAATTGGGAAGAGAGAGTGAGGCTGACGCTGCGCAACTCTCCCTCACTTAAATCCAAATCACGCGCTAGTCTCGACACCATCATTATGGTGTCGAGGTCCTCTTCGACGTCAACGATGGACGAACAACAACAACTTTCCGATATGTAACTCTTAATCCCGTATAAAATCATCAATATCTTGCATATGAATGTGGACCCAGAAGGTCTTCAGGTACTTCTTCTCCACTCAAAGCGGCACACCTCCTCTGTCCAATCTCATAATCCTAACTCCTAAACTTAATGCCTTGACCGATGAAAGTCAGTGTGCTAAACACCTTTTTCATTCTCTCCACATTGTCTACCTGTGACGCCACTTCTAACAAATGATGCACTTGTACTCCTAAATCCTACTGTTCCATTATACTCTCTAGTGCATGACCATTCATAGTGAAACTCCTACTTTGTTGGACTTTACAAAATGCAGTACCTCACACTTACTGTATTCAAAGCTCTAAGTAATTTTATTATCAAAGTACGTATGCAGTATGTTAACATATACTACCTTCAGGTTCATTTTCTTGCAGGCATTTACGGGAAAAGGAAATACAATAGAATTTTATGAAAAACTATGCATAAACAAAGACTGACAAGCAACTGAAGTTCAAAGTTAAAAATAAATTTTATTAACAAAGTACATATATGTCACCACATACAACCGTAGGATTTGTTTTCTTCTGGGCACACTCAGCAAACCTATAGACTAGTAACTGTAACAGGATCAGTGAAAGATCAACCAGATTGCAGAAGACAACAAACTGTACAAATGCAAATATAAATAAATAGCAACAAATAATGAGAACATGAGATAAATATGCAAATAAAATCAATACTGAGAACATGAGTTGTAAAGAACTCTTGTAAGTGAGTCTGTAGGTCATAGACTCAGTTTCAAATAGTGGTGAATGAAGTTATCCATGCTGATTCAGGAGCCTGATGGCTGTCTCGTTCAACAACACCACCTAACTTTATGTCATCGGCAAATTTACTGATCAAGCCTTGGTCATTTGCATCCAAGTCATTTATATAAATAAAAAATAAACAGAATTCTGTCTATCTCTTTTACTTTGTTTACCCCCAATGATTTCTGTTTCCCTTCAGGTTTACTTAACTATTGGCTGCGAAGTGCTTTGGGATGAGTTGGGGCTGGGAAAGTTGCAATGGAGATGCAAGTTTTCATTTCATCTTTGTTTGAAACAATCAGATTATTTTAAACGCAAGATTCTGCAGATGCTGGAAATCCAGAGCAACAGCCACAAAATGCTGAGGGAATTCAGCAGGTCAAACAGCATCTATGGAGGGAAATAAACACTCAACATTCCAGGCCAAGACCCTTCATCAGGACGGGAAAGGAAGGAGGAAGAAGCCAGAATAAGAAGGTGTTGGGTGTTGGGTGGTGGGGAGTGTGGGGAAGAGGGGAAGGAGTTCAATCTGGAAGTTGACAAGTGAAGTCTGATAAGGGGGAAGACATATGGGTGTGGGAGGGGAGATGAGGTGAGTAGCTGAGAGGTGATAAATAGATGAAGAAGAAGGTATCTGATAAGAGAGTGAACCATGGGAGAAAGGGAAGGAGGAAGGGTACCAGAGGGGCAGGCAGGTGAGGAGAAAAGAAGGGGTGAGAGTGGAGCCATAATGGGAAATGGATGAAGAGAGAAGGGGAGAGAGGAGAAATTAGAGGCTGTCAGATTGAAGGCAACTCAGATGGAATATGAGGTGTTGCTCCTCCAACCTGAGATTGACATCATCGTGGTAGTAGACGAGGCCATGTTTTGGCGTGTTGGAATGGGACTGGAGAGTGGAATTAAAATGGTTGACCACCAGGAAATCCAAACTTCCAGTAATTTCTCCCCCTCCCACTTCTTTCTTTTTCCTTTCCCCATTCTAACTCTCCTCTTACCCATTCTGTTCTCCTCACCTACCTGTTACCCTGATTCTGGTGCCTCTCCTCCTCCACTGATCATCTCCTAGCTTCCGACCATCCCCCCTCCCCCTCCCACCTACCTTCCCCCTCATGTGGCCTCATCTTTCACCTTCCAGCCTGTCCTCCTTCCCCTCCCCCCACCTTCTTACTCGAGCTCCTTTACCCTTCCTTCCAATCCTGATGAAGAGTCACAGATCATTTTAATCCTTTTACCTTATCTATGTTTTCCCATAAACTTTTTACCTGAACTGCTTGTTGTCGCAAGTTCCGTATCCTGTGCTTTTGGTAAAAGGTCTCCAAAGCATTATCTTGCCTGTTCCACCGGATCTGTCCAATGTAGTCACTCCTCTCTGTCGGAAGAGCTTTAGTTTGACATTTTAGTTCTAAATCTGCGTCATCATCTTATGTCCCATCTTTCCAAATTCATTATGTTGCATTCCACAGGTGTCTTCAAAAAGATAACCAGGATATGGAAGACCGCTTAACACTGGAGTTGGAAGCATACTACAGGTACCTGGAGCTAATTTAATATCAAATACTTCTGTTATTGCTAAAATTATGATTCCATTTATGAATCAAAACCATTGTGGCCTCTTTTAACCTACAGATAATTGATGTTGTTGTCAAAATCTAGTTTACTGTACATGGGAGAAAACTCAGAGATGGCAGTTTCTGTACCTCTGGGGTTCTCAGTAGAAATATATTTACTTTTTAATCACATATTCTTCTGAAATATTCCCCAGCCAGTCACTCCCCAGTCTGAAGAATCGAGCAATAATTTTAATCTAACCAACTGATTGGTTACTATGAGGATTTGAATCTCTTCTTGCTTCGCCTAGCCTGTCAACTTTAGATTAAGATTGTAATTGCTTCAACTGAATGAAATGAGGAGATGGCTCCTGAATATAATAATGATTTTACTGGTTTTGATTGGACTGTGTCATAATCATTTCTTGGCTCATTTCAGGCTATGAGCTCTTTCTTTCAAAATACTGAAGTCATATTCCACTGTAACCATAGATCAACCATAAAAAGCTCTTGCCTCAGAATCAGCTATTTATGGATTCTGTGCTCTTTATCTTAGGCTGATGTTAACGGGATAACATTTTTAGCAGCTCTGCAACTATCAACCCATAAAGTACTTTCTGCCATCATCCTGGTAGCGGAGTACATTCCACCTCAGGCCAACATCAAGCAGCTACTGGAGCAAACGAGCAACGTATTCAGCAGACACAAAACTCTGCACCCTGATGCCTTTCCTATCATTGCAGGAGATCTCAACCAGACCAGCTTGAAGAAGTCTCTGAACAACTACTTCCAATGTATCATCTGTGGAACCAGAAGAGCCAAAACACTTGACCACTGTTTTACCACCATCAAGAGCGCTTACCATGCCTTCCCATGGCCGCACCTTGGAAAGTCCATCATCTTGCTGAACTTCTACTCCCAGCATATAGGCACAGAGACTAAAGACTGCCGCACCAGGGGAGAGGACCAAGAAGGTATGGTCAAGGAAGGCAGAGGAGTGCTTACAGGACTGCCTTGAGTTGGTGAACGTCAATATTCAGGGATTCATCTTTGAGTCTGAATGAATATGGCAGTTATCTCCAAATTCATCAGGACGTGTGTGGATGAGTGTGTGCCTTTGAAAACAGACTAGACATACCCGAACAAAAGCCATGGATGAACCAGGATATTCATAGTCTGCTAAGGGCTAGACCTGTGGCATCAAGACTGTTGATGCAGAAATATACAAGAAGTCCAGGTACGACGTATGGAAAGACTATTTTAAGAGTGTAAAATCAATTCCAATTAAAGTTCGAGATGGAATTGGATAAATGTCAGCTCTGGCAGGGTTTTCAGGCCATTACTTCCTACAAAGCAAAACTGAGCATCATGAATGGCTGTGATGCTTCACGCCCAGATGAGCTCAATGCCTTTTATGCACGCTTTGAAAGGGAGAATAAAACTACACCTGTGCACAGTCCTGCAGCATCTGGTGACCCTGTGACCTCCAGCTTGGAGGCTGATGTCGGAACATTTTTCGAACGGGTGAACCCTCGCAAGGCATCAAGCCCTGTCGGTGTACCTTGTGGGGCTCTGAAAACCTGTGACAAACAACTGGCTGGTGTGTTCAAGGACATCTTCAATCTCTCACTGCTGCAGTCAGAGATTCCCACCAGTTTCAAAAAGGCAAAATTTTACTGGTGCCCAAGAGGAGAATGGTGACTTGCCTCAATGATTATCACCCAGTGGCATTCACATCTACTGCAATGAAGTGCTTTGAGAGGCTGGTCATGGCCAGAACCAACTCCTGCCTAAGCAAGAAACTGGACCCACTGCAATTTGCCTATCGCCACAATAAGTCAACAATGGATAACAGGTCCTCCTCGCTGACAATTAAGATTGTACCTCACGTTTGCCTGCTAAGCCCACTGCTCTATTCTCTCCACACCCCCGATTTTGTGGCTGGGCACAGCTCAAACTCCATCTGTAAATTTGCTGACAGCACAACTATTGTTGGCAGAATTTTGGATGGTGATGAGGAGACATACAGGATTGAGATAAATTAGATGGCAGAGTTCTGTTGCAGCAAAAACCTTGCACCAACATCAGTAAAACCAATGAATTGATTGTGGACATCAGAAAGGGGAAGTTGAGGGAACACACACCAGTACTTATTGTGGGAACAGAAGTGGAAAGGGTGAGTGGTTTCAAGTTCTAGGGTGTCAACATCTCTGAGGATCTATCCTGAGCCCAACATATTGATGCAGTTACAAAAAGGCATGGCAGCATCTACAGTATATTTCATTAGGAGTTTGAGGAGATTTGGTAATTCACCAAAGACACTCAAATTTCTGCAGGTGTACGCTGGAGAACATTCTAACTAGTTACATCACCGTCTGGTCTGGAGGGTCCACCACACAGGATTGGAAAAAGCTGCAGGAAGTTGTGAACTCAGCCAGCTCCATCATGGGCTCTCGCCTCCCCAGCATCCATCATTTTCATCTTTAAAATCTTTTTTATTAATTATTATTAAAGATCAACAAAAAATACATTAAGGTGATCAAGTCAATATGTCAATATGTACAATGAAGAATTGAATTAGCAAATGACTGATTAACAAAGCTGAGCAATATATCAATAATAAGAAGAAAAAATAAAGTGTTAAGAATATTTTTTGAAAGAATAAAAGAACCCCTACTAACTAAGAAAAAAACCCTACTAACTAAAAATAACCCTAAAGAAAACCCTATTGGGAGCACAACCCCAGAGCTATATGTCATACAAGCTTCCATAAAAGTAAAACATCAATCTGCCAACTCAAATCCATTTAAACAAAAATCAGAAGGAAAACATATTAATTAACTCAAATTAGATGATAGTAGTGGGCAAATGAACCCCACCTTTTCTCGAAATCAAATCGAGGATCAAAAGTTCGACTTCTGATTTTCTCCAAACTAAGACATAGCATCACCTGAGAGAACCATTGTATCAAAGTAAGAGCAGAAACATCTTTCCATTTCAACAAAATAGCCCTTTTGGCCAATAAGGTAACAAATGCAATTACATATTGGTCATATAGAGAAATACCATGAATATATTGAGGGATTATGCCAAACAAAACTGTCAATTTATTAGGTTGTAGATTAATTTTTAAAACTTTAGAAATTGTAGAGAAAATAGATTTCCAAAAATGTTTCAATACAAAACACGAACAAAACATATGTGTCAATATAGCTGTGTTGGTTTTACATCTATCACACTATCAACATTAGGAAACATTTTAGACAGTCTCTCCTTTGTCAAATAGTAATGATGTACAATTTTAAATTGAATTAAAGAGTGACTGGCACAGATCGAAGAAGAGTTAACTAACCAAAATCCACAACCAATCCTCTGTTATCAGGGTCATGTTAAGTTCTCTCTCCCTATCTTGCTTAATCTTAAGTGAAGGGACAGCATCCATCATTAAGGACCCCCATCACCCAGAACATGCCCTGATCTCATTGCTACCATCAGGCAGGAGGCACAGGAACCTGAGGACCAGCACTCATTGTTTCTGGAACAGCCTCTTCCCCTCCGATATCAAATTTCCTGAACGGACAATGAATGCATAAACACTACCTCACTATTATTTCTTCTCTTTTTGCACTACGTATTCAATGTAATTTTCTTTTTTATATATCCTTCTTATTGTAATTATAGTTTTTATTCTTGTGTATTGCAACGTACTGCTGCCACAAAACAGTGGTATGAAACCAGATTCCGATTCTGGAGCACTTAATCATCGCCATCAGTATTTATTTGTAGATTGCCTTTCCTTTGTGAAAGGTGTTAATTGATATGGCATTAATTACATGTGTTGTAACCCTATTCTACATGTTCATTACTCTGGGAAAACAAATGATTTTTGTTCAGAGTCTCGCCTTAGGTTAATGCTACACATGTTGATAAAAGGATTTTGTGTTCCAGTGTTTATCAGCTCAGAAACTTCTATTTGTGAATGTTGATGGTGTTGATGATGTTGGACTTCCTGATGTTCTCAGAATGTAGTTTTCTCTGCCTCCGATTTCCATATCCCATCTCCGATAGGAGCTTGAACTGGAAAATCCCAGCACATGGCTTTTAGCTCCAGAACACAGGAAAAATAGTTCTTGACAGTCACATGCTAAAGCCTGCTCAGACCATGAACGGTGCATACCTTCAAAGTATTTAATCCCTTCTGAAGAAGGAATTTAGATTTGTAACACTCACTCAGTTTTTTTCTTTCCACAACCCTGTTTGACCTGCTGAGTGTTTACTGTATGTTTTGACTTTAGAGTCATGGAGCATGGAAGTAGTCCTTTTGGCCCATGTAGTCTGTGCTAAATTATTACTCTGCCTAGTCCCATTGACCTGCACTCTGACACTCCACACCCTTCCCACCCGCGTACTTAACCAAACTTCTCTTAAATATTGAAGTTGAACTTGCATCCACCACTTCCACTGGCAGCTCATTCCACACTCTCCCCACCTCTGAGTGACAAAATTCCCCTTAAATATTTCACCTTTCACTCTCAACCTATGATCTCAAGTTCTAGTCTCACTCAAACTTAGTGGAAAACACCTGCTTGCATTTACCCTATCTATATATACCCCTCATAATTTTGTATACTATTAACTTCAGATTTTCTGTGTAGCTGCCAAGGTTCTGAATTCTATGATATACTGTATCTCCCCAACAAGCATCAATCACTGAATTTATTTGAATCCAAATTACTTATCACTGCCTTACCTGTTCCCCTGATATTTTACAAAATGAGGCAGTATCTCCCCTAGTGCAAATAAGACCCCTTCTGTGCGTCTTTCCTTAAGAGTCATTGAAATCAACTTCAGTCTTGTTCTTTATTGTCTAACATCTATTCAGCACACGTTTCTGAGGGCATGAATTGTTCAGAATTGAGCTGGGGCCCATGTGGAGATGGACAATTTGGAACTATTTTGAAAGAAAGAAAGAAAGAAAGAAAGATGGCAAGAGAGAGCGATGTGGCTTGCATTCATTTGTCTAACCACTAATGAATTACAGATTTGGGTTTACTAGTTATTACAAGGATTATGGTTTGCTCATGTTACGTACCCCGTAACTGGGTTGCCAAACCAGCAGAAATGGATCACTCAGTTGGAGTCTGGAGTACTAGAACTAAGAAAGTTTTATTAAAGAAACAAGCAACACAGTAATCGAAAGGATAATAAATGCAACAATTCAACAATGATAACCACACATGTGCACAGAATTAAGATAACAGCATCAATCAAGCTCTATCGTTGTCTAGGGGTAAATGACCAATTTCAAAATGACTCAAAGTTCAGTTCGCAGTAATCGTTGCCATGGCGATGGACAAGGTGGGGGAAGAGAGACAGAGAGAACAACTCATCATTCAGCACAGCTTCACTCACAGACCAGCGAGATTGCTCACGAGCAACTTTTGGGCGGGTCCTTGGTGATGTCACCTGAGGTCACCGACTGTGACCCCTCCTCCAGATGCGGTCGATCCTCTGCAGTGAACCCGGCACCCAGGCAAGGGCGGACACACACCGGGTTCCCGCTGATCGTACCTTTCCACCCTGTGCGTTGTCCGGTACTTCTCACCACTCGTGAGAGGCGCACCGCTTCCAGGGTCTCGTTACCTCGGGTGGCGTGTGTCGCCTTAGCGAACCTGTCCCTTTTTATCCCCCTGCTGGGGTATCGCCTGTCCATCACTTCAAACAGTTCAGGGTTCAAAGGGGGGGAGCCGCTCCAGACAGCTCTCTCTCCCACATCCCTTCATTACACATCTCCAGACGCTGCTCCATTGTTCCTTATCTCTCCTTCCCCTGAGGGCAGGTGGCAGACCAACTGCTGATGCCACTGATGCTAGCCCAGGCCAGCAAACATCTTAATTTTATGTGTATTCTCGTAACACTTCCCCCCTTTAAGGATTTTTACCGGGAGGTAAGAATTACAAACATGACTACATTATCTGATACATACACAATATACATCTTTAACAGTTATTTAGCTAATACAGAGAATTTGAAGCTGTCAACACCTTGACAGACAGTCATCACATTTTCTGTTCCTTTTACACGTGTTATTAATAATCCCTTAGACCAGGCTCCAACTCAGCAAACTTCATAGTGGCCAAAAACACTGATGAATTGCGACCAATGTAACCTCTCATTTGGTTTTGTCCCGGACCACAACAACAAGGGTCGTCCCATTCCGACTCAATTTTCTCTCGCAAGGGCTTAGTAGGAGGGGGACGGGTATTGACCGCAGAGTTATTGCAAAACTTCCTGCAGTACCCCACCATCTCCAAGAGCCTTCTGAGGGCCCTCTTGTCTGTCGGGGTTGGGAGGTCAGCGATAGCCTGCACTGTAGCTTGCATCACTGCCAGCTGCCCCTGTGTCACCACAATTCCCAGGTAAGTGACCTTCGTGTGGCCGAATTCATTTTTTTCAAGGTTCACTATCAAGCTGGCTTCAGACAGCCGTGTTAAATTGCCAATACACACCTCTGTGTTCATCAGCCCTTTAGTCACTGAATTACTCAAAAAATATGGGTGTTGTTTACTTGGCTGCCCTATTGTAACCACAATCACCCAACGTCCCAGTTCTTTGCATTTCCTCGGGACAATCAAACACATGGGTGCGAGTCGTTTAATTACTTCTTCGGGGATTAAGGGAGAGACCTTATCAGTAGACCTGGCCAAAACAATAGCCTTCTCCCATCTGACCGATCCCATCCTAATCTTTTCAAAATGGTTTTTTTCTCTTATCAAGGGGCCCCTAGCTTCATTGATGTCCACGCTAACACCGACTAGGTTTGTTAGCATATCAAAAGCCGGTGACCGTCTCAGTTCGCGTCGGTCATGATCAATAACATTTTTCCCCCTGGGCAGCCGGTAACTCTCTTTCATGATTCCACCAACTGTTTCCTCCAGCACCGCAAAATGTCCACCGGGGGGTACCTCGTGGGCCATGTTAAAAACCTCATCCCCATAACTCTTTTGCACCACCCCCCATTCCTCATCTGCGGGTACTGTACTTGATTTCCCTTTCTTCCTTAGCACTTCCTCCTCCGCACAATAGCTTGTCAAGGCTGTGTCAGAGAGAGCGGTCTCTGCCAAAACCATCAGCCCCTCGTCTCGCTCCTGCGTCTGCACAAATTCTTTCCTGGCTACTGCTACGTCCGTCCCAGCTCCCTCACTACCTCTTATCTCACTACACCCTGTCTCATACAAGGTTGGCAGAAATGTTTCAGCCAAATTCACCATCGCGGGCGGGGCCTCCATGCTGGCAGGCTGACCCGTCAATCTCACGACTGGGAACACGATTCCTCCGGCGATGTCATTACCGAGCAAGACTTCCACGTCTTTCATCGGTAATTCGGACCTCACCCCGATCGTGACTAGTCCAGAGACCAGGTTGCTCTGTAAATGTATCTGGTGCAAAGGGACTGACTCTGTCCCTTCCCCAACACCTTTGACCTCTACCTCCCCAGTCTGGGTCTCTGAGCTAAACTCTAATACACTCTTCAGTATTAGTGACTGACACGCTCCCGTGTCTCTCCAGATCCGCACTGGAACTGGTTTTAACCTCTTTTTCACTGACACCAATCCGGCCGAGATAAACCTCTCGCGCCCTTCCTGGACTTTTTCAGACCTGTCCTTCCCTAGCGGTTCGCTTAACAGCTCAATACAGCCATTCAAAATTTCCGCTTTTCCTTTCCCCGTCTCCTTCCTTGGGGCAAAGCACCTGGACGCAAAGTGTCCGACTTTCCCACAATTATAACAGACGACCCCAGGAGACTTCCTACCAGACTGCTCCCGGTCTACCTTATCCTTTTCACTAGTCCCCGGCTTACTTTCTGACTTTTCCGGCGGACTCTCCCCTCCGTCCTGACTACCCTTCTGGTAGCCTTTACTCGGGGCAACCTTCATTTTATGCGTCAACGCATACTCATCCGCTAACTTAGCAGTTGCGGCTAACGTGGCTGCCTCTTTCTCATCGAGGTAGGGTCTCATACCCTCAGGGACACAACCTTTAAACTGCTCAATCAGAATCAGCTGCAGCAGTCTGTCATAATCCCCCTCTACCCCTTTCGAGGCGCACCAACGCTCACAATATGTTTGCATCTCGCGAGCAAACTCCAAATACGTGCAGTCCCACCGCTTCCTCGCATTCCGGAACCTCTGCCGGTATGCCTCCGGGACCAACTCATAAATCCTGAGGATGGCCTCCTTCACCACCTCATACTTCTGGGCATCTTCCGCGGATAAAGCGGAGTAAGCTTGTTGGGCTTTCCCTTTCAGTACACTCTGAAGTAAGACAACCCACTTATCCCTCGGCCATTCCTGACTTATAGCTACTTTTTCGAAGTGGAGAAAGTACCGATCCACATCGGTATCGTCAAATGGGGGAACCAGCCTAACCTCCTGGGTCGCCCGGAACCCTCCACCTTGATTCGGCACGAGCCCCTGCTCGGCCCTTATCTTTAACTTCTCCAGCTCAAATTCCCTTTCCCTCTGTTTCTCCTCTCTCTCCAACTGTCTTTCTCTCTCTTGCCTTTCTACCTCTTTCTCTCTCTCCCGCCTTTCTAACTCTCTCTCTTTCTCCCGCCTTTCTAACTCTCTCTCTCTCTCCTGCCTTTCTAACTCTCTCTCTTTCTCCTGCCTTTCTAACTCTCTCTCTTTCTCCTGCCTTTCTAACTGCTTCTCTTCGTGTTCTAACTGCCGTACCCGGAACTCGTGCTCGAGTCTCAGTTTTTCAAGCTGTACCTGTACCGCGTCTCCAGCAGGTTTTTCAATAGACACCACCCCCAGCTCACCTTGGGGAAACACACCTTTAGATACATAGTGCTCTACAATAGCTCTGTGTATCTCCTCTCTCCTCATTGTCGACTTCACCTTAGCAAGATTCACCCGTTTGACCACAGCTATCAATTCCGATTTCCTGGCATCCTCTAATGCCTCCAAGGTCGGCGCCTTTATAAATTCCTCAACCTCCATTTCTGCTGTTTGTCTTTTCTTTCTTTCGGGAATTTTAACCCAATCAATTTACTCCGTCCCAAATTTAGCGTTCAAAATCCCGGACGAGCCCCCACTTATGTTACGTACCCCGTAACTGGGTTGCCAAACCAGCAGAAATGGATCACTCAGTTGGAGTCTGGAGTACTAGAACTAAGAAAGTTTTATTAAAGAAACAAGCAACACAGTAATCGAAAGGATAATAAATGCAACAATTCAACAATGATAACCACACATGTGCACAGAATTAAGATAACAGCATCAATCAAGCTCTATCGTTGTCTAGGGGTAAATGACCAATTTCAAAATGACTCAAAGTTCAGTTCGCAGTAATCGTTGCCATGGCGATGGACAAGGTGGGGGAAGAGAGACAGAGAGAACAACTCATCATTCAGCACAGCTTCACTCACAGACCAGCGAGATTGCTCACGAGCAACTTTTGGGCGGGTCCTTGGTGATGTCACCTGAGGTCACCGACTGTGACCCCTCCTCCAGATGCGGTCGATCCTCTGCAGTGAACCCGGCACCCAGGCAAGGGCGGACACACACCGGGTTCCCGCTGATCGTACCTTTCCACCCTGTGCGTTGTCCGGTACTTCTCACCACTCGTGAGAGGCGCACCGCTTCCAGGGTCTCGTTACCTCGGGTGGCGTGTGTCGCCTTAGCGAACCTGTCCCTTTTTATCCCCCTGCTGGGGTATCGCCTGTCCATCACTTCAAACAGTTCAGGGTTCAAAGGGGGGGAGCCGCTCCAGACAGCTCTCTCTCCCACATCCCTTCATTACACATCTCCAGACGCTGCTCCATTGTTCCTTATCTCTCCTTCCCCTGAGGGCAGGTGGCAGACCAACTGCTGATGCCACTGATGCTAGCCCAGGCCAGCAAACATCTTAATTTTATGTGTATTCTCGTAACACTCAAAATATGCAGAAGTAAAATGTTCTCCTGACTACTTCCTCAAAGGTACTTGGATGCTATCCCTGCTGAGGATTATCAGAGTATCGATTCCAGGAAGGTCCCCAGTGCCATGGAGAGATACATGTTCACCAAGTTTTGGGAAAGATGGGATGAAGGTGAACGAAAGCAAAGGGATCGTCCATTCAAAGACCTGACAAAATCAGAAGAGGTAAGGCCCATCCTGACTAAAGTGGAAGGCTAATGTGACAGGGAATTGGTTTCCATGGCACTTAGTTTACTTTTTATGTCCTCCTCCACTAAGGCTGAAACATTTGCTTTTCAAACTTAGCATAAGAAAGATGATGGTGCGAAGGTAATATATTTGATTTATATGGTTGCACGTTCATTCCCAGCATATTTCCTCCAGGATCCTGGGGTGAAAGTAGTTTAAATTTCTTATCAGTACTGTCATGTAAATTTCTTACTGGTACAGTTGGCTTGCAAACATATCATTGTCAACTTTCTTGCCAATATATTGAACTAGCCTTTGATGTCTTGCTTTCACCTCTTCTTATGGATCACACAATTTAGAAATGTAGTAAGGAGTTCTGTACACTTGAGGGTAACTTAATGAGATCCTCCTCTCTTCATACAAAGTGGGCATTGACTAAAACCCTGATCATACAATGTGCATCTCCTGTTTTTTTATATGACACATACGACACAGTAAAACTGCTCAGAAGGCAAAACTGGATGAGTGCAGGTATCTCAGAAGGATTTCAATGACTAAACGAGGATCAAAAAGTGGGCCAATGAGGAATCTGAAAACTACGATGAGTATTTAAAATCAAAATATTGCTGGGATTATGGATCAATATAGGCAAAAATAAGCCATTTTGCCATTGATCCTTCTTCTCAATGCCAAAATTACATTGTCTCCATACCCCTGGATGTCTTTTGTGTCTAGTCTGCATAAATTAGCAAACAGTAGGTGAAAGGGATAATGTGAGTTGGAATAGAGACATGAGAATTTTGAATGAGCTCATGTTTATGGAGAGATTGTGGAAGTTCTATCTGTTAGTGAAGGCAGCACAGAGTTCAAGTGGTGAGAAACAAATATAGAAAAGATATCTAGTAGCTCATGCAAAATGCAATGGATTCCACATGAAATATTTAGGGATAAAATCTTTTACTGCTTAAAAGACATTTGAATGCTGTGATGGATGAATTGTAGACTTTTCTAGATGACTTGAGCTTTTATGCTCCTCAATCTTCTGAGCCAATTTACAGCACTTGTCAGAGCTGAAATCTCTCACCTGCTGGGAGCTGGACATTGAAACTTTCACAAGGCACATTCTTGTCTTTACTGCCTATTTTCTGTCACTGTCTGCATTTGGAATATGATTAAAGGTAAATTGAGCATATTAATTTCACTCAGAATATTTATTGCCTTCAAAGAATTTGTGCTGAGAAAGCCTCAGGTCTTCAATAATTATAAACATTGTAAGGAATAGTGAGATCTCCCCTGTAAAGATAATTCATCTATGACAAACCACTTTAATTAAAAGCTGTGCAGAATATTCAATTCTTAATATAAGTAATAAATTGAATATTTCAGCTTTTCAGTCCTGATGCAGGTTTTTGTTCTGAAACATTGACAGTTCCTTCCCTACCACAGATGCCGCAGGTCAGATTGAGTTACTCTGGCACGTTCTTTTTTACGTCTTCCCATTGGCAGAACCTGAAGAGATAAAAAGAAAGTAATTGATTAAAGAAACATAAAAAAAATGATGAATGGAAAAGCTACTTTCACACATTGAGAGATTAAAATCTGGAATGAACAGTTGGGGGTGCAGACAGATGCAGCAATCAAAAGGGAGGTGGGCAAAAGGAATACAAAATGCTGATCCTTGGCAAGTAGGGCCGACTGGATTGATCTTTCATTTAATTAGCACAGTCCAAATGGTCTGAATATACAGTATTTCCCAAGTCTTCTCTGTGCAGAAGCAAGAAGATAGCCTGTGTGGAGACAGAGTGTGGTGGTGAAATGTGTAGTGTAGTGCAGTCACTGGAGTTGAGTATGATGTTCTCCTAAGAGGTTGTCTATTGGTGGGATCTCAGCTGGCTGTAGAGTCTGATCCAGGATCCACATATTCTGGTGCAGTGTGGGCGAGAATAAGTGGTGGCTGTGGTTTGTGTTTAGGCCTTTTGATTGGTCAGTTTTAGATTAGATTAGATTAGATTATGAGGTCACTTAGTCCTCGTTTATTGTCATTTAGAAATGCATGCATTAAAAAATGATACAATGTTCCTCCAGAAAGATATCACAGAAACACAGGACAAACCAAGACTAAAACTGACAAAACCATAGAATTATAACATATAGTTACAACAGTGCAAAGCAATACCGTAATTTGATAAAGAGCAGACCATGGGCACGGTAAAAAAAAGTCTCAAGTCCCGATAGTCCCTTCATCTCACGCAGACGGTAGAAGGGAGAAACTCTCCCTGCCATGAACCTCCAAACGCCGCAAACTTGCCGATGCATTGGAAGTACCCGATCGCAGCGGACTCTGAGTCTGTCCGAAAACTTGGAGCCTTCAATCAGCCCTTCGACACCGAGCACCATATCTGCCGAGCACTTCGACCCCGCCCCGGCCACTGAGCAACAGGCAAAGCCGAGGACTCGGGGCCTCCCCCTCCGGAGATTTTGGATCACACAGTAGCAGAGGCAGCTAAACAGGCATTTCAGAAGTTTCACCAGAAGTTCCTCTGTGCTCTCGCGTCTGCCACCATCAAATCAGGATTGTGCACAGCACCCTACTTGACAGATGACAGATATCATTCACCCGAGTGGCCGCGGCTGCATCGCGCCGCCATCTTCTCCTCCTTTCGGATCAGTAGTTTCTCCTTGTGCAACTACTGCTTGTTCTCTGCAGCACAGTGGAGATTGTTCCCATGTAGAACAGCTCGCTCTTGAACAAATTTCCTCCAGGAAATACTCTCGAAAGGACCTGGAATCCCATCCAGTAAAATAGCCTGGGACTGAAACCATGGAATGGTCAGATTAATGTGGGTCATGTTAAGCCCACACTATAACTTTGGGAAAATTAGATGCAAGAAGTGTATATTTATTTCCATTAGTGTTCTTGGTAAGCATGGATCCGCAAATAAAACATCTGAATTAAACTGATAATTCCAAGTTTTGTAAATTTCTCTTGTGTTGTTGACTGCTGTAGGGGGGAGAATTTATACTCTGTCAATGTCTTACCTGATCTTTGGAAGATTTCCATTGACACAGCTTCAGAAGGGACGCTGAGGGTCAGAGGCTGATCAGGAGCTGCTGAAGTCCTAATGCTGTGGTGCTGTATCATTCTGGGTTCTAACTCAAAGTAAAGGTCTCTCTCCATAGCAAAAAAAAAATCCACCTTTGTGCTTTTTCTAGTATTTTCCATGTCAAATAAAGTTGGAGACTTGGCCAGGGGTTCCCAATCTGGGGTCCACAGTTAATGGTAGGGGTCCATGGCATAAAAAAGTTGGGAACCCCTCCACTTGGCTTTAAACTTTCTACTTACAAGTGCTGCCATAAAATAAGCCGTAAATGATTACTTATTTTTACCCAAGAACTTTTAGTCTCAAGGTGAGGGCTATTCTTAAGAAACATTTCAGTTATTAGCCTCCAGCATTACACCTACTTTGGTAGAGACATATCTCCACCCCGCCACACAAGCACAAGTTATAATTTATAATATTTCATATAATAAAGTGAAAATAGAAATCTACAGCACATTTCAGGCCCTTTGACCCACAGTGTTTTGTCAACCATGTAGCCTACTCTAGAAACTGCCTAGAATTTCCCTAGCACTTAGCCCTCTATTTTTCTAAGCTCCATGTACCTATGTAAGAGGCTCTTAAAGGGCCCTTTTGTATCTACTTCCAACACCTTCACCGGCAGTGCATTCCACGCACCCACCACTCTCTGTGTGAAAAATTTACCCCTGATACCCCTTGGTACCTATTTCCACGCACCTTAAAACTATGCCCCTCATGTTAGTCATTTCAGCCCTGAGAAAAAGCCTCTGACTATCCATACGATCATTGCCTCTCATCATCTTATACACCTCTATCAGGTCACCTTTCAACCTCCGTTTCTCCAAGGAGAAAAGGCAAAGTTCACTCAACCTATTCTCATAAGGTACGTCCGCCAATCCAGGCAATGTCCTTGTAAGTCTCCTCTGCACTCTCTGTATAGTATCCACATCCTTCCTGTAGTGAGGTGATCAGAACTGAACACGGTACTCCAAGTGGGATGTGACCAAGTTCTTATATACCTGTAACATTACCTCACGGCTCTTGAACTCAATCTCACGGTTGATGATTGCCAACACGCCATACACCTTCTTAACAACACTGTCAAACTGCATAGCAGCTTTGCATGTCTTATGGATACGGACCCCAAGATCTCTCAGTTCCTCCACACTGCCAAGAGTCTTATTATTAATATTATATTCTGTCTTCAAATTTGACAATCCAAAATGAACCACTTCACACTCATCTGTGTTGAAGTCTATCTGCCACTCCTCAGCCCAGTTCTGCATCCTAATGATGCCGGCTGTACCCCCTGAAAACCCTCCAGACTACCCACAGCACTCCCAACCTTTGTGTCACCAGCAACTTACTAACCCACCCTTCTACTTCCTCATCTAGGTCATGTATAAAAATCACAAAGAGGAGGGGTCCCAGAACAGATCCCTGCAAAACACCAGTGGTCACCGACTTCCATGCAGAATACGAACCATCTACAGCCACCCTTAACCTTCTGTGGGCATGCCAATTCTGGATCCACAAAGCAAGGTCTCCTTGGATCCCATGCCTCCTTACTTCCTTACTTTCTGAAGGAGCCTCGCTTGGGGAACCTTATCAAATGCCTTACTGAAATCCATATGCTCTACATCCACTGCTCTACCTTCATCAAAGTATTTCGTTACATCCTTGAAGGATTCAATCAGGCTCGAAAGGCATGACCTGCCCTTGACAAAGCCATGTTGACTATCCCTAATCAGATGATATCTCTCCAAAAGTACAAAATAAAAGTTCTGCTACAGTCCATGAACAAATAACTAACTAAGATGAAGCACTACATTTCCACTAACCTTGTATGATAACTGAATAAAACTATCAATTAGCAGTGCATAGCAGAAGCCTTATGCTTAGGGTTGGTGCTATGTACTAGGTTGGAAGTGCCCAAGCTGAGAGAATCTTGCCATTGATTGCAGGCTGGCGTTGCTCGACAATCACATTCAGTGGGTGTAAATTAAACAAACACTTCTGCAGCTGCAGCAACCCACAGAGCTGTTTAATGTCACCTGGAAGCAAAAGATGTCTTAAACTCTGCAGCTGAGCTTGATAGAACTTGGTAAGGAATATCTTAGTCTTAGGGACAAGTATTTGTTCATTTGTTAAGTGCCATGTCGCATGACATAGGCAATCATGGTCTTCCATGATCATGATTGTTCTTGGCAAACTTTTCTACAGAAGTGGTTTGCCATTTCCTTCTTCTGGACAAGTGTCCTCACAAGACAGGTGACCCCAGCCATTATTAAAACTCTTCAGAGATTGTCTGTCTGGCATAAGTGGTCGCTTAACCAAGACTTGTGATATGTACCAGCTGCTCATATGACTATCCACTACCTTATCCCTGGCTTCACATGACCCTGATTGGGGGGGGGATGGGGGTGCTAATCAGGTGCTACACCTTGCCCAAGAGTGACCTGCAGGCTAGTAGAGGGAAGGAACATCTTACACCTCCTTTGATGGAGAGGTATCTCCACTCCACCACCCAAGTATTATAGAATTGAAATTGAAAAAAAATTTCACTATGATTCTTCAATAATAAAATAAATTTGGCAATATCTTTAGTTTTTGTAGCTCAAGGTGTTGTAGGACTACAGTTCCTTAAGTACATCATTGTGAAAATTTATCACTCGTCCCCCTAAGGAGCAGACTGAATCCAAAAAGTTTCTAAAAATAAAAATGTGTCAGTTATTTACCAGATGCACAAAGGAATTTAACACATAATAAAATCCGTAAAAATTTGGAAATAAATTCTATCCTTATGTGTTGTAATACATTTTTGGACATGTTCGAAGGGTGGCTACACCAACAACTTGCTTGTTTTTAACTTCCTGCTGTCATATTGGAATTCTGAAAGGAATTATGGCAAAGTAGCATGACTAATTATTTCACTGATCTATCTCACCCATCTACAGTCTTGCTCTTAATCTTACTCTGAAATCTTCTTCTTTCTATAAAACACAATTTACAGGGTTAGAAATTCAGAGATTTTTGCAAGAAACGAGATTGATTTGAAGAGCAAAATATTCACAGGAAGTGAATGGTGCGTCTCCATATTCACAGAACTCGATGGAAAATTAATCTGAGAACTTCTAAATGCATGAAATGCTCACCCTTGCAAGATATCCAGCGGTGAAATCAGTCAGAATGCAATACATCTGTAACAATGCTGAGCAACGCTTTAGAGATTGAGATTATCTTTATTTGTCACACGTACATCGAAAAACACAGTGAAGTGTGTTGTTTGTGTCAATGGAAAACACAATCCAAGCATGTGCTGTGGGCAGCCATGCTTCCGGCGCCAAAATAGCATGCCGACAACTTATTAACTCTAACCAGTATGGCTTCGGACTGTGGGAGGAAACAAGAGCACTCGGAGGAAACCCTCACCATCACAGGGAAAATGTGCAAACTCCTTGCCATGGGATTTGAACCACTATCGCTGGTGCTGTAAAACATTACGCTACATTACTGTCAATTTGAAGGATGTAAATGTGCTGAAGTGTAAATTAAATGTAAAAAGGGCCATCTTTACCCCAGTTTCTTTTCGGTACTTGTGGGGAAGTAAAGCAGGGAATCTTCATTGAGGGACTAATTGTTTATATATTCACTGTAGATCATCGTTCTTTTGTTGGGGAGTAAGGCCTGACTGTACTGATATTGTCATTGATGCAATTTAGATATTTTGCATCCATCACCAAACCTCTGACCAATGCTCAGTTCCATTCACAACTCATTAATAAAGAAAGAAAATCATATCAGCAAAAAGGAAGTCCAAGACAACATAGGCACAGGTTAATACAGAGCAAGTAACATTTATGGAATACAAGTCCCAGGCAAAGATAATCTCCAACAGTAGAGTTTAAATGTTTACACAGCATTCAACAGTTTTATCATTAGCATCAACATCCTGGATTCATCACGGACCATAATCTTTACTCCAGTAACCACCTAAATATTGATGCCAAAAGAATAGGTCAAAGTACGGACATTCTTTGGTAACTGATTCATCTCCTGACTGCTTAAAGCTGCCTTTTCATTCACAAGGTGTACGAGGAATGTCACTCCTTTTGTGACTGTGGCTGTAACAATACCCAGCAAGGTCACGACCTTTCAGATCAGAGCAGCCGACCCTTGAGGGACTCGCCTCCCTCAACATTCACTTCCTTCGGCACTAATGCAACACAACTGCAACACAACATTCACTTCCTCCAGCACTAATGCAACACTACTGCAACACAACATTCACTTCCTCCAGCACTAATGCAACACAACTGCAAGAGGTACCATTTACAAAATTAATTGTAGTTACTACTTGGCCAGGTTGACATGCTGGTAAATTTTGAACATAAATGCTCAATTTTTATTAGTGAATGCCTCTTTTTTTAAACCTGTGTTAATCTACCATATCTATGAATTGGTGGTGCTAAAACTATTCATCTTTGTGATCTGATTAATTATGTCATATCACGTGAAGTCATAGAGATGTAACGCATGGAAATGCTGATCATTTTGCCCATTAATAATAATTTAATTTTCCTACATCATACCATGCTTTGCCTGCTCAAAGGTTCCCTAAACACAGTGACTGTATCTGATCCATCACCTCACCTGGCAATAAAGTGCATAAACCAACTGCTCTCTGTGTGAAGAAAAAAGCAAATTCCCCTCAGAGCCTCTCCAAAACTCCTTTCTCTCACCTTAAGCCCTTTTGTTTTTGATATCCTGATCATGAGGACAAAAAGATTTTATCTATCCTATCTCTACTTGTGGGCTACTGGGGCATAGGCCACTGACAGTAACTCACCAGAGTTTTCTGTCCTAGGCCAGTCTTTCACGTTATCTCCAGCAGTAGCCCATCTTCCTGATGTATCCTTTCTCAAAGATGAGATCTTTGGAGCTTCTGTTGCATTCTGTAGCAAAGTGTTTTTATGAAATGGCTTGCTCGCCATGTCCAACACTACTCTTTTTGCCAGGCTTGGGATATTCCATGGCAGAGTTTATCGTATCTCTACTTCTCATAAGGTATATGCTTCCTTCAACAGACCCAGCAGCCAATCCAATCTCTCTCCCATAATTAGTATTCCAACACATCCTGGTGAATCTCTTCTGCACTCCCTCCAGTTTGATCATGTCCTTAATACTGGCAATATCTTGTACAATCAGAGGCTGCTTTATTAGGTATACCTATATACCTGCTGGTTAATGCAATCATCTCATCAGCCAATCACGTGACAGCAACTGGATGCATTAAAGCATGCAGACGTAGTCAAGAGGTTCAGTTGTTGTTCAGACCAACATCTGAATGG
The DNA here is from genome assembly GCF_963921235.1 of Mobula hypostoma. Taxonomy (NCBI): domain Eukaryota; kingdom Metazoa; phylum Chordata; class Chondrichthyes; order Myliobatiformes; family Myliobatidae; genus Mobula; species Mobula hypostoma. The sequence goes on along the minus strand of NC_086116.1, from coordinate 59,247,663 downwards.
GGAAGAAATGTGATCATAGTGGCTTTGACTGCAGAATGATTGATGGTGCCAGACAGGGTGGTTTGAGTATCTCAGTAATTTTTGATCTGGAATTTTAATACACAACAGTCTTGAGAATGGTGTGAAAAACTAAAACTATATTGCAAGTGGCAGTTCTGTGGGCGAAAATGCCTTGTTAATGAGAGAGGTCGGAGGAGAATGGCCAGACTGGTGCAAGCTGAGAGGAAGGCAACAGTAACTCAAATAACTATGCATCACAACAGTGGCGTGCAGAAGAGCATCTCCGAATGCACAACACTTTGAACATTGAAGTGGATGGGCCACAGCAGCAGAAGACAACGCTGGGTTCCACTGCTGTACCTTATAAAGAGGCCACTGAGTGTTTTTCTGCAACAGACCATCAGGTACGGGTTGAAGAATTTTCAATGAATAATAATACAACCTTTTCTAAGTCCTCCCGCACCCCCCCCCCCCACAAAAAGACAGCAAATAAGAAAGAAATGAAGCACAAGTGGAACCAGGTAACCTGATCATCGTGGCTTGAGCTGCCAGGAGTTGAAGATTATTTATAGTCTATGAATTGGTTTCCACTTTTCTGCCTTTTCCCAGAGCAGAAATGGCTTTTCTGAGGGGGTTTAATTTTAGGGTGGTGAAGGAAAATATAGGAGGGCATGTCAGAAGTAAGTTTTTTTTTACACAGGGAGTGGTGAGTGTGTAGAATGCCCTGCCAGGGATGGTAGTAGAGGCAGATATGGTGGCATAGCGGCCAGCATAAGGCTTTACAGTGCCAGCGACCTGGGTTGAGTTCTTGCCCATGCCTGGAAGGAGTTTGTACGTTCTCCCTGTGACTGCATAGGTTTCTACTAGCTGCTCCCATACCCCCCCCCCCACTTTCCAAAGAACTGCGTGTTAGGAGGTTAATTGGGTGGCTCAGGCTTGTTGGGCCAGAAGGGCGTATTATTGTGATGGATATCTTAAAAAAAGATATGTTGGGGCCCTTTAGGAAGGTCTTAGACAGATACATGAATGATAGAAAAATGGTGGGCTAGACTGATCTTACAATAGGTTGAAAGGTTGACACAACATTATGCTCTGAAGGACCTGTGCTGTGTGTAGTGTTGTATTTTCTGTTTTGCAAATGGAGGTTTAGCAGCGCAGTAAGATCACAGCCACAGACCCTCTGGGTATATTACTGGAATGTCTGAGAGATGTATTATTTTAGGTACTGAAAGATTTCTTGGAAATTAACACCCACTTGTTATCAGCCTTGTTTCTTTTTGATAACTATTTTGTGTTCTCAATCCAACAAAACACCTGGCCAGAAAGACTTCCTGGAATGTTAATTGTCATGATTCAGTTGACTTTTTGGGAATGAGCAGAGAAGATGGGAGGGTTACTTGGGTAATTTTTCCCAAAGGCACGGCCTTGCAGTGACACACTATACCTCATGCATGCATCATTAACACATTTCTGTCCAGGTCATTTCACATTTCTCCTTTTCCCACTTGAACTCTACGATCACTGAACGGTCTTACGGGACTTGAATGTTTGCTTTTCTCTCACTCCTCCAAAATGCTTTCAGCCAGCAACAGTTACTGGGGAAAAGAATTACAATGGATACAAGAAATCACTTGTTTTGTATAACATTCTTTAATGCAGAGTTTTCATTTTTTAATTGTTTATAAAGCTCTAAATTATTGTAACTGTGTAATGATTTGATCTGTATGAACAATATGCAGAAGGGATAGAAGCAGAATAATGCCATTTGCCCCTTCGAGTCTTCTTCACCATTCCATCATGGCTGATTTATTATCTCTCTCAACTCATTCTACCTTCTCCCCATAACCTTTGATGCCCTGACTAACTAAAAACCTTTCAACATCTGCTTTAAATATACCCAATGACTTAGCCTGTGGCAGTGAATTCCATCGATTCACCATACTCTGGCTAAAGAAATTCCAGCTCAGTTCTATTCTAAAGGGGCATGTTATTCTGAGGCTCCACTTTCTGGTCCTAGACTCCCCTACTATAAGAAACATCCTCTCCACGTTCACTCCATCTAGGCCTTTCAATATTCGATAGGTTTCAATGAAATCTATTGCACTGTACTGCTGCTGCAGCAAAAAAAAACTAATTTCATGGCATACATGAGTGATGATAAACCTGATTCTGACATGGGTCTCTATTGTGGACTGAGAGGGGAATCATGGTTAGAAAAAGGGGAAGGGAGCTGGGGGGGGTGGTGGTGGAGCAGGAGGTACCCGAGAGACTTTTTGTATAAACCATTGATCTGGAAGAAAATGACCTTGCCTGGTATGTGGGGGCAGGGTGAGTCTGCACCCACACCATCTCAACCCCGGCACCTGTCCCACACTCCTCCCACAGCACTCCATACTCACAATTCCCAGCACCCTTTGCTCCCGCCAGATCTACAAAATCGTTCTCCACTCCATGTTGACAGACACAGTACTGTGCAAAGGTCTTACGCACCCTAGCCATATATATGTGTCTAAAACTTCTGCACAGTACACTACCTGTTATGAATACCTGACCTGTACTGCCTGTGCATATGAATGAACAAATGGGAGACCTGAGGGATGGATCTTCCAGCTGGTACAGAGTTGGAAGCATCTTTTGCCATCTGGAAGCTCTGCTTGCGGCTGCATTTCCTTCTTGTGAACTGTCCAGGTTATGATCAAGTCACAGGAACAAGAACCTGCCATAACCCAGGATACACCTGTACAGGCAAAGTGGAATGTACTGTGTAATAGAATATGCCACTATTTACCCAATCATACTGTTAATTTCCATGGTGATTTTGACCTAGCATTACCAAACATGACTAACCATAGGGGGATGATTTAATGTTGTTGGGTCTTTCTGTGCCATCATCTGATTCTGCAATGGAAATGATGTCTAAACCAGCAGGACAATAACTCACTGTCTGGGGCTTTTAGCAATGTTGTAACAAGAATATTGTTATAGATAGCCTTAAGTTCATGGATAATCCAATGGATCACTCAATCACTTTTTACAGTTGCAGATAAAGATAAAGAAGGAAATTATAGTTTACAGGATGATGGATATTATTGTCAATTTGATGACAATATCCGTTGACATCATCCTGTATTGTTGTCAAGTGGGCATTGAAGTGTCAGATAGGATTGGGTTCAATAAAGAGCAGGGTAATGCACATGGGGAAGGCAAACATGGAACTGCAAATTAAATGGAAAGAACATTACACTCAGCAGCATGTCTGCAGATCAATGAAACGAGTAACACAAATAGATATATCTAGAAAAATACACCAGGTGCTTGTCTGTTTTGGGGTGGCATGATACGCAGTGGTTAACGCCAGCGATCACTGATCAGGTTTCAATTCCAATCGCTGTCTGTAAGGAGTTTCTACGTTTTCCCCGTGACATTGTGGGTTTCCTCCATCTGCACCAGTCTCCTCCCACCTTCCAAACGGTTCGGATTAGTAACTTATGGGCACTTTATGGCCATGTTCCCAACACATCCTCAGACTGTGTTGGTTGTTAACACAAACAATGCATTTCAGTGTATGTTTCGACATACATCTGACAAATAAAGGTATTCTTTATTTACTTACCCCTACATCACCCCTACTGGGGCAAAGGCTGCCAACAGCAGCTCGCCAGAGTCCTCTGTCCTGGGCCAGTCTTTTAAGTTGTATCCAGGTGCAGTCCCTCTTTGAAGATCATTCCTCTCCCTCTGGACCACATCCGCGAGGCCAAGAGGGGGATCTTGATGTCTGGGCAGCCCAGGATCTCGATATTCATCGCCCAGGTTTGCGCCCCGAGGGCACATCCATTGTCTACTTAGACAGACGGATGAGGACCTTGGAGCTTCTGTTTGCAGTTTTGTAGCTCTGGGGTTGTAGGGAGTGGGATTGCTAGTCCCATGCCAACCTTCCTCCTGTCGCATCTGCGCTTGGGATCACCCATGGTGGAGTTAAAGGTAATCGTGAGGTCCATAAATTATGAGAACCTGAACATATGAATTAATAGAATCTATTTCTCTTGGCAGTGCCTTCTACACTGATTGAAAACAATTCATAAATTGAGGGAGTTGATAAAAATAATATCTTGTCTCCCTTTGGGGACTAGAAGGGCCTGAAAGAGTATTGTTATTAACGGCTCCGTCTGTCTAAGTAGACAATGGATGTGCCCTCGGGGCGCAAACCTGGGCAATGAATATGGAGATCCTGGGCTGCCCAGTTATCAAGATCCCCTCTCGGCCTCGCGGGTGTGGTCAAAAGGAATGCGAAGCAGTACATTTGGCATCAGCTTGGCTGCGGGAGGTGACGTGATACGTCATCCAATCGCCTTCGGGGCTCCACTCCGGATTTATGTAGGGTTTACTCCTTAGCCTTCTCTTCTCCCGAAGATACCCACAAGGCAGTGGGATCCGTAACCCTGGATAGGGGCCCATACCGGGTACTGTCAGCTGGAGCCAGCTGAGCCCGGGACTCGTGTAAGGCAGGGTCATCACGCCCTGTAATAGTGACATATGGAGCCACTACCCACTACCCAAATAATATTTTGTCTCTCTTTGGGGATGAGAAGGGCCTGAAAGAGTAGTGGTGGCAAAAACTCTCAATGTGGTTAAAAGTTCCTGTTGAGCCCATGAGCTATTATCTATAAGACTACACACTGAGATTGGGGGGAAATAATAATTTCCATTTTGTTCAATGTACTCTGGTCACAATGGGCTGAGTAGCTCCTCTATTCCATAAATTTCCATGATTCTCTGAATTTAGTGATGGACCTGTATACCTAACTAGCGTGAGCACCTAACAGACCTAGCAGAAGGAGTAACACACATCAAAGTTGCTGGTGAACACAGCAGGCCAGGCAGCATCTACAGGTAGAGGTACAGTCGACGTTTCAGGCCGAGACCTGAAAACGTCGACTGTACCTCTTCCTATAGATGCTGCCTGGCCTGCTGCGTTCACCAGCAGCTTTGATGTCTCTTGCTTGAATTTCCAGCATCTGCAGATTTCCTTGTGCTAGCAGAAGGAATTTCAGTCACAAATACGAGAAAGTCTGTAAATGCTGGAAATCCAAAGCAACAAACACAGAATGCTGGAAGAACTCAGCAGGCCAGACGGCACCTATAAAAAAGAATAAACAGGCGACATTTCAAGCTGAGACCCTTCTTCAGGACTGAGAAGGAAGAGGGAAGATACCAGAATGAAAAGATAAGGGGAGGGGAAAGAGTCTAGCTGGAAGGTGACAGGTGAAGCCAGGTGGGTGGGAAAGGTCAAGGGCTGGAGAAGAAAGAATCCGATAGGAGAGGAGAGTGGACCTTAGGAAAAAGAGGAGGAGGAAGGGATTTGGGGAAAGTAATAGGTGAGAAGTAAAAGGTCAGAGTGGGGAATAACCAGAAAGAAAAACTGATGTTCATGCCAACAGGTTGGAGGCTACCCAGATGGAATATGAGGTGTTGCTCCTCCACACTGAGAGAGGTTGGCTATTCTCACACAAATACTAAGACTAGGAGTGAGGAAGTCAGCCTCAATGACATCAGTGTTAAGGTACGAAAATCACTTTGGATGCTTCATAGTAGCAGTGTCGGCCTCAGTCACATCGATGGATAAACCCTACTTCTTGCTTTAAAGATCTGGAGAGCGAGTCGATGAAGATGGAGTGATGTAAAGGGTAGAGCATCCTAGAGATTAAAATTAGGAGACAGCAGTGACTCTGCCACCTGGTGGAACTAGAATATTCCACAGCACAGACCTTCAGCCCACAATATCTGTGCCAACCGTGATGCTAATCAATCAGCCTGCACTTGATCCACCTCCCTCCATTCCCTGCATAGCAGAGGGATTCTAGCGTCCATGGATACCAGTAAGAACCAGTGTCTTCAGAAGGTGGAGGTGTAATGTAACAAAAACAAGAAGAAAGTAAAAAATCTAAAGGCATAGGTGCAATATGTCAAATAGCCTCTTTTTATGTTGTATCATTCTATGATTCCAATGTACTTAAATGTAATAATAAACAATCTTTTATTAATGTTTTTCAGGTAGTTCGAACTGCAGCATGGCTTTTTACAAATCCATTCTCCCAAGTCCCTCAGTAAGAGGATAGATGATATGGAAACATAGAACTCTTGTGGTCCTGGACACCATTATGATACCCTGTATAAAGTGTGCTGTTCCAAGGGATGAATTCCTTATTGAAAATTAGCCCAATTTCAAAGTACATTTATTATCAAAGTACGAGGGGTGATTGATAAGTTTGTGGCCTAAGGAAGAAGGAGTCAGTTTTAGAAAACCTAGCACATTTATTTTTCAACATAGTCCCCTCCTACATTTACACACTTAGTCTAGCGGTTGTGGAGCGTACGGATCTTGGACCTCCAGAAAGTGTCCACAGCATGGGTGATTGATAAGTTCATGGCCCAAGGCAGAAGGAGATGAGTTATACAGCTCTCGTTACATGCACATTCAGCTCAACTCTTTGAGTGATTATGCAGAAAATTTGAAGTTAATAACTCATCAGGGGTGATTGATAAGTTCGTGGCCTATGGTAGAAGGAGATTTAACTGGGCTGAACAGACATTCCCACAAATAGTTGTTCTCACTATTGCTGAACATTGTTTGTTAGCTCCCATAGGAAATAGTGTTGTTTTTATCAATTGTTCTGTTCTCTTCCCCCCCCCCTCCACACACACAAAGTGTTCCCCTTTGTCTCACTACACTGAGGAAGAATATTCATACCTTTGTGTGAAAACATCTAACAGCATCACTTGGGCCAGCACAGTGGTGTAGTGCTTAGCACAACACTTAACGGTACCAGTGACATGGGTTCAATTCCCACTACTGTCTGTAAGGAGTTCTATTCTCCATGTGGGTTTCTTCGGGTGCTTTGCTGTCCTCCCACGGTCCAAAGATGCACCGGTTGGTAGATTAATTGGTCGCTGTAAATTGGGATTGCTGAGTGGAGTGGCTTTAAGGGCCTATTCTGCAATGTATCTCAATAAATAAAGTGACCCTATATTCCGTTCTGAAATTAATGAGTACCCCTAGACTTGGCTGAGTTCGATTCTGGGCATAACCAATGTTCCCCAAGCTCATTTGTGATTGGAAACAGAGATTCAGAATTTTCTTTCTAAACTTGCAGTGCTGATGCCAGTCACAGCAGAAGTAAACCACTTTGATTGAGCACACCATTTGCAGCACAAATTAGCAGTCAAAGCTGAGAACTGATGATGCTGTCCACGTCATTTCTCTGGAGAGCCAATGGCTGGAGGTTGCCTGAGAATAGGGTCAGTTTTGATTGCAAAGGTTAGAACTGGGATTATAAAAAGGCATTTGGCTCCATTTAGAACTAATTAAATATGAAGCCAGCCTGTGAAGCCCACAAGTCACATCCAGATTTGAGTTGGCAAAGTGCTAGTGAATATTACCAAGTGGACACACAACAGTAGTCGGCACGGTAGTGTAGTGGTTAGCACAACGCTTTTCAGTACAGGAGACGCGGGTTCAATTCCCACCACTGCCTGGAAGATACTTGTACCTTCTCCCCGTGACCATGCGGGTTTGCTCCAGTTTCTCCCACAGTCGGAAGAAGTAGGTTAATTGGTCCCGTGATTAGGCTAAGGTTAAACTCGGGGGTTGCCGGATGGCGCAGCTCGAAGGGCCGGAAGGGGCTATTCTAAATAAATGAATAAACAGACCAAATAAATAAATGAATACATCAATTGATTGAATGAATAAACAAATAAATATAAATATAAATAAGTAAATAGAAAGCTGAGTGATTGGTCTTTGAATCTAATCAGGATAGGTCTGCTGGCAAATATAGCCCACAGCTCAGCCTCAAAAACAACAGTACTTTGCTGATGGGCTCCTCCTTATGTTTTATTTATTGAGATGCAGCTCGGAATAGGTTCTTCCAGCCCTTCAAACCGTGCTGCCCAGCAAACCCCTGTTTTAATTCTAGCCTAATCATGGAGCAATTTACAATTTACCAACTGGTATGTCTTTGGACTGTGGAGGAATCTGGTACAGCAGGAAACCCATGCGGCACAGGGAGAAGGTACAAGCTTCCTATAGGCGGCTGCAGTGGTGAAAGGAGCATATGTGGACCGTGGGCCATATTGTACTCCCCTTTCTTTTAGTTCAACATTTCAAAGTGAATCTTATTATCAGAGTACAGAAATGTCACCACATACAACCCTGAGATTCTTTTTCTACAGGCATACTTAGCAAATCTATAGACTAGTAACTGCAAACAGGATCAATGAAAGATCAAGTAGAGCATAGAAGACAACAAATTGTGCAAATGCAAATATAAATAAATAGCAATATATAATGAGAGCATGAAATAACAAGTTAAGGAGTCCTTAAAGTGAGATCATTGGTTGTGGAAACGTCTCAATAGATGAATGTAGTTATCCTTGTTTGTTCTAGAGCCTGATAGTTGTTCTTGAACCTGGTGGTGCGAGTCCTGAGGTTCCTGTACCCTCTATCCGATGGCAGCAGCGAGAAAAGAGCATGGTCTGGGTGGTGAGGATCTTTGACGATAGATGCTGCCTTCTCTACAACGGCATTTCATGAAGATGTGCTCAGTGGTGGGAGGGCTTTCCGTATGATGTACTAGTCCAAATCCACTACTTTTGTAGGATTTTCTGTTCAAAGGCATTTGCATATTATCATATTATCAAGACCTAGGATGCAGCTCATGCATTTTCATTGACTTTTGGCGTGGGAACTGAGCATCAACAGTTGATGTTATCAATAACTGCATCTGTGAAATGCACAAAAGTGCATCATTGAGAGAAACTTCTGGATTTTTGCATTCCACTGGTGTCAGAAGTATCTGTAGGTTTCACAGGTATGGTTGATGATAGCTGGCAATCTCACTGTAGTTAGTTACTGCCCATTATGCCACTGGCGTTTGGGGCAGCAATGGAGGTCCTCCAGCTCTGGTGGTTCAGGGCTTCCTTCATTATGTCAGAAGCTTCTCCTCATCATTTAATTATAAATACACAAGGTTCTAGGCAAGTTTGTACATTTAAACAGAAAACCTGTTTTTAAGACTTTGCATTCCTTTGAATCTTTGATCACTTCTTCATACCCTCTGAAAGTGAGATGCATTTGCCCTCGATCATTAGAAAATGTTTCTTGAGGCTTCTTTTTAAAATTATATCCATCATTTTGTTTCTAAAATGAATGGATTAGAGCATTGCAGAACTGTATTGGAATGTTTCAAGAATTTAATTTGCTGTACAGCTTCAGGTCATGAGGAACTTAATATTGTTGTAAATTCATTTGTTATGTTAAATTCTGAGAGAACTTCGGGTAGGGGGTAAGTGGAGATGTGGAGACTAGGGACACAAGCACATGAAAAATGTTATTACAGGCAGTCATGGTAAAAATAAATGTATTTTGAATTAAGTTTATCCCTTCCATATGTACTCTACTCATGAAGCCAGCATTTGCAAATGATGGCTTTAATTAAAAAAAAAACACAAAGTTATAGTTTAGTTAGTGATGTTCTGGAGAGAAAGTTGCTTGCTATGTCATTTGTGTGCTGTGGTGGAGGGAGGGAGAGGGAGAGGGGCAGAGGGAGAGAGAGAGAGACAGACAGAAAATAAAATAAAATAAGGAATGTATTCTGTGTTACTGCAGTCTCTGTAATGTTACAAGATATTAAGATTCCTATAACCTCATCTTTACTGTGAAAACCAAAATCTATTGACACACCTGTCATTCCCGATGAAGGGTATTGGCCCTTTTAAGGTTTATTCTGGAGTTATGTGAATTTAGCAGACAGTAATTCAAAAAAGAACTGGTGCTCCCAGACAGGACCCAGGCTGTAAAAATAGGGGACAAGCTCTCCTCTACAATCACTCTGAGCACCGGTGCCCCACAGGGCTGTGTACTCAGCCCCCTGCTGTACTCACTGTATGCCCATGATTGTGTAGCCAAGTTTCCATCTGTTACGAGAATACACATAAAATTAAGATGTTTGCTGGCCTGGGCTAGCATCAGTGGCATCAGCAGTTGGTCTGCCACCTGCCCTCAGGGGAAGGAGAGATAAAGAACAATGGAGCAGCGTCTGGAGATGTGTAATGAAGGGATGTGGGAGGAAGAGCTGTCTGGAGCGGCTCCCCCCCTTTGAACCCTGAACTGTTTGAAGTGATGGACAGGCGATACCCCAGCAGGGGGATAAAAAGGGACAGGTTCGCTAAGACAGACACACGCCACCCGAGGTAACGAGACCCTGGAAGCGGTGCGCTTCTCACGAGTGGGTGAGAAGTCCCAGACAACGACAAGGGTGGAAAGGTACGATCAGCGGGAACCCGGTGTGTGTCCGCCCTTGCCTGGGTGCCGGGTTCACTGCAGAGGATCGACCGCATCTGGAGGAGGGGTCACAGTCAGTGACCTCAGGTGACATCACCAAGGACCTGCCCAAAAGCTGGTTGTGAGCCATCCCGCTGGTCTGTGAGTGAAGCTGTGCTGAATGATGAGTTGTTCTCTCTGTCTCTCTTCCCCCACCTTGTCCATCGCCATGGCAACGATTACTGCGAACTGAACTTTGAGTCATTTTGAAATTGGTCATTTACCCCTAGACAACGATAGAGCTTGATTGATGCTGTTATCTTAATTCTGTGCACATGTGTGGTTATCATTGTTGAATTGTTGCATTTATTATCCTTTCGATTACTGTGTTGCTTGTTTCTTTAATAAAACTTTCTTAGTTCTAGTACTCCAGACTCCAACTGAGTGATCCATTTCTGCTGGTTTGGCAACCCAGTTACGGGGTACGTAACACATCGAACTCAATATATAAGTTTGCTGATGACACAACAATTGTAGGCCGTATCTCAGGTAATGATGAGTTTGAGTACAGAGAGGAAATTAAGAACCTGGTGGCATGGTGCGAAGACAATAACCTATCCCTCAACATCAGCAAGACGAAGAAATTGGTTGTTGACTTCAGAAGGAGTAGCGGACCGCACGACCCAATTTACATCGGTGGTGCGCAAGAGGAACAGGTCAAAATCTTTAAGTTCCTCGGGGTCAGTATCACAAATAACCTGGCTTGGTCCAGCCAAGCAGAGTTCACTGCCAAGAAGGCCCACCAGCGCCTTTACTTCCTGAGAAAACTAAAGAAATTTGGCCTGTCCCCTAAAACCCTCACTAATTTTTATAGATGCACCATAGAAAGCATTCTTCTACGGTGCATCACAACCTGGTATGGAAGTTGCCCTGTCCAAGACTGAAAGAAGCTGCAGAAGATTGTGAACATGGCGCAGCACATCACACAAACCAATCTTCCGTCCTTGGACTCACTTTACACCGCACGCTGTCGGAGCAGTGCTGCCAGGATAATCAAGGACACGACCCACCCAGCTAACACACTTTTCGTCCCCCTTCCCTCTGGGAGAAGGCTCAGGAGCTTGAAGACTCATACGACCAGATTTGGGAACAGCTTCTTTCCAACTGTGATAAGACTGCTGAACAGATCCTGACCCGGATCTGGGCCGTACCCTCTAAATATCTGGACTTGCCTCTCGGTTTTTTTTGCACTACCTTACTTTTCATTTTTCTATTTTCTATTTATGATTTATAATTTAAAATTTTAATATTTACTAATTTTTACTATTTTTAATATTTTTAAGATTTAACATTTGTAATCCAGAGAGCGGGAAGCGCAGAATAAAAAATCACTGTGATGATTGTACGTTCTAGTATCAATTGTTTGGCGACAATAAAGTATAAACTGTAAGTATAAAGTATAATGTAAATTGTAAATTGTAAGCAGTACATTGAAGTAAAAAGCACATCTTTGCAAATCCACAATACTCTCTGTATTGTGGCCCATAGACTAAGAGATAATGTTTGCATAACATCAACCCAGGCAACTATGGCTTTAAGTAATTTGCACCATCGTAAACAAGTTCAAGGAAGTTTACAGATCAGACTGATTAAACAGCTGACCTATCAATAGTTGAAAGAACTGTGTACTCAGAGAGTCAGCTCACAGAAACACCAACCTTGACTCTGTCTTCAGAAGTTTTTAGAATATCTATATGTAAATTAGTTTGTTCCAGCAGGGGTGTTTGAACATTCAGAGGTGTCTCCCACTGCAGATATATAATTCAAATGAAGCATTGTCAACTGAAAATATTGAAGTAAACGATATTGTTGTAATTATTGAAATCATGTTGAATCATCACTGTTAACTTTGATCTGAAGGGGATAATATGTGATGTACCTTTGAATTTGTAAGACTCTACTGAGAGAGTCTCCAGAAGAATGCCTGCTTGTGCTGAATAAAGACTTTTATATCCACAGGTTCTCTAGTTTCCCTAGTGGTAGTTGGGTTACAAACAGGGGCAATGTACAGTGGGATTCCTAGCAAGGAGAGGCTGATGGTAGGGCAAAATTGCAGTCAAATAGATGAGTTGCAATGTAAAAGGCAGACAAAAATCAAAAAGGTAAATACAGCACTAAAGGTGAATATTTGACTGTGTGCAGTATACTGAATAAAGTAGTGTCAGGAAGCTGGAGCAGGGATCCAATCGCAGACCCAGTACTGTGCACACAGTTATATTAATCGAGTAACAAATCCCGAGATGCAAACAAAGTCAGCGTCAAAGTTCAGGCAGAGATCAAAACATCCAGAGAAATCCAAAAACCAGAATCAGGAAACAGGCAGAGTTGATATTCAGACAGACAGAGTACAGGCACAAGTGCTGGACAGTCTCAGGAAAATTCACTGGCACAATCTGACAACAAACAGGTGAAAACACAGGACTGAAATACACTGACAATAAACAGAGAGGCAGATGATAGGTGGAGCACAATGAGACACAGGTGGCAGCAATACAGGTAATGATGAGAGACAGATGTGAAACTGAGTACTCAGTAATACAGGGGCCAGAGTAGAGCAGGAGCAGGAGCACATTGCAATACAAAACCACAGACTGACAGCTAGGGGGAAACACACAAAAAGACAGAGTTCAACTGGAGGTACTGACAGGTAGATGAATTTGTAACACAGTTACAGACCGCCAGGTATGATGTTGTAGGCATCACTGAATTCCCCCTCATCCTTCTGAATTCCAGCGAGTACAGACCCAGAGCCATCAAATGTTCCTTGTATGATAACCCTTTCATTCCTGGAATCATTCTTGTGAACCTCCTCTGGACCCTTTCCAATGCTAGCACATCTTTTCTAAGATGAGGGGCCCAAAACTGTTCACAATACTCAAGGTGAGGCTTCACCAGTGCCTTATAAAGCCTCAGCATCACATCCTTGCTCTTGTATTCTAGACCTCTTGAAACGAATGCTAACATGGCATTTGCCTTCCTCCCCACCAACTCAACCTGCAGGAGTGTTCTGCACAAGCAGGCCCAAGTCCCTTTGCATCTCAAATTGTCGGATTTTATATTGACTACCCTGTTGTAGATACTATTTACTATAAATTACTATAAATTGCACGTTGCACATTTAGACAGAGATGTAACATGAAAGATTTTTACATCTCACCTATATGAAGGATGTAAGTAATAAAGTCAATTCAATTCAATTTCAAAATGCAGGTAGATTGGGAAAATCAGACTGTTGCGCAATTCCAAGAGCAGGAACTTCTTAGAATGCTTACGAGATGGTTTTTTAGAGCAGCTCATGGTCGAGCCCACGAGAGGATCAGCTATTTTGGATTGAGTGTTATAATGTATAGATATATTTCTTTTAGAGCAATAACTCTCCTTAGCACTATGTATGGACTGATAACTTACCTACCTGTTGTCTACACATGCGCTTTGCTCTGCTTTCTTTCTCTTTCCCTCTCACTGCTATGTGATTACATCAGTTAAGGCCATCTCCTGCATATGTGCTTTTATTTAATTGATATGTCATTGCACAGACACAACAAATTGGCAACGAGTATGAACCTGAATGTCAGAGAATATCACCACCAACAGTTACAGGATGAGACAGTGAGAGGAAAGAGTTACAAAGTACGGTGAAAGCCGTCATGGACACATTAGTAACTGCATAGTAAACAGTGAAAGACGCACAGCTAGCAAAGTTAAAGTGAAAATAACGTGGCAATGACCTTAGTTGGGAATGTTGATAAATTTGATTGTGCTAAAGAAGGCTGGGAGTTGTATATCGAGAGGGTTGGATTGTATTGGAAGGCAAATGATGTGGATGAGGAAAAGAAAACGCCCCGGTTCTTAACTTAATGAGTGCTAAAACGTGCAGGCTCTTACTCAACATAGTAACTCCTGAAAAACCAACAAGCATGATGGTCCGCAAATCGTTACAATTTTATAAAATCACTTGGGCACTAAACCACTAGTAATAGCTGAGAGATTTAGATCACACAGAAGGAACTAGTCAAAGGATGAGAGCATTTCTGAATACATTGCAGAACTGTACAAACTTTCCCAGTACTGTGACTTTAGCGATGGGCTTTCTGATGCACTAAGGGACAGGCTTGTATGTGGTATGCATAGTCAAAGCACTCAAAAGAAGCTACTGTCCAAAAGAGACCTAACCTTAGAATAGGCATTGGCCATTGCAATATTGTTAGAGATTCCAGCAAGTGACGCAGCAGAACTACAAGAAAAAGAGTTTAGAATATGAAATACACAAAATGTCCCCAAATGTTGCAAAAAGCCAAAAATGTTATTGATGTGGCAAATCCTCCCATAATGCAAATGATTGTTGGTTCAGAGAAAAAGTTTGCAGAAAGTATAACAGACAAGGTCACATAGAGGGAGTGTGCAAGGCAGATAAAAAGCACAACCAAAGAGAAAAACCACACCAAGTGAAAACTTTCAAACACAAAACTAAGCAAATTCATGAAGTAACCAAATATGAAACAGAATCAGACAACAGAGAGTCCGACAAAAATGAGTTGTCATGCCTAGAATTGCATAGTATTACTGAAGCAGATCACAAAATCACATGAATCATAGTAGATGTGTCTGGTGTAAAGCTGAAGATGGTGCTGGATACAGTGTCAGCTTTGTCCATAATTCCAGAGGCTGACCACAACAGACTGTTTTCTAAGATACCATTAGAGAAGACTTCAGTGATGCTAAAGACCTATGCAGACAAAAAGTGTCTCCCAAAGGCAAACTGAGAGTGACTGTAATGTATGAAGGCCAAACACAGCAGTTAGAGCTTTATGTGTTGAAAAGTGGCGGGCCAGAACTTTTTGAACGTGAATGGTTGAGAAAAATCCAAATAGAATGGCATTCAATCAAAGCTGTCAGTGCGGCATCAACAGGTAACAGCAGCCCAAATGATAGCACTAACCAGAGACTGGCACAGTTGCTGATGAGAAGGGGATTAGTAAACGCAAAGGCATGAAGGCCAGAATTGAATTGGGTGACGTAGAAACACTAAGATTCCGTAAAGCTCGTCCAGTGGGTGCTGAACTGCAGAGCTTGGAGGCACCTGGAATTCTCTCTAAGGTTGAGTGGAGCGATTGCGCCACGCCCATTGTCCACCCGGTGATCAAGAAAGGCAAGGCCAGAGCTCTTCACATATTTGAGGATTTCAAGGTGAGCACTAACCTTGCTGCATACTGTGCAGTATCCCCTGCCATGAATAAAAGATATTTTTACACCTTTGGCAGGCGGGGAGAGGTTTTCAAAGATTGACTTGTCACAAACCTACCTGCAAATGGAAATTGAGGAGTCAGGCAGTAAGTTCCTCACAATCAACACTCACAACAACTGTTCCAGTATAATTGTCTTATCTTTGGCGACACATCATCCCAAGCAATTTGGCAAAGGGCAATGGACCAAGTGCTCCAAGATATCCCAGGAACACTAGATTAACTTGATGGCATCATTGTGACTGGCACCTCCAGAACCATGGTGAAGTGCTTACCAGGCTGAGTGAGTATGGTCTCTGTGCAAAGAGAGAAATATGAGGTTTTCAAGAATTAAACCTCATATTGTGGGTGTGTCATTGACAAGCATGGCGTACATAAGTCACAAGAGAAGATTGAAGCAGTGTTGCAGGTACCCAAACCATAAAATGTGTTACAACTCAGGTCATACTTGGGCCTTGTAAACTACCATGACAGGTTTCTTCCAAATCTTGCTACTGTGCTGCAACCATTGAACACACTGTTACTGATAGGAGCAAAATGGGAATGGTCAGAAAGATGTGAAAGAGCATGCAAGGAAACAAAGAGACTAATAACATCAGATGAACTGCTCACCCATTATGACCCATCCCTGCCCATCGGACTGGTGTGCGATGTGTCCCCTTATGGCATTGGAGCTGTTTTGTCACAGACTATGAAAGATGGATCTGAACGTCTGATTGCATCTACTTCAAGATCACTGAAAAGCGCAGAACGCAACTATGCACAGATCGACAGAGAGACCCTTAGTCTAGTATGGGGAATACAGAAGTCCCACCACTACCTCTGCAGACAAAACTTTACACTAGTGACAGGTCACCAGCCCCTTTGTATCCAATTTTAATCCTAGGAAGGGAATTCCAGTGATATCTACTACCCCAGTTAAAACATCGGGCACTGTTCCTAGGAGCCCACTCTTATGACATGGAGTTCAAGGGTATCAAACAACACAGCAATGCTGATGGCTTGTCACATCTTTCACTGTCGGCAACTGAAGAAGAGAAGTCTTCATACTGTGACCCAGCAGAAGAGTTCCACACAGTATTGGTGGACCAGTTGCCAGTAACAATTTCCAAAATACAAATGGAAACAAGGAATGACCCAGCATTGTCAAAAGTCTATGAAATCACCATGCAAGGATGGGCAGCTCATGGTAACCCTATGCTTCCAGAGTTCTCAGTGAGATGAGAGCAAGTGTCAGGATGTCAAAAAACGCTGATGTGTGGATCTTGTGTTGTGGTTCCCTCTAAACTGTGCACCAGAGTGTTAGGGAATCTGCATGAAGGACACCTGGGTGAAGATGAAGAGTCTTGCCTGGAGTTTCATGTGGAGATCGGGAATAGATAAACAGATTGAAGACTTGACCAAAAGCTGTTCACTATGTCACAAAGTCCAAAATGTACCCCCACAAGAACTGTTTCACTCGTGGGAGTGGCCGTCATCACCCTGCCAAACAGTACATATTGACTTTGCTGGCCATCCATGGACTCCATGTTTCTGATTGCTGTGGATGCTCATTCGAAGTGGCCAGAGGTCATACCAATGAAGTCAATCACCTCAGAGAAGACTGTTCCTGCTCTGAGGACTACCTTCACCAGAAACAGCTTACCAGAACAAACTGTGAGTGACAATGGACCAAAATACACTTCAGAAGAATTCAGACTGTTCATGAAGAAAAATGGCATCAGACATTTCAAGTCAGATCCTCACCACCCAGCAATGAACGGGTTAGCTGAATCATTTATCCAAACCTTCAAGAAGTCTATTAAAGTGATGGACAAGGAGGACACTTCTCTACAGCACAAGGTGGACGGTTTCCTTTTTGTGTATTGGAACTCTGTTCATGCGACGACAAATCAAACACCTGCAATGCTGTCATTGAGCAGGAATCTGAGATCTTGCATTGATATCCTAAAACCAGGTCTACAGAAGGAGGTGCAGAATAAACAGTTCAACCAATTGGCAAGTAAGTCAGCAAGGAGCTTCGAGATTGGACAGGAAGTCCTGGTGTGTGATTACTGAAAGGACTAGTAGACACCTGGTACAATAGCTACAAGAACTGGACCACTGATGTACACAGTGGATGTTGGAGATCAGACATAAGATCATAATACATAAGAGATAGGAGCAGAATTAGGCCATCTGGCCCATCGAGTCTGCTCTGCCATTTAATCATGGTTGATCCTTTCTTTCTATCTGCTCCTCAACCCCAATTCCTGGCCTTCTCCCCGTAACCTTTGATGCCGTGTCCAATCAAGAATCTATCAATCTCTGCCTTAAGTACACTCAGCGACCTGGCCTCCACAGCTGCATGTGGCAAGAAATTCCACACATTCACCACCCTTCAGCTAAAGAAATTTCTCCGCATCTCTGTTTTGAAAGGGTGCCCCTCTATCCTGAGGCTATGCCCTTTTGTCCTAGGGAAACATCCTTTCAGCATTTGGAAGGTTCCAATGAGATCCCCCCTCATCCTTCTGACATGGAGACGTCATGTGGACCAGATTCTGGATGCTCAACCAATAAGCACACCTGAGTTGACTGCATTCAATAAGATGGACATGTTACAGTTACTGGCTTTATCTCTCAGTGATGATCATGTCACTGATAGCAACATGACACCAGCATCCGAGAACATTGTCTTTGACAAGACACCTGCCAAACCTGATGTCACCCCACAGGTGAAGAGGCACTATTCTGGAAGAAGCTGTGCACCATTCAAAAGACTGAAGCTTTAGTATAGTGAAGTTAGTAATGGACCATTAATGTAAAAGCATGATGGTTTGTGAAAGGAAAATGGAACATTTTGTACATATACAGTTTTATGTTACATTAATCTAAAGAGGTAGGAAGTGAAATGTATGGATCTGCAGTATTTCTTTTAAAGCAATGACTCCCTTTAGTACTACATATAGACCAAAAGACCAATAACTTACCGATACACAATGATCTGTTGTCTATGAATGAACATTGATCTGCTCCCTCTTTCTCCCTCTTGCTGCTATGAGAATACATCAGTTAACGCCATTTCCTGCGTGCATGCCTTTATTTGTAGTTGATATGTAGTTGCACAGACATAGCAGGTGTTGTGCAATGAATCAGAATTGATTAGAGAGCTGGTAAAAGAACCTTTAGGCAAAAATGTTCATAATATGATCAAGTTCACTCTGAAATCTGAGCAGGAGAAGCTAAAGTCAGTATCAGTATAGCAGTGGAGTAAAGGAATTTACAGAGGCATAAAAGAGGAGTTGGCTAGAATCGATTGGAAAGGAATACTGGCAGGGATGATGGAGGAACACACATCAAAGTTGCTGGTGAACGCAGCAGGCCAAGCAGCATCTGTAGGAAGAGGTGCAGTCAATGTTTCAGGCTGAGACCCTTCGTCAGGACTAACTGAAGGAAGAGTGAGTAAGGGATTTGAAAGTTGGAGGGGGAGGGGGAGATCCAAAATGATAGGAGAAGACAGGAGGGGGAGGGATGGAGCCAAGAGCTGGACAGGTGATAGGCAAAAGGGGATACGAGAGGATCATAGGACAGGAGGTCCGGGAAGAAAGACAAGGGAGGGGGGAACCCAGAGGATGGGCAAGAGGTATATTCAGAGGAACAGAAGGAGAAAAAGGAGAGTGAGAGAAAGAATGTGTGCATAAAAATGAGTAACAGATGGGGTACGAGGGGGAGGTGGGGCCTTAGCGGAAGTTAGAGAAGTCGATGTTCATGCCATCAGGTTGGAGGGATGATGGAGGAGTAGCAATGACTAAAATTTCTGGAAGCACTCAGAAGGCACAGGACATAGTATTCTATATCCCAAAGAGGAAGAAGTGTTCTAAAGGCAAGATGATACAACTGTGGCTATCAAGGGAAGTCAAAGCCAATATAAAAGCCAAAGGGAGGACATATGATAGAGCAAAACTTAATGGGAAGTTAGAGGATTGGAAACTTTTTAAAAACCAACAGAAGGCAACTAAAAGAGTCATTAAGAATGTAAAGATGGAATATGAAAACTAGCCGATAATAATAAAGAGAATATCAAAAGTTTCTTCAGATACGTAAAGTGTAAAAGAGAGGTCAGAATAGATATTGGACTGCTGAAAAATGATGTTGGAGAGGTAGTAACGGAGAACAAGGAAGTGGCAGATGAACTGAATAAATATTTTGCAGTAGTCTTCAGTGTGGAAGACACAAGCAGTATGGTGCAAGTTCCAGGTGTCAGGGGTCATGAAGTGTGTGAAGTTACCATAACTAGGGAGAAGGTGCTTGGGAAACTGAAAGGTCTGAAAATAGATAAATCACCTGGACCTGATGGTGCACACCCCAGGGTTCTGAAAAGGTGGACGACGAGATTGTGGTGGCACTTGCAATGATCTTTCAAGAATCACTAGATTCTGGAATAGATCTGAAAGACTGGAAAATTGTAAATATCATTCCGCTCTTCAAGAAGGGAGAGAGGCAGAAGAAAGGAAATTATAGGCCAGTTAGAACATAGAATAGTACAGCACAGTACAGGCCCTTCAGCCCACAATGTTGTGCCGACCCTTAAACCCTGCCTCCCATATAACCCCCCCACCTTAAATTCCTCCATATACCTGTCTAGTAGTCTCTTAAACCTCACTTGTGTATCTGCCTCCACCACTGACTCAGACAGTGCATTCCATGCACCAACCACTCTCTGAGTAAAAAACCTTCCTGTAATATCCCCCTTGCACTTCCCACCCCTTACCTTAAAGCCATGTCCTCTTGTATTGAGCAGTGGTGCCCTGGGGAAGAGGCGCTGGCTATCCACTCTATCTATTCCTCTTAATATCTTGTACACCTCTATCATGTCTCCTCTCAACCTCCTTCTCTCCAAAGAGTAAAGCCCTAGCTCCCTTAATCTCTGATCATACCCCATACTCTCTAAACCAGGCAGCATCCTGGTAAATCTCCTCTGTACCCTTTCCAATGGTTCCACATCCTTCCTATAGTGAGGTGACCAGAACTGGACACAGTACCCCAAGCGTGGCCTAACCAGAGTTTTACAGAGCTGCATCATTACCTCGCGACTCTTAGACTCTATCCCTCGACTTATGAAAGCTAACACTCCATAAGCTTTCTTAACTATCCTATCTACCTGTGAGGCAACTTTCAGGGATCTGTGGACATGTACCCCGAGATCCCCCTGCTCCTCCACACTGCCAAGTATCCTGCCATTTACTTTGTACTCTGCCTTGGAGCTTGTTCTTCCAAAGTGTACCACCTCACACTTCTCCGGGTTGAACTCCATCTGCCACTTCTCAGCACAATTCTGCATCCTATCAATGTCTCTCTACAATCTTCGACAATCCTCTACACTGTCTACACCACCAACCTTTGTGTCGTCTGCAAACTTTCCAACCCACCCTTCTACCCCCACATCCGGGTCGTTAATAAAAATCATGAAAAGTAGAGGTCCCAGAACCGATCCTTGTGGGACACCACTAGTCACAACTCTCCAATCTGAATGTACTCCCTCCACCACGACCCTCTGCTTTCTGCAGACAAGTCAATTCTGAATCCACCTGGCCAAACTTCCCTGGATCCCCTGCCTTCTGACTTTCTGAATAAGCCTACATGTGGAACCTTGTCAAATGCCTTACTAAAATCCATGTAGATCACATCCAGTGCACTACCCTCATCTATATGCCTGGTCACCTCCTCAAAGAACTCTATCAGGCTTGTTGATCTGCCCTTCACAAAGCCATGCTGACTGTCCCTGATCAGACCATGATTCTCTAAATGCCCATAGATCCTAACTCTAAGAATCTTTTCCAACAGGTTTCCCACCACAGACGTAAGGCTCACTGGTCTATAATTACCCAGACTATCCCTACTACCTTTTTTGAACAGGGGACAACATTCGCCTCCCTCCAATCCTCCGGTACCATTCCCGTGGACAACGAGGACATAAGGATCCTAGCCAGAGGCTCAGCAATCTCTTCCCTTGCCTCGTGGAGAAGCCTGGGGAATATTCTGTCAGGCCCCGGGGACTTACCTGTCCTAATGTATTTTAACAACTCCAACACCTCCTCTCCCTTAATATCAACATGCTCCAGAATATTAACCTCACTCATATTGTCCTCACTGTCATCAAGTTCCCTCTCATTGGTGAATACCGAAGAGGAGTATTCATTGAGGATCTCGCTCACTTCCACAGCCTCCAGGCACATCTTCCCACCTTTATCTCTAATCGGTCCTACCTTCACTCCTGTCATCCTTTTGTTCTTCACATAATTGAAGAATGCCTTGGGGTTTTCCTTTACCCTACTCGCCACGGCCTTCTCATGCCCCCTTCTTAAGCTCCTTTCTTGCTACCCTATATTCCTCAATAGACCCATCTGATCCTTGCTTCTTAAACCTCATGTATGCTGTCTTCTTCCACCTGACTAGATTTTCCACCTCACTTGTCACCCATGGTTCCTTCACTCTACCAGTCTTTATCTTCCTCACCGGGACAAATTTATCCCTAACATCCTGCAAGAGATCCCTAAATATTGACCACATGTCCATCGTACATTGTACATTTCACTGCAAAAAACATCATCCCACTGGCCTCAGTGGTGGGAAGATGTTGGAATTGATTGTTAGGGATGTAATTTCAGGGTACTTGGAAGCACATGATAAAATAGGCTATAGTCAGCATGGTTTCCTCAAGGGAAAATCTTGCCTGACAAATCTGTTGAAATTCTTTGAAGAAATAACATGCAGGTTAGACAAAGGAGATTGGATTGATGTTGTGTACTTGGATTTTCAGAAGGCCTTTGAAAAGGTGCCATGCATGAGGCTGCTTAACAAACTACGAGCCCATGGTATTACAGGAAAGATTCTAGCATGGATAAAGCAGTGGCTGATTGACAGGAGGAAAAGCGTGGGAATAAAGGGAGCCTTTTCTGGCTGGCCGCCAGTGACTAGTGGTGTTCCTCAGGGCTCTGTGTTGGGACCTATTCTTTCTACGTTATATGTCAATGATTTGGATGATAGTATTGATGGCTTTGTTGCAAAGTTTGCAGATGATACAAATTTAGATGGATGGGCAGGTAGGTTTGAGGAAATAGAGTGGTTACAGAAGGACAGACAGATTAACAGAATGGGCAAAGTGGCAGATGGAATATAGTGTCAGGAAGTGCATGGTCATGCATTTTGGTAGAAGAAGTGAAAAGGTTGACTATATTCTAAATGGAGAGAAAATACAAAAATCTGAAGCACACATGTATTTGGGAATCCTTGAGCAGAATTCCCTAAATGTTAATTTGCAGGTTGAGTCTGTAGTGAGGAAGGCAAATGCAAAGTTAGCGTTCGTTTCAAGATGAATATAAAAGCAGGGATGTAATGCTGAGAATTTATAAAGCTGGTGAGGCCTCACTTGGAGTAATGTGAGCAGTTTTGGGCTCCTTATCTTAGAAAGAAGCGCTGAAACTGGAGAGGGTTCAAAGGAGGTTCACAAAAATTATTCCAGGATTGAATGGCTTGTCATATGAAGACTGTTTGATGGCTCTGTACCTCATTGAAACCTATCAAATGTTGAAAGGCCTTGATAGAATGGATGAGGAGAGGATGATGGGAGAGTCTAAGACCAGAGGACCCAGCCACAGAATAGAGGAGCGTCCTTGTGGAACGGAGATGAGGAGGAATTTCTTTAGCTAGAGAGTGGTGAATCTGTGGAATTCATTGCCTCAGGCAGCTGTGGAGGCCAAGTTTTTATGTATATTTAAGGCAGAAGTTGATAGATCCTGATTGGTTTGGGCATGAAGGGATACAGGAGGGAAGGCAAGTAGGAAAGAGATTGGGGCTGAGAGGAAAAACAGATCAGCCATGATGAAATGGGACTCAACGGGACAAATGGCCTAATTCTGCTTTTATATCTAATGGTCTTACTGACTCGGTCACAGTCACAACAGCCCAAAATGTTGACTGTTTATTCCTCTCCATAGATTCTGCCCGACCTGCTGAGTTCCTCTAGCATTTTGTATGCATTAGTCCACCCTCCCTTTGGTCAAGCCTGATCTGGAAAGGAATAAGTGATTGATTTGATACCTCATTTGATTTTACAACACGTATTCATTTGAGAAATGCGGACATCTTTGGCAATCGAACAATCATTAGAAGGGGCTGAACATAACCAAATGATTGAGACCAAACTCCTTTTAATATTTGTTGTGGAGACTCCATGAAGTGCTACAAAATGAAGCAGATCCTAGCAAATTTACAGATGCTCCTTAAGACCAACACAAAACACATTAGTAAAATTTATCACTGATTAGCTGGAAAGTTAATAATGACATGAATGTTGATTTCTCCTTCTGGTAAACAAATTTTGCCTCCCTCTCTTCTGCTCCCCACTCTAACTTTACCTCTTCTCGCCTGGCTATTACTTCTCCCTGGGTCCTCTCTCCTTCCCCTTCTCCTATTGTCCACTCTCCTCTCCTTGCAGGTTCCTTCTTCTCCAGCCTTTGACTTTTCGCACCCACCTGGCCTCCTATCACCTTCCAGCTGGTCTCCTTCCCTTCCCTCCACCTTTTCACTTTGGCATCTTCTCCCTTCCCTCTCAGTCATGAAGAAGAGTCTCAGCCAGAAATATGGACTGTTTATTGTTTATTCATTTCCATAGATGCTGCCCGACCTGATGAGTTCCTCCAGCGTTTTGTGCGTGTTGCTCTGGATTCCCAGCATCCGCAGATTTTCTTGTGTTTGTAATTGGAAAGGATTTTAGGTTATGGACAAGGAGTGCCTCAAACCAGGATGACAATGAGCGTAGAGAAAAAAATTGCAAGGGTAGCAATGACATCTTGTGTGTTGTGTTGTGAGCTGTAATGATAAAGACATAGGTTGGTGTAATTAGAACTGATGTGCTTTTTGAGTAATAATGCCACTCAAGCTCCATCTTCCACCATGGGATAACATTTGGAAATTAGAGATGAGATTGCAGTATTCTGTCAACTGAACTACTAAACATGATATTACATAAAATATTTACTACAGTAGGAAAGATGGTAACTCTTCGTATATAGCTTACAGTCCAACAATTTAAGTCAGTTTTTGTTCTGAAAGCAAATACGAAAAGACATTTGTCAGTTGTGTGTCATGTGGGCTAGTTTTTTTTGAAAAATTGCAATATTGAAAAGATGCAGATTTGAAATTCTCATGCTTATATACAAATTCTTTCATAGCCTTACCCCGTTCTACTTCCATAAGACATAGGAGCAGAATTAGGCCATTCAGCCCATTCAATTATGCTCTGCCATTCAATTATGGCTGATTTATTAACTCCCTCAACCCCGTTCTCCTGCCTTCTCCCCATAACATATGACACCCCAAACAACCAAGAACCTACCAACCTCCGTTTTAAATATACCCAATTACTCCTCAGTCATCTGTAGCAATGCATTCCACAGATTCACCACCCTCTGCAATGCCCACAACCTCCACAATCCTCTGACAGCATCTTCATTTTGGGTGTCTTTGAATTCCTTTATAAAAGAAATCATCCATAGGTATGGCATCTACTTCTAGAATGTTCCAAGTTCTGTTCAGCCCTCAGTGTGCTTTCTGACCTAAACTTGCGCAAGTTAAGTCATAGCTCAATTTTAAGATTATAATCCTTGGTTTTGAATGTCTCCTTAGTCTCACTCTTTTCACCCCCAGCTGTATAACCTTCCTGAATATCTGAGTGCAAACAATTCTGGCCTTTGCACTATCACTGGATGTCATGACTTCAGCTATAAGGGCTCTGGAATTTCCTTTCAATATATCAATAAATCTCATCATTTAATGGTGCTCCTTAATGGTTGCCTTTTTGACCATCTGCCCCATGAGCTTCGTAGATTTTATTTTCTAAGTCTCTAAAAAGGACGAGAGGAGAAGATGGCAGCGCGACGCAGCACACGCAGCTCTCCGGTAAAATGATATCGTTTCTGTTAAATAGGGGCCGTGGACAATTCTGATTTGATGGAGACAGACGTGAAAGCACAGAGGAACATCTGGAGAAATTTCTGAAACGCCGGTTTGCTGCCGCTGTTATTGGGCGATCGAGAATCTTCCGGAGGGAAGGCCCCAAAATCCCCGGCTTTGCCTGCTGCTGGCGACTGAGGCTGAGGTTGAATTGTTCGGATAGAGATGGTGCTCGGTACTCGGTGTCGGAGGGCTGATCTGAGCTCGAAGTTTTCGGACGACTCCGAGTCGGACTGTGGTCAGGCATGGCAGGGAGAGTTTCCTTCCTTCTCCCGTCTGTGTGAGATGTGGGACATTCGAGATACTTTGAACTTTTTTACTGTGCCATGGCCTGTTCTTCATCAAGTTATGGTATTGTTGCACTGTTGTAACTATATGTTATAATTATGTGGTTTTTGTTAGTTTTTCAGTCTTGGTCTGTCCTGTGTTTTTGTGATATCACATCGGAGGAATATTGTATCATTTCTTAATGCATGCATTAGTAAATGACAATAAAAGGGGACTGCGTGTCCTCATAATCTAATCTAATCTAATGTTCTAACGTTAAGTACCCACATCACCCAGGACATGGCCTCTTCTCATTGTTACAATCAGAAAGGAGGTACCAGAGCCTGAAGACACATACTCAGCAATTCAGGAACAGCTTCTTCCCCTCTGCCATCCGATTTTTGAATGGACACTGAAACCATGAAGTAGTGAAGTACTTCACTGCTTTTTTAATTTCCTGTTTTTGCACTTCTTATTTTAATTTAACTATTTAATATATATACTTATACTTACTGTGATTTATTTTTCTTTTCTATATTTATTATGTATTGCATTGAATTGAATTGACTTTATTTCTTACATACTTCACATACATGGAGTAAAAATCTCTACGTTACATCTCCGTCTAAATGTGCAATGTGCAATAAAATAATTTATAATAAATAGAACAGTCAATATACAGTCCATTGTACTGTTGCCACAAAGTTAACAAATTTCATGACATATGCCAATAATATTAAAGCTGATTCCGATTCTTTTATAGTACCTTTAGCAGCTTTTTTACGTTTAAGGAATAATAATAAATGGTTATCATTCCTGAGTGGTTAACTTCTAATTTGCAGTTAATTCCTCTTGATTTGGACTGTGTCACAGAGCGAATAGTTTCTGTCTGTATTACCGAATTCCTTAATTATCTTGAAAATTTCAATTGGATCACTGCTTAAATACATGTACTCATGACATTCTTGCAACCAGACCTTATAATTCTTGTTGCCTCTGGAATCATTCTGTAATGTACTCTGTATGATAATGACTGACATACTTACATTCCACTGCCATAAACAGATACGGAGAAGTGCCAGTTAATTACTGTATGTTTTTAGGGGTTATATGGAAGGTGGAGATAAGGATGGTTGATGAGGAATGCAATGGCACATGTTGATGCATGTTGCAATTAAAGACTATTTTTCTATTTTTATTTACAAACCAAACAGCTCAGGGCAGTGTTGCCTGGGTGATGTTAACATGGAATCTTTCTTCCCCTAACTTTACCTCTGGTGAACAGTTTCAAGTTCCTGGGTGTCAGCACCTCAGAGGATCTATCCTGGGCCCAACACATCGATGCAATTACAAAGAAGGCAGAACAGTGGCTATACTTCATTAGGAGTTTGAGGAGAATTGGTATGTCACCAAAGGCTCTAGCAAATTTCTGCAGGTGTACCATGGAGAGCATTCTAACTGGTTGCATCACCGTCTGGTGTGGAGGGGCCACTGCGCAGGATCGGAAAAAGCTGCAGGAAGCTGCCAACTCAGCCACCTCCATCATGGGCACTCGCCTCCCCACCATCGAAGACTCCTTCAAAAGGCGATGCCTCAGGAAGGCGGCATCCATCACTAAGGACCCCATCACCCAGGACATGCCCTCTTCTCAATGCTACCATCAGGGAGGTGGCACAAGAGCCTGAAGACACCCACTCAATGTTTCAGGAAGAGTTTCTTCTCCTCTGCCATCCAATTCCTAAGTGGACATTTTTCCCTCTCTTTCCTCCACTTACTTAATTTAATTATAAATATAGATAGATATACCTATATCTATACACACACACACACACACATACTTACTGTAATTTATAGTTTTTAATATTATGTATTGCTTTGTACTACTGCAGCAAAGAAACACATTTCGCTGCATACTGTATGTCCGTGATTCTGACTCTGCTGTCAGCCCCATTCCCATAAAAGAGGTGTTAGAGGAGAGCTGAGTTTTCAGACTGACAGGCTTCTGCTCAAGCATTCCTTCTTTTCTCAAGGAGTTACTTTGCCTGTGAGGTAGGTTCACATTCCAGATTGCAATGTCAGTGAACATGTCTCCGAGGGGAGGCATATATCACTGACATTGCTGCCCTTAAATATGAGCATTTTATTGACTGCTCACTCCTTACGAGTGGGAGTTCTGAGCCCTCCTCCAAATTCGCACTCTTGCTCCTCTGTCAAATCCTGTACTGTAGCCACAGGCAGCAAAGAAGCTGACATCGAACACAAATCTCCTCTGTACATTGTTGAACTTACTTTTCAGAGACCATTACATTTTTTCTTAGTCTACGTTCATTGCTGAGCCAGGAAAGAAGTATTTAAAGTTTCTCATGGGCACTTTCATTCAAGATTTGGAGCTGCCATGAATTATCTTTAAGATGGTTGTACTCTCCTACATTAAAAAGTAATCGCATACATCAAACAGGTAGGTGTCTTGGTGTTCAAATGTACTGCAAAGTTTATTTGTATGAAGTAAAAAAAAATGTTTTATATCCAATCACTTTAACTGCAAGGTGAGCAGAATTATTAACCTAGATTGGTTTTAATTCAGGAATGTGTTTCTAAATGTATTATTGTATTATATAAAGAGCCAAAGGGGACAACATAGATTAACTTAACATAGGACTCACTACATCAAAGTATTTGAGATATATTCCTGCAAACTAGGGTTGTTATTGTGGTGTATCAATAACTGGCATTTATATAACACCCTTTATGTATCAAGGAATTTATAACGATATGGACTGAAATTATGCTACATCCCATATAAATTCTATCTGATCAGGATATTTACCTCTTATTTCTCCTAGTCTTGGATATCCAGTACTGCAGAATTGCTCTAGATGTGTGTTGCAATTAAAGACTTTAGCTATGGAAAATGATTTACTATATTTGATTTATATTAACAAATCAGATAGCTTAGGACAATGTTGTTCAGATGCTGTAGCTATAGAATCCCTCTCCCACTAAATTGAGGTGGTGTTTTTTTGTTGCATCCAACAATAACAAGAAACCTGTGAGGGAGAGCTTTTACAATGGAAAAACCATTGCACTGGGACAATTCCACTCTCTTCACCTTGGAAGCTCGGCTCCGGTGATAGGTATAGTTGTCACAAGCTGGGGCTTTCCTTGGCTGCAGTGGATGGCCATGACTTCTTCTGTGCCTTGCCATGCCCTTCGCTCTCCACGGAGCTTTGTAAAACCCCCTTCCTGGCATCCGCCCAGTCTGCCGGAGCTGACTGTGCAGGCTGGGACAGACGTGTCCCTACCTCACCGGGGTGTGAGGCCACCGGCTACCCTTACCTGGTTTAGCCCACCTATCAAAGTAGTGTACCAGTCTATGGTTGCTGTCGCATGCAAACAGCTACTCGGAGCCACAGGTGAGAGCTGAGTGTTCTGTGGGGCCCAAAGGTAAGTGAGCTGCCCCAGAATGGACACACGCCCCTTCACCAGAGGAGCTACACTTCCCTGGACACCCCATACACTCTCTCTCCCAAAGTGTAAGTTAAAATGATCTCCCTGCTGCCACCCCTCCCCATAAATAAGTCAAAAGCTACTTTAAGGGAAGGGCTGAGGATTCAAGCTGGTAGGCTTTTGAGAATTCAAAATTAATTTCTAGCCAATTCAAAAAAGTCACAGATGTATTTTTAATTATTATTTTGAATCAACTTTACTGATTTGTTACAAACCATTAGAGGTCTAAGTTATTTGGCTGGGATGAGGGTGGTGGGTATGGCTGTCTTGGCAGAAATCTCCAGAAATATGTTTGGACCAGAGCTGGAAGATCTGCGGTGTTACACAGAGGGAATTAAAGAAATCACGGTAACCAGGACCGTTGGCAGCAGTTCACACACATCATGGCTTTTATCCTTGGGCTTTTGCATCTGTGCCGTGACCTTTAGAAACGAAACATACTCGGGGAATGGCCAATAAACACAGGCTGATAACTGTGCATTTGAATTTCTTTTCCCCGATCTGCCTGGCTGTTTTTTTAAAAAATGATTTTTACTGCTTTGTTTTGCATGTGTGATATGTAGCATTTAGTATTTGCATTTGCACAGGTGGGATAAAATCATCTAGACTCAGTGGCCACTTTATTTTGTTCACCTGCTTGTTAATGCAAATATCTAATCAGCCAATCATGTGACAATCAATGTATAAAAGCATGCAAGCATAGTGAAGAGGTTCATTGTTGCTCAGACCAAACATCAGAATGGGGAAGAATAGGTGTTTAAGATGATGAGAGGCATTGGT
The DNA here is from genome assembly GCF_963921235.1 of Mobula hypostoma. Lineage (NCBI taxonomy): Eukaryota > Metazoa > Chordata > Chondrichthyes > Myliobatiformes > Myliobatidae > Mobula > Mobula hypostoma. The sequence goes on along the minus strand of NC_086116.1, from coordinate 59,217,495 downwards.
CATGGGGATAGCCAGAGGCTTTATCCCAGGGCTGAAATGGCTAGCACGAGGGGGCATAGTTTTAAGGTGCTTGGAAATAGGTACAAGGGGGATGTCAGGGGGTAAGTTTTTCACACAGAGAGTGGTGAGTGCATGGAATAGGCTGCCAGCAAAGGTAGTAGAGGTGGATACAATAGGGTCTTTAAAGAGACACTTGGATAGGTACATGGAGCTTAGAAAAACTAGAGGGCTATGCGGTAGGGAAATTCTAGGCAGTTTCTAGAGTAGGTTACATGGTCGGCACAACATTGTGGGCCGAAGGGCCTGTAATGTGCTGTAGAGTTCTATGTTCTAAATGTGATCTAAGTGACTTTGACCGTGGAATGATTGTTGGTATCAGACGGGGTGGTTTGAGTATCTCAGTAACCGTTGATCTCTCTGGATAGTCCACAAACAACAGTCTCTAGAGTTTACAGACAATGGTGAGAAAAGCAAAAGAACATCCAGTGACAGGCAGTTCTGTGGGCAAAAATGCCTTGTTATTGAGAGAGGTCAGAGGAGAATGACCAGGCTGGTTCAAGCTGACAGGAAGGTGACAGTAACTCAAGTAACCATGTGCTACAACAGTGGTGTGTGGAAGAGCATCTCTGAACACACAAGATGTTTCTGGGCGACAGCAGTGGAAGACCACGGACTTATTCTCAGTGGCCACTTTATTAGATACAGGAGACACCCAATACAGTGGCCATGGAGTGTAAGTTCCCAGTACTGGAATAGAAATGTCCTTACAGCTGCCTCTTGTGACCTCAGAATGTCCCAAAGAATGCGACACCTAATGATGAAGTACCTTTACCGCTTCATAATAAGCAAAGTAACAACTAGTTGGTGCACAGCAAGAACCTGCAAACAGCAACATAACAACAGAATGATGAGATAATCTGTTTTAAGTAAAATTGGCTGAGGGGTAAATATCCAGGACACCAGAAAAAACTCTTCTTGAGAACGCTGCCTTGGAATCTCAGCTATCTTCCAAGAGCAGGGTCTTGGTTAATGCCTTGTGTGAAAAATGGTGTACAATGATGGGACATTACCTTCTCAAATTCAACTTTTGATCAAATCATTCCAGCCACTTTCAGTATGGATAACATTGCTCAGTAGATGGAGTACTGGAAAATGTATGAAATGATATACTTTGGGAGGTTGAACTTGAAGACCGGTGTACCAAGGTTAATGGTGAAATTTTAGCAGTGTGGAGGAACAGAAGGATGGTAGGATCCACATCCATAGATTTCTCAAAGTGGCCACACAAGTTGATTGGGTGGTTAAGGAGGCATATTGTGTGTAGCCCATCATTCGTGGGGGGATTGAGTTCAGGAGCTGCAAGGAAATATGAATCTCTGGTTGGACCTGACTTGGACTGCTGTGTTCAGTTCTGATCACCTCGTTATAGAATGGATGTGGAAGCATTAGAGAAGGTGCAGAGGAGATATACCAGGATGCCGCCTAAACTGGAGAGCATGTTTTATGAGGTTAGGTTGAGCAGAGTAGAACTTTTTTCTTTGGTGTGAAGGATGAGAGGTAACTTGGTAGAGCTGAACAAGGTGATAAGAGGCACAGATAGAGTAGACAGCCAGATATTTTTTCCCAGGGTGGAAATTGTAACATGAGGGGGCATAATTTTAAGGTGATTGGAGGAAAGTATAAAGGGGATGTCAGAGATAGGTTTTATTTTCACAGAGAGTGGTAAGCTGTTGGAATGCATTGCCAGAAGTGGTGATAGAGGCAGATATATTAGGGACATCTAAGAAATTCTTAAGCACATGGATGGAGGGCTATGTGGGAGGGAAGAGTTAGATGGATCTTTGAGAAAGTTAAAAGGTCAGCATAACATCGTGGAGCAAACAGCCTGTATTGTGCTGGACTGTTCTATATTCTACGGTCTATAAAATGCTAAACTTTCTGTCAGAGGCACAATTGTATCCCTAAGTCAAGAAGGAGGCCAAGCACAGGATAAGGAGTGTGAGCAGGTAGTCCAATTGCTGGGCTGTATTTATACCAATTGCAATCCGCTTCACACAGGTGGCAAAAAATGACAATCTAAGAATGTTCAATACTTTAAAGAAATTAGAGTCCACAGGGTAGATGCAGGAGGTGTCATTTTACAAATGAATGACCCTGAAAAATATACTTTCCTAATGTGACCACAGAATGGTATTTTAATCAGTTATCTGTTGCTTGAATTTCAGATATATATTACTGGTAAGTTGATCATCTCGCTAAGAACCTGCATTTGTAATTTACACAATATTGTCATGTCTTCATCACAGAAAGGGTTCAAAGATACATCTTTGATATCCCTGCCACAAATTCCTAAGGATAGAACTTGATGTTGTACGATGATGCAAAAGTGATTTAGCAAATTGACAATATGTTTACTCAGTACCATCATTTTTACTTCCGTTAGCATCAAGGAACTGAATCAATGATGAAAGAGAGAGAGAAAAACAAATCAAGTAGAAACATGCACAGCTGCATATAGCCTGTTGTCCTTTCATTTCCTGAAAACAACCGAGTATAATGAGATTTTCTGTGTTGTGTATTCAATATTCCAATAATATTTGAGTCATCTTGTGTGCATGTGTCTATATAAAATGTTTAAATTAATTCAAAGGAAGGCGCGGAGTCTGAAATGCAGCTGTAACTTTGTCTTTAATTTAAGCGGGGTGCCCGCAGGTCATGTACGATGACGAAAGCTATTAAGGTATTTCTGTGTCAGAAAATGTGTAGCTTGGGTGGTTGGTGGTTGGTTGAGTTGAACTGAGTTGTTCTCCGATCTTGACAGTCCATTTGCAAACATTTTTTCACTTTGTGTGCTGTTCAAGTGAACTCAACCCAACCATATTTATATGTATACCCATAATAAATTATTTAAATGAGTAAGAATGTTTAATCAAACTATATATATATATATATAAAAAACACACACACACCACACAGGATTACTCAAATATTATTGGAATATTAAATACTCAACACTCCTTCCTGCTAAGCTATTAACTCCAACTCAATAGACAATGCTTAATCAAACAAATTATATATACGTATTTAAGATTCCTCAAATATTATTGTAATATTAAATAATAACTATCTGTACCTTTCCATTATGATGAAAGGTGGTGGGGCTGGAATGAGGCAGAAAGCCTCATCATATTTAAAAAGTACATGATTGTATATCTTAAAAGACATGACCTGCTGAGCTACAGAATGATTGTTGAAAGGTAAAATAAAGAGGTGGTATTTTTTTTTATTCTTGATCAGCAAGAATGTAACAGACTAACAGTACCCTGTGGAAAAGACTGCATATTACCCTATGTTTGTCTTTCTAAGAAAGTGTAGTCCAGAGTACAATGTGGGATACGCAGCAAGGACTCATACACAAGACATTCTTGCAAGCCATTTGTAATCATTTGTAATAAATGACATGTACTAGAACTTGCATCGATGGTACCACCTTTATCTTCCCCATTGCTTCCACTACTTCTTGGCTATTTTATATTTCTATCAGAAAACAATTCTCTGTGTAGTAAGGGACAACATATTTCACTGGAGGGCCATTTCAAATGTGTTTAAGATTCCTGAAAACAATTCCTGGTGCAATTTTCCAGCTTTGACGGTTTGTCGCCATAGGTAAAGCTAGACAGCTATCTCTTCTCTATCAGTTGGAGAGGTTATCAGCTGAAATTATTTCCCAAATATTCCTATCACCTGCTCCCTCTTTCTTACTGAGTCTGGAGTTCATAAAATATTCCCTTGCTGGCACTTCTGCTTCCTGGCACATTTGGTTCTATTTTACTTGTTCAAAGTGCAGACAAGTTTAATCAAAAACACAAGAGATTCCGCAGATGCTGAAGCTCCAGAGAAACACACGCAGAATGCAGGAGGACTTCAGCAGGTCAGGCAGAATCTAACAAAATGAATAAACACTCAACATTTTAGGCTGAGACCTTTAATCAGGTTGAGTCAAAAGCAACTTTAGAGTTGAACTTTTTTTCTGAAAGCTATTTTGTCCATCTTGCTGAAATTCACTGATCTTCCACTTCAAGCTTATATTTTTTCCCCCCAGAAAAAAAGCTTTTATCACCAGGCTACAGGATCTTTTAAAGAGACAAAGTAATCAGGTTACAGATTTGTCAGTGTTTCTGCATGACTCCTTTGGAATGGTTATTGAGAGAATATTCACAGAATGGATCAAGGAAGAAACAAATGAGGATTATCACTTTGATGGGACAATTATAGCCACACGCCCCAATAGTCAGTAGTAATTAGAGAAGCAGACATGTAGGGAGATTGCAGACAGCTGTAAGTATAATAGGTCAATATTATTCCCTAATATTAACTAGTCTCCCATTGTGCAAAAGAGCTTAGACAGGATGGAATTTGTTAAGTATGTCCAAGAAAGCATCCTTAATCATTATGGAGAGCTCTACGAGACATCACAACACTGGGGAATACTCTTAGGGAACAAAGTAGGGCAAGTAACTAAAGTGTCAGTAAAGGAACATTGAAACCAGTGACCATAATTCTATTAGTTTCAAAATAGCTAAGGAGAAAGATAGGACTGATTCACAAATTCAAGTCTTACATTGGGGGAGTTCTAGTTTTGGAGGTATTAGTGGAACTTGCAAAGATCATTTGGGTAAAACTGTTTGCAGGTAAAGGGGTGTCTAGCAAGTGATTTTTAAAAATAGTGATATTATGAGTTCAAGGACAGTATGTTCCTGTGAGGGTGAAGGACAAGGTTGGCAAATGTAGGGAACCATGGTTGATGAGAAGTATTGAGGCTGTTTGGGTGAAGTCAATCCTTCACCAAGTTTATTAAGTGTAGAAGACGGAAATCAGGGCAGAGAGCTTGAGATTTTACCAAATCACTAATGAGAAGATCTGCAGATGCTGGAAATCAAAGTAATACACTCAAAATGCTGGAAAAGAGTAAACAGTCGATGTTTCAGGCTGAGATCCTTATCAGGATTTGAAAACAGGTATGACTCTAACTTCTCATCTCTTTCTTCTGGTCCTGATGAAAGGTCTCGGCCCGAAACGTTGACTATACTCTTTTCCACAGATGCTGCCTGACCTGCTGAGTTCCTCCAGCATTTTGTGTGTGTTATTATTGAGATTTTACCTGACGGGTAATGTGAATGAAAACCCCAAGAGATTCTAAAGGCATATTAAGAGTAAGAGAGTGGTTAGGGTGAGAATATATCAGCATTTTCATTGATGTGTGGAATAACAGGAGATGGGTAAGATTTTTAAAGGATCTTCCTCATAAGTTTTTATTGTCAAGAAAGCTAAGGAACTGAGACAAATTAATAATGATGTCTTGGACCATTTAACGATAACCAAAGTGGAGCTATTTGTGTTCTTAAAGCATATTAAGGTGGATGATCTCCAGTGCCTCACCAAGTGCACATGAACTTTGTGGGAAGCTGGGAAGAAATTGTGGAGAACCTTACAGAATATATGTATCAAGTTTAGCCTCAGGTGACGTTCCAGAGGGCTGGAGGGTGGTTAATGTAGTGATTATATTTAGGAAGGGCAACAAAGACAAAGCAGGGAACTGCAGATTTTCTCTTGTTTGCTTTCATCTTCAAGGAGTGATGCCTCAAAAGATGGTGGCCGTCCCCCATCACCCAGGACATGTTCTGTTCTTATGGCTACCATCAGGAAGGAGGTACAGAAGTGTAAAGGCACACACTCAACGATTCAGGGAACTGTGTACTTGTACAGGAGCAGCTTCTACCCCTCTGGCATCTGATTTCTGAATGGTCAATGAACCCATGAACATATACTGTAATCCACATTTTATTTTTCTTTTATTATTACGTATTATTATGAACTGCTGCTGCAAAGTCAACAATTTTCACAACATATTCCAGTGATATTAAACCTGATTCTGGTTCTGATCAGGCATATGAATAGGAAAGGTTTGGAAGGCCAGATGCAGGCAGATGGACATCTTGGTTGACATGCCCAGGATTGGGCTGCCAGGCCTGTTCCCATGCTGTATTAGTGTGTAACTCTAAGACCATAAGACATAGGAACAGAATTAGGCCATTCAGCCCATCGAGTCTGCAATGGTTTCTTACTCTACTAAGAAACTACTTGGCGTAGTGAGCCAGGCTCAACTTACCTTCTGCTAAATGCCTCTTCCATGTCTCTGTTATCTCAAGGTGACTATTCCAATAATTGTCTACCATTCTTCCTTATGAAAGCAAAAATGGATATTCTAAACTCTGGCCACTCATTTCGTGATAGCCCATTCGCTTTGCATCCCATTCCTTACAGGCTGGTTCACACTGGCTCTGGGACAGCAACATCTTTATTTTGAACAAGAGACAATCTGCTGAAGGAATTGAATAGGTCGCAATGTAGAATCGGTGGGGAGGAAAGGAACTGATGATGCTTGAGGGGACCTGAACCCCTCCTATCAGTTTTACACCTCTTTATACTGGCTATCTCCCCCTTGGATTTCCAGTCCTGGTCTGATACAGTGTCTTGGCCCAAAATGCTGACTAACCCTTTACGTCCTCAGATGCTGTTTGATCCACTGTGCTCCTAGAGCAGTCTGCTTTCTCTGCAGCTGTCCCCTTGCCAGCAGCCCTCCAGGATTTGTACTACAGCCTCGGGGTAAGTTATCGTACGCAAGGTAGTGGAATGTACGAAATATACAGCCTTTCAGGGAACATTTCAGACAACTAGACTTTTACCTCAGGGGGCATTTTCTCATATCATCCAGAAACTGCTGAGAAGCAGCTGTACCCTGCACACATTAATACATTGTGATTTTCCCTGCAGGTTTCAGGTGAGGATTAAGAACTAGGGAATTTTCCTCCAGGACTGGATCAGAGCTCCAACATGAAGAGGCAGGGGAAGGGAGGACTGGAGGTGATGATCGTTACGTTGTTGGCCACAGTGACACACTGCAGGATCCAAGAACAAGAAGGTATGCCTTTCCTTAGTAAGACTCAGTGGAGAGATTTTAGTGGTTGTGTCATCAATTAAAAGATACAAAAAACGGTGGTTGGGCACATCAGTTAAAGAGCTAAATCACAAAACATGGTGAAATTAATTACTAGCTGTATTTCCCCTATCCAGAAGACACTAACTCCTGTAGTGCTCATTGGTTTCAGAAGATCTTAGACAACTCAAGCTCCAGGCACTCTTTGGTTACAGATAACACCTTCAAAGTGAGGCAAGCAGCCTGAGTGCCCAGACCTAAAGCTCACCTAAAGTGAAGGTCAGCTTTACGGGTCACACGTACATCAAAACATACAGTGAAACGTGTTGCTTGCGTCAACGACGATTACATTCTGAGGATGTGCTGGGAGCAGTTCACAAGCGTCGCCAGCTTCCGTCACCAGCGTACCGTGCTCACAACTTATGGACACTAACTCGTACGCCTTTAGAGTGTGGAAGGAGACTGGAGCATCTGGAGGAAACCCTGTGGTCACGGGGAGAACGTACAAACTCCTTACAGACGATGGTGGGATTTGAACCCCAATCGCTGGTGCTGTAAAGCATTACACTAATCACCAAGCCCTGGCCTAGATCTGTGCATGGCCTTCTTGGCAAGGCCCAACATCACACCAATGAATGGTGAAAGCAGAAAAAGGCTGGAATTATTCAGCAGGCCAGAGCGCATCTATAGAGATAGAAACAGAGTTAACACCTCAGAATTTAATTTCAACTCTAATTTTCACATGGACCTCATGATTTGTCTTTTGCACCACTCCTGTGGCAGTCCTGTGGAGTATTTCCAGCATTTTCTCTTTCTGTTCCAGATTTCTTCAGTTTTCTATTGATTTTCAGTACTAGTTAGGAGGTTTTCCAACCTGCCAGCACCTGGAGGAAATCCATACAGTCACCAGGGAGGATATACAAACTCCTCACAGAAAGCAGCAGAAATCAAACTCTGATCGGTGATCACTGGCACTATACAGTGATTGTGCCAAACACACCGCTGTTTGAATAGTTCAATAAAAACATAGAGCTGCTCTGGTTTCCACTCACAGCCCACAGACATACCGGTGAATAGGCTAATTAGTAGGGGGGCGAGGGATAAATGAGCCTTGGATTCTACATTGTTGCAAATACAAGAAGTCTGTATTGGCCACTGAAGACTGTACTGCTGTTCCTGTCTCATATCAATTTGCCTCGCCCCCATCCTTATCAAGTCTAGAGGAACACTCCATGAGGAACTATACATATTTACCATTATATTCTTTATTGCTTAGCCCGAACTGGTTGCATTTGTTACACCAATTGTTATAAAACTGAGCGATTCCTGTGGACTGCTCACAGTGACCACAGCAAATTGGGAACAGCTGGGAGATGGCAGAATGCCTGGTGGACACCTGGTTGTTATTTCCAGGCAGTGAGAGCTCCTAACTGCCACTGGAAACTATGCCTGGCTTCTGCATTCATTTTCATAGCACATGGAAAGGCCATAAGGAAGAACTTGATCCCTTTTGAACTTTTGCAGTAATGCAAGCCAGCCCAGACACTGATCTGTGATGAGGTAAATACTTATGAAGCAAATTTTCAATATGTTCAAAAACTGTCAGTATTTAACATGATGAATTTATCCATGCCTTGTGTATTTGCTTATTGTGATCAGGTTTAAGCTGTCAGGAAGAACAGACAGGAAGCTCTCTGTCCTCCAGAATTCAATATGCCTGCAATCCACCCAGCTCCAGCTGTTCTGAGATTCCTTGCAGCAGTTCATAGGCAGAATATAACTGGTTATCGCTGAGTAATTATGATTGAACAATTGAGCTATCAGTGACAATTCTGACCCTTTGTCTCTCGGCTGTGTTTTCATCTCTTATCCAACTCGCGTTGACTTATGCACCAGGCAGTTGTTAACATGGAAACATGTTCTGATATTGGAGAACGCATCTGATACTAACACAAGATTTAAGATTGTTTAATGTCAGTTCCTATACACAAGTGTAAAGGAGAACGAAATAGTTGTTGCTCCCGCTCTGTTACAGTGCAAAAAAGCCCACAATGAAATAAAGAACACAATTATACAAAAAACTTAGTAAGTATAAATATGTTAGATAGATCAACTACATAGATTATTCATAGAGTGTTGCTAGGCACAGGAGTGTCTGTACATAAGCTGACTGACAAGATATAATAGTAGTGGTGGTTGGTGGTGTGGGAGGTAGGTTAGTGGGTGGAGGTGTTGATCAGCCTCACTGCTTGTGGAAAGTAACTGTTTTTGAGTCTGTTGGTCCTGGCGTGGATGCTGTGTTGTTTCCTCCCTGATGGGAGTGGGACAAACAGCCCATGAGCAGGGTAGTCATAAATGCAGTTCCAAACTCAGCTGTTAGGCAATGCACAAAATTCAGACCAGCAAATCCTGATCACTTTTCCTGGTTTAGGATGGTGATGAATATTGGTGGCTCAGGTTGAGACATTCGATGTTGCAGTGTTTGCTGAGTTTGGAGTTTAGCCTACAGACGTTGATGAAATGTCTGCAAGCTATTTGCCAAGCTCGCTGAATACCACAACACCAGTTTTCCTTGTTTTCTGGAGGATTGGTGGAGTGAGTGGTGTTCACTCACCAACTTTTGAGGAGTTGGTGAGTGAACATCATTTCTGGTTTGTACTTCACCTTAGTATTGACTTATGAAAAATAATGTTTCTTGTCTAGGAGGGATGTACAGGCGGTGCTGTGGTGTTGTAGGTGAGAGCTAGAAGCAATATTTACGTAGACTTCAATATTATCATAACTTAATTAAGACCTACTGATCTATCCCACCCTTCATCCACATTAGCATTCTACATCTGAGTTAGAAAGCTGTGGATTAATGGGCCTGCTTATGAATAATTCATTAAACGGAGACCACAATTATCCTCACATAAATAGATAAACGATTCCTTAGCACTATTTGGAAGAAGGGTCTCCACTGTGTTTGGGTCAGTTCCTCTTCTCAACCACATCAAAAACGCAGACCACCAGGTCACAACCGCTGCTGGTTATGAAATCCTGCTCTGTGCAAATTGGTGGCCACATTTCTTATATTGCAACAGTAACTTGTGAGGCAATTTATTGTCTGTAATGTGTGAAAAAGCAGTGTGTTAGTCTCTTTTACCTTTACTGATCGCAGATTCTCTGTACCAGAATAGGTCAAGTTTGAAATAAGAGCGAACCTGACTAACCTTCCATCTGCCACACAATCCCAGCGATCTAATCAATAACCTATCATGGAATTATTACTGTTCTTCTGTGTTTTACTAAGTTTTCAATCTTTTTCCTGTGAAAAATCTCAGAACAAATGAACTTACTATTGAGTTACTTTCACAATCTACATCAAAATTGAGTGTTCTGCTGTTTAGCAACATTCAGTAAAATCTCTTTTATCTTCATCCATCACTGGCTGATTTATGAACACAGCTGGGCTTTTTCCAAATACCTTTGTCCCATTCATAGAACCAGACTTCATCTTCACATCTGGCTATATTTTACCAGATTTACTGTCTTCACTCTTTCATCATTTTTTAAAGTTGATTGATGGTGAAAGTTTAACAACCTACTTATTGGAACTGGATGTCCAGTGACCAGACCATCACCTTTTTGTTTCTGGGACACACAACAAAGGGATGCTTGTACTGTTCCTACTGGGTTTGAAGTCTCCAAGTAAAACTGGGTTGGAACAATCCTGATCATGACTAGTGTCATGATTGGCTAATGTCATTAAATCTACAATTGACCTTAAATTCCACTCTGAAAAGCACGTACAAAATCTAGTCTGACATGCCAATGTGGCAAAAATAAACTGCCACGTGTTGGAGGCGCGTCTTTTTGACAGAATTTACAATCTTTTATTGTTTCTATTGTTTGCATGATTTAGAACATAGAAATCTGCAGCACATTACAGGCCTTTCAGCCTCAATGTTGTGCCGACCATGTAACCTACTCGAGAAACTGCTTAGAATTTCCCTACTGCATAGCCCTCTAATTTTCTGAGCTCCATGCACCTATCTAAGAGGCTCTTAAAAGACCCTATTGTATCCACTTCCACCACCACAGCTGTCAGTGCATACCAAGCACCCACCACTCTCTGTGTGAAAAACCTACCCCTGATATCCCCCCAGTGCCTACTTCCAAGCACCTTAAAACTATGCCCCCTCATGTTAGCTGTTTCAGCCCTTGGAAAAAGCCTCTGTTTATCCGCATGATCAATGCCTCTCATCATCTTATACACCTCTATCAGGCCACCTCTCATCCTCCATCGCTCCAGGGAGAAAAGGCCAATTTCTCTCAACCTATTGCCCTCCAATCCAGGCAACGTTCTTGTAAATGTTCTCTGTTCTCACTCTCTCTCTCTCTCTCTCTCTCTCTATAGTATCCACATCCTTCCTGTAGTGAGGTGACCAGAAATGAACACAGTACTCCAAGTGGGGTCTGACCAAGGTCTTATATAGCTGTAACATTACCCCACGGCTCTTGAACTCAATCCCACGGTTGATGATTGCCACCACACCATATTTGTGTTTTTTTTTCTCTTTCTCTGTGTATTGGGTGTTGGTCTTTCTTTTTTATTTGGATTCTTTCAGATTTCTTGGCGGCTGCCTGTAAGCAGACAAATCTCAAGGTTGTATAATTTATACATACTTTGATAGTAAATGTATCTTTGAATCTAACTGCTTTCTGCCTATTCAGATGGGTGTAAGAGATCCTATTATCATTATTTTAAGATCCGTCATACATTTTTACTGCAACCTCAGAACAGAAGTCTCGGCTTCCAATGACTACTGAGATGGTTAGAGTTTTGGTCTGCAATGGTATCAAGTATTAAAGGACATGAAAGATCAAATATCTCCCATAATCTTATTGATGGCTAGATCATACCTGAGGGGGAATATCACGTAAAAGTATTGTTATATCTTATGTTCTCCAGAGCCCAGATGAAGAAACTTTTTGTACAATAATGCTAGTTTGCTGCCTCATCAATTTCACTGATGCAAACTTCACAGAGTTTGCAAAGGCCTGCCTACCGACATGCATGTCCCATCGTAGACAGAAGATGTTCTGTAGATGCTGAAGGGAAAATTTTCACCAACGTACACAAAATACTGGAGGAACTCAGCAGATCAAGCAGCATTAACTGAGGGCAATAAACAGTTAACGTTTTGGGCTGAAGTCCTTCATCTTGCACAGAATGTCAACTCTTTATTTGCCTGTATTGGAGTTAAAGAACTGGGTGCTTTTGTATCTTTGCAGATTGAGGGGAGGATTCAGGTACTGGTGAAACTCCCTTCAACTTAAATGTCCTTACCCAGGTCTCAACCATTTAATGCAAATTGCACTCATTCACATTTGTATGTATTGCACGTCCCATCACCTGCTCACATTGGAACTCTATATGTGAGGAAGCAGACCCCAGACCTCTAGTATCTTAATTCCCACATCATGACTGTTATCAATTACCTATTATCAATCATATTACTCTTTGATATACCTTTTTTGTTTCCAGTTTGTACTAAATGCAGTGGTGTTTTAAAAAATACAGGTAAACATCTCAAACTATTTGCAAGCTTAATGATTTGTGATTTTTAACATATTGGGGATTCAGGGACAATAAAGAATGTGTGATTTGCATAAAATGATTGGTAACAAGACCTGGCCATGTACATTTAAGTTGGAGAGAATTTTAAGAGTACATGAATCCTCCACTCAATCTGCAAGGATGCAATTGCTTTAACTTCAATTGTTCATCCCATTTTTGCTCATGTCTCTCTGCCTTAGCTCTTATACACTGCTTCACTGATATAAGTTTGAGGAACACCTTCTCATCTTCCAACATGGCACATTACAATCCTCTGAAATTCATTAGTTTCAAGCAACTTTCAGAGAAGGTCATTTCTGGCCAGTTTCTGAGAAGGTCACCAACATGTAACATTAATTATTTTTCTCTCTGTGACGAGAGGCCAAAGTGAGGATAGTAAGAACCAAGTGCTAGAGTATCTGAGACTATCGAGGTACTATTTGAGACAGAAACAAGTACAGGATTCTTGACTACATGTTAGATGAGAACCTGACAAGACTAGGTGAAAATCTAAACAAGACAGAAATCCTAAATGAAATTGGAGATGGAACCAAAGTCGGGCTGACGATTGAGCCCTGAACCTGAGTTCAGGTGGTCTTTAAATGTCCAAATCCTGGCGCCGAAACGTGGCCTCCAATTAGCAGATCACACCTAAATCTTTAACGGGCCTGCACCAACTATCCATACTCCAGAGAATCGGAGCATTTAAACCCTGAGGGCTGGCACAGTCGTGTGCGTGCCTTAACACTCTCCCCACAGATGCTGTCTGACATGTTGAATATTTCAGGTATTTTCTCTCTTCATTTCAGATTTCTATCACCTGTTTTTTGATTTTTTAAATTTCTCATTTAAGAGGGCATTGTAGACACTGGAGAGTTTGGATGAACATAGAGTGGAGAATGTGAAGATGCTGCAGAGGAAAAGCACTCTGTAAATATAATAGCAGACAGATATAACCCAGAGAGGAAAAAGCAGGGAAAAAATTACAAAAGAGGAAAGACAGCAAACAGACGAATGACTGACGAACCAAGAGACTTGGGGCATCCCTAAGCAATTTACAACTAATTAAGTCCTTTTGAAATGTAGCAGTTGTCATAATGCAGGGGAATATCAATTTACACACAATAAAGACCAAAAAATTCTGGCATGTTAAATGATAAGCTAAATCAGCTGTTGGTAAACTTGTTTCAGGAATATCAGGTTGTACACAGAAATAATTCTCCATGCTTTAAATGGCATCGTTGTACAAAGGCAGATGAGACCAATATTCAACTCATCTGAAAGACTGCAGCTCAGCCAGTGCAGACACTTTCTTGTCATGCAATGAAACATTACTCCAGATCTTATAAACACAAGAATGCTGGAAATGACGGATGTCTCACCTTCATTTCCAGTCCTTACGAAGGGTCTCGGTCTCCAAACGTCGACTGTTTACTCTTTTCCACAGATGCTGGCTGGCCTGCTGCATTCCTCCAGCATTTTGTGTGTGTTGCTCCAGATTTTATGTTTGGTTCTTTACAGTTCAATACAAGAGCACTGGAAGTGGTAGGAGGGGAGAAATGAGGGGAGATTTGATAGAGGTATATAAAATTATGATGGGTATAGATAGAATGAAAGCAAGCAGGCTTTTTCCACTGAGGCAAGGGGAAAAAAAAACAGAAGACATGGGTTAAGGGTGAAGGGGGAAAAGTTTAAAGGGAACATGGGGGGGGGCTTCTTCACACACAGATTGGTGGGAGTGTGAAATGAGCAGCCAGATGAAGTGGTAAATGCAGGCTTACTTTTAACATTTAAGAAAAACTTGGGACAGGTACATGGATGATAGGTGTATGGAGGGATATGGTCCAGGTGCAGGTCAGTGGGACTAGGCAGAAAAGTGGTTTGGCACAGCCAAGTAGGGCCAAAAGGCCTGTTTCTGTGCTGTAATATTCTATGGTTCTATGAGGGAGTAGCCAGTCATACCCTTATGCCTGGTCTGCCTGATCTTTTCCTCAGTACCATTTTCCTTCACTGTGATTATGTTAAGATGTACACTCTGTGGCCACTTTATTAGGTACCATGCAGGCATGGTAAAGAGGTTCAGTTGTTGTTCAGACTAAACATCAGAATGGGGGAGAAATGTGATCTAAGTGACTTCAGCTGTGGAATGGCTGTTGGTGCCAGATGGGGTGGTTTGAGTATCTCAGAAACTGCTGATCTCCTGCGATTTTCACGCACAACAGTCTCTAAGGTTTACAGAGAATAGTGTGAAAAATGAAAAAAATCATCCCATTATCGGCAGTTCTGTGAGTGAAAATGCCTTGTTTATGCGAGAGGTCAGAGGAGAATGACCAGGCTGGTTCAAGCTGACAGGAAGGCCACAGTAACTCAAATAACCAGATGTTACAACAGTGATGTGCAGAAGAGCATCAACAGCTTTAACCTTGAAGTGGATGGGCTACAGCAGCAGAAGACCACGAACACACACTCAGTGGTCACTTTATCAAGTACAGCAGTTACCTAATAAAGTGGCCACAAAGTGTATATCTTCAGGCCAGACTAAAAGTTGTCCACCGGTCCACCGAGTTTGGGGGTTCAGCTCAGGGCCAACAACCCCGAATCGTCAAAAGAATTGTTACAGAAACAGCAATGAAGAATCCTTCTACATCTGAGTGTGATGGTATTCCTGAGTCTCCACCCAGGACCTACATGACTGACAGTAGTTAAAAACCAAAAGGAAGCTACTGGCACAATGAAGGAAGCCCAGAATACTGCCAAGATCAAGATCAAAAATGTTTTTTTGGCTGAGGACAGACAAAGATGGAGGAATTTCATTCAACACAATTGGCATATCACTAAGTAAGTGAGTGTACATAAGTCACAGGAATCAATCCAGTAAGCCTTCTCTCCACTCCTTCGCTCGAATTCTTTCTGCCCAATGAAGTTATAGCTACCTTACAGAGAGATAAGAACAAGTAAGACAAAATGTAAACAAAACCAAGATGGGGACAACATTTGGGAGAAACAACGAGACATACTGGCATTAGAGACAGTTAAAATGTTTCTTTGAATGTGTTTGTGTTTATGACACATCACTCACTCTAGCCGACTCAGCATGTGACTTGAAGGAGGCCTCCCCCCCCCACCCCCTCCCAAGCATCTGCAATGGGTTTGAAACTTATATTTAAATACCACTCTGGAAATTGTTTACAAGAAACCTGCTGTTTTAGGAAATAGCAGGTTTATTCAGACAAGATTCAGGCTTTTATTCAGACACAAAGTGGTTGAAAAGCTATATTTGGAAATAGTGAAAAGTAGGGATAGAGAGGTACCAAGATAGGAGTTATAACAGGGAGTATTGAGATGACCAAAAAGAATGTCTTTAGGATGGGTCTTGGAAAACAAAGTGACCTCATTGTCAAGGTCAAAATCAGGTTTGTTATCATTTGCACAAGTACGTTCAAAGGATTCAAAGTACATTTATTATCAAAGTAGGTATGCAGGGTACAACCCTGAGATTAGTCTTCCCCACAGACAGCCATGAAACAAAGAAAATCATGGAACCTGCTCAAACAAAAATGGTAACCCCCACCCTCACACAGAAAAAACAAATTACAGGTGTCCCCCGCTTTTCGAACATTCACTTTACGAAACCTCATTGTTACGAAAGACCTACATTAGTACCCTGTTTTCGCTTTCAGAAGGTGTTTTCACTGTTACGAAAAAAAAGCAGGGCGCGATAAAAAATCAGCGCGCAAAAAAATCAATGCGCGATAAAAGGCAGCATGCGCCCCGAGCAGCTGCTCTACCCGGATTTGGAACGCCATTACTTTAACACTTGCCTGTGAGCAACCGTTTGCAAGATGAGTTCTATGGTATCAGAAAAGCCTGAAAGAGCTCATAAGGGTGTTACACTTAGCGTAAAACTAGACATAATTAAGCGTTTCGATCGTGGTGAACGAAGTAAGGACAAAGTGAGTTTGGTTTGTGGGAGCTGACAAAGATGATGTTGAAGAGGTTTTGGCATCCCATGACCAAGAACTGATAGATGAAGAGCTGATGCAATTGGAAGAGGAAAGGATAACAATTGAAACCGAATGAGTAACGATAAAGTACGACTTTAATTTTGAAGGGGTACGTCAGTTTGGGGATATTTGCAGGATGGTTTGAGTCCTTACAAAGAACTGTGTGATAGAAAAATGCGCGAGGCTCAGCAATCAAGCAAGCCTTCCACATCAGCCACAGCAGACGACGAACCTCGACCTTCGACATCGAGGCGAGCAGTCATAGGAGAAGATGAGCCGCCCGCTCTAATGGAAACAGACAACGAGATGACACCCCAGTGTCCCACCACCCCAACCCCCAGGCCACGGACAGACGGGAAGATGTGGAATCGATATGGGTAGAGCTGCGTAACACTAAGGGGCAGAAGACGCTGGTGGGAGTTGTGTACAGGCCACCTAACAGTAGTAGTGAGGTCGGAGATGGTATTAAACAGGAAATTAGAAATGTGTGCAATAAAAGAAAAGCAGTTATAATGGGTGACTTCAATCTACATGTAGATTGGGTGAACCAAATTGGTAAAGGTGCTGAGGCAAAGGATTTCTTGGAATGTATGCGGAATGGTTTTTTGAACCAACATGTCGAGGAACCAACTAGAGAGCAGGCTATTCTGGACTGGGTTTTGAGCAATGAGGAAGGGTTAATTAGCGATCTTGTCGTGAGAGGCCCCTTGGGTAAGAGTGACCATAATATGGTGGAATTCTTCATTAAGATGGAGAGTGACATAGTTAATTCAGAAACAAAGGTTCTGAACTTAAAGAGGGGTAACTTTGAAGGTATGAGACGTAAATTAGCTAAGATAGACTGGCAAATGACACTTAAAGGATTGACAGTGGATATGCAATGGCAAGCATTTAAAGGTTGCATGGATGAACTACAACAATTGTTCATTCCAGTTTGGCAAAAGAATAAATCAAGGAAGGTAGTGCACCCGTGGCTGACATGAGAAATTAGGGATAGTATCAATTCCAAAGAAGAAGCATACAAATTAGCCAGAGAAAGTGGCTCACCTGAGGACTGGGAGAAATTCAGAGTTCAGCAGAGGAGGACAAAGGGCTTAATTAGGAAGGGAAAAAAGATTATGAGAGAAAACTGGCAGGGAACATAAAAACAGACTGTAAAAGCTTTTATAGATATGTAAAAAGGAAAAGACTGGTAAAGACAAATGTAGGTCCCCTGCAGACAGAAACAGGTGAATTGATTATGGGGAGCAAGGACATGGCAGACCAATTGAATAATTACTTTGGTTCTGTCTTCACTAAGGAGGACATAAATAATCTTCCAGAAATAGTAGGGGACAGAGGGTCCAGTGAGATGGAGGAACTGAGCGAAATACATGTTAGTAGGGAAGTGGTGTTAGGTAAATTGAAGGGATTGAAGGCAGATAAATTCCCAGGGCCAGATGGTCTGCATCCTAGAGTGCTTAAGGAAGTAGCCCAAGAAATAGTGGATGCATTAGTGATAATTTTTCAAAACTCGTTAGATTCTGGACTAGTTCCTGAGGATTGGAGGGTGGCTAATGTAACCCCACTTTTTAAAAAAGGAGGGAGAGGGAAACCGGGGAATTATAGACCGGTTAGCCTAACGTCGGTGGTGGGGAAACTGCTGGAGTCAGTTATTAAGGATGTGATAACAGCACATTTGGAAAGCGGTGAAATCATCGGACAAAGTCAGCATGGATTTGTGAAAGGAAAATCATGTCTGATGAATGTTGTAGAATTTTTTGAGGATGTAACTAGTAGAGTGGATAGGGGAGAACCAGTGGATGTGGTATATTTGGATTTTCAAAAGGCTTTTGACAAGGTCCCACACAGGAGATTAGTGTGCAAACTTAAAGCACACGGTATTGGGGGTAAGGTATTGGTGTGGGTGGAGAATTGGTTGGCAGACAGGAAGCAAAGAGTGGGAATAAACGGGACCTTTTCAGAATGGTAGGCAGTGACTAGTGGGGTACCGCAAGGCTCAGTGCTGGGACCCCAGTTGTTTAAAATATATATTAATGACTTGGATGAGGGAATTGAATGCAGCATCTCCAAGTTTGCAGATGACACGAAGCTGGGTGGCAGTGTTAGCTGTGAGGAGGATGCTAAGAGGATGCAGGGTGACTTGGATAGGTTGGGTGAGTGGGCAAATTCATGGCAGATGCAATTTAATGTGGATAAATGTGAAGTTATCCACTTTGGTGGCAAAAATAGGAAAACAGATTATTATCTGAATGGTGGCCGATTAGGAAAAGGGGAGGTGCAACGAGACCTGGGTGTCATTATACACCAGTCATTGAAAGTGGGCATGCAGGTACAGCAGGCGGTGAAAAAGGCGAATGGTATGTTGGCATTTATAGCGAGAGGATTCGAGTACAGGAGCAGGGAGGTACTACTGCAGTTGTACAAGGCCTTGGTGAGACCACACCTGGAGTATTGTGTGCAGTTTTGGTCCCCTAATCTGAGGAAAGACATCCTTGCCATAGAGGGAGTACAAAGAAGGTTCACCAGATTGATTCCTGGGATGGCAGGACTTTCATATGAAGAAAGACTGGATGAACTGGGCTTGTACTCGTTGATATTTAGAAGATTGAGGGGGGATCTGATTGAAACGTATAAAATCCTAAAGGGATTGGACAGGCTAGATGCAGGAAGATTGTTCCCGATGTTGGGGAAGTCCAGAACGAGGGGCCACAGTTTGAGGATAGAGGGGAAGCCTTTTAGGACCGAGATTAGGAAAACTTCTTCACACAGAGAGTGGTGAATCTGTGGAATTCTTTGCCACAGGAAACAGTTGAGGCCAGTTCATTGGCTATATTTAAGAGGGAGTTAGATATGGCCCTTGTGGCTACAGGGGTCAGGAGGTATGGAGGGAAGGCTGGGGTGGGGTTCTGAGTTGGATGATCAGCCATGATCATAATAAATGGCGGTGCAGGCTCGAAGGGCCGTATGGCCTACTCCTGCACCTATTTTCTATGTTTCTATGTTTCTATACCGATTCATGGAGAATGCAATGGTAGTCCGGAGGCACACAGCACATCTTTAAGAAAAAAGCCGAAATAAACATGCTAATTAATTAGGTGTCGCCGACACATAATTGTCGGCCCAGATCAGAGACGACGCAATCGGAAATCGGCACTGATCTGGGCCAACAATTACGTGCCAGGTGGCACCTAATTAATTAGCATGTTTGTTTCGGCTTTTTTCTTAAAGATGTGCTGTGTGCCTCCCTGCTACCGCTGGACCCCTGCATGCTTCGCGGCAATGTATCGCTTGGCGGCCTGGAGGGTAGGGGCCACTGCACCACCCAACCTGCGACGACTCAGTCTAACACACCATCATCAGTGTGCTTGGCGCTGTCTTCCCGATTCCGGTAAGTGATACTACACTGTTAATACATTATTTCTACTTTATATAGGCTGTGTATTTTTACGTGTTATTTGGTATGATTTGGCAGCTTCATAGCTTACTAGAGAGCGCTTGCGCTGTGTTTTTGCCAACAGCGCTTGCGTGAGACTTTCTGCTGACAGCGCTTGCGTGAGATTTTCGCTTCGGCGAACAGTGCAGTAATGATTGTGGAAAAGTATTTCTACTTTACATAGGCTGTGTATTTATCATATCATTCCTGCTTTTACTATATATTACTGTTATGTTAGGTTTTATGTGTTATTTGGCATGATTTGGTAGGTTATTTTTGGGTCTGCGAACGCTCACAAAATTTTCCCTTATAAATAAATGGTAATTGCTTCTTCGCTTTACGACATTTCGGCTTACGAACCATTTCATAGGAACGCTGTACCTTTGGATGGCGGGGGAAACCTGTACTCAAATGGCATCAAGAAAGAATGAGCGTAAACAATATAAAACACAAAATTGAAACACTCCGTATTCAGTTCAGCTCAGTTTCCATTATCTGCAGGCCGCCCCAATTCAAAGTTGCCCAAAATAGCAACAGAAAAACAAGTGAGCAGGAACTGCAGTCTGATCCACAAACCGCAGACACAGAACTTCGGTACCATCATCTGACAGCATCGAGGGAGAGAGAGACCATTCGAATGCTGGGGCTTTTCCCTCGGGAGCATTGAGCAAGAGGGAGAGAGAGACCTTCACACACAGCCACCCTCCTCCTGGAACTTCCTGGAACCTTCTCAGAGACAACATTGTTCTCAACGTTGCATTGAGAAACCTACTTGCAGCAGCATCACAGGCACATAGACTCAGATTAGCAGCATTCACAAGAAAAACATAAATTAAGCACTATTATATCCAAATTTTACAAGAAAGAATACAATAAGAACAAAAGTAGCTCATACAAGGTATCAAGCTGGAACCCAACAGCTCTGTGCCTATTTCCTGGGCACAAAACTGTTACCTAAACATCCGGTCTGATCAAGCACGTGGTTCTTCCAGAGAACTCGCCCAGACTCAATGGCTTGAATGCCATCAGAGTGTATAATATTCTTGCTCCAGAAAGTAAAAAAGGGGCCTTGCCTTGGTCAATGTTCTCCCTATCAGCTCTGCTAAAGTGTATAAAAAGGGCCCGTAGGATCACTGGGGACCCAAGCCACCCCAACCACAATCTATTCCAGCTACTACCATCTGGGAAGCAGTACCACAGCATAAAAGCCAAGATCAACGGTCTCTGGGACAGCTTCTTCCATCAGGCCATCAGACTGATGAACTCACGCTGACTTGAGTGTACTCTATATTACATTGGCTGTTCTATTTATTATAAATTAATATAAATTGCTATGATTGCACATTGCAATGGAGACGTAACAATTTTTATTCCTCATGTATGTGATGGATGTACGAAATAAAGTCAATTCAATTCAAGAAAACAGTGTAAGTGAAACCTGTTTGCCAAGAAGCTGGCAAAATTGGGTGCAGTTTAGGTTTTATTCCTTGCCTGGTTTATTGTCCGTTAAGCTCTGGAGGATAATATCGAGGCGGTTAAATCCTTTAGGTGTATCCACCAGCAAGTTAGGCTGTAATTATCACTGGGTACTAAACTACTGCTCGTGGCATCCTGCTGTATCTAATGGGATCCAATACACAAGAGCAGAATATTACTTCACTGTAAAATCCTTGAGCAATGTGATAATGCATATGTAAAAACACCTGCTTCGGACGAGGGTGAGTGATGTTTAAAAATGCATAAAGATGTTGATTTTAATTCTCTGGCATATCATAAGCACAAAGTTTGGCAGATGGAGGATCTGAATGTTTGGATCTACAATGACTGCTTGATACATAATAGGCAATTATGGTAAATACGTTCAATGGCAGTGCAATAAGACAACATCTGCTCAAGCTGGAGATCCCACATACTAAGATCCCACATACGCTCTGCTGCAAAGTAATTTAACACTTAAAAAACGATGAACTTGAATGAAGTTTACTTACCTTTCGGTAAATTTTTCTGTGAGGAATCTGATGGCAGGGAATTGTAATACAACTTCGATTACAGATGGTCATGCTGACACTGAGGACTTCCCAGCGGAGGTAGAGAAAGAGTTAAATTTCTCCTCACTCTGTTACAGATTTGTGGCTCTCTTACAACTTCAGGGGCATTCCTTTAAGCACCGTCATGAGAATTTCACTTCCTCTGGGAATACGGTCTTGAAATACGTGCACTGGAAACATTCTGTTTTTAATTCCATGCAGTGATTTCGAAAAGCATCATATCGTTGGACAATTTTCTAGCATACTGGAGCCACAAGGTTTGAGCCGGAAATTTAAAACTTACATCTGCTGGAAAGAGTTGGAATTGAGTTAGGACAGGATTGGTAAACATTTAAGTCCTTTCCTTGTCACTTCTTTAACCTATTTGACCTCTAATATAAGGCATAGGAGGAGAATTAGGCCATTCAGCCCTTCAAATCCATACTGCCATTCCATCATGGCTGATATATGATCTCTCTCAACACCATTCTCCTGCTTTCTCCCCATAACCTTTGACTCTACCCCTACTAATCAAGAACTTATCAACCTCTGCTTTCAATATACTCAATGGTTTGGCTTCCACATCTGTCTGTGGCAATTAATTCCACAGATTCACCACCCTCTGGCCAAAGAAATTCTTCTGCATCTGTGTTCAAAAGAGATGTTCTTCTATTCTGAGGCTGTGGTCTTTGGTCTCAGACTCCCCTGTTATGTTTTGTAACTCCTTAAGCAAATCGAAAGAAAAACACAGGAGCTGGGGATACTCGTGTAATTAGTTTATTTCTCTTTAGTGAGGCACACACACATGACGTGATGGTTTAATGATGTACGCCATTCACATACTTCTTACATAAAACCCATAATGAATTATGTAAACAAACAAAGAATGCTTAATCAAACCATATATTTACAATATTACTCAAATATTACTGAAACATTGAATACACTACACTCCTCCCTGCTTGGCTATAAATTCCAACTCAATGTAGAATCCATCTCAACTCGAATACGTAACGCATTGCTCTCTGGTTATCTTATATACAGTATCCTATAGAACAAAACTACTACATAGGGATCCATAACACAGTAAACTTTGAGACTTGTGGCTGTGAAACAGTCTCGGGTTCTGGGGCTTCCTCCATGGTGGTTGTAGCAGTTGACTCTGGGACTGCAGGAAATGGTTCTGACAGCTCTGGCCACCTTTCTTCTCTAACAATTGACTCTGCTCACCTCAGCTGATTGACGTGCCATCTTCAGATGATATCAGATGCAATCTCCACCTGTGTAGGAGAGCAGTTCAGTTCGTTCCTTAATCATTCCAAGTACAGTACCCACCTTTGATCATCTCTGTAGTTCCTCATCAGGACCGCTTGTCCAGGAATGAAACATCGAACCTCCTTGTGTGTGGTGCCCTCAATTTGTCTCAGCTGTCTGTGCTGCATACTTTTGAGATTGGGTTTGGGGAGTTCCAAGTGTGAGCACAGTGATGACTCTGGAATAGCGTGGCTAGTGACTTGTTGGTTGTGGAATGTACTGTTCTTGGCAACTTCTAGACGTGTTGGCATCACAAGCGGTTTAATCTGCTGATCTATCCCAGGCCACCAGACAAAGCTTTCAGCCAACGCTTTCATCTTAACTACGGCTAGAAGACTGGCAAGTAGCTCCTCCAACATTTTAGCTCCCAGCTTTCATTGTACAACAACTCTCAATCCCCACACAAGGCAACCCCCGTCAAGGGCAAGTTCATCCTGGCATTGGTAAAAGTGTGGGAAACTGGATTTTCTGCTGCACAGTCCAGCCATTTTGGGTTGCCACATAGGCCTGAGACAGTGTAGGGTATTTTCTGATTTCTCTTTGGATCATCTCTGCTGTAATAGGGAGATTTTCAATTTGCATTAGGGAGAATACATAAAGAGGAATGCTCTCTTTTATAAATTTCTCTGGTATTTTCTTTTCCAAGGGTAAATGGGGCATTTCCATGATGAGCTGTCCTCTTGAATTCGAACTTGCAATTGTATCCTCCACGAAACAGAGCCCATCCCTGCTTTCTTGTGGCTGTTAGTGGAACACCCTTCTGTGGACTGAACATGGACGCTAGTGGCTGATGATCAATAATGAGGGTAAACTCTCTCCCATACAAGTATTGATTGATACATTTTATACCCCAAACCAGACACAAGACCTCTCTGTCAATCCGTGCGTAATTTTTCTCTACAGGGGAATGCAATGCAAAGGCTATGGGGTATTCACTTACATCACTCATAACATGGGACATGGCTGCACCTATCCCATAAGGCAAGGCATCACAGGCAATCTTCACTGGATGATGTGAATCATAATATGTCAGTACAGTGTCTGACATCACTGTTTCCTTTACCTTTTGGAAAGCCATGTCACACTGCTTTGTCCATTGCCATTTCTTCCCAATCTGCAGTAATGAGTTCAAGGGGTGGAGCACAGTAGGCAGGTTTGGCAGGAACCTGTTATAGTAATTGACAAATCCTGAAAAAATGACTGCAACTGTGACACATCCTTTGGCTTTGGGGCATCCGCCACTGCTTAAATTTTCTCAGCACACTTGTGTAAATCTTGTGTGTCAACACTATGACCACATTAAGTGATGCTTGGTTTAAAGAACTCATACTTATTTCATTGTACTCTGAGCCCATAATCTCCTAATTCTTTAACACTGTTTTGAGATTTTGGAGATGTTTCTTGTCATCCTTATCGGTAACAATGGCATCATCCAAGTAACGCTGAGTGCCTGGCAGCCTTAGAGCACCTGGAAAAGGTGCTATTTTTCAACAGGTAGGTAATCATCTCGGGTTCATTTTAAAATTTCCTCATTGCCATTGTTATGTTTTGTAGTTCCAGTAACTATTGAAGAAGACAGAGGAGCTGGGGAAACTTGTGAATTTAGTTTCTTCTTCTTTAGTGATGCATGCACATATGACGTATACCATTCACATACTTTTACATATAACCCATAATGAATTATGTAAGCAAAGAAAGAATGCTTAATCAAACAATAGATTTACAGTATTACTCAAATGTTACCGAACTATTAAATATTCAACATACCCCACTATAGGAAACATATGGGTCTCTGCCCAAAATGTCGACTGTATTTTTATCCATAGATGCTGCCTGGCCTGCAGAGTTGCTCCAGCATTTTGTGTGTGTTCCTTGGATTTCCAGCATCTGCTGATTTTCTCTTGTTTGTGATTTGCCCACGATAGGAAACATTCTCTCCATATCTAATGTATTTCAGCCTTTCAATATTTGATAGGTTTCAATGAAATTCCCACCCCCCCCCCTCTAAACTCCAGTGAGTACAGGCCCAGAGCCATCAAATGCTTGTTGGCTAAAAATATTGACTATCTATTCATTTCCATAGATGCTGTCTCTCCTGATGAGTTCCTCCAGCATTTTGGGTGTGTTGCTTGGATTTCCAGCATCTGTAGAATCTCTTGTGTTTATGATTTGCTTCTCATACATTAATCCCTTCACTCCTGGGATTATTATTTCTTCATTGCTATATTTCTTTATTTTGTCCAGTATATTTTTTAATTGTGTGTACTTATGACGTGTCTTGAAACCTGCCACCAGCTTCTGAGAGATGGTGAAGTTGAGAGGCAGAAGTTGGCACTTAATACCTTCTACTCGTAATAAAGATAGGCTTTTATCTGTCATAAAAAAATAAAGTGAAATGCGTTGTTTGTGCGAAATCAAAGAAGCGAGGATAGCATTGGGGCAGCTTGCATTGTCCCCACACTTCCAGCACCAACATAGTAGGTCCACGGCTTGCTAACACTAACTCACTTTTGGAACGTGGGTGGAAACTGGAGCACCGGAAGGAAACCCGCGTGGCCATGGGAAGAAGGTACAAACTCTTCTTAGACAGTGGTCACCTGATTGGTGATTGCTGGTGCTGTAAAACGATTGAGCTAAACACTATGCCACTGTGCCACCGCTAGAGACAAAAGCTGCAACAAGACAGTGTTCACAGGTCTACTGGAAAAGTGGGACATCTTTTGGAATATTTTTGAATAAGGTGAGGAAATAAGTGTAATGTGTTTTTTAATTTACATACCTATTTTAAAAATAATCTATTCACAAGGGCAGGGTATTAGTGAAGAAGTTAAAATCAAAATGCACAAGTACATGTATGCACAGATGCCTAGAAAAAAAACTACTTGCAGCATCATCACAGGCACATAACATCATGCAAGCACCATTCACAAGAAAAACATCCATTAAATGTAAATTATACACATTTTTTTGTAAGAAAGCACAATTTGAACAACAAAAATAACTGAAAGAGCCTATTTCAAAGTTGCTGGTGAACACAGCAGGCCAGGCAGCATCTCTAGGAAGAGGACTGGTCTTGACGAAGGGTCTCGGCCTGAAACGTCGACTGTACCTCTTCCTAGAGATACTGCCTGGCCTGCTGTGTTCACCAGCAACTTTGATGTGTGTTGCTTGAATTTCCAGCATCTGCAGAATTCCTCGTGAAAGAGCCTATTGCTATATTTCACTCCTTAGAATGAAATTTTGCACTGTAGTTTGATGGGACAGTTTCTCAGATTCAGCAATTAACATTTTCTGTACGAATTGTTTTATTATTAGCATTGATTTCTTTCAGAACTTGTGTAAAGCAGAAACCAAGGAAGAAGCTACTGAAAATACATTTAGTATTTGTATGATGTTTTCCTGCAAACACAATTTCGACATTGGGCCCAGTAACTATTTTAAGCTCATGAGGTTTTACATTCCATAGACTTAGTTCAGTGGCCTGACCAAAAGACCATAAGTTGTTGTGATGCCAGTTAAACCTAACTCCACAGTCAATTTTGTAGTAGTTGATGGTTTAGTATAGCTGACTTAACAGTACAAATAGAACAGTAAATTGATTTTGTTTTTCAAATCACACTCAGCTTACTTTAGAAGGAAAGGGAAACCACAGAGTAAAGAGATTTAAGGGATGACTCACCAGGTAAAAACCCCATGGGGCCCTAGTGGCGTGCTTAACATCTTCCATACCAGGTTATCTCTTCACTGAAGTTACCTTCCTGAAAGGCAGCTTAGGTGAGATTTGTATCTCAGTATAACACAGGAGACATTTGGCCTCTTATGTTTGTTCAATTAAAAAATGAGACAAGATCATTCTTTTCCAAAAGTTGTGCAATGTTTTTCTTTTCAAATATTTGGTGCATTTCCATTTGAAGTTGTATTTAAGTGTCTGCACTATTTTTTTCCAGTAGCTCGTTTAGGTCCTTGGAAGTATATTTCATTTATACTTTGATGAAGTCCCACATAGGAGATTAGTGGGCAAAATTAGGGCACATGGTATTGGGGGCAGAGTACTGACATGGATTGAAAATTGGCTGGCTGACAGAAAACAAAGAGTAGCGATTAACGGGTCCCTTTTGGAATGGCAGGCAGTGACCAGTGGGGTACCGCAGGGTTCAGTGCTGGGACCACAGCTGTTTACAATATATATTAATGATTTAGAGGAGGGAATTAAAAGTAACATTAGCAAATTTGCCGATGACACAAAGCTGGGTGGCAGTGTGAAATGTGAGGAGAATGTTATGAGAATGCAGGGTGACTTGGACAGGCTGGGTGAGTGGGCAGATGCATGGCAGATGCAGTTTAATGTGGATAAATGTGAGGTTATCCACTTTGGTGGCAAGAACAGGATGGCAGATTATTATCTAAATGGAGTCAAGTTAGGAAAAGGGGAAGTACAACGAGATCTAGGTGTTCTTGTACATCAGTCACTGAAAGCAAGCATGCAAGTACAGCAGGCAGTGAAGAAAGCTAATGGCATGCTGGCCTTCATAACAAGGGGAATTGAGTATAAGAGCAAAGAGGTCCTTCTGCAGCTGTACAGGGCCCTGGTGAGACCACACCTGGAGTACTGTGTGCAGTTTTGGTCTCCAAATTTGAGGAAGGACATTCTTGCTATTGAGGGAGTGCAGCGTAGGTTCACAAGGTTAATTCCCGGGATGGCGGGACTGTCATATGTTGAAAGATTGGAGCGACTGGGCTTGTATACTCTGGAATTTAGAAGGCTGAGAGGAGATCTTATTGAAACATATAAGATTATTAAGGGATTGGACATGCTGCAGGCAGGAAGCATGTTCCCACTGGTGGGTGAGTCCAGAAGCAGAGGCCACAGTTTAAGAATAAGGGGTAGGCCATTTAGAATGGAGTTGAGGAAAAACTTTTTCACCCAGAGAGTGGTGGATATATGGAATGCTCTGCCCCAGAAGGCTGTGGAGGCCAAGTCTCTGGTTGCTTTCAAGAAAGAGATGGATAGAGCTCTTAAAGACAGTGGAATCAAAGGTTATGGGGATAAGGCAGGAACTGGATACTGATTGTGGATGATCAGCCATGATCACAGTGAATGGCGGTGCTGGCTCGAACAGCTGAATGGCCTACTCCTGCATCTATTGTCTATTGCTATTTATTTAGTGATACAGTATGAAACAGGCCCTTCTGGCTCTTTGAGACACATCGCTCAGTGACCCCCCCCCCCCGATGGCTCCCAATTTAACCCTAACCTAATCATGGGTCAATTTACAATAACCAATTAACTAGTATGTCTTTGGAAACCAGAGCACCTGGAGGAAACCCATGCATTCCAAGGGGAGGGCATACAAACTCCTTACAGAGGATGTTGGGAATGAACTCCAAACTCTGACACCCCAAAGCTGTGATAGCGTCACGCTAACCACTACATTACCGTGGCACACGGCTGCCTATTTGAACAGGACAGAACTATTCAAACCCTCATTTCCTCTGCTATTCAATTAGAGCTTAGCTCACCTGCACCACAATTCCATCTGAATACTTGCGTTCAACCACGTTAATACTGTCCTATCAGAAAACAAATTTGTGCTTTGAGCTTGCAAATGGCCTGCTGAGTCTTGATAACGTAAACATGAAACCTGGACTAATTCCATACTATGATTTGAACCCCTAATCCCTCTCTTACAAAACTGAGGCCTGCCCACATTTTGTATTTGACATGTACCTTCAGATTTTTTGGCACGTTTAATTTAAATCTTTCACTTCTGTGATATCTGAAGATGTTTTCTTTCCCTGTCAGTTTCAACATACAGATTGATGCTACAAAGCCTTGAAGGTATATTACTTAGGTGCCTCAATATTAACTCTGTAATGGATGCTGTGGGCAATTAAAAGATTCTGTCTGATCAAAAAAATAAGAAGGAAAAAAAATATACTCGGGGGCCACTTTATTAGGTACACCTGTACACCAGTTTGTTAATGCAAACATCTAATCAGCCAATTACGTGCGGCAACTCAGTGCATAAAAACATGCAGACGTGGTCAAGAGGTTCAGTTGTTCAAACATCAGAATGGAGACGAAATGTGATCTAAGTGACTTTGACCGTGGAATGATTGTTGGTGTCAGACAGGGTGGCTTGAGTATCTCAGAAAATGCTGATCCCTTGGGATTTTCATGCACAACAGTCTCCAGTGTTTATAGAGAATGGTGCAAAAACAATAAACTTCCTGTGAACAGCAGTCCTGTGGGCAAAAATGCCTTGTTAATGGAAGAGGTCTGAGGAGAATGGCCAGGCTAGTTCAAGATGACTGGAAGGTGACAGTAACTCAAATAACAACGTATTACAACAGTAGTGTGCATCTCTGAATGCTCAATATGTTGGACCTTGAAGTGGATTGGCTACTGCAACAGAGGACTGCACTGGGTTCCACTCCTGTATTTAATTACATGGCCACTGAGTGTGTGTTGGCTGAGATTTGGAAATAAGAACATTAATAAAGGTGTTGTGGAGGAGGGTTGCAAGTAGCATTTGAGGATGAGCCCAGACGCATGGTTGTTAACTTGAACCTCTTAGTTATGAAAACAATATCCCTGGGGAACCTTATTGAAGTTTTCTTCTCCTTTAAGATACTCCATAGAACCTATCTTTATGGACCAGCCTTTGGGAACCTGCAGTGAAATCTATGCCACATGGGTGTTCAGTTGTACATGGTAACCGTTTCTGCAAAGTACTTTGGAGGGGTTGTTGTTATTTTATGGATGTTCCATAAATGCAAGTTCTTGTTATCATTATTCATTTTATTTATTTATTTAGAGAGTCAATATTGTAACAAGCCCAATGAACCTGTGCTGCCCAATTGCACTCACGCA
Source organism: Mobula hypostoma (assembly GCF_963921235.1). NCBI lineage: Eukaryota > Metazoa > Chordata > Chondrichthyes > Myliobatiformes > Myliobatidae > Mobula > Mobula hypostoma. Next base: position 59,187,241 of record NC_086116.1, on the reverse strand, counting down.
ATCAATTAACCTACTAACACGTACCACTTTTTGGAACGTGGGAGGAAACCAGAGCAGGTAATGAGAGAGAGAAGAAAAGCTTCTACATACTAAACCTTAAAATTAAATTAATACCAAGGATTAAAGGGAAGGTCTTCGTACCCTGAGAAACACACACAAACTGCTAGAGGATCTCAGCAGGTCAGGCAGTATCTATAGAAATGAATAAACAGTTGACGTTTTGGGCCAAGACCCTTCGTCAGGACTGAGAAGGAAGGGGGAAGATACAAGAATAAAAAGGTAGGGAGAGGGGAAGGAGGACTGGCTAGAAGATGATAGGTGAAGTGAGGTGGGTGGGAAAGGTGAAGGGCTGGAAAGGAAGGAATCTGATAGGAGAGGAGAGTGGACCATAGGAGAAATGCTGAGTATCCTGGACAGTAAATTTAAATTGGTTCCCAGACATATGGAACTTGCAACTAGAGGCTAGCCCCACTGTATATCAGATGCAGGAAAAGTAAATCAAGATCAAAGGAGGAAAAAAAACAAATTTACAAAGCTCATCTTGTGACAAAACATACTTTATTATATTATAGTCTAATTTAATTTAAAATTATAGTCTGAGGTTCCTGCCCCCAAATGTACAGTTCAGATAATCTTTATGTACTCTTGTACTTTGCCTTAGTTCTATTAAGACTCAAAGACACAATGGTTCAAGTTCGAGCTCAAATTTAATTGTCATTCAACCATACACGAATACCCCATGAATACAGCCAAACAAAACAGAGTCACTCCAGGACTAAGGTGCAAAACACAGTACCAACAGTTATACACAGCGCAAGGCACATATAGAATATATAAAATAGCAGTAACCAGTGTGAATATATATATATATAGTTCAAGTCCCTGAATGCTGTCCTCCAAATTGATGGTGCATGGGTGTTGTTGGCAAGAACAAGCCGTCCTGAGCAGTCTGCAGATGAAAGTTTACTGAGCGAATACTGGAGAGCAGTGTTAATGGGAGGGGACAACTCCAATCCAGCATAGTAGCCACGCAACACAGCCTCCAGCATCTCCTCCTCTGGATGGCTGCAACAGGCAAGCCTGCGGCATGATGACTAGTCCTCACTACAACGAAGGCCGTGCAGCTCCCCTTCCTTTGGTCTTGCCAATAAACCAGTGAACCAGCCTTGCAGTATCTTACATTATCAATGTCTAATAAGATCTTGTGATCACATGAAAAACATCCAAGACAATCACTTGCTGTTAGACTGCACCCCACTTTCACACACAGCTCTGATACTTCTCTGTAGCTAGTGGCAACACTGTTCACACCAAGTCTACCTCCTCTGCTATCGAGCAACTCGCTGATGAGATAGATCTGCAGTACTTGATTTGTGAAAGGAAAATCATGTCTGATGAATCTCACAGAATTTTTTGAGGATGTAACTAGTAGAATGGACAGGGGAGAACCAGTGGATGTGGTATATTTGGATTTTCAAAAGGCTTTTGACAAGGTCCCACACAGGAGATTAGTGTGCAAACTTAAAGCACACGGTATTGGGGGTAAGGTATTGATGTGGATAGAGAATTGGTTGGTAGACAGGAAGCAAACAGTGGGAATAAACGGGACCTTTTCAGAATGGCAGGCAGTGACTAGTGGGGTACCACAAGGCTCAGTGCTGGGACCCCAGTTGTTTACAATATATATTAATGACTTAGATGAGGGAATTAAATGCAGCATCTCCAAGTTTGCGGATGACACGAAGCTGGGCGGCAGTGTTAGCTGTGAGGAGGATGCTAAGAGGATGCAGGGTGACTTGGATAGGTTGGGTGAGTGGGCAAATTCATGGCAGATGCAATTTAATGTGGATAAATGTGAAGTTATCCACTTTGGTGGCAAAAATAGGAAAACAGATTATTATCTGAATGGTGGCCGATTAGGAAAAGGGGAGGTGCAATGAGACCTGGGTGTCATTATACACCAGTCATTGAAAGTGGGCATGCAGGTACAGCAGGTGGCGAAAAAGGAGAATGGTATCCTGGCATTCATAGCAAGAGGATTCGAGTACAGGAGCAGGGAGGTACTACTGCAATTATACAAGGCCTTGGTGAGACCACACCTGGAGTATTGTGTGCAGTTTTGGTCCCCTAATCTCAGGAAAGACATTCTTGCCATAGAGGGAGTACAAAGAAGGTTCACCAGATTGATTCCTGGGATGGCAGGACTTTCATATGATGAAAGACTGGATCGACTAGGCTTATACTCGTTGGAATTTAGAAGATTGAGGGGGGATCTGATTGAAACGTATAAAATCCTAAAGAGATTGGACAGGCTAGATGCAGGAAAATTGTTCCCGATGTTGGGGAAGTCCAGAACGAGGGGTCACAGTTTGAGGATAAAGGGGAAGCCTTTTAGGACCGAGATTAGGAAAAGCTTCTTCACACAGAGAGTGGTGAATCTGTGGAATTCTCTGCCACAGGAAACAGTTGAGGCCAGTTCATTGGCTATATTTAAGAGGGAGGTAGATATGGCCCTTGTGGCTAAAGGGATCAGGGGGTATGGAGGGAAGGCTGGTACAGGGTTCTGAGTTGGATGATCAGCCATGATCATACTGAATGGCGGTGCAGGCTCAAAGGGCCGAATGGCCTACTCCTGCACCTATTTTCTGTGTTTCTATGTTTTTATGTTAATGTCCACCAATGTGTTGCAATTGTTGAAAAAGACACTTTAAAAAGACAAAAATACCTTTGTTTGGCCTTGGAGAGGCCACCATGTCTGAAGGCACGCTAACTTACAGGTCAGTAGCGTAGTGATTAGTACAATACTATTACAGCTCAGGGCGTTGGAGCTTAGAGTTCAGTTTGCAATGTCAGCTGTAAGGGTCTGCACGCCCTCGCTGTGGAATACATGGGTCTTTCTTGGAGCTCTGGTTTCCTCCCACAGTTCAAAGACATACTGGTTAGTAGCTGAATTGGCCAGTTTAAATTGTCCTGTGATTACGCAAGGTTTAAGTCGGGGGTTGCTGGGCGGCGTGGGTCAAAGGGCCAGAAGGGCCTGTTCTGCTCTGTTTCTCAATAAAATAAAATTATCCATTCAGTTTGGTTAGACATTTTAGAAATATTTCACCCAATTTTAGGCTCCATTACAGAGAGCAAAATTTGAACAGATGTAAATTGATAATCCATCTTAAATCTGCCCATTCTTGCTGGCAAGGGTAGCTTAACATCTGGGCTTACAGGGGTTTGGAAATGTTGCTGTGGTCGTGGCTCTAAGTGTACAAAAATGTGAATGAAAATATGCTAATGTCCAAGACTTCCAACACTGAATCCTTTTTACGTGACACAAGTCATTGCATGAGAGAAATGTTCAGCTGTTGACAGATCAGTAGTGACAAATTTCCACTGAACTACAAGACAGGAAACCACAAAATAAAAAAAACAAGCAGTATCCCCACAGAAAACATTTTTTTACAGAATTCCCAGTAACTGTTGGTATTGAAGCTCAGATAACCTTTTCAAGTTGCTGTTGGCTGGAGAGGAAGGGAGAGGGGCGGTAACTGAAAGAGACTCCACCTGCAGGTTTGAAATGGGCATTGAGGAGGGAGTAAAGCATTGTTGAAAGTGAGCAGCGGAGAAGGACTGAGTGACTGGTTTTTGACTACGGCTGGCTTCAAGCACATCAGAGTATTCACTTGGAGCCTTATCCCTGCATTGTTTAACCTCGTCATTTGGATTATCTTGGTTATGAATTGCAGCAAATGACTTGGCCAGTAACTTGGCCTTCCCTATTTCAGTGACGGTCATTTTGCCCTTATCAGTCAATGCTGGAGTATTGTTGTCCCTACATATCCCCACTATTTTCTGAATCACAAAAAGGATTTGGAGCCTAGGTCCTAGCTTTAAAGAGCAGCATTTGGGGATGCACCGCGATCCCAGCAGTAATTGCAGGCAGCACGTTGGAACGCGGTCCGGGAGTTCTATAAGCTGCAGAGGAGGATTGGGCACTTCAGTCGTTGCTGCTGTTCTTGGGCTGGCAAGACATTACGGGACATTCTCCTGGTTCAGTGCTCAGACATGATGGCAAGACATTATGGGACATTCTTCTGGTTCAGTGCTTAGACATGATGGCAAGACATTCTCCTGGTTCAGTGCTTAGACATGATGGGACATTCTCCTGGTTCAGTGCTACTTTACAGTATAGGTTCTTGGAGCATTTAATGACACTGGATTCAGTTTTCTGTTTAGAAGATGATATTAGGAACGGATAGTCCAGTTGGGGGTAGTAATGCACCTTTAAGTTGGACTGCCAACTGCCATTAAAAGACAGAAGAAGAAGAAGCCACTATTGAAGCAAAGCAGTGATCATCCCAGCTACAGCAGGTTATAGAGAAGGGGAGTGAGGAAACTGATAGAGAAAGGAAGGGGGGAAACCGTGATAGGGAAAGGAAGGGAGCAAACTGTAGAGAGGTGTAAAAACAGGAAAGGTTATGATAAAAATGTGCTTCTGCTGGATCAGCAACTAATATTAATGAAAGAGCATGGAACTGATTAGTGAATAGAACCTGGTGCAAATATGGCCATGGCCCACTGAGTTTTCAATCACCCACTAGTTTATTTCTCCGTAGTTTCCACAAAAATCTAAATACTGTACATAGTTTGTTTAAGTTTGAATATGTACTGTACAACTGTTCGAAATGAAGGAAATCTGCCAGTCTAAGTACAGGTTATCCACTTACTGTTCATTGCTTATTAACTGAAAATTATAGGCCAGGAAAGCACTGAAGGAGTTTGATTTAACCTCAGTTAAAGGGGCATCTGTTACTTCCCTGTTAGAATCTATTTCTCACTTTCTTTCTCTCCGTCCTCTCAGTCTCACTTTCTTTGTGTCCTCTTCTTCCACTCCTCATCATTTCCCATTACCTCAACCACTCAAACTGCTCTTGTCTCTCCTTGTTCACTCAATAACTAATTGTGAATTGAAACCTTGGCAACAATATACCCTGCTGTCTTTCATTTACTGGTACTTTGAGTGAAACAGTAAATTTATTAACTTTTTTCTCTTCAGTGATTCATGCTTTTTTTTAAATGCAGATTCACCTATTCTCCACATCTTGGAACCAGGTCGCAACCCTTGGTTTAATGGCATTGAATGAGAAAGTCATAGTCATAGAGAAGTACAGCCAAGAAGCAAGCCTTTTGGCCCATCTAGTCCATGCTGAAACTATTTAAACTGCCTGCTCCCATCGATCTGCACGGGGACCATAGCTCTCCAGACCCCGACTATCCATGTACCAATCCAGACTCGGGCTCATGTGCACCACTTATGCTGGCAGCTCATTCCCCCACTCTCCTGACCCTGTCAGTGAAGAAGTTTCTGTCTGTCTGTATCTTGTTTTACGGCGATTGGCATCCAGCTTAATGGTGCATTACCGCCACCCTCTGCTCCAGAATGTGCACTAGACATACATTCTAAATCCCTTCAGCCAATCTCACACACACACACACACACACAAACCTACACTTCGCCCTCCCATCTTTGACCATCCTAGTATCCTATTCCTGTTTATTCGTCACATTCTATAAAAAACCCCTGTACCCCTTAAAAATGCTAAAAATACCCGGACTTGTGCTCTCTCACCCATGCCCAGCAACCCTTTTAATGTGAATTCCTGCATCCCCAACTCCCTTAATTTATTTCTCATCATCTCTCTCTGTATCCCATACTTCCTGCAACTCAGAACTACATGTTCTGCTGACTCCTCTTCCTGACATTCCTCACACAATCCTGTCTGGTGTTTCCCTACCATTTTCAATGTGTTGTTTAATGCACAATGCCCCAGCCTTAACCTAGTCCACACAATTTCCTCTCTTCTGTTTCCATTACCTACCCTAGTAACTGCAACACTCTTTTGTATTTGATATAAATGCCTCCCTTTCCCCTCCCTGTCCCATCTTTCTTGCCACATTCGGTTGACTTTTTCCCAGATTACACACTTAACCTCTGCTTTACTGATACTAATGTGCATTTCCATATTTTCTTTCTTTAACGCCCTCTTTGCCAACTCATCCACCCTCTCATTCCCCTTCACCCCTTCATGTGCTGGAACCCATAGAAATTTTACCTGACCTCCCTGATTTGCAATTCTTGTAACTAACTGAAGGACTTCATAAAGTACATCTTGCCGACTGTTTGTGTGAAAAGACCTTAAACTTGCTAGAACTGAGGATGAATCTGAACATATCAATGCTTTGGCTTGTCTGGCTTTCTGCACCCATTGCAACGCAACCAATACTGCCAGCATCTCCACTGTAAACACACCTAACTTATTAGATGTTCTTCTGCTGATTCCAATTTCTTTTGCTGGTATTACCACCCCAAACCCTGTCACTCCTGTTTCAGGTTCCTTCGCACCATCCGTATAAATGTGAGTATAATCACTATACTTTTCCATCACATGACAGTTAAATACATTTACCAAATCTGTTTTATATCTTTCTTTCCTTTTTACCTCTAACAAATGCCAGTCTATGTCAGGCCATACAAGCTTCCATGGAGCTACAACCGGATAAACTACTGAAGGACTTATCCTCAGATCAAATACTCCACATTCTTTCGCGATATCATTCCCTACCCGACTAAAGGTATACCTCTGAAACCTCCCATTTTCCCAGCACTCCTGCAACACTCCTTTAGTAGGGTGAGAATCATTGTGCCCCTGCAAGTTAGCCAAGTAGTTTGCCATCAGTTGCATCCTTCTTAGTTCCAAAGGCATTATTCCCATTTCTACCTGTAGTGCTGACACTGGTGACGTTTTAAAAGCCCCACTGCACACTCTCAAGGCCTGAGCCTGAATCACATCCAGTTTCCTTATAAGAGACCTAGCTGCTGATCCATATACTATATTTCCATAATCCAATACAGATCTTACGAAATTGAGTGTATTAGCCATTTATCACCTATATTCCGGTCGTGATTAACACCAACCCCCCCCCCCACCGAAATCGCCAAAAATGATATGTGGAGAGAAAAAAATCGGCACGTACATGCATGTGCACTGGTGCCCGTGCAAGGCTTCATGGTCATTGTAGTCTTTCTGGGGGTAACTACTACTACGTCGACTCAGGCCTAGGGAGCCAGCATCGGGTACGATGACGGACTCTCCACTTCTCCCTCTCCCTCATCAGTGTGTTCAGTTCATCTACATTAGCCACGCCACTGTCTTCTAGGAGCGTATTGACCATAGTCTTGGGAGGGCGCCCAGGGTTCATCCTCCCATGCTTGGGCTCCCGTATGATGACTAGGCTGGCAGGTAGCTCGGGGTGGCGTAGACTGTGCCCCGCTAGTTGCAGTCTTCTCGCCTCGATTTTAGCGGTGAGCATCGGTAGGTTGTCATAGAGCTCAACGTTCCTCATGTGCTGTTGCCAACTGACATCAAGAGCCAGCCGGAGCATTTGTGTATAGCAACCATCTAGAGACTTCCGCATAGTCTTGGTGAGTGTCCACGTCTCACATCCGTTTGTGAGAATGGACTCTATGACTGCTATGGAAATCCTCTTTTTGAGCCCTCTGGTCAGGTTCGACTTCCAGATTTCCTTCATGTCGTTCATAGCCCTCCACGCCAGCGCCTTCCGTATCTTTATGTCCTTCTCCGAACTCATCATTCTTGACCCGAGGTACTTGCAGTCAGAGACTTTCTTAATGGTATCATTCTCTACGGTCTTGAAAGTACCTTCGTCGCAGTTAAATGCCATGTACTCTGTCTCTTTGGCGCTTAGGTGAAGTCTAACTTTATTGCACTCAATTTCCATTTTTGTCAGTAGCTGCTGTGCCTCCATCTGGTCAGAGAGCAGGACTATGTCATCTGCAAAATCGAGATCTGTGAGCGTAACTGGTCTGACCCTTTTAGTTCGTCCTGGTTTTATGGTAAAACCAAGCTTGTCATGATCTTTGGTAGCTTGATGCAGAGCATAATCAAGGATGATTATAAAGATGTAGGGTGCCAGAGTGTCTCCTTGCAGCACACCAGCTAGGAGCTCGAACACTGCTGTTTTTCCATCTGGTGATACAACTTTCGCCATGGTTTTGGTATAGCTGGACTCTATTGCTCTCAGTAGGTGGTCTGGCACTTCGTAAGCTTTCAGGATCTTCAGCATTTTACCTCGGTGAATGGAGTCAAAAGCTTTGTGAAAATCGATGTAAGTAAGCACAGCTGGTAGGTTGTTCTTCTTGACTTCCTTGATGATCCTACAGAGAGCAAGTATTTGCATTACTGTTGTGCGCTTCTGCCGAAAACCATTCTGATTGAATCTTAGCTTAGGGTTAATGGCGGTGCGAATCCTGTTCAAGATCATCCGATTGTTTAACTTTGCTAAGATGCAGGTCAAGCTGATACCGCGGTGGTTATCTGTCTTTGTGAGGGATCCAGACTTGGGGACTGGGCTAATGTTTGTGAGTGACCACTGTTCTGGTTTGTCACCTTTCATCAGTGCCATATTATATATGTCCAGCAAGATGTCGGGGTAAGCACAATGTATTTGACTGCTACTCTTGTCCGTTGGCAACCCTACCCTCCCTCCCCCCGTTGGCCGGTCCGCAAGAATATTGTCAATAGTAAACCGGTCCGCGTTGCAAAGGTTGGAGACCCCTGCTTTAGATTAATGTAATATAAAACTGTCTATGTACAAAACATTCAATTTCCCTTTCACAAACCATATCCAAATAAACATGCTTTCACAATAACAGTCCATAAGTAACTTCACTGTTCTAAAGATTTAATTTTTGGGTGGCGCTCTGCTTATTTCAAGATAGCGCCTCTGGACCTGTGGAGTGGCATCAGATTTGGCAGTTGTCTTGTCAACAATAACGTTCTAATCACGCCTCTAGACCTGCGGGCATATGGCCAAGTGGTTAAGGCATTGGACTAGCGACTTGAAGGACCCAGCTGAGGGAATATGTTGTGTCCTTGAGCAAGGCACTTAATCACACATTGCTCTGCGATGACACTGGTGCCAAGCTGTATGGGTCCTAATGCCCTTCCCTTGGACAACATTGGTGTCGTGGAGAGGAGAGACTTGCAGCATGGGCAACCGCTGGTCTTCCATACAACCTTGTCCAGGCCTGTGCCCTGGAGAGTGAAGACTTTCCAGGCACAGATTCATGGTCTCACAAGACTAATGGATGCCTTTAAGACCTGTGGAGTGGCATCAGGTTTGGTAGTTGTCAAAGACAACATTCTTGGTCACTGGTGTCACATTGCTGTCAGTAACATAATCGTCACTGAGAGGTAAGTCCGGTGGCTGTAATGTGCATACAATTACCTCAGGTGTATTTTTCATTGAGCATCCAGTATCTGGTCCACAAGACGTCTCCATGTCTGATCTCCAACATCCACTGTGTACATCAGTGGTCCAGTTCTTGTAGCTACCCTACTGGCTGTCCACTTGTCTTCTCAGTAATCGTGCTTGGACTTCTTGCCAATTTAGAAGCTCTTTGCTGATTCACTTGGCAACTGGCTGAACTGTTCATTCTGTATTTTCCTCTGTAGATCGGGTTTCAGAAGGTCTATGCTAGATCTCAGATTCCTGCTCATGAATAGCATTGCAGGGATTTGATATGTTGTCACATAAACAGAGTTCTGATACACAAAAAGGAAGTTGTCCCCCTTGTGCTGTAGAGAAATATCCTCCTTGTTCATTGCTTTAATAGACTTCTTGAAGGTCTTGATAAACCGTTCAGCTAACCCATTCGTTGCTGGGTAGTGAGGAGCTGACTTGAAATGTCTGATGACATTTTTCTTTATGAACAGTCCGAATTCTTCTCACATGTATTGTGGTCCATTGTCACTCACAGTTTGTTCGGGTAAGCAGTTCTGGCGAAGATAGTCCTCAGAGCGGAGACAGTCTTGGCTGATGTGGTTGACTTCATTGGTATAACCTCCAGCCACTTCGAATGAGCATCCACAATGATCGGAACCATGGAGCCCATGAATGGACCTGAGAAGTCAATATGCACTCTTTGCCAAGATGAAGACAGCCACTCGCATGGGTGTAACGGTGCCTGTGGAAGTACATTTTTAACTTTGTAGCATTGTAAACAGCTTTTGGTCAAATGTTCAATCTGTTTATCTATTCGTGGCCACCACACGTAGCTCTGGATCCTTCACTTTGACTTTAGTCAGGTGTCCTTCATGCAGAATCTCTCACCCTCTGGTGCACAGGCTAGTGGGAACCACAACACCAGATCCACACATCAGCGTTCTTTGACATCCTGACAGTTAGTTTAGCCTTGCTGAGAACTCTGGAAACATAAGGTTACCATGAGCTGGCCATCCTTGTATGGTGATGTCATAGTTTTTTTGACAATGTCAGGCCATTCTGAATTTGTTACTGGCAACTGGTCCACCAATGCTGTGTGGAACGCTTTTGCTGGCTCACAGTATGAAGACTTTTCTTCTTCAATGCCAACAGTGGAAGATGTGACAAGACATCAGTGTTGTTGTGTTGTTTGATACCCTTGAACTCCATGTCACAAGAGTGGGATCCTAGGAACAGTGCACGATGTTGCAGCCAGGTAGCAGACATTACTGGGATTCCCTTCCTGGGATTGAAAATGGACACAGAGGGCTGATGACCTATTACTAGTGTAAACCTTTGTCTGTAGAGGTAGTGGTGGAACTTCTTTATTCCCCATATCAGACTAAGGGCCTCTCGGTCAATCTGTGCGCCGTTACCTTCTGCAGTTGTCAGTGATCTTGAAGCAAATGCAATCAAGTGCTCAGATCCATCTTTCATAAAGTATGACAAAACAGCTCCAATGTCATAAGGGGATACATGCTAGTCTGATGGGCAGTAGACATGAAAGGGATGTTTCCCATGGTACGGGAGTCTAGGACAAGAAGGCACAGCCTCAAAATTGAGGGGCGTCCATTTAAAACAGAGATGCGGAGAAATTTCTTTAGCCAAAGGGCAGTAAATCTGTGGAATTTGTTGCCACAGGCAGCCAGGTCATTGGGTGTTTTTAAGGCAGAGATTGATAGCTTTTTGAGTGGACATGGCATCAAAAGTTATGGGGAGAAGGCCGGGTTGTGGGGCTGAGGTGGGGAAAAAAAGGATTGGCTAAGATTGAATGGCAGAACAGACTTGATGGACCAAATGGACTCATTCCACTCTTATGTCTTATGGTCTTACCGCCTAAATTGAATGAGCAGTTCATCTGATGTTATTCGTCTCTTTGTTTCCTTGAATGCTCTTTCACATCTTTCTGACCATTCCCACTTTGCTCATGTCCCATAACTGTCGGTGCAGTTTGGGATATTTCCTGACATTCAGGTTTGTACTCATTGTCAATTTGTTGTGTCTGTGCAACTACATATCAATTAAATCAAAACACACACACAGGAGACAGTTTTAACTGATGCATTCACATTGCAGGGAGAGAGAAAGGGCGGACAATGTGCATGTGTAGACAACAGATCATATGTAATGCTACGGGGAGTCATTGCTCTAAAAGAACTAGATGCATACATCACAGATCCCATCTGCACTGCATGGGAATCATTCCAGAACTGTGGAAAACAGTAATCAGAGCACTCATTTGTTCGTTTATTCAGCAAGCACCGTGTCATATGATGTAGGTGATCATGGTCTTTCCATGACCAGGAATGCTCTTGGCAAATTTTCATACAGAAGTGGTTTGCTATTATTTTCTTCTGGGCAGTGTCTTTACAACCATCCACCACCTGGTCCCATGGCTTCACGTGACCTTGATTTGGGGGGCGGGGTGCTAGCAGGTGCTACACCTTGCCCAAGGGTGACCTGCAAGCTAGCAGAAGGAAGGAGCGTCTTACACCTCCTTTGGTAGGGATGTATCTCCACCCACCACCTGTTTCGCAATCTCTAAGACTATCTCTTTCAAAACTCTTGAATATAGGTCCATGGGACTTATTAACTTTTATCAACTTTTCATTTTTCTTTGTAAATCTTAGTGCTTTTATTATTTCTTCATTTTTGCTGCACCTTGATTCTCTAATATATCCTGCAATAGTTTAATATCTCTGCTCTTTCCTTTTTCCCCATTATAAATTTTCCTATCTCTGTCTGTAAGGGGCCACACTTGCCCTTCCTACTGTTTTCCTTTTCAGGTACCCTTAGTTAGTTAGTTAATGCCTGTTTTGCTGCTGGTGATTAGGACAGCCATGAAGATCCTTCATCTCTGTGTCTTTGGCCATCTTCTCTATTGTGCCTGAGGTGTGGTTCAGGGTCCTCAATTCTGCCTCTACGGTTGGGCACCAAGTTGTCTTTGGTGAACCAATTTTGGTCTTGATCTTGGCGGTGTTCAAGGCTTCCTTCATCATGCCAGTAGTTTCCTCGCAGTTTTCACTACTGTCAGTCACGCAAGTACCAGGTGGAGACTCAGGAATACCGTAGCACACAGATATAGGGTTCTTCATTGCTATTTTCGTAACAATTTTTTTGAGCAGACAGGGTGGTTACCCCTGAGCTGAGCCTCCGAACCTGGAGGACTGGTGGACCACTCTTAGGCTGGCCTCTACCCTTTCACCTGTTTGGCATGGGCGACCCTACCAAGAGCCAAAGCACAAGGTCCTGACTCCAGCTAACATAACTCTCCAGGTCATTGAGGCATGCAAGTCTCCAAGCCCTGTGACAAAGTAGTGGTCCTCTTGGAGGTTTTAGGTACCTTTAAAAGCCCTCAAGGTAATTTTTTAATGTTTTCCACTAGACTGCTCTCATATTCTATCTTGACTTTCTTTATCAGTTTCTTCTTTCCTCAGCCTCCCAATCTGGCAACTCTATAAACTTCTTCCAAATTTAATTTTGATGTATCTGGTCACCCATGGATGAATTATTTTTCCTGTTGAGTTTATAATTCTTCAAAGATTTTTTTTTGCAACTTATACATTTCTAAATGCTAACAAATACTCTCCACCAGCATGCAATTATTCCAATCATTACAGCCAACTCTCCTATCATACATTCATGGTTTCCTTTCTTGAGATTTAAGACCCTAATTTGATATTGAACTGTTTCACGTTCTAACTCAAGTGTAAAATTCCAATATATTATAATCAGTCTTCCACAAAGACCTCTTGTCAACAAGATTATCAATTAACCCTTCGTCATTGCACAAACTGAGATCCCAGTCAGCCTTTTTCCAAATTAACTCCTCAGCATATTGATCAGAGCATTTCATATACATTCCACAGACTCATTTTCTACTTTATTACAGCATATTTGACTTGTTCAGACTCTGTCTCCTGCAATTACTCTATTACTCCTTCACACACACTTTTAATTTCCTGATGTATGCCATACATAATATTAGATCTCCTACTGCAATCCATGAGTAACTCCGACCAATATTATCCACCCTTTTTAATTTCTTAGCTCAACCTAAATTGGCTCTACTTGTACAGTATGATTTCTCACCACCCTTTTTCCTTTGTAAATCTCAAATACTTGTGTGATTGATTCAGTTACTTTGTAGTGAATGCTGTAAGCATTCAGAATCAGACACTTATTGCCATTTCAGCATTCTGTACTCTTCTAACTCCTGAATTCTCTTTGAGATTCCAATCCCCAAGCCAAGTTGGTTTGACCTCTCCCCAATAACACTAGCAAACCTCTTGGCAACAATATTGGTCCAGACCATGCTGAAATGCAAATTATTCAATGTACAGGTCCCATCTGCCCCAGGGACTGCTCAACTAACTCAAAAATTAACAACAATCCTTACTGCATGATCACCTAGCCCCACATTCATCTGTCTATCCTCCTATTTCTGCATGTACTAACATGTGGCACAGAAGTAATCCTGAGATCTTTAGAGGCATAAAGCACTACCCCACAAAACAGACCCTTCAGCCCATCCAGTGCAAACTAAACAGTTATTCTACCTTGTCCCATTGACTCCCACATAGACCATAGCCCTCCATACCTCTCTCATACATGTTATTTTAAACTTTGAAATCCAACACACATCCACCACATCCACTGGCAGTTCACTGGCACACTCTTACCACCTTCTGAGTAAAGAAGTTCATCTTAAACATTTCACCTTTCACCCTTAACCTATGACCTCTAGTTCTAGTCTCACACAGCCACTGTGGAAAAAGCCTGCTTGCATTTACCCTCTGTATACTCTATCAAATCTCCCCTCATTCTCCTATGATTCAGGGAATGAAGTCCTACCTATTCAATCTTTCCCTAAAACTCAAGTATGTGCTTGAAATCCTGCTTTTTAAGCTCTTTCTCAGCTCCTCAAATGGTGGGTACAGAATCTTATCCCTTTTACTACGTATGTCAATGGTGTGATATACACCTCAGCCACCCATGGTTCATCCTCCCCTTTGAGGACACTTGGTAACTATTGATCCTGGCACTGGGAAGGCAACACACAGTTGTGCAGTTGGCCTTACAGCCACTGAAACACGAGTAGTCTCCTCCCAAAATATCGTCTTCTTTTACTGCTGCTCTTTCACTCTTCTGGTGCTGATCTAATTCCTCTGAGGAACCATCAAACTAACAGTGTCCAAAACTAAAGTTTGATGAAGAGCAAAATAATGCAGGGTTCCTTGAGTCAGATTGCCTGCTGCTTGGTGTCTGGACATTGAACCCATGGACACCACTTTTTCTATTTCAATTTTTGCACCTTTTATTTAATTTAACTTTATATTCCACAAATTGAGCCGTTAGTACGACGCTAATACAGCTTGGGGCATCAGAGTTGGGAGTTCAATCCCAGTGTCCTCTGTAAGGACTCTCTGTATGTCCTCACCGTGGAATGTGTGGGTTGTCTCTGGGTGCTCCAGTTTCTTCCCACAATCCAAAAACCTACCAGTGAATAGGTTAATTGGCCTTTGTAAATTGTCCCATCATTAGGTTAAATCAGGGGTTGTCAGGGGTTGCTAGGTGGTGTGGCTCAAAGGACTGGAAGGGCCTATTCCACACTCTATTTCTAAATAGGTAAAGAAAGTCTCCGTCACATGAATGCTCCACAGTGACTCTGGTCCCAAACAGAGTCTAAACTCTTCTTGCACTTGTGACGTCATGGAAACATGCATTCTTTAACCATGGAGATAATATCTAGAGATAATAGTCCAGACACGGCAAAACAATAGCATTTAGGAGTGACCTTGAAGAAAAATCCATGCTTCAGCAATGTGTATGTTGAGATGTTTTGTTTTTCCAATGTTGGTGGCTATTATGCAGCAGTGCAGGTTGTTCCCATTGCTCAGAAGCTTTGATGTTACCAAACCAGCTGAAGAGCCAATCACATTAAAGTATTCACTGAGACAATATACCCAAAAGCAATTTTAATAAACTTTTTAGACAGTTTACATAGTGCGAAATAAGGTTAAGGACACGTGGGGTGTGATTAAGATAGAAACTGAAATTTCCTAATTTTTAGACCTTTAGACCTTAAGACCATAAGATATAGGACCAAAATTAGCTATTTGGCCCATCGAGTCTGCTCCACCTTTTTTTGAATTGAATTGACTTTATTTCTTACATCCTTCACATACATGAGGAGTAAAAATCTTTACGTTACATCCCTGTCTAAATGTGCAATGTGTAATCATAGTAATTTATAATAAATAGAACAGTCAATGTAATGTAGAGTACACTCAAATCAGCACGAGTTAGTCAGTCTGATGGCCTGGTGGAAGAAGCTGTCCCAGAGCCTGTTGGTCCTGGCTTTTATGCTGTGGGACTGTTTCCTGGATGGTAGCAGCTGGAATAGATTGTGATTGGGGTGACTCGGGTCCCCAATGATCCTTCGGGCCCTTTTCTCACACCTGTCCTTGTAAATGTCCTGAATCATGGGAAGTTCACAACTACAGATGTGCTGGGCTGTCCGCACCACTCTCTGCAGAGCCCTGTGATTAAGGGAGGTACAGTTCCCATACCAGGCAGTAATGCTCTCAATTGTGCCCCTGTAGAAAGTTCTTAGGATTTGGGGGCCCATACCAAACTTCCTCAACCATGTGAGGTGAAAGAGGCACTGTTGTGCCTTTTTCACCACATAGCTGGTGTGTACAGACCACATGAGGCCCTCAGTGATGTGCATGCCGAGGAACTTAAATCTGTTCACCCTCTCAATACCAGATTCATTGATGTCAATAGGGGTTAGCATGTCTCCACTCTTCGCATTAGGGTTATCCACAACCACCTCCTTTGTTTTTGTGACATTGAGGGAGAGGTTGTTTTCTTAACACCACTGTGTCAGAGAGATGACTTCTTCCCTGTAGGCCAATTAATGTAGTGTTGTCAGCAAATTTAATTCACAGATTAGAGCTGTGGGTGGTGACACAGTCATGGGTATAAAGGGAGTAAAGGAGGGGACTTAGTACGCAGCTCTGAGGGGCTCCTGTATTGAGAGTCAGAGGGTCAGAGGTGAGAGAGCCCACTCTTACCACATGCCGGCAACCTGACAGGAAGTCTAGGATCCAGCTGCGCAAGGCAGGGTCAAGGCTGAGATGGGTTCATGCTGATCCAATTTTTTTTTCTAAGCCTCAATCTCCTGCCTTCTCTCCATATTCCTTCATGCCCTGACCAATCAAGAATCTATCAACCTCTGCCTTAAATATACATAAAGACTTGGCCTCCACAGCTGCCTGTGGCAATAAGTTCCACAGATTCACCACTCTCTGGCTGAAGAAACTCTTTCTCCTCTCCATTCTAAAAGAACACCCCTCTATTCTGAGGCTGGATTCTCTGGACTAAGGCTCTCCTACCATAGGAAACATCCCCTCCACATCCACTCTATCTAGGCCTTTCACCATTCCATAGATTTCAGTGAAGTCACCCTTCATCCTTCTGAATTCCAGCGATTACAGGCATTGAGTTGATGTTCCATTGTACATTTTAAATCAAGCATTGTTTTGCAGTGCTCGCTTTTAACTAATAAACTCTTCTAAGGCTTCAAGTCGGGTATAGGTATCAATTTTAACCGTTTCATAGAAACACAGAAACAGAGAAAACCTACAGCACAATACAGGCCCTTCGGCCCACAAAGCTGTGCCAAACATGTCCTTACCTGAGAAATTACCTAGGGTTATCCATAGCCCTCTATTTTTCTAAACTCCATGTACCTGTCCAGGAGTCTCTTAAAAGACCCTATCGTACCCGCCTCCAACACCGTCGCCGGCAGCCCATTCCACGCACTCACCAATTTCTGCGTAAAAAAACTTACCCCTGACATCTCCTCTGTACCTACTTACAAGCACCTTAAAACTGTGCCCTCTCATGCTAGCCATTTCAGCCCCGGGAAAAAGCCTCTGACTGTCCACATGATCAATGCCTCTCATCATCTTATACACCTCTATTAGGTCACCTCTCATCCTCCGTCGATCCAAGGAGAAAAGGCTGAGTTCATTCAACCTATTCTCATAAGGCATGCTCCCAAATCCAGGCAGCATCCTTGTAAATCTCCTCTGCATTCTTTCTACGGATTCCACATCCTTCCTGCAGTGAGGCGACCAGAAGTGAGCACAGTACTCCAAGTAGGATCTGACCAGGGTCCTATATAGCTGCAACATTACCTCTCGGCTCCTAACCTCAATCCCACAATTGATGAAGGACTAGCTACCAGCTACCAAATTCTGCCATCTTCATCAGGGATGATGCCTAGTCACATCTGGTCCAGTGCTATATATACACCTGTGGTCCGTTCCTCCAGGTTGATCTGAAATGTCACTGAAATAAAGAAAATGAAAAAGAATTTTAACGAAAATGAAGTTCATGCTCTAAGTAAAAATGGGAATATGATTGTAAGCAAGGTGGGACAATGGAAATCTGTCTGAGGTGTTGTAGCGTGAATGAAATCGCCGGAGAAAATTACTGGTAGATACAAAGCAGCTTCTTTATTCGACAAAACTAGGTACAGCAGGCATCATAAGGAGATGCTTTCGGTAGAAAGGTCTGCTGGCCCAATGTGGTGCTCAATATTTATTTGCTAAACACAAAGGACAATTCCATATTTACAAAGTATAGACAATGCTTTCTTTTGAAACTACATACAAACTTCACACCTTCTGATTTGCATCCATCCCACAAATACCAGCAGCGACTGGACTGGGATCCACAGCTTTTAGGAATGCATTGTTCCAAATTAAATCCACAATACATTATTGAGGAACAGAAGACTGATAGCCAAAGCCATTTGCTAAATGTAAATGACCTAAACCCAAAAATCACTCTAACAGAGGTCTAACCAATCAGGAGGGACGGATGACGGGAGTTTAGTATATAAAAATATACCACTGGACTAGACATGCCTAGGCATCATCCCTATGAAGATAGCAGAGTTTGTTATTAAAACGTCAATTAAAATCGATACCTGTACCTGTTGGTAGGCCGAGAAAGTGACTGAAGTCAGCAAAAGTGTTTTTAAAAGGTCAATATGTAAGGTGTGCTCTGTTTTTCTACTATCTTGAAAAAAGTCAACCATTTCTTTCACAATTTCCAAGTTGCTGAATATTCAAAGAATTATATATTGCTCAAGACTTAGTATTGATATAAAAGCAGGAACGAGCCAGTCCACCCAGTGAATAGCACAACTTTTGTAGATTTCCCTGTACCCACACTGGGAAATCTGTTTGCCGAACCTTATCCAGTGAGCCTAGTCACTTGCTTTATGTACAACTATGAGGGACAAGTCAGAATCAGGTATATCACCTTATATGCTGTGAAATTTGTTGTTATATAGCAGCAGTACATTGCAATTCATAATAATAAGAAACTGAATTACAGCACATATATAAAGTTAAATTAAATAATTAGTACAAAAATAGTACTGAAGGAGAATAGTTTCGGCCCAAAACATCGACTGTGCTCTTTTCCATAGATGCTGCCTGACCTGCTGAGTTCCTCCAGCAATTGTGTGTGTTGCTTAGATTTCCAGCATCTGCAGATTTTCTCTTGTTTGTGAGTTGTGTTCATGGGTTTAATGTTCATTCAGAAATCTAATGACGGAGGGGAAGAAGCTGTTCTTGAAAGATAATTTAGATTCATTTTCTGTTAGTTTAGTTAATTTGTTTAATCTTTAAGTGATTACTGGTGTTTTGAAGCATTATTTTTCCATTCTTGGTATCTTTAATATAACATCTTATGTTTTTAGAGGTTTTGAGCATTCTTAACATTTGTGAACATCAGAGACAATCACATGCATTCAATATCTTTGACAGTCAATCATCCCGAGGTTATTAGCATAAACAGTAGTGAAAGCAACTCTTTTGGCAGTACCTGCTATTAATGATTGTAAAGGCCATTTCAGTGTGTTGGCCTGCCTGTGAAAGTTTCTGCCTCGAGCTAGTTTCAGGTAAAGGCAAGTTTACCGGGCAAGTTGGCAGATGATCTGGTTTACGTTTGTAAAACTTGCTGCTTACAAATTGGCTTACAACAGTGAACAGATGTAAAGTTTGAAGTATTTCTTCAGTGGTAAAAACTTTGTGATGTCCAGAGGTTGTGAAATGTGCAAAATAAATCCATGTTTTTCTTTCTTAATTGTAGAAGATTAGTTTAAATTGTCACATCAAAACATACCGTAGAATATGTCACTTTGTATGAATGGTCACAGTCTGAGGATTATGCTGGTGGCAGACCACGTGTCGTAACAATTCCAATAGCAACTTAGCACACCCACAACTCACTAACCCGAAACATACGTCTTTGGAATTTGGGAGGAAACCAAAGCAGCCAAAGGAAATGGGAGAATGTACAAAGAGAGGTGGGAATTGAACCCTGATCAGTGGTCACTGTCACTGTCAGGCAACGTGCTGATTGCTGTGCTGCTGTGTCGCCCCATTGCCTAGTTGTACTAGGTACTTTGTTACACTCTATCAAACCCACATTGACCAATATGAAAATATACTTGTCTCTAATACTGGCAGCATCCAACAGCCCCACAAGGAGACGCAAAGCCATCAGGAGACCAAACTGAAATCCACCATTAGAACAGCTATGAGCAAGTCCCACTTCAAATCTGGCTTACAACGTTACAGATGCTTACTGACTGAAAGTGACACTGGCTGCATAAACAAACTCAGTACTGGTCACAGTCCAGTTTCTCTCCGAGTCGTTCAAGTTCCCACATGTTGAAAATCTGAGTTAACACCTGTGTTTTTAAGTGACTACAACTCTTGCATCCAGAATTTCCAGCTGTCAGGGATTTGGTATGTATTTTATAGCAAACATCAATAGTAAAAAAAGGGAAAAAAGTACTTGTGTTTATATTGTATCTTTCATAGCAACACACACAAAATGCTGGAGGAACTCAATATATCAGGTAACATCTACGGATATGAATAAACTATCGACGTTTCAGGCCGAGACTCTTCATCATGACGGAAAAGGAAGAGGGAAGACTCCCAAATTAAAAAGTGGGGGGAGAGGAAGCAGGATAGCTAGAAGGTGATAGGTGAAGCCAGGTGGGTGGGAAAGGTCAAGGCCTGAAGAAGAAGGAATCTGATAGGAGAGGAGAGCGGATCATAGGAGAAAGGAAGGACAAGGGGACTCGAGGGCAGTCAGTTATGTGAAGAACAAAAGGATGACAGGAGTGAAGATAGGACCAATTAGAGATAAAGGGGGAAAGATGTGCCTGGAGGCTGTGGAAGTGAGCGAGGTCCTCAATGAATACTTCTCTTCGGTATTCACCAATGAGAGGGAACTTGATGATGGTGAGGACAATATGAGTGAGGTTGATGTTCTGGAGCATGTTGATATTAAGGGAGAGGAGGTGTTGGAGTTGTTAAAATACATTAGGACGGATAAGTCCCCGGGGCCTGATGGAATATTCCTCAGGCTGCTCCACAAGGTGAGGGAAGAGATTGCTGAGCCTCTGGCTAGGATCCTTATGTCCTTGTTGTCCACAGGAATGGTACCGGAGGATTGGAGGGAGGCGAATGTTGTCCCCTTGTTCAAAAAAGGTAGTAGGGATAGTCCGGGTAATTATAGACCAGTGAGCCTTACGTCTGTGGTGGGAAAGCTGTTGGAAAAGATTCTTAAGAGTTAGGATCTATGGGCATTTAGAGAGTCATGGTCTGATCAGGGACAGTCAGCATGGCTTTGTGAAGGGCAGATCATGTCTAACAAGCCTGATAGAGTTCTTTGAGGAGGTGACCAGGCATATAGATGAGGGTAGTGCACTGGATGTGATCTACATGGATTTTAGTAAGGCATTTGATAAGGTTCCACACGGTAGGCTTATTCAGAAAGTCAGAAGACATGGGATCCAGGGAAGTTTGGCCAGATGGATTCAGAATTGGCTTGCCTGCAGAAGGCAGAGGGTGGTGGTGGAGGGAGTACATTCAGATTGGAGGATTGTGACTAGTGGTGTCCCACAAAGGTCTGTTCTGGGACCTCTACTTTTCGTGATTTTTATTAATGACCTGATGTGGGGGTAAAAGGGTGGGTTGGCAAATTTTCAGACAACACGAAGGTTGGTGGTGTTGTGGATAGTGTAGAGGATTGTCGAAGATTGCAGAGAGACATTGATAGGATGCAGAAGCGGGCTGAGAAGTGGCAGATGGAGTTCAACCTGGAGAAGTGTGAGGTGGTACACTTTGGAAGGACAAACTCCAAGGCAGAGTACAAAGTAACTGGCAGGATACTTGGCAGTGTGGAGGAGCAGAGGGATTGGGGGGTACGTGTCCACAGATCCCTGAAAGTCACCTCACAGGTAGATAGGGTAGTTAAGAAAGCTTATGGAGTGTTAGCTTTCATAAGTCAAGGGAGAGAGTTTAAGAGTCGCGATGTAATGATGCAGCTCTATAAAACTCTGGTTGGGCCACACTTGGAGTACAGTGTCCAGTTCTGGTCGCCTCACTATAGGAAGGATGTGGAAGCATTGGAAAGGGTACAGAGGAGATTTACCAGGATGCTGCCTGGTTTAGAGAGTATGCATTATGATCAGAGATTAAGGGAGCTGGGGCTTTACTCTTTGGAGAGAAGGAGGATGAGAGGAGACATGATAGAGGTGTACAAGATATTAAGAGGAATAGATAGAGTGGATAGCCAGCGCCTCTTCCCTAGGGCACCACTGCTCAATACAAGAGGACATGGCTTTAAGGTAAGGGGTGGGAAGTTCAAGGGGGATATTAGAGGAAGGTTTTTTTACTCAGAGAGTGGTTGGTGCGTGGAATACACTGCCTGAGTCAGTGGTGGAGGCAGATACACTCGTGAAGTTTAAGAGATTACTATACAGGTATAAGGAGGAATTTAAGGTGGGGGGTTATATGGGAGGCAGGGTTTGAGGGTCAGCACAACATTGTGGGCCAAAGGGCCTGTACAGTGCTGTACTATTCTATGTTCTATAGGCCTGGGGTCCCCAACCTTTTTTGCATTGCGGACAGGTTTCATATTGACAATATTCTTGCGGACCAGCCGACCGGGGGTGGGGGTAGGGTTGCCAACGTACAAGAGTAGCAGTCAAATACGTTGGGTTTACCCCGAAAAAGACTACAATGACCATGAAGCCTTGCGCGGGCACCAGTGCGCATGTGTAACTACGTGCCGATTTCTTAAAAATTGTTTTTGCCGATTCTGTTGGCGGCGGCGGCGGGTGTTAATCACGACCGGAATATAGGTGATAAGTGGCTAATACACTCAATTTCGTTTCTAAAAGGGTTTATCTAACGAATTTAATATTAAACACACAGCGCATATTTTCCCCGCATGAATATAGCGATAAGTCAATTATCAGGGGAGGACAGGGGAGCTTGAAGTGTTGAACGAACTTCCAGCAGAAGTGGTAGAGGCAGGTTCGATATTATCATTTAAAGAAAAATTGGATAGGTATATGGACGGGAAAGGAATGGAGGGTTATGGGCTGCGTGCAGGTCGGTGGGACGAGGTGAGAGTAGCGTTCGGCACGGACTAGAAGGGCCGAGATGGCCTGTTTCCGTGCTGTAATTGTTATATGGTTATATAAGTCAATAGCATTAGCATTATAACATTTTAAGTAACGTTTGGATATTAAATACAGTGCATATTTTCCCCGTATGAACATATAAAATCATTGCAACGCACCGATATCGCTGAATCAGTGGGAGCCCTGGGCTTGTTTTCCTGTAACAAGACGGTCCTATCGAGGGGTGATGGGGGGACAGCGATACTCGAACGGGGTTCCTTATGTCCAGTCTATTCCGCAATTTAGTTTTTGTTACATTCATCGCAGAGATATGTTGGAAATGGAAGCAACGTTTTCAGTGCTTTCGTGGCTATCTCAGGATATTTAGCCTTGACTTAGATCCTGAATGCCGGCACAGGTTTTATGTCAAACAGACTTTTCAGCCCGCCGTCATTTGCAAGCTCGAGGAATTGATCTTCTTCCCGCGCTGACATGGATGACGCGCGGGTAATGACCTCGCATGCGTAGTGGCTCATCAGTGGCCGTGACAGGGAATGAGGAAAGGTGCAGCTGACTCCTATCGCCAAATGATATTGTTTCCTCGCGGCCCGGTAGCGCATGCCTTGCGGCCCGGTGGTTGAGGACCGCTGCTATAGGTGATAGACAGGTGAGAAGAGGTAAGAGGCCAAAGTGTGGAATAGAAGAAGAGGGAAGAGAGAGGAATTTTTTTTGCCAGAAGGAGAAATTGATATTCATGCCATCCTGTTGGAGGCTACCCAGATGAAATATAAGGTGTTGCTCCTCCACCCTGAGGGTGGCCTCATCATGGCACAAGAGGAGGCATGGACCAACATATTAGAATGGGAATGGGAATTTGGTTGTGTTCCCCTTATCTGAAATACTTGGAGCTGGAAGTGTTTTGGATTTTGGAATATATAATGAGATAGCTTGTGATCGTCATTATTTCTGACTTTGTATATATGTGCTACTGGTAAGCAGTCTTAGTGAGACCACACCTGGAGTATTGTGTGCAGTTTTGGTCCACTAATCTCAGGAAAGACATTCTTGCCATAGAGGGAGTACAAAGAAGGTTCACCAGATTGATTCCTGGGATGGCAGGACTTTCATATGATGAAAGACTGGATCGACTAGGCTTATACTCTGTGGAATTTAGAAGATTGAGGGGGGATCTGATTGAAACGTATAAAATTCTAAAGGGATTGGACAGGCTAGATGCAGGAAGATTGTTCCCAATGTTGGGGAAGTCCAGAATGAGGGGTCACAGTTTGAGGATAAAGGGGAAACCTTTTAGGACCGAGATGAGGAAAAACTATTTCACACAGAAAGTGGTGAATCTGTGGAATCCTCTGCCACAGGAAACAGTTGAGGTCAGTTCATTGGCTATATTTAAGAGGGAGTTAGATAAGGCCCTTGTAGCTAAAGGGATCAGTGGGTATGGAAAGAAGACAGGTATAGGGTTCCGAGTTGGATGATCAGCCATGATCGTACTGAATGGCGGTGCAGGCTCGAAGGGCCAAATGGCCTACTCCTGCACCTACTTTCTATGTTTCTATGAGATAAAGAATCCTTGAAAGTGAGTCCATAGGTTGTAGGAACATTTCAATGATGGGGCAAAGGAAGCTGAGTGAAGTTATCCCCTTTGGTTCAAGAACCTGATGGTTGTGGGGTAATAACTGTTCCTGAACCTGATGGTGTGAGCCCTGAGGCACTTCTACTTTTTAAAGCAGATGATTTAAAAATTTAATGCTGTGCCTTTTCTTAAAACTGCTGCAACCAGCCTGCTGAATACTCACAATTACCTTCAATTTTCAGTTCATTGTGATCGATCTCTGCTTATTTCATGATCAGCTTACCGTTAAACCACATATGTTCACTCTGACGCTGAATACACCATCAGGATGAAAAAGGATCTAGTACTTTCCTAGTGTATATGATGAATAAACACTTATCGGGCTTGAAGCCGGGTACAGTATCAATTATAACGGATGTTTCAATGACAAACTCTGCCATCTTCTTCAGGAATGATGCCTGGGCAAGTTGAAGTCCGGTGCTATTTATAGCCCTGTTGTCCGTACCTCCTGATTGGTTAATCCTCATCCAATCAAGTTTCCGCTCTCCCACCTTGTTTACAATTGAATTCCAGGTCTTACTTAGAGCGAGACCTTCGTCTTTGTTAAAATTCTTTTCCTGTAGTTTTATTTCAATGGCCTCCTTTACCAGGTGGTCCCAGAAGCCACTGGCCACTGCGAATGCAATATTCTGCTACTGCTGATTTCCCCGGGTAACCCTAACGGATGCAGCTCCTGTGCTCCTTGATGCAGGTTTCCACTGTGTGTCCTGTCGGGCTGATATACACCGCTCCACATTCACAGGGAATCCTGTAAACAAATGACAGCTGAACTGAGTCCTAGATCATTTTTGACCTGCAGAAACTGTGACTTACGGGTTTGTGGATGGTATTTATCTGGTATTTCTTCAGGATCCTGGCGTTCCTTCCAGAAACCGTGGAAATATAGGGAAGACAGATGGTAGCAATGGGTTTCTCCTTGTTGTTAGGTTTCCTGGTTTTTCCGTCAGCCCTTTGAAGGGACCAATTAATTTCCTTCACCTTGTAGCCATTCTGTAGGAACGTCATGCGTAATTGTCTTATTTCCTCAGGGAGACTGTCCAGGTGCAAAATAGTTTACTCAAAGTTAATCAAAGTAGAAAGAATCGACAGACTTGTTTGCAAGGCCCATGTGCCCTCCTCAAAGTCAATCCCACTTCCCAAATTAAAACGTTCCTTTTAGCCCCATCACCATCAGTCCCACCGCCTCCCAGGTTTGTCGATCGGGAACAGATCTTCACTGTGAGAAGAATTTTGGATACATGAACAGTTCAAGGTGTTCGGCAGTTCCTCATCGACTGGGGAGGGTTTCGACCTGCAGAACGGTGCTGGGTGCCTGAAAGAGACGTCGTGGATCTGGCTCTCATCCATGACTACCATCATCGTCTCTCTGAGCAGCCAGGCCCGTCAGGAGTCGGCCATAGGGGAGGGGGTCCTGTTACAGTACACACCCGGCTGCACCAGCTTCCGAGGTTTAGATGCTCCAACTCTCGGAATACGGATAGCTTTAAAGATTCAGCACCATCCCGCTAATTGGCAATAAAATCTTGGGCGCCAGGATTTGAGCACCTGAACCAAGGTTCACTGCGCAATCGGAAGTGCAACCAGAGATATTATCTAGCATTTTGTTTTGTGGTCAGTTCTTGAACAGAGTTATTCCGTGTCTTGATCCTAGCCTCACATACTCCAGCATTCGGGTCCAAACCATCCTCATCAAAGACTTCCATCACAGTATTTTTATCTTCGATAGTGAACTTTCGAACTAAATTTCTTCCATAATATCAGCCCCTTAAAGGTGCCCTTTCAGTGTGTGATGCCTCTGGCTTTCCTATTCAGATTCAGAATGATTAATTGTGCTGTGATTACATTGAGTATGGGGTGAGTACATTGAAATCTAGAGAGAAATGTGTCATTTGTGTCAGCAATCATCACACCTGAGGGTGTGCTGGGACAGACTACAAGTGTTGGCACACATTCCAGCGACAACGTACAATGCCCACAATCCCTCTGCAAAGGGATCAGATTGGGGAATCACTGAGATACCCCTGATTTTCAGATGGCCCAGTTTAACCGCAAATGATAGAAGTTCCAGCCCGCACCTTGCTCGGCACATCGCACAGCAGGCTTGCCATTTCTTCACCGTTTGTCTGTTCTACAAGGCCCAGTTGCTGGCTCGACGCTCAACTCAGCACGAATGGAAAGCATGCAGGGAACCGCCAGATTTGAACCAGGACCTCTTGTTCCAAAGTCCGGGTGTGAATGCCACTAGGCCACCAACACAGACTGGTTAATTCAATGCATCTAGATCCAGGAATGGAGAAAACTCTCCATTGATTTTGCAGAGTAGAGAGGTTAAAACTGTCATGAATGTCTGGTTGTCCTAATAAAGATCTTGGAAAGATTTACAGGGGTTCCCAACCTGGGATTCATGGACTCCTTGCTTAATGGTATTGGTGCATGACATAAAAAGGTTGGGAACCCCTAGTTTAATAGAATTGGTGTGGACACTATGTTTACAATAACAGATGAATCCAAAGTTTTGAATTCAAGTCAATCACTGGTAAATCAGAGAAACTCCTTTACTGAGAGAATAGTGAGAGTATGGAATGCTCAGGCTTTCATTGAGGATATCAGCACAGGCAGAAATAAAGGTAATGCCCAGAGCACTAAAAGAGATTATTACTGTTTCTTGTTATGTAGATTTACCGATAGAAATCTTGTATTTCTACCCAGGAGCAAACTTGTCCTGGTTGCAGTTTTCCTCTCCATTTACAAGGTCAGCCACTGCCATCTATTGACAGGAAAATGCACTGCAGATGCAACCTAAAGCTCGGATTCTGCAGATGCTGGAAATCTTAAGCACCGCACACGAGTTACTGGAAAAACTCAGCAAATCAGGCAGCATCCATGGAGGGGAATAAACAGTCGATGTTTCGGACCAAGACCCTTCATCAAAAGGTTGACTGTTTATTATGCTTGAACAAGGGAGACTACAACGGGATGAGGGAGGATGTGGATTGGGAGCACAGGCTATTTGATAGGACAGTTGAGGAACAGTGGAACACTTTCAAAGAGATTTTTCACAGTGCTCAGCAAACGTATATTCCAGTCAAAA
Source organism: Mobula hypostoma (assembly GCF_963921235.1). Classification (NCBI taxonomy): domain Eukaryota; kingdom Metazoa; phylum Chordata; class Chondrichthyes; order Myliobatiformes; family Myliobatidae; genus Mobula; species Mobula hypostoma. The sequence goes on along the minus strand of NC_086116.1, from coordinate 59,159,653 downwards.
GTAAGGACAGTAAGTGTGGGGAGAGCCAGCCTTGGATAACTAAGGAAATAAAAGACAGTATCAAATTAAAAGCTCGTGTACAAAGTCGCAAAGAATAGTGGGAGACTGGAGGATTGGGAAAACTTTAAAAAGCAACAGAGAACAACTAAACAAGAAATAAGGAAAGGGAAGATAGAGTATGAAAGTAAATTAGCACAAAATATAAAAACAGATTGCAAAAGTTCTTATAAATACATAAAGCAGAAGAGGGTGGATAAAGTCAATGTAGGTCCCTTGGAAGACGAGAAGGGGAAATTGATATTGGGTGATAAGGTAATGGCTGAGGCATTGAACGACTATTTTGTTTCGGTCTTCACGGTGGAGAACACATCTAATATGCCAAAGAAGGATGATATGGACGAAATGGGAGGTGAGGACCTCAATAAAGTCACTGTCACTAAAGAGATAGTGATGAGCAAACTAGAGGGCCTGAAGGTAGATAAGTCCCCTGGTCTCTGATGGGATGCATCCCAGGGTGCTGAAGGAATTGGCGGAGGTTATAGTAGATGAGTTAGTAATCATTTATCAAAACTCTGGGCAGGTCCTGGCGGATTGGAAGACAGCAAATGTCGTGCCACTTTTTAAAAAAGGATGTAGACAAAAGACAGGCAACTATAGGCCAGTTAGCTTAACATCTGTAGTTGGGAAAATGCTTGAAGCTGTCATTAAGGAAAAAATAGCAAAACATTCAGAAAGGAGTGGTTCCATTAGACAGATGCAGCATGGATTCAGAAAGGGCAGGTCCTGTTTGACAAACTTACTGGAGTTCTTTGAGGACATAATGAGTGCAGTGGATAGAGGAGAACAGGTGGATGTCGTACACTTGGATTTCCAGAAGGCGTTCAATAAGGTGCCGCACAAGAGACTTATAAATAAGATACGGATGCATGGAGTTGGAGGAAGTATATTGGCATGGATAGTGGATTGGTTAACCAATAGAAGGCAGAGAGTTGGTATAAATGGGTGTTTCTCCGGTTGGCAGTCAGTGGTGAGTGGAGTGCTGCAGGGGTCGGTGCTGGGCCCGCAGCTGTTTACCGTTTACACTGATGATTTGGAAGAGGGGACTGAGTGTAGCATAGTAAAATTTGCTGATGACACTACACTGAGTGGAAAAGCAAATTGTACAGAGGATGTGGAGAGTCTGCAGAGGGAAATAGATAAGTTAAGTGAGTGGGCCAAGATCTGGCAGATGGAATACAACATTGGTAAATGTGAGATCATCCACTTTGGAAGGAATAATAGAAGAGCAGATTATTATTTAAATGGTGAAAGATTGCAGCATGCTGTTGTGCAGAGGGACTTGGGAGTGCTTGTGCATGAATCGCAAAAAGTTGGTTTGCAGGTACAAAGGGTTATTAAGAAGGCAAATGGAATGTTGGCCTTCATTGCTAGAGGGATTGAATTCAAGAGCAAGGAGGTCATGCTGCAACTACACAGGGTACTGGTGAGGCCGCACCTGGAGTACTGTGTGCAGTTGTGGTCTCTATACTTGAGGAAGGATATACTGGCTTTGGAGGCAGTGCAGAGGAGGTTCACCAGGTTGATTCCAGGGATGAAGGGGTTAGCCTATGAGGAGAAATTGAGTTGTCTGGGACTATACTCTCTGGAATTCAGAAGTGGGGACCTTATAGAAACATACAAAATTTTGAAAGGGATAGATAAGATGGAAGTAGGAAAGTTGTTTCCATTGGTAGGTGAGACTAGAACTAGGGGACATTGTCTCAAGATTCAGGGGAGAAGATTTAGGACGGAGATGAGGAGAAACTGTTTTTCCCAGAGAGTGGTGAATCTGTGGAATTCTCTGCCCAGGGAAGCAGTTGAGGCTTCTTCACTAAATATATTTAAGAAACAGTTAGATAGGTTTTTACATAGTAAGGGAGTTGAGGGTTATGGGGAAAAGGCAGGTAGATGGAGCTAAGATCAGACATGATCTTATTGAATGGTGGGGTAGGCTCGATGGGCCGAATGGCCTACTCCTGCTCCTATTTCTTATGTTCTTATTCCCCCTCCATAGATGCTGCCCTGACCTGTTGAGTTCCTCCAACATTTTGTGAGTGGTGCTTAGAAATTCCAATGCATTTTGCCATTTATGTGTGTGCGCCCCAAGTTTTATTCTTCTCTGGGGATTAAAAATACTGAGGTTAAGTATGATGGAGTACCTTGTGTGCTTGAAGCGTATTCTGGATTCTTGGATTCAGTCGTTCCCATTTGCTGAGCATGAGGAGTGACTTCTAACACCTGGTGCGTTTTGTTCCCTTCAGTGAGGCTCGTCAATGGCATGGACCCTGTAGGTTTCAACAGATGGCAGAGGGCTGCTTCAGTGCCATCAAAAGAGCACCAACTTTCCAGGGCTTGCAAGATGGGTGTTTGGTGGTGTTCCATCACAGCTCTGCTCACATTTCAACAGAGTCACTGCCCGGACATCTTGACCAGCTCCTGACTGGCGGTCCTGGGGGTTGCCCCATTCGGCCCACAGTGCACTGCTCTCCCTACCAGTCTGCGTCATCTTCTTCCACAGACTTCTCCTTAAGTTTCTTCACATTGGCCATCCTTCTCCCCTGTCCCCGACTGACCCTCTCCCCTATCCATGGCAACCCTCTCCCTTCAGAGTGAGTCCCCTACAAGTGGCTCTTCCTTCTTCCCAGTCAACGGCTCCCACCCCCGTTTCGTCTTCTTCTTGCAGCATACGCTGGTGGCTGGCAGACCAACATATAATGCATTACTGCCACCTACTGAGTTGGAGTGAAATGCAAAGAGACAGGAAGTATATTCACTAAATTTCACCCTCCCAAAAAACCATCAAATAATATCAAAGCCTCTAATACTTTTCAGAAAGTCAAAGATACACATATATATTATGATGGCAGTGATATCCTAACCAATTTTTCATGTTAATCTCTGCCTGTCCCCAAGATCTCAACTTAGTAATTAGATGTTTCCTTTGCACCTCATGGGATCTGCATTCAAACAAAAATGCTGCACTGTTTCTTGACAAAAATCAACATTACGCATATTAGTTCTGAACAGGGAATTATTCAACCTAGTATGTCCAATATGTAAATGTGTAAGTATAACTTCTCTCCTTTTATACCCATCTACTAGTTGACTTCCCAACATCCTCTGAATTTTATATGATTTCCATCCCTCCTTTTCCTTATCCCAACTTTATTGCCCCAGTGATCAAATAGACATGCTGCCATCTTACTGGAACAGCAATGTTATATATGCACATTCCAAATGTGTCAATTGACGTCCAAAGTCAGAGGTTTTAAATTTATCAGGTTGCCGTAATTGAACTGTGCTTATTAAGCCCATTAGAAGTTCATATCTCACCACAACATCTGCCCCATGAGTATAGGTGTCCTAAAGTTGTGAAAGGTCCAAAATCAATTCTTCTTCAGAATAGTGGTTATTAAATATTTTCTGTTCATTTCTGATGATAATGTTTTAAAGTCCAACATTGGACAGGGCCTCAGTAACGTTGCCTATTTTGAAAGAGTGACTGCAATTCCAAAGTACGCCTTTTGGTGTAAAACACTGAAGGGCTTTCCGTCACCATGAATCTCAATCATCCTTCGAGAGAGGTGTTGGCCGGAGACACTGACTCTTTTATTCCTCCCCATAGGTGTTACCTGACCTGCTAATTCCGCCAACATTTTGTGTTTGCTCATGTGGATTTGCAGTATCTGCAGAATCTCTGTCATCTCCCCTAGCTGAATGGTCAGGCACTTACGCATCATATTTAACCTCGATTCTGTATGTTGTTTCAGAGTGTCTCACAACAGCTACAGCTGATATAATCTTCGCTGTGGATGAATCATGGAGTATGGGAGAGGAAGACTTCCAGAGTATCAAAGAATTCCTTAGCGGCATTGTGACTTCATTCAGGAAGGCTCCAATAGGGAAGGATGGCATCCGCTTTGGAGCCATACTGTACAGTGACCATCCCAGGTAAGCTAATGATTTATAATTTTATTAGTCATCCTACCAGTACAGCAATCTTCCTCATACTCAGTCTTCTCTTTCTCTTTTTAGTCTTATCACCCTTCATGTTCCCTGTGTTGCAGCACCTGTCTAAATGCTGCACTAATTGTTATCCTCTAAACTCTCTGCAAGTGGATCCTAAGACCAGAATAGAGGGACGTCCATTTAGAACAGAGATGAGGAGGAATTCCTTCATCCAGAGAGTGATGAATCTGTAGGGAGGCCAAGTTTTTGGGTATATTTAAGGCAGAAGTTAATAGATTCTTGACTAGTCAGGGGCTGAAAGAGTACAGGGAGGAGGCAGGAGATTGGGGCTGAGAGGAAAATGGTTCAGCCATGATGTAATCAGTCAGAATGTTACAGTAAATTAATAAAACAACTGCAGACACTGGAAACCTAAAATAAAGAGTTTTATTTAGGGCCAAATGGCCTGATTCTGGTCCTATATCCTGTGTTTTATGGTCAGTGGAATTCCCTTCCAAACTCTTCAGTATTTGCACATTAGTTGCACCTTGTATTTATCAGTGCTGTTTTTCCCTGGCAACCTAACTAAGGGGGATGCCTTGGGGTACAGGATTCACTGACTACCAAAGAGAAAGGAAGAGGCAGGACTAGATACGTTATTTATTATTATGCTTGCAGCAAAGAAAGTTAAGGGAATATTGAATAGATATCTGAATATTTAAGGTCTTTCAGTAGACTGAAGAAGGGGAATCCATGCGGAGTGGCAAGTTGATAACCTGAAAAACCTAATTTTTATGCTAATCGATAAAACAGATGATGCGTCGTTTCCTGAATGGTTGGTGGATGCAGAGTCATCATCAGAATAAAGAAGTTGCAGGGCTGGGGTAAGGTGAACTAATTAGGAAGTTCTTCCATACACAATTTGAAAGAGAATGAGGGTGCTCCCCGATGTCCTGGCCTTTGTTCATATGAACAGCTACAGCAGTGTAGCGGTTAGCGCAATGTTTTACAGTGCTATCGATTATTGATCGGGATTCAATTTCTGCTGCAGTCTGTAAAGAGTTTGCACGTTCCCCCAGTGACCATGTGGGTTTCCTCTGGGTGCTTTGGTTTCCTCCCACAGTCCCAAGACACTATGGTTAGTGTTGTGTATTTAATATTTCAGTTATATTTGAGTGATCTTGTGTGTGTGTGTGTGTGTGTGTGTGTGTGTGTATATATATAGTTTGATTAAGCATTTGTTTATTTAAATAATTAATTATGGTTATGTGAATAAAATGTTAATTGCATATGTTAATGGCATACACTACCACATGATACATGTGTGTCTTGCTTAAAGTAAGAGACAAAGTTTTACCTTTCTTCCCAGGCCTTTGTGTCTTCTTTGAATTAGTTTAATGTTTTGAAGTTGCAAAACAGAACAGTTAGTGTTAGTGTCTGTGGGTTTGGGGCATGTTATGTTGGCCACACTTGCGGGCTGTCCCCAGCACAATCCTTGGATGGTGGTAATCATTGACGCAAATGATACAGTTCACTGTGTGTTTCGATATACATGTGGCAAGAAGAGCTCATCTTTACAAATCAGCTAAGTCGGATGACCCAGTCATGATCATGTTATGGTTTGTAGAAATTTGGGATTACCTACAAGGCTTTTGTATTACCTGCAATGCAGAAAAACAATCAAGTTTAAGATGATTCAATGCTTTTTATTTATTGAGATACAGCACAAAGCAGTCCCCTCTGTCCCTTTGAGCCACACTGCCCAGCAACTCCGTTTAACACTAGCCTTATCAGGGGACAATTTACAATGTCCAGTTAACCTACCAACCTACCAAGCGGTAGGTCTTTGGACTTTGAGAGGAAACCAGAGCACCCGGAGGAAACTCACAGAGTCGTACAGAACGTACACCCTCCTTACAGGATGTGGTAGGAATTCAACCCCGGTCACTGGTACTGTAAAGCGTTGTGCTAACCACTTTGCTAACATGCCGCCCCACCATTTCAGTCATGAAAAACAAGGTAAATGTACAAACTTTTCTCCCCAGGTTGTGCTATTTTTTGTCAACAGCTCATAGTCATTGGGGGAGAATGAAGACTTGGAGAGTTTGGACATTGTTATTCAATGCTTGCATTCCTCCTGAGCTGGAAGTGAGATGCCTGACAGAATTCTACCATTTCTCTGTCTGATGCCTGTCTATCTCTCTGTGCTGAAATTGAGGTGCTTTTCTGTTCTCCTCATCTACCTTCCCTGTTATGATATACAGGACCTCTCTCCTTTTGTTGGTCCTAGATATGTCCTGTTAAATGATCCAATAACCTAGGTTAAGGGCCAAGAATCACTTAACAGAACATATTATGGTTAGAACATGTTACCATCCATAGGACCATATGATATAAGAGCAGAATTAGGCCACTCGGCCCATTATGTCTGCTCTGCTGCTCCATCATGGCTGATTATTACCTTTCTTGACCTCATTCTCTTGCCTTCTCCCCATAATCTTTGACAACCTTACTGATCAATACACTTTAAAGGTCTGCTTTAAATATACCTAATGATTTGGCTTCCACAGCCATCTAAGTATGGAAATGAAATCTACGGATTTGCCACTCTCTGGCTAAAGAAATTCCTCTTCATCACTTTTCTAAAGGCGTGCCCTTGTATTCTGAGGCTGTGTCTTCTGGTCCTAGACTCACCCACTATGGGAAACATCCTCTCCATATCCACTCTATCTGCGTCTTTCAATATTTGATAGGTTCCAATGAGATCCCCTCTCATTCTTTTAAACTCTAGCAAGTATAGACCCAGAGCCATCAAATACTCCTCTTATGTTAACCCTTTCATTCTTGGAATCGTTCTCGTGAACCTTCTCTGGCCCCTCTCCAATGCCAGCACATTTTGATGTAAGTGTGGATCTCTTCCTTCCCTCAGACCAAGTCTCACTTTGCCTTTTCCGAGTACAGGCCCAGAGCCATCAAATGCTCCTCATACATTAACTGTATAGGGAAACAAGACCAATGGTTTGCCTTTGACCTAACCGTATTATCACTTTATCTCTTGTTTCTAGAACAGTGATTGCACTTACGGACTATGTAACGATTGAAGAAGTATTGGTGTCCCTCAGAGACCTTGCATTTGAAGGGGGAAACAGTAAAACAGGAACTGCCCTTGACTTTCTTACACAATCTGTATTCAGCCAATCAGTGACAAGAGAGAACACACCAAAGGTTGGTAATTATTCGGAGTGCCGCCTTTGTTTATTAAGGTAGTTTTTGTTCCCTCTGCAGTGAAGGATGTTAATTTCTGGAGTGGTACTTTTGTCATTTTAATGTCTAGGTTTTAGTATCCAGCATTCTCAAGCCAGATGTAGCTCTGCTGTGTACCATTTGTTCTGCTCTACTATATGAATGAGCTTAAGTATATCCTTGGTAGTGAAGACCCTACAGCAGTGGGACAAGTAGAATATCATTCCTAAATTCAACTGTAACTTTCTAAAGGGAAGACTATAAATAATTGAAGAGCAAGAATATGCAGAAAAATAGAAGTAACAGCATTTTAATTTTTATGTTGAGCTGGTCTGGGATGGTATGGAGGGCCAACTGGGATGGTATGGGATGGTATGGAGGGTCCACTGGGATGGTATGGAGGGTCCACTGCGATGGTATGGAGGGCCAACTGGGATGGTATGGAGGGTCCACTGGGATGGTATGGAGGGTCCACTGGGATGGTATGGAGGGCCAACTGGGATGGTATGGGATGGTATGGAGGGTCCACTGGGATGGTATAGAGGGTCCACTTCACAGAATTGGAAAAAAGCCATAGAAAGTTGTAATCTTCAAAAGGCGATGTCCCAAAAAGGTGGCATCCATCATCAAGGACCCCAATCACCCAGGACATGGCTCTTTCAATCTGTTTTTCTTTTGATTTGACATGATGCACAATATATGTTAAATTTAGAAATTGAGACAGTAAAATGATATGTCATCCCTGATGAAGATGGCACAGTATGGCATTGAAACATTGGTTAAAATTGACACCTGCATCCAGCTGGAAGACCGAGAGGAGTTTATTTGTCATGCACGCCGGGTAGGCACTAGATCCTGCAGAACGGTATCGGCCTGAAACGTTGACTGTTTACTCTTTTCCATGGATTCTGCCTGGCCTGCTGAGTTCCTCCAGCATTCAGTGTGTATTGCTTGGATTTCCAGCATCTGCAGATTTTCTCCTGTTTGTCATTAGATCCTTTATAGAGATTTTATAATTACGTATTACATTGTACTGCTGCCACAAAGTTAACAAATTTCACAACATATTGCAGTGATATTAAATCTGATTCTAATCGGCCCCCCGTGTTTAGTCATCAACCATCTTTACAACTTCACTGACTAAGGGGACTGAGATCACACCAATGTTGAGTTTGCTTGATAAACAGATGTAAATTAACCAAGGTTGTTTGGAAAATTGATTGGAGATCTGTGATACTGCATCTCCATAAGGCGTTTGCATATTTTAGGGATTGGGTCTGTGCTGTTTAAACAAGTTTTGGAACGATCTCCACATCTTCCTGCAGTAATGCACATGGTCACAGAGATTGTCTAGCTGCTCAAGCCTATTATGCTGCTTAGTTAGATCATTTAACTGGGCTTCACATGCCTGCGTTTTTCCAATATATCTTAATGCTTTTGTTTATAAAAAATATGAATGGCACAGCACCGAAATGCGCCATTTGGGCCAACCAAGGTCTATATCAACTTTTTTTTGCTTATCTGAACTAATCCCATTTAACTACAACAGGACTGTATCCTTCTATGCCTTGTCCATTTAAGAATGTTAAGTGCCTACATTTCAGTTCTAAAATGAACGGTTGATCTAAAGTCATTTGCTATTTGCAAAATAGGCTTCAGTATTTCTGCATTCAGAGGTATTTTCTAACCTGATTCCTTCAAAGTCAAATTCTAACTTTTAGACAAGGCACTCTGTACCCTTACCTCACAGTCCCAATCTCCTCCAAAAACAGCTTTTTTTTTTACCATCAGCTCTTCTTAACACCTTGAAAATTTCAATCAGGTATTCTTTGTTTGTATCTTGACCTTTGGAGTGGAAATATCGAGCGGGTCGATTGCCACTCTACTCCTTCCAAAGCCATTGTATCCTTCCAAGGCCATTGTAACCTTCCATGAGTATTGTGTCCAGAACTGTTCGCACTCCTCCATGTCTGATCCAAGTCCTCTAAAGATTTACGTCTTCTCGTGTTTTCGTGCTTTACAAACACTTTTTTGTACCTCAACATGACATTTTAATGATCTATGTAGGTTTGATCTCATGCCATTTGCTATTTGCAAAATAGACTTCAGAATTTCTGCATTTAGAAGTATTCCTCCAAGAGAACACAACCTTGGTGAGGTTTGGAGGCTCGTGTGCCTCAGTGACCCAGAGAGCCATCCTGGCTGGAGTCATGACCTTGTGTTTTGGCTCTTGGTAGGGTCACCCAAGACAAACAGGTCAAAGGTAGAGGCCAGACTTAGAGTGGTCCGCCAGTCCTCCAGGTTCGGGGGTTCAGCTCAGGACTAACAGCCCCGACGGATCAAAAAAAATTGTTACGGAAACATCAGTGAAGAATCAGTTCTTTATCTGTGTCTGATTGTATTCCTGAGCCTCTACCTAGGACTTACAGAAATACAGACGGTGACGGAGGGCCTTCATTACTGCCTTAAGCGCCAGCTGCATTACACGCAGTACGTGCAGGAATCCTAAACCACTTAGCACCTCCACTGCAACAGCTTTAAACCACTTAGATGATGTAGCCTTAAGGTCCACTGCAAATCTTTTATGTTTTATTTTGTAATTAATGGTTCAGTCTCCACTGCTTGTTATGCCGTCCATCTTGTGCAACTGTCAAAACTGGAGATGTGGCTTTTGATTCCATCATCCACCCTCGCTGGACGCCATTGGTCAGACTCTGTCAACCAGACTGAAGCCCTCTATCCCTGTTTTTTTTTATCTCCTTCTACTTAACGAATTTCCAAGCAGGTCAGTAAATTGCCTCCAAATCCGTAAGTTTCAGCTTGAGTAGCAATCTCTTGTGAGGTCAGGAGGTCTGCACTGCTTTAGCTCTCTCTTCAAAGAATTCATTCAGGTTTGTGAGACGTGAGATTATCCTAAACAAATCCATCCGGGTTTCTTCAAATTCAAGTTTATTGTCATTCAACCGTACACCTGTATACCACCAAACAAAACAAATTCCCTCCAGACCTAAGTGCACCACACAGTTCATACAACTCACACCACACAAAGTAATATTACCACAAATAATAATATATTTCAGAAGACTGACATTCAGCACAAGAAGCATTTACAACACAAGTTAAAAAGTAAACAGTATAATGCTACTGGTGCTTCATACTGATAAGACCTGGGTGGTGGCAAGGAGTTCAGTCACCTCATGGCCTGAGGAAGAAGCTGTTTCCCATCCAAATAGTCCTTGTCTAACCTCCTGCTTGATGGTAGGGGTCAATGAGATTGTTGGACGGATGGGAGAGATTTTTTATCAAAAGAAAGGCTCTAAGGTGTTCAGTTACTCTATTACTATTTATAGACTAATACTTTTCTTTTATCTACAGTGTGGAATAGGCCATTCTGGCCTTGCAAACCGTGTCTCCCAGCAATCCCCCGATTTAATCCTAGCCTAATCATGAGGCAATTTACAATGACCAATTAACCTACCAACCAGTACGTCTTTGAACTGTGGGAGGAAACCAGAGCACCTGGAGGAAACCCACGCAGTCACGGGAAGAATGTATAAACCCCTTAAAGGCAGTGGCAGGAATTGAACCCGGGTTGATGGTACTATAAACCTTTGTGCTAACCATTACGCTACCATGCCACTACTGTGCTCCGACAGCATGTGCCAGACTAGCTTTTGTACAATCTACTGTCTTACCTCTGTACCTTCTGTCACAGTGTAATGGCATTTAGAATGTTCCACTCAATAGAAATTCCAGCAAAAGAAATTCCAGTATGAATCAAGAGAAAATTGTAGCAGACATCTGCAGTATTTTCACCTACTCCTTCAGAATTGGAATCAGGCTTATTATCACTGACATATATCCTGAAATTTTAAACACAAGATTCTGCAGATACTGGAAACCCAGAGAAAAACACACACAAAATGCTGGAGGAACTCAGTAGGCCAGGCAGCATCTATGGAGATGAACAAACAGTTGATGCTTCAGGCTGAGACTCTTCTTCAGGACTGAGAAGGAAGGGGGAAGAGGCCAGATTAAAATGTGGGAGGAGGAGAAGGAGGATAGCTAGAAGGTGATAGGTAAAGCCATGTTGGGTGGGGGGGGGGAATGTCAAGAGCTGGTGAGGAAGGAATCTGAAAGGAGAGGAGAGTGGACCATAGGAGAAAGGGAAGGAGGAGGGAACTCATGGGGAGGTGATAGGCAGATGAGAAGAGGTAAGAGGCCAGAAGGAGAAATCGATATTTGTGCCATCAAGTTGGAGGCTGACAGAATATAAGATTTTGCTCCTCCACTCTGAGGGTGGCCTCATCTTGGCACAAGAGGAGACCATGGATCAACACATCAGAATGGGAAGGGGAATCAGCATTAATATGTTTGTCCACCGGGAAGTCCCACTGAATTGACCCCCCCCCCCAATTTATGACGGTCTCACCAATGTAGAGGAGGCTGGATTGGGAGCACCAGACACAATACACGAGCCCAGCAGATTTGCAGGTGAGGTGTTGACTCACCTGGAAGGACTGTTTGGGGCCCTGAATGGAGATGAAGGAGGAGGTGTATGGGCAGGTGTAGGGCATAGGCTTTTAGGAGGGATAACAGCTGGGAGGGAGATTAGTGGTGAGAGGAGGTTATGAATGGACAAAGGAATCGCGGAGAGAGCGTTCCCTGCAGAAGGTAGGGAGGGGAGGGGAGATAAAGATATGTTTAGTGGTAGGATCCATTTGGAGAAGGCAGAAGTTGCAGCGGATGATGTGTCGGATGTGGCGGCTGATGGGTTAGTAGGTAAGGACAAGAGGAACTCTATCACTGTTAAGGCTGCAGGAAGATCTGCTCTCATATGGTTCAAAATGCCTGTTGCAATTGGACTGACTATATTGTTTCCAGAATATCTCCCACTGATACTTGGATGGTTCATTCGATTTCAAAGGTTCAGAGGTTCAATTTAATATCAGAGAATGTATACAGTATACAACCTGAAATTCTTACTCTTCACAGACATCCACAAAACAGAAGAAAGACCCCAAAGAATGAATGACAGAAAAGCATTAGAATCCCAAAGCCCCTCGCCCTCTCCCACATACAAGCAGCAGCAAAGCATCAAGCCTTCCCCTCCCCCCCACTTGCCTCATCAGCCCTCACCCTCCCACCATACAAGTGATAGCAAAGCCTCCAAAGAGACCAGGACCAAAAAAAAAACACTGTCCACCCCAACGCTTTGACATGCCACAAGCTCTATCTCTCACTAGCAAGGGAGAGAGGTGTCGCTCCCGCCACAGCAAGTGGGGAGACTAACAGCTCGCTATTTTGATGTTACAATCCGCAGCCTTGCTTACTTTGACAACAGCACATACTGCTGTCTCGATGTTCCGATGTCCCACGATGCCTCAGTCAGTGACGCCAGCGAGAAAACGGGATAGCCACAGGGCCACACCCTGAAGGTGCACATTTTCCAGGCCAAACCTGGAAAAATTGAAAATGCTAGGCTGCTCGACGAGCTCCGAGAGCGGGAGCCCGCGGCCTTGAAGAACCGCAGTTTGAGTGCAGCTGTAGATCAGGGACTCCAACAGGACCCCAAGTAGGAATACCACCTTTCACATTGGATCAGAAAGACCCTGATCAAGAAAGATTTCCTCAACGTATGTTGGAAACCCCATGCCCTCTTTGCCCTTTATTATGTTGCTGTTCCAGTGTACATGTAGATACTTGGAAGTCCCACAATTTTTGAACTTTATGAGTTTTGAAAATTTTGTAATTTCCCACAAATTTTCTTCTCAATATTCTTCCCAGTAGTTGACAGCATGTAGAATGGTTGCAGTCGTGTAATCACACCTCCATTGTTTCTTATTTCTGAACAGTTTCTGTCCTTGATCTTTCTTGGTCGTGGTCTCCCCAGCACTGTGAAATTCTCCATAATCACTGCTGCCACTCCTTTATCTTTTCCTTCTTTCTTTTCTTATCCGGCCAGAACACGTTGCATAAGGAATATTTAGAACTCTTACCATCCTGTTTTTAGCCATAGTGCCCCAACATTATAATCCCTTCTGATTAATTGCGTTCTTGTTGAGAGCAGTTTTGGAATTTATACAATGCACTGAGACCTGATGGTATTTTCTGTCTGGATCTGTGTAAAAACAAAACCAGATGGCATGGTAGCAGAGTGGTTTGTGTAGCACTGTTAGAGCACAGAGACCTGGGTTCAATTCCTGCTGCTGTCTGTATGAAGATTTACCTTCTCCCTATGACTTAGTGGGTTTCCTCTGGGTGCTCCAGTTTCTTCCCTTGTGTTTGTTGGGCCAGAAGGACCAGTTACAGTGCTGTATCTCTAAATAAAATGAAATATACTATTATTTGTTCTGTTACTATTTATGCATCCATTTTTTTCTCCTTCTCAATGCTATCGTCTTGTGGACAACCTCATGGTAAATTAGTGTAGACTTCATCCATCCACACAGCACCAGCAAACTTCCACTGATGACATTGCTGTTGAGGTCTGGTCCCAGATCTTGAGATCGTTAAAGCGCTCCTTCCAACATCATCTCTCCAGTCACACGTTAAGCTGTGCTGTCGTCCTCCTACGCGCTGGCAGAGCAGTTACCAGGATTCCATTCCCACTGCTGTCTGTGACTGCATGGACTTCCTCTGGCTGCTCCAAGTTCCATGTTCTGGAGATGCCCGGTTAGTGTTAGTGAGTTGTGGGCATGCAGTGGAGGTGCCAGAATCGTGGTGGCACTTGTGGGCTGCCCTCCAGTACAACCCTAGCCGATTTAACCTGACACAAGTGCTGCATGTAGGAGCCATATCTGTCTTGTACTTTCTGTTGTGCATGGCAGAAGTGAATGAGTACAGTTACGTATTCATGCTTTGCCTAAGTCAGTTTAGTCTGGGTAGAGCTGGGAGGTAGCTGGAATGATATGTTTTGTTGAAAGCTTAAAAATGCTAATTGGAACGTTTAAGATCGCTAATGCTTAGAACGCCTATTTAGTTATATCGCCCATTTTAGTTTTGTTAGTTTTTCATCATTACAAGATAGTTCATCTTTGCAGGTTTCTTAATAAAGCATTGGATGTACTGTCTTACTTAGAACTTAGTTATGGTGGATAGCTCGTCCTACAGTGTCAGCACCTGTGCTCAGTCTCTGAGCGGTTTGATTTGTTTTCACTAACCACTGTATGTTTTGACATACCTGTGATGAATAAAGTTAATCTAAAAACAAATCTACTTCTCTGCTCATTGTTGGAAGTCATGGGTATTAATATAGCAGTTTACAGAATCTGAATCAGAATTAAAATCAGCTTTAATATCATTGGCGTATGTCGTGAATTGGAGTAAGTATGTATATGTCTAATAAATAGTTAAGTTAAAATAAGTAATGCAAAAAAACACAAATAAAAAACTAGTGATGTAGTGTTAATGGGTTCAATGTCCATTCAGAAATCAGATGGCAGAGGGGAAGAAGCTGTTCCTGAATCACTGAGTGTGTGCCTTCAGGCTTCTGTACCTCCTTCCCGGTGGTAACAATGAGAACAAGGCATGACCTGAGTGGTGGGGGACCTTAATGCTTCCTTCCTGAGGCATCGCTCCTTGAAGATGTCTGGGATATTACAGAGGCTAGTACCCATGATGGGGCTGACTAATTTTACAAGTTTCTGCAACTTACTTCGATCTTGTGCAGTAAAACCCCCTGTCCCCAAATCAGGTGGTAATGCAGCCTGTCAGAATACTCTGTGGTATATTTGTAGAAGTTTTTGAGTGTTTTAGGTGACAAATCAAATCTCTTCTAACTCTTAATGAAATATAGCCACTGTCTTGCCTTCTTTACAATAGAATCAATATGTTGGGTCTAGGTTAGATCCTGAGAGATTTGATCCACTCTCTCCACTTCTGATCCCTCAGTGAGGATTGATTCATGTTCCCTCATCCTACCCTTCTGAAGCTCACAATCAGCTCTTTTGTCTTTCTGCTGTTGAGTGTGAGGTTGTTGCTGTGACACTGCTCAACCAGCTGGTATATCTCGCTCCCGTACACACTTTCATCTCCATCTGAGAGTCTGCCAACAATGGTCATATCATCAACAAATTTATAGGTGGCATTTGAGCTATGCCTAGCCACACAGTCATGGGTAAAGAGAAAGTAGAACAGTGGGCTAAGCACTCATCTTTGAGGTTTCTGCAACCTGCTTCAGTCTTGTGCAGTAGCCTCCCCCCCCCTCCCGCCTTACTAGACGGTGATGCCGAATGCTCTCCGTGGTACATTTGTACAAGTTTTCAAGTGTTAGAGTTGCAAACCAAATCCCCTGAAACTCCGAATGAAGAATAGCCACTGCCTTGCCTTCTTTATAGATTGGTATGTTGCGTCAGTTTTTAAAATTCTGAGTGGAAGATCTCAATTAGCTTTCTGCTGAAATATCCCCTACCAATATGGACAACAACCTCTGCTTGTTTATTCTATCCCCTCCCACCACCCTCCCTCTGCCCCTGCATTTTCTACTGTCGCTCAATGACACACTTTGTTCTGGTATCCAGGATGCAACATACCAGCCTGAAGTCACTTCTCCAACCACAGAAACACCAGTCTGCCTGCCCATGGAATCCCCTATATCTAATTGCCCTCACTCTCGGTAGTACTATGCCAGACATGGTGATAAGGCCCTGGGTTTGGTTGCACTTCCTACAGGAAACCCATCCTCAGAACTGACCACAAGTTAGAGAGTAAACTGCTCTCAGTATTCTATTGAGGCTCCGACAGTGCCCGGATGTTTTGACCTGTCAGGAGGTGGCTGATTAACAGCCAATGTTGCCTCATTACCCACACTGCCAATTTGTCACTGTTATGTGCAGACACCAACTTGCCAACCTGCTGAACTGTTGCAGGGATTCAGGACCAAGTAACTGTGTTTAACCGATGTGTTAGTCTACTTGACCCAAAAGCATTTTACTAATTCTCTCAAAAGTACATTACTTCTTGAAACTGAATATTCCTGTCAAAAATTCCGGTAAATGCATCCTTGTGCCACAGATCTTTCAGTCACTTAACTTGATTTCCTATGTTCAAATTTTAATAGATTGTAATTTTGATCACTGATGGAAAATCGGCAGATTCAGTTGATGACCCAGCGAAAAGCCTGCAGAACAATGGAGTGACTGTATTTACAGTTGGTAAGTGACCTGTGAATGGTTTTAATCTGGTTTACTGTCCAGTGACATAGTCATAGTCATACTTTATTGATCCCGGTGGAAATTGGTTTTCGTTACAGATGCACCATAAATAATTAAATAGTAATATGTAAATTATGCCAGGAAAAAAGTCCAGGACCAGCCTATTGGCTCAGAGTGTCTGACCCTCCAAGGGAGGAGTTGTAAAGTTTGATGGCCACAGGCAGGAGTGACTTCCTGTGTTGCATCTTGGTGGAATGAGTCTGGCTGAATGTACTCCTGTGCCCAACCAGTACATTATGTAGTGGATGGGAGACATTGACCAAGATGGCATGCAATTTGGACAGCATCCTCTTTTCAGACACCACCGTCAGAGAGTCCAGTTCCATCCCCACAAAATCACTGGCCTTACGAATGAGTTTGTTGATTCTGTTGGTGTCTGCTACCCTCAGCCTGCTGCCCCAGCACACAACAGCAAACATGATCGCACTGGTCACCACAGACTCGTAGAACATCCTCAGCATCGTCAGACAGATGTTAAAGGACCTCAGTCTCCTTAGGTAGACAGCCTCAGTGTTCCTTGACCAGTCCAGTTTATTGTCAATTCGTATCCCCAGGTATTTGTAAACCTCCACCATGTCCACACTGACCCCCTGAATGGAAACAGGGGTCACCGGTGCCATATATACTCACCTCAGGTCTACCACCAGCTCCTTAGTCTTTTTCACATTAAGCTGCAATGTTCAGTATTGTTCAGTAATGTTCAGTAAACGTGTTTACACTCATTTAATGTTTGGTTTTCCTGATTATAATGGACTAGTGTTGAATGAAACCAGGTCAGTGCTCAGAGATCCTCGTTACAGTGGGTTAGTGTTCAGTCACCATGATTAAAGTAGTTATTGATCAGTTTTAAGTGTTCTGGTGGGTTAATTTTGAAACCATGTACAGCGAGTTAAGCCTGATTTATACTTGTGCCTATGGGCTACGCCGTAGCCTACACCATAGGCCTGATTTATACTTCTGCGTGGCCCTACACCATAGCGAGCATACATTGTTGTGTCTGCATCACTCTGCAATTCACCGCCAAAATGCTGGTCAGTGGTGGGGTTTCTATGCCTCTGTGTTGAGTTTCTTCGTGAGAGACGTGGACGAGGAAATGCATTTCAAATATTTTCGGATGTCGGCAGGTAGATTTGACGATTTGGTTCATCATCTCCAACCATTTATTTCGCATCAGTGTATGGACATGGCGGAGAAAAGCAACCGGAAATGCGTAGGAGGAAATGCGATGCTACCAAGCGGACCAATCAGAGTTATTGTGGTCTGCGCCACAGCGACACGCGAGTTACATTTTTGGGGGGGGGTGCACGTCACCATACAGCATAGGGTGCGGCATAGGGTACGCGGTACCTACGGCGTACATTTGACACAGGAGTATAAATCAGGCTTTAGTCGGCCATTGACACTGAGTTACTGAATGGTCAGCTCCTGTCCATCGCAGAGTTACTCACTGAGTGAATGTTCGGTAGTCCTGGTCACAGTGTTATTGTTGGGTAATTCTGCATGTGGTATCCTAACATATTCTGGATAATGGTGTGCCAACTCCTGTCCATCATATGGACCAATGTGGTTCAATAACTTTGCTTTAAGTAGATTTGTGCTTATGGGATTCTCATAACGTAAATAGTTTTAAGTGGTGATGAAACACAAGGGACTGCAACAGTGCAAAACAGGCCCTTCTGGCCCTTTGAACTGCACCACCCAGTAACCCTGGATTTCATCCTTGCCTAATCCCGTTCAATTTACAACGACCAATTAACCTACCAACTGTGGGAGGAAACCCACGCAGTCATGGGGTTACTGGCAGCTGTGGGAATTGAACCTGTGTCGTTGGAACTGTAAAGCACTGTGCTAACCACTACACTACCATGCCTCTAATAACATGGAGCCTTCTCCCGAGGATCATCACCTGGCGGAGAGGCTAGTGAGTCCCTGAGATCTCGACAGTCACCTTGCACTGCATGCTGATCTGTCAAGAACCATGTGGTAGCTACCCATGTATCAGCCTCCCTGTGTTACACAAAGTCAGGCACAGGCTTCTCCACCTATGTGGATCCCAGATCGGCCTTTACAGCCACCTGAGCACTCACCAATAGATGACCCTTGGAGAACAACATATGCGACATGTCCACACTACTAATACTACTACTACTCTGAAGCCAGCAACAGGGTGCTCGAGGAACTGCTCTGGTTGAGCAGCATCGGGGAGGGGAGGTGCGCGTGCTATTTAGAGCTGAGACCTGAGCTAGTGGGAAAGGATAAAGGAAGGTGGCAGTTTTAAAAAAGAGAGGGGATGGGGTACGACAGGAGCCAGTCGGGTGGTAGGAGGACTGAGGAATGATGAACAGCTGGGGGAGAGGCGGGAAGGTGGGCTTGGGAGGCAGGGGATGAGAGGTGGAAGCAGTGAAGAGATGGAGACAGACAAGGGGGAGGGGCAGATGGTGCCAAGAGAGAGGAGGGGATGGCAGAGGTGGAAATATAGTCTGGAGAGTGATGAGCAGGGCTGTAATCCCTACAAGTGCTGGAATCTTTTAAGTAACCTTCACTTCAGTGTGTAAGTCATCTGTGATTCTACTACATGTGCATTAGTGAGGAAAACATGGGGCTTATTTCAATAAATTCTTGCAGAAGCAAGAGCGCCCTTTCTAATTGTTCTAAACATGTAGTGAGGGGCTGAGTGGGGGGGGGGGGAGGGCAGAGGGTATAGTGGCATGCCAGGAGTCTTTGCTCCAAATATTTATCCCCTTCTCCTGAGAGACTGCAATGTTCATGTTACAACAGCTCGTTGTGGTAAATCATTCCGTGTTCCAACAATTCTCCATGAAGCTAAATTTCTCTAAACCTCACCATTTCAGTGACAGTTAGGAATTGATGACTCCTTGTTATTGACTCCCCAAACAGAGTAAGATCGTTATCTATTCACCCTAGGATGCTAAATAATCTTTTAAAAGCCTCAATTAGATCATCTCTCACTCTCCTCTGCTCTGTTGAATACAATCTATTCCTTGTTATCTCAAAGTCATTTTCCTCAGAAGGAGATTGAAGTAACCAGTAATTTGAATGAAGCAATTTAAATAAAGCAGCACAGGCGATTTCTATTGCTTGGAAGAATAAAAAAAATCAAATTAGCATGTAATTCGAACAAACCACAGCTAAACTTGTCAGAGGCAATAGTACAGAACACATTTTGTAGTAGAAATTGGACCCAGAAAGCTGTGGTGGTTGGAGACTCAATTAAAAGTTAAGTAATGGAGATTGATAGATATTTTTCCGTGTAAAGGTATTAAATGTCACAGAGCCAAGGCAAATTCGGATGTGGATCAGTCAAGGTCTAACTGAGAAGATTCAAGAGGCTATAGAGGAATGAATGGCCTCAGCCTGTTTCCATGACTTGGGAATTTTGGCACCAGTATCAAAATCAAGTTCAAGTTTTTTGTTATTTACCATATACATGTAATCTGCCAAACAAAACAACATACCACCAGTGCAAGGTACACAACACAATACAAAGTAATACTACCACAGGTAAATTAACAAAGAATAAAATACAGTATTTTCTAGAACATTGACAGTTAGCACGTGGAGCATTACAGCACAAGTTAAAAATAAGCAGTACTATCTACGTGATCATAGTGATCATATTAATCATATTCCTTATCGTCAATTCCCAGAATCACCCTGGGAATTCTTGGCTTTGTTGTATTTTCCATTAACTGTACGGGTTACTAAAACTGTAACACAAAACCTTGCCTCCTTTATCATTGTCACCCTGCCCTTGTGTCCAATATCTGAATAAATCTGAAAAAAAGGAGTTGGTTGTTTCATTTATATATCAAGATTTATCAAACTGCTTTTGTATTTTCAAGCAGTATTGTGTTAGATGACTGTACCTGATGACAGTTCTCCAGCATATTCACGTTTCTTTCATAACAATTGTTTCATTCTGATGCAAATTACTGCAGCATGTCACAATTTCCAGGCGGTGTCAGGAGCAGTTTGCTGACTTAACTCAGGAACAAAATTCAATAGGATGATCTGAGAGTTTTGTTTACTGAAACCAAGTGCAGTTGTCTTTATGGTTTGTGTTAATATCTTCATTTGATTTATTTTCGTGAAGTTTTTCCATGTGTTTTCCACATATGTCGTTTTGTTGATCTGAATGTGGCTCGGGTTGTTGATGCCATCTGGTGGATTTTGTCAGCACGTTGCTCAACTGATTCAAGAATCACACATACTGTAAGCAATATGCACCCAGTGACCACTTTATTGGGTACCTGCTATACCTACACAGTGGCCGCTGAGTGTTTGTTCGTGATCTTCTGCTGCTGTATTCCATGAACTTCAAGGTCCGACATATTGTGCATTCAGAGATGCTCTTCTGCACACCACTGTTGTAACGCGTGGTTACTTGAGTTATTGTCACCTTCCTGTCAGCTTGAACCAGCCTGGCCATTCTCCTCTG
Source organism: Mobula hypostoma (assembly GCF_963921235.1). Taxonomy (NCBI): domain Eukaryota; kingdom Metazoa; phylum Chordata; class Chondrichthyes; order Myliobatiformes; family Myliobatidae; genus Mobula; species Mobula hypostoma. The sequence continues at coordinate 59,138,749 of NC_086116.1, read as the reverse complement.
GCCTATCCCATTAACAAAGCCGACAGAACTGCTGCTCACTAGATTTTTTTAATTTTTCACACCATTCATTATCTATAAAAACTCGAGACTGTTGAGTGTGAAATTCCCAGGAGATCAGCAGTTTCTAAGATACTCAAACCATCCAGTATGGTATTCCAGAGTCAAAATCACTTAGATTACATTTCTTCCCCCATTCTGATGTTTGGTCTGAATAACAACTGAACCTCTTGACCATGTCTGCATGTTTTTATGCCTTGAGTTGCTGCCACATGATTGGTTGATCATATATTAGTATTAATGAGCAGGTGTACAGGTGTATCTACTGTGACCACTACAGGGTACAGGAGGCCTCTTAGTGTATTAAAATACTCCGTGACAGTTGCAGAGATCAGGACTATACCACATCGCCACAACTACTGATTGAATTGCTGTTTCAAGTCAAGAGTGAATTAACATTTGAAAGAAGCTGCTTAGTGTTTGTTGCTTAGGAGATGAGTTCTGAGAAGGTACAATGCATAGAACATAGCCCATTCTATTGACAAACTAGCAGTCTCACTAGTCTGTCTCATGTAGTACAGAAATGAAAACATGTGATGTGCCAGAAACTACAAATGAATGAGCACAAAGATCTCAGGGCACTGTAGGGATTAAAGAGGAGTACATTGGAGAGGAACCATGGAAGGGTTTGAACGCATCATAAGGAATTTTTGATCTGAGGCATTCACGCAAAATGAGGCAGGGTGGAGTAGCGAACACACAGCTGACAGGGATACATGGAAGTCTCACAAAGATGGCTGGACAGGCAATCTCCTCCAACAATGAAGTTATTTAATCGTTCTGAGCAGAGGGACTTTGTAGATCATATCACTAGTCCAGAACATTGGCACTGGATTCTTCATATAGAGTGTCCATCCCTAGATCTTTCCTCAAAGTGACAATGGCAATAATTTACTTTAATTTAAGCCCCATCACCCCACTGGGGAACAGGCCGCTGACAGCAGCACACCAGAGTCCTCTATCCTGGGCCAGTCTACCATGTTGTCTCCAGGTACAGCCCATCTTCCTGGTGTATCCCTCCTCTCCCAGGGATGAAGTCTTTGGAGCTTCCGTTGCCGTTTCTGCAGCTCTGGGTTTCTACAGGATAGGGTTTCTGGCCTCATGCCGAGACCTTCTCCTTTCACAGCCGGGCTTGGGCAGGGTTGTGTAATCACAATATAAAATAATACAGAGAGTAAGTTCCTGGAGTGCAGTATGCTTTTATAATCTACTCCTTCTCTCTTTTTAAAGGAATAAAGAGCTCAGATAAGAACGAACTGAAGAAAATTGCTTCTGATCCTTTCAAAGACCATTATTTATTTGTAGAAGATTATCACCTACTCAAGACTGTTTTGCCCAAGATATCCAGGAGACTTTGTTACACAGCTTCAGAGCCTCCTAGACCTGTGAGGCCAACAATGCGTAAGTAGTCGTAAATGGTGTGATGGTGCGGTGGAAAGACTTCTCAAATCCATATGTTAGCGTACTGTTTTTACATTTAGGGACTATTTGAAACCCGGATGAAGAAGTAAACTTTTCTGTTTCTGAGATAGTTCTTAGTGAAAGCTTCAAAGTTCAAAGTATATTTATTAACAAAGTATGTATGCATTATACAGCCCGTAAGTTCTTCCCCACAGATATTCATGAAACAAAGGAGAACCATGGAATTGACCCAAACATCAAAAATTGAGTGAAAACATGAATATAAAACACAAAATCAGTAAGCATATTTCTGCTCAGTGTTCATTACCTGTAAAGTGCCCCGAGTCAAAAATCGCCCAGTCAGAATCAGGCTTATTATCACCGGCATGTGACGTGAAATTCGTTAACTTTGCAGCAGCAGTTCAATGCAATACATAATCTAGCAGAGAAGAAAAATAAAATAATAATAATAAATAAAATAAATAATAATAAATAAGTAAATCAATTATGGTATACATATATTGAATGGATTTTAAAAAGTGGAAAAACAGAAATACTGGAAATACTGTACATTTAAAAAAAAGTGAGGCAGTATCCAAAGATTCAATGTCCATTTAGGAATCGGATGGCAGAGGGGAAGAAGCTGTTCCTGAATTGCTGAGTGTGTGCTTTCAGGCTTCTGTACCTCCTACCTGATCGTAACAGTGAGAAAAGGACATGCCCTGGGTGCTGGAGGTCCTTAATAATAGACGCTGCCTTTCTGAGAAAGTCATAACAAAAAAAAAGTACTCCAGAATTAGAAATAGAAACAAGAACTCATCATAAAAACTGAAATAGCGTTCAAATCTACGTATCATTCATGTCGATTAAACCTTGCTCTGGCACCATTCTCCAAAAGCATCAAGGGAGAGGGAGATCATTCGAACACGAGGAATGCAAGGACTGAGTTGGGCTTCATTGGAACCAATTCTCCTTTATGAACTAGTGTTTGGTGCCTCATTATCCAGTGGTAAAATACTAGAGATGCCAGAAATCTGAAATGAAAATTGAAAATTGCCGGAAGTTCTCAGCAGGTCAGGCAGCATGTGTGGAGAAAGAAACAAAATGAATGTTTCAGGTAACAGTTTTTCATCAGAGCTGGGAAAAGTTGGAAATCAAACATATTTAAAGTTGAAGAGGAAGAGCAGATAGAGAGAACAAAATGCAAGGATTGTGACAAGGGGAATGTATGTAAGTATATAGAATGAATGAACTGCACAAAACAGTGAGCTGCACTCTTGCAATCTTGGAGAAATAAATAAAACATCCAGAGAAGGTGTAACGTGAGGAAGCAAATGAAATTGGATGTACCAAATACTTACTTAAGCTCGTCACCCCTTTGGGGCACAGCAGCTGGCTAGAGATCTCTTTCCCGGGCCAGTCTTTCAAGTGGTCCCCAGATGTCTTTCAGGCAAAGACCTCTCCCAGGGATAAATTCTTTGGACTTTCTATTGGTGTTTCTGTGGCTCTGGGTTTTACAGGATGGGATGACTAGCTCTATGCCCAATGCTCCTCTTTCGCAGCCGGGCTTGGGACTGACGATGGAAGAGTTTGAAGTATCAGAAGAGGGGGGAGAGAAAACACGATTGCTGGAAATGTGAGCTACAAGGCTGACTGTCTGGAATGCTTGGATTCTCTCTTAAGTCTGGAAGCCTCTAGCACGCCAATTTGAAAGATTTGTGTTCCACAAGCTCACACGGAGCTTCGTTGAAACAGTGTGGGAGGTCAAAGAGGTCAGGGTGAGAATGGGACAGAGAATCAACGTGAAAGGCACCGGGAGACTCTGGGTCACCTTTGCAGACTGAACGGAGATGTTCTGAAAAGAGCTTCGTCTAATCCCATATACATCTTCTCTGGTCTTTTGCCACTTGGCTTCACGACACCAGCTTGGAGAGGTGAAGAGGTGTCGATAGGAAAGCATCCCTCCAAGTTTATTTAAAGATACTTGTACTTTCAATCTTTTTAAAGAAGCATAGAGAAAATTTTTGTGTGTTACGAAAATTTTTGTTGCTGCCATGGTGGCGTAGCTGTTAGTGCAACGTTATTACAGGTTGGGACGTTGGAGTTCAGAGTTGAATCCTATGTCCTCTGTAAAGAGTCTCTGTACATCCTCCCTGTGAATGCGTGTGCTTTCTCCAGGTGCTTCAGTTTCCTCCCACAGTCCAGAGATGTACTGGGTAGGTGAATCGGTCATCGTAAATGGTCCCGTGGTTGGGTTACGGTTAAATTGGGGTTGTGGGGTTATTGGACGGTGTGGCTTGAATGGCCAGAAGGACCTGTATCTCTGAAGATGTACTGGGTAGGTAACTGGTCATTGTAAATCATCCCGTGATTAGGTTAGGGCTAAATCCAGGTTGTTGAGCAGTGCATCTCAAAGAGCCTGTTCTGCACTGTATCTCAAAATAAATAAATAAACAATTTTCAGAAGACAAAATTCAACTTGAGCCACATAAAGAAATACAAAGGAAGGGAGGAAGGTAGCAAGGACTGAGTAAGAGGGAGGGAGTTAGGCAAGCTGAGTGCTTGTCAATAGTACAGTAACGAAGGCACAAGGGAGTGCAGATGCTGCTATCTGAAGCAACAAACACGGTGCTGGAAAAGCTTGGTGGATCAGGCAGCATCTGTGGAGGGACGTGGACAGTCGACCGTTCAGCCGAATCCAAAACAAATGGATTTCAATCCAAAATTTTGTCTGTCCAGTACAGTAACGAAAGTCAGTGATGTGCTGGAAATTAACAAGCACGAAGATCATAATGAGTTTTAGGGCTTGAAGAGGAGTAGACAAGAGTGAGACCATGGGAGGGTCTGGACGTAACCATAGGAATTTGTGAATTGAGACATTTATGCGAAAGAAGGCGGGTTTGATGAGCAAATGCAGAGCTGAAGGTGAAGAAAACATGATGCATGATAGGAAACAGGCTGCAAAATGTTGAGCTGGTTCAATTTTAGAGATAACGCAGGCTGAGAGACTGACATGTAGGCCTTTGAAATAACCACGTACGTGGATAACAACATCATGGATGAGAGTCAGGTGCCCGGCAGGGGAAACAGGTCTGAAAGTCACCCTGAAATCATTCTGTAATGGATTCTTCCCCTTGGTACAGGATTTCCCAAGAGTCAACCTCTGAAAGACAATTAGGGTTTGCAGATTCTTGGATATTCCTAGTAATTATCCTCATAATTTGCAATCCCTTGCTAATCATACGTTCACACAGACCTTCTTAAAGGTGTTAATCAGTGTTCGGAACTAAAAGGAAATTTGATATAAATATCACCTCCCAAGGGAACTTGTGTATAAATGAGAAAGAGGCAGAATGGCATTGTAGTAATGAATTTTCATATTTCCATGGGACTGATGAATCTAATCTTCTTTCCAGTGGCAGAAAATATTATTGGCCCCCGGGATTTGGTGATTAATGAAGTAAACTATAACTCATTGAGACTGGCCTGGACTCCAGCCACTGGGGCTGTGATGAGCTACAGAATTGCTATCATCCCTTATACATCCAACGGAGAGCCAGTTACTGTGGAAGAGCAACAGGTGAGCATTGCTGATGCTAAGTTAGTGCCTCGGAGGAGGAAGCGAACCAGCAGAGTAGGATCAGACCTCACAATTGGACCTAAAGCAAGAGATCGTAAGACATAGCAGCAGAATTAGGCCATTTGGCCCATCGGGTCTGCGCTGCCATTTCATCATGGCTGATCTATTTCCCTCCTAGCCCCATGCCATAACTTTTCACACCCTGACTAATCAAGAATCTAAGAATCTTCGCCTTAAGTGTACCCAGTAAGTTGACATCCACAGCCACCTGTGGCAATGAATTCCACAGATTTACCACCTTCTAGCTAAAGAAATTCCTCAACTCTGTTCTAAATGGATGTCCTTCTATTTTGAGGCTATGCCCTCTGGTCCTAGACTCCCCTTTCCAAAGGAAATATACTTTTCACATCCACTGTATCCAGGCATTTCAAGTTTAAATGGGTTTCAATGGTATCTTGAAATCTCTCCTCATTCTTCTAAATTCCAGTGAGTACAGGCCCAGAATCATTCTTGTGAACCTCTTCCGAACCCACTTCAATGTCAGCACATCCACCCTTAAATAAGGGACCCAAAACTTCTCACAATACTCCAAGTGAGGTCTCATCAGTACCTTATACAGCCTCAGCATAACATCCTTGCTTTTATATTCGGGTCCTCTTGAAATGAATACTAACATTGCATTCACTTTCCTCCACCAATTCAACCTGCAAATTAACCTTTACAGAATCCTGCACAAAGACCCCCAAATCCCTTTGGACCTAAGAGTTCTGAATTTTCTCCCCATTTAGAAAACAGTCCACTGCTTCTCTAGCTGTCCACTCGAATAATGCTTCTTATCACCTTCTACACCTCTATCAAGGCACCTCTCATCCTCCTTCACTCCAAAGAGAAAAGCCCCAGCACGCTCAACCTTTCCTCATAAGATATGCTCTCTCTAAAGCTTTCACATCCTGCCTATGATAAGATGAGCAGAACTAAACATGATATTCTGAATGGGATCCAACCAGAGTTCTAAAAAGTTGCAGAATTACTTCACGGCTCTTGAACTCAATCTGCAACCTAATGAAAGCCACCACACCTTACACCTTCTTAACAGCTCTATCAACTTGAATGACAGCTTTGCAGGATCTATAGATCTGGACCCAAAGTAACACCTTAAGGAATTTGCTATTCTCACACGATGTACCATTGTGCTCATACTTTGCTATCATCACATCGTATGTTATCCTCCTCAAACTGTGTCATCCACCTGCTGCAGCTCAAGTTACAGATCCATTCCCTCTAGTAACCTCCAGTATTTGATTGGTGGAACAACAGGCTGATTTATAAGGAACTGTACTGTCAATTTGTCGGACATGTTGCTCAGAGACTTGGACTATATGAATGTTTTTTGCGTGACTTTCTTTTTTTTCAAATTTTATTGTTACATTATACAAAAGAAATAACACGAGTACATTGAAGTAACAACACTTACAGTGTCTCAAAAAAGACATTATCTTAAAGATTGAAAAAAAATTTGTGATAACAAAAAAAATCTACTAAGTAGAAAAAGTGAGGAAAAAAAACCCATTAGGTGTACAACCCCGGAGCCATGTGTCACATAAAAAGCTTCTAAAAATCAACATCAAACCGCCAGCAAGAAAAGAAAATATACCAAAAAATTTACAATTAGATTGTGGAAAAAATCTATTAATTAGCTCAAATGATAATAACGAGCAAATGAGCCCCATCTTTTCTCAAAATCAAATAAAGGTTCAAAGGTTCGACTTCTAATTTTCTCCAAACTAAGACATAGCATCACTTGAGAGAACCATTGTGAAGCTGATGTATCCTTCCACTTCAACAAAATGGACCTCCTAGCTATCAATGTAACAAATGCAATAACATTTTGGTCAGACACAGAAATACCATGAATATTTTGAGGAATTATTCCAAAAAGCACAGTTAATTTGTTAGGTTGTAAATTAATTTTAATTACTTTAGAAATTGTTGAAAAAACTGACTTCCAGAACTGTTCCAATATAGAACAAGACCAAAACCTATGTGTCAGTGTAGCTATCTCAGTTTTACAGCTATCACAATAACTATCAACATTAGAAAAGATTTTAGAAAGTCTCTCCTTTGTCAAATGATAGCGATGTACAATTTTAAATTGAATCAATGAATGGCTAGCACAAATTGAAGAAGAGTAAACCAACTACAAAATCCGCATCCAGTCCTCCATCATAAAAGTCAAATTAAGTTCCTTTTCCCAATCCTGTTTAATCTTAGATAAAGGATGCTTATCCCGTTGTAATAATAAATTATAAATTCTTCCAATAGAACCCTTGATTGAAGGATTCATACTCATAATAGTATCTAACAGGTCAGCCTCCAATATGTAAGGAAAATTACTTAAATATTTTTGTAAAAAATATCTAACTTGAAGGTATTGCAGAAAGTGTGAGTATGAAAGAGAATATTTATCAATTAATTATTCAAAAGACATCAATCTATCTTCTTTAAATAATCCAAAAAAGAATTAATACCTTTATTTTTCCAAAGTAAAAAAAATTGAATCACTCAAAAAAGGCTTAAAAAAGTAATTTTGATAAATTAAACTACAAAGTTTAAATTTTTTAAGATTAAAAAAATTGCAGAACTGGAGCCAAATTTGTAAAGAATACTTAATCACAGGATATAGGTTTAAATTAGCAATTTTAGCTAATTGTATAGGTAAAGCAGCTCCCAATAACGAGGTTAAATAAAACTGTTTTACAGCTTTCAGTTCCAGGTCTACCCAAATTGGCCGATCACTCTTATCAACCCAATATAACCAAAAAGACATGTATCGCACATTAACAGCCCAATAGTACATTCTTAGATTAGGCAAAGCAAGACCTCCATCCTTTTTCGATTTTTGTAAGTGGTATTTATTAATTCCTGGTCTTTTATTATTCCAAATAAGAGATAAAATAATAGAATCAATCTGATCAAAAAACTTCCTAGTCAAAAAAAAGGGATATTCTGAAATAAATATAAACATTTTGGTAAAATCATCATTTTAACTATATGAATACGACCAACAAGTGAAAATGTAAGTGGACTCCATCTACTAAATAAATACTTCATAGAGTCTTTACTAAAGGAACAAAGTTGGCTTTATAAAGATCCTTATTTTTTTTAGTAATTATAATACCTAAATATATAAAAGAATCCGTGACTTTATAAGGAGTATTATCATATATAGAGACAGAATCATTTAAAGGAAACAATTCACCTTTACTGAAATTTATTTTATATCCTGAAAAATCTCCAAATTCATTAAATAATTTTAGCAAGGCAGGAGTAGGTTCATCAGGATTAGATATATAAACCAATAAATTGTCAGCGTAAAGAGAGATCTTATGCATGGTCTCATTCACAAAAATCCCATGGATACTTTTAGCCTCACGAAGAGCAATAGCAAGGGGTTCTAAAATTAAATTAAATAACAGAGGACTTAATGGACAGCCTTGCCTTGTCCCCTGTGAAAGCTGAAAAAAGGAGACCTACAATTGTTAGCGACAACAGTAGCAATAGAGGCTTTATATATCATTTAAATCCAATTATTAAAATTAGCACCAAAGCCAAATTTCTCTAAAACATTAAATAAGTATTTCCATTTGACTCAATTGAATGCTTGTTCAGCATCCAAAGATACAACACATTGTGGAGTTTTAAAAGAGGATGAATATAGAATGTTAAGTCGTCTCCGAATATTTGAAAAGGAATAACGACCCTTTATAAAGCCTGTTTGATCTTTAAAAATAATTTTACCCAAAATATTCTCCAACCGATTGGCCTTTATCTTTGACAGAATCTTAGTGTTGACATTCAGTAATGAAATAGGTCTATATGAAGCACAGTCAGTGGGATCTTTATCTTTTTTAAGAATTAAAGAAATAGAAACCTCATAAAAAGTAGAGGGTAAGTCACCATTCACAAAAGAATCCTGAAACATTTCCAACATATATGGAGAAAGCAACTTTCCAAATTTTTTATAAAATTCTTCAGGATAACCATCAAGTCCTAGGGATTTACCAGATTGCATTGAAAAAATAGCTTTATGAATTTCGGCTTCAGTAATTTGAGCAGAGAGAGTTTTTTGATCCTCAGCCGAGATTTTAGGAAAAACAATCTTTCGTAAAAAAGCATTCATTTCAGAGGAATCTAACGGACATTGAGATTTATAAAGTTCAGCATAAAAATCTTGAAAAATCTTATTAATTTCTTCATATTCCTGAGCCAAGGTACCATCTTTCCTATGAATTTTTGTGATTTGCCTTTTGGCTGCAGCCATTTTTAATTGAGATGCAAGCAGTTTATTATTTTTATCTCCAAAACATATAAAATTGGCTCTTTAACTTAAGCAAATAGCCTTCAATGGGATGAGTTAATAACAGGTTATATTGTGATTGAAGTTCCATCCTTTGTTCAAATCCCAGTTAGTAAAAAGAGTAGAGTGACCTTGTAAAAAAGACAATAAAGTCTCAGCAAAGAAAAGCATTTACATTCCATCATCTAATAAATAAGAAAGAACCAAAATAATGTTATCTCTTAGAGAGAAAAACCAGCGCCATCTTTAAGTTTAACATTAACTCCCTAAAAAAATTTTAAATTCAATTATAAAATATTATAATAAGAAATAAAAATTAATAGTATATTTGACCCAGCTGAATTTTCAAAAATACTAATTAATAATATCATAAGTAATTAAAAACTCCCATATATATATATATATATATATATGTATATATAAAGCCCTATTAGTAGGAAAAAACTACCAATTAGCTGGTTAAAAAAAGAAACAAAAGAACTCAAACTGAGTATTAAATTAAAGGAACAAATCCCCTTATCTTCTTTCTCAGTGGAATGTTCAGATGATCATTTAGACAGTCATACTTGAGCCATAAACCTTCTTTCCAAAGGAAAGTCAACAATATGCAATAATGAACAACTCTCCTTGTCTTCTTTAATTAGTCTCTCAATGAAATATACAAATGACCTTCATAAATCTTCTTTCCAAAATACGAATAATATACAGATAGCCAAACAGCCTTTCAGATAGTTCATTCAGTAACGGCGTCAGTAACGCTGGCAGGTATAGCCTGAACAAAGTCCAGTGCAGCTTTCGGATCAAAAAAAGTACGAGGAGGAGAATTAGCAGGAAAAACTTTAATTCTTGTCGGATACCTCAGTTTCTTATCATATGCTTGTTTCATTACCAGGGCAAATTTTGATCTTTGTTCCATTACCTCTCTCGGGTAACCTTCGTAAAAATGGAGCTCAGACTCCATAAATCTAAAAGCACTCTGTTTTCTCGCCTGTTGCATTATTTGATCTTTAATTTTAAAGTGATGAAAGCAAATCAGAACAGATCTTGGTTTACTAGAATCCTTCAATTTTGAAGTAGACGCCCTGTGTGCCCTTTCTACAGCAGGCAGCTTTAATAAAATGGTGGGAAATAAAGTGTGGAAAAGCTTACCAAAGTAAGCAGTTAAATCTCCATCTTCAGCTCCTTCTTGCAGCCCAACAATTCGTATATTCTTTCGGCGAGACCCAGTTTCCAGGTCTATAATCTTATTTTGTTATCTTTCCAAACGAGTTGTAGCTTCAGACAACTTTTGCTTAGTTATCTTCAATTCCTCTTCATGTGTAATAACTTGAGTTTCCAGGTCTTTAAGTTTTCCCAGAAATGACTTCATTTCATTACTATTCTTTTCCCTTTGGTCTTTAATTGACCCATTCTGATCCTTAATTGAATTCAGTGTCTGAACGATATCTTCAGCCCACGATGGCATTTCATCAGATCTTTAATTTTGCACCTTTCCTTTCCCATTACCTTTATCACTAGTGTAAGGGGGTGTCGATTTTTATGTTACTGCGGAGGCTAATTAAAATGGCGTCTTTGTTATGTTAATCTGGGGAATGCAGCTTTGTTGTGTTAAACGCTGAGAAAGTTTGTGCTAGCAGCTTGTTGTGGTTTAGAGTGTGATAAGAAATACGTTATTAACCAATTGGGATAGTTGTTATGGTTTTGGTGTATTTGAAGATACTGTATGCGCGGTGTTTTGGGGAGAAGGCGGGAGAGCGAGACAGAGGATGGACGAGGTGCTGTGAGTCCGCTAATGGGGTCGGACTCCGAGCGGGACGTTCGGCGAGGAGACAGAGACGGACTCGTGTGGAGCGTCTGGTCGACCACCGTTGTTGGTCCCAGGCGGCCGGTCAAGGAGGTCCGAGGGGGTCGCAGGGTGAAGAAGAAGGTCCTTGAGCTCCAACTGTTTTGTGCACGAAGAGATTGAACTTTGACAAGTGTGGCGCCTTTTATTTTCCTTTTATATTTTATTCTCTTTTAATTATATAGTTGGTGTATTGTCTGTTGTTTGGGCGGAGTGGGGTACCTCACACAGCATCCACACAAACGAATTATCCAGTTTGGCGGGGCCGAGGCTGTTTCCCTAGACGACAGTGAGCCGAGCGACCCTGAGGGTGGCCGGGGGTGGGGGGGGGGCTACACTAGGTTCAGATAAATTCTTCCCACTTCTCGTAGACGTAGACATAATGTTCCCCCTCAAGAATCAGCAAATAAAATTTTTAAATTCAAAGTTTAAACTAGGGGGAGAGAAAGAAAACTAAGAGCAGCACAAAATTACTGCTACTCCATTTGCAGACAGGGGCGGTCTTCCTTGACTATGTCTTTTTGCTCGCTACTTTGAATGTGTATGTTTTGCACCTTGGTCCAGAGGAACACTGTTTGGTTCAGACGCATCCATGTATGGTTGAATGATAATTAAACTTGAATTTGATTTGATTCTCCTTTTCCTGATTTACCACAGCTTTTAGCATAGGAACCTATTCCTAGTTTTCAATGAACTAAAATGGGTTTTGCGATATGCCAGCGTTTTAAGAAGTTCCATAAAGATCACAGTTTTCTAATACAGGTTTCCCAAAGTAGATTTATTGAGCTTCTAGATGGAATAATTCACTGTGGTTGTTTGAGAACGTACTATTTTGCTGATCTGTTGCAAGATCGCATGGCTGCTGACTCTTAGCCTATTAACTACGATTTCAGGAGCAGTTCTGACAGGGGACACTTGCTCTTTACATACATTCTTCCAACTACTGGAGAATGTCTGATTTAAGAATGAGACAAGGTACCCACAGTGATAGGAGAGAGGAGGGGGTGTTCTCTCAGGGTCTCAGAAGACACACTTTGTGTGAGGATATCTTTAGATTACAAGGGGGCATGAAGATCCTTGGGGCTTTAGTCAGGTACTCTTGGCAGGAAATTTCTGAGAATGGTTCTGTAAGAAATGCTGTCTTGGAATGTGTTCACTTGGGGAAGGTTCAACTGTCACATCTTGAGTCATCGGTGGAGTATTCTGAGGGCTCTGTGTTTTAGCTGTTAGTTTTCTTTTTCTGTTCTTTGTGTTTTACTAATTATAATTTTGATGCATTGTTGCACTTTGGGCTTTCATGTGCTATAGTGAGATCTTCTCTAGTTTACTTTAAGTTGCAATTGTCTTTGGATACCTCCAAGTAATTCACCTCGAGACTTTGCTGGTGTCCAGTTAAGTATCCTTGGACATTTGTCTTTATCAGAATGGCTACTTGTAAGCTTGTCAAGAGTCTGGGGTTTTAATTATCTGGGCACGGATTCCTTCATGGCCTGCTGTGTGTTAAAGGGGGAGTACTAACCCCCTGGGGGCGGGGGAGTGGATTGATGTGGCCAGTGGTCCTGATCTTTGCCTAGTGAAGTTCTGACTGAGTTATTCCAAGTTATCCTAGACTTTTTAAGTTCTGCAGTTTTGTTTTGTCTCTCTTCTTAATAAAATTCCTAGTTTTGTTTAACCCTTCTGAGTCTCTGTGTGATCTTGCACCTGGGTCCGAAGATGCAGCATTATATAAAGTGACAATAAATCTCTGGACCCACTCTGCTGAAAGCAATGGATTTAAAGTAAAATAGATGGTCTTCCCTCTCTGAGAATGGAGCCTAAGTAATAAGCTTCTGAATGCAGCAGAGAGCCAGGAGGTATAACACAGATTAGTGACATCACCCTGGAATGATCTGAGGCTAGGAGATTTGAAGTCCTTGAAGTCCATGAATGAAGCAGTCCAGGCATGTGTCTAGGCCTATATTTAAGGTCATGGATCTTAGTAAGTATTGTGTTACTGAAGTGTAACCTGCAGAAATATTGCTGCTTAGAAAAGACTGAAAAGGGGTCTTGGCCGAAAATGTGGATTGTTTATTCCTCTTCATAGATGCTGTCTCACCTGCTGAGGTCCTCCAATACATTGTGAGTGTAGCTGTGAAGAACGTTCGGGATGGATGTGGTGAGACTTTCCACTGCATAGTTCCCATGGCTGCTGGAAATTCCCTTGATTCTTGAACTCTATCTCCATGTCAGCAGCATGAGAAGTGTTCAGTACTGACACATATTACTAAAGAGGAAAAAATGCATAGTCTTAAAGTGTGAGTAGTTTATGGGCAGTGATGCTACAGATGAAGCTTGCCAAATACTGAAATTTGACTTTTTAGTGTTTAAGTAGCATGGTTAAATGCTAAAATGATTCTTAGAGGAGAGAGAAACTTCTGATTTTTGGACAAGTGAGATTCAAAACCTTTTTTGAATCCAAAATTGGTGTTTATCCAATATTGTGTAACATTAACCTGGATTCCTGTCCGGTCATACTGAAAATCCAAGTATTGAATGCTGTGAGACCCAGAAATAGGTTGCATTTAACTCTGTTCCATGTTAAACCTGTTTCCAATTGCACAGCGCTGTTTTATTCAGCTATGTGAGGATGGATTTATTGACCTTGATGTTAAGAGTCTTGGCCCACTTGTCCAAAGTATTGAATGCCAAAGACTTGCGATGAAGTGCTGATCTGTCAGTAATATACTCATTAAGATTTCTTCTCTGTTTCTTTTGCCAGATTGTTGTGGGTGATGATGTCAGCATAATATCTGTGACAAACTTAAAACCCAGAACAGAGTATTCCTTCACTGTGGTCGCTGTATATGCTGATGAAATCGGGGGTCATATGAGTATCAGTGGCAAAACAAGTAAGGAAAAATATTCAAGGTGACAAATGGGCTTAATAGCATCGTTAAGATAAGTTAATTCTTTGGATGGGGAAGAACACTTAAACTAAATAAAGAAACAACAGAAAATTTGGTGATTGGTAGCAATAAAAAACTGTGATTCTTAGAAATAAACTTAATCATCTGGCCTTACAAATCAAGACTGAAGTATCCCTCAGTAGTTCCCGCATCCAGCACATAATCCTCTGTAGCTTCTGTTATCTCCAACGGGATCCCACTACCGAGCACATCTTTTCCTCACCCTCACTTTCTGCTTTCAACAGAGATTGCTCCCGATGCAACGTTTTAATTTGTCCTATTTATAGGATTACTTAATGCCTGCTGATGTTAATTACATTTATATAATTTGGTATATTTGATTACATTGTCTTTACTAATGATTTTTAATTTTGTCGTATTTTTATGACTATGTTGATTTATCTTTCTGATCTATGTAAAGCACTTTGAGCCTCTATCTTAATGTAGTAAAGGTGCTATATAAATAAAGTAATTATTATTAACACACACAACATGCTGGAGGAACTTAGCAGGTCAGGCAGGTCTATGGAAATGAATAAACAGTGAGGTTTCAGGCCAAAATCCTTCATCAGGTTTGAAGGGTTTTGGCCCAGAATGTTGACTGTTTATTCATTTCCATAGATGTTGCCTGACCTACATTTTGTGTATGTTACTATGGATTTCCAGCTTCTGCAGAATCTCTTGTGTTTTTGTCTTTAGACGGGGAACTTGATACAAAAGAGCACCAGGCTAACCTATCAAATATTGAAAGGCCATGGAGCATACATTTCCTGTAGTGGGGAGTCTAGCACTAGGCGGACAGACTCTGAATGGAACCATGTCCCTTCAGAACAGAGATGAGGAGGAATTTCCTTTGCCAGAAGGAATTGCCACGGATGGCTATGGAGATCATGTCATTGGGTATATTTAAAGCAGAGGTTGGTAGATTCTTGATTAGTAGGGTGTTGAAGATTATAGAGAGAAGGCAGAAGAAAATGTTGGAGATGGATAATAAATAAGCCATGATTGAATGGCAGAGCAGACTTGATGGGCTGAATAGCCCAATTCTGCTCTTATGTCTTATAGTCTCAAGGTCTAAAAGCAGAGCCAGGCTATAAAGGAAGGAAATCAAAGCCCTGGAGAATAACCATAGGACACTTCTATGAAATATGTTAAACAATTGGACAATAGGTACCTCAAGGGTAGTAATCTCAGGATTGCTGCCTGTGCCACGTGACAGTGAAGGTAGGAATAGAAGGAGGTGGCAGATAAATGCGTGGCTGAAGGATTTGAGCGGGGGCAGGGACTTCTTCTGGGGCAAACAACAGGAATTCTGCAGATGCTGGAAATTCAAGCAACACACATCAAAGTTGCTGGTGAACACAGCAGGCCAAGCAGTCCTGACGAAGGGTCTCGGCCTGAAACGTCGATTGCACCTCTTCCTACAGATGCTGCTTGGCCTGCTGCGTTCACCAACAACTTTGATGTGTGTTTCTTCTGGGGCAGGTGGGACCTGTACAAAAAGGAGGGTTGCACTTGAATCCGAGGGGGACCAATATTCTTGCTGGCAGGTTTCCTAGAGATGTTGGGAGTGGTTTAAACTAATATGCCAGGGGGATGGCAACCAGGATGATAGAGCTGAGGATGAACCAACAGGTTTACAAGTAGGTAATAGGTGTAACATGAATATAAGGAAGGACAAGCCAACGATTGGGTACAAATGTAGACAAAGCAAAGAGTTCAATTGAACCACAGAGGCAAAATTAAAAAGGGTAAAGAATGCAGGACTGAAGGTGATGTATTTATGTGTGTGTAGTATTCAGAATAAAGTGGACATACTCATTGTGCAATTAGAGATTGGTTGGTATGACATTGTGGGCATCAATGAGTCATGGCTGAAAGATTCAAGATTCAAGATTCAAAACACTTTATTGTCATTCTAACCGTACATCAGCTCTGCAGGGCAGAATGAGACAGCATTTCCCAGGAGCAGTACAATCATAACATAACAAACTCAACACTAAATAATAAACATAACAATAAATAGTAAAACACAACAGCCACATGTCAGTTAAAATCAAGTTATAAGTGTCCAGTGCAAGTTAAAAGTGTCCAAAGCAGAGTCAGCTAGAGCAGCTATTTAGCAGTCTGACTGCCTGTGGGAGGAAGCTGTTTAGTAGCCTCGTGGTTTTAGTTTTGATGCTCCTGTAACGTTTGCCTGGTGGCAGAAGAACAAACAGTTCATGGAGAGAGTGTGAGGGGTCTTTAGTGATGTACCGTGTCTTCTGGAGGCATGGACTCTGAAAGAGGTCTTGGACAGAAGGTAGGGAGACCCCAATAACCTTCTCTGCTCCCCTAACCACCCTCCGCAAGGCTTTTTTGTCGACAGCACTGCAGCTGGAATACCAGGTTGTGATGCAAAAGGTCAGCACACTCTCAACCACGCCTCTGTAGAATGTAGTTAAGATGTTAGAGGGGAGTGATGCTTGTTTAAGCTTCCTCAGAAAGTGCAATCTCTGCTGAAGGCCGTAGTTGGGAGCTTAACATCAAAGGATATACTTTGTATCGAAAGGACAGGCAGGAAGTCATAGGCAGTGGTGTGGCTCTGTTGATAAGGGATGGAATTACATCTTTAGAAAGAGGTGACATAGGGTCAGAGAATATCAAATCTTTGTGGGTGGAGTTAAGAAATTGCAAAGGTGAAAAAACCATTATGGGGATCATATATAGGCCTCCAAATAGTAGCCAAGATGTGGGGTTGAGATTGCAAAGGAAGCTGGAAAGGGCATGTAATAAGGGTAATGACACAATTGTAATGGGGGATTTCAATATGCAAGGGGATTGGGAAAATCAGGTTGGTGTTGGATCACAAGAGGGGGAATTTGTTGAATGCCTACAAGATGACTTTTTAGAGCAGCTTGTGCTTGAGCCTATTCAGGAAAAGGCTATCTTAGAATAGGTACTATGTAATAACCCAGGTCTTATTTGGGAGTGTAACATAATGGAATCCTTAGGAGGCAGTGATCATAATATGATTGAATTCATACAATAATTTGAGAGCGAGAAGAATGTCACATATATCAGTATTGTAATGGAATAAAGGGAATTACAGAGGCATGAGAGAGGAGCTTGGCCAGGTGGATTGGAGGGGGATACTGGCGGGGATGATTGCAGAGCAGAGAAGGCTGAAGTTTCTGGGAATTAGTTCACAAGGCGCAGGATAGAGATGTCCAACAGGGGAAGATGTTCTCAAGTGGCAGGGGTAGGCAATCGTGGCTGACAAAGGAAGTTAAGAACTGCATAAGAGCCAAGGAAAGGGCATATAAGGTAGCAAAAGTGAGTGGGAAGTTGGATGATTGGGAAGCTTTTAAAATCCAACAAAAGGCAACTAATAAAGCAATAACATATGAGAACAAACTAGCCAATAATATAGAGCAGGATACCAAAAGTTTTTTCAGTTATACAAAGAGTAAAAGGGAGGTGAGAGTTGATATTGGACCACTGGAAAATGATGCTGGTGAGGGAGTAATGGGAGACAAAGAAATGGCAGATGAACTTAATGGATACTTTACATCAGTCTTCACTGTGGAAGACACTAGCAGTGTACCAGAGGTCCATGAGTGACAGGGAGCAGGAGTGAGTGCCATTGCTATTACAAACGAAACGTGCTAGGCAAACTCAAAGGTCTGAAGTTGGATAAGTCACCTGGGCCGGATGGACTACATCCCAGAGTCCTGAGAGAGGTTGCTGAAAAGATAATGGATGCAATGGTCATGATCTTTCAAGAATCACTTGATAATGGCATGGTCCGCAGGGCTGTAAGATTGCAAATGTCATTCCACTCTTTCAGAAGGGAGGAAGGCAAAAGAAAAGATGTTATTGGCCAGTTAGCCTAGCCTCAGTGGTTGGAAAAGTGTTGGAGTCTATTATTAAGGATGACGTTTCAAGGTACTTGAAAACTAATGATAAAATAAGTCTAAGTCAGCATGGTTTCTGTAAAGGGAAACCTTGCCCGACAAATCTGTTAGAGTTCTTCGAGGAAGTAACAAGCAGGGTGGACAAAGGAGAGGCAGTGGATGTCATTTTTTTGGATTTTCAGAAGGCACTTGCTAAGGTGCCATACGTGAGGCTGCTTAACAAGATAAAATCCTATGGTGTTACTGGAAAGATACTGGTATGGATAGAGGAATGGCTGACAGGTAGGAGGCAGTGATTGGAAATAAAGGAGGCCTTTTCTGGTTGGCTGCCAGTGACTAGTGGTGTTCCTCAGCTGTCAGTATTGGGACTGCTACTTTTCACATTGTTTGTCAATGATTTGGATAATCGAAAAGTTTGCAGATGATACAAAGATAGGCGGAGGGATAGATAGTGCTGAGGAAGCAATGCGATTGCAGCAGGACCTAGAGAAATAGGAAGAATGGGCAAAAAAATGGCAGATGGAATACAGTGTTGAGAAATGTATGATGATGCATTTGGTAAAAGGAACAATAATGCAGACTATTATCTAAATGGCGAGAAGGTTCAAACATCAGAGGTGCAGAGAGACTTAGGAGTCCTGATGTAAGACTCCCAGAAGGATAATTTACAGATTGAGACTGTGGTAAAGAAGGCAAGTGCAATGTTGGAACTTACTTCAAAGGGAATAGAATATAAAAGCAAGGAGATAATACTGAGGCTTTATAAGACACTAGTCAGGTCGCACTTGGAGTATTGTCAACATTTTTGGGCACCATATCTCAGAAAGGATGTACTGTCATTGGAGAGAGTCCAGAGGAGGTTCACGAGAATGATTCCAGGAATGAAGGGGTTAACATATGTGGAGCTTTTGGCAACTTTGGGCCTGTACTCACTGGAATTTAGAAGGATGCAGGGGAATCACATTGAAACCTATCAAATGTTGAAAGGACTAGATAGGGTGGATGTGGAGAGGGTGTTTCCTTTGGCGGGGGTATCCAGAACTAGAGGGCACAGCCTCAGAATTGACGGGTGACCTTTTAGAAGTAAAGAGGAATTTTCTTAGCCACAGAGTAGTGAATCTGTGGAATGCCCTGCCACAGTATGTGGCAGAGGCAAAGTCCGTGGGTATATTTAAAGCAGAATTTGATTGTTTCCTGGTTTGTCAGGGCATCAAAGGATATGGCGAGAAGGCAGGTGTATGGGGTTGAGTGGGATCTGGGTTGAGCCATGATGGAATAGCAGGCAGATTTGATGGGCTGAATGGCCTAATTCCTGTCCTATGTCTTATGGCCTAATAGCATACAACTTGTAGAGTAATTAGACAACACGAATGGAATACATAGTTACTAGAAAATGGTGTTAGAGAGAAGGTAATGAAGAAGCACCAGGTTAGTAAAACTTCTGATTTTGAAGTTAAGTGTTCTTGAATGGTGCTAAAAAGGTTGGGTAGTATCAATCACTGGATATACACATCTCCGTGTTTTTGGTTCCTCGAATTGCATGTTCTGTAAGCAAATACAATAAAATGAAGGATCAATTTAATTGCTTGCATTTAGCATCAGTAAACTATTCCTTCCTGTTCAATCGCCAGATGGTTTAATGTAGATACGTTTTGCCCTTATTGCTTTTATGTTGCAGGTGCCCTACCTCCTGTGACTAACTTCCGAGTGACAGAGCAAGGGCTCTTCCATCTGAGAGTGGCCTGGACTCGCCCTCAAGCACGCTTGTTGGGTTACAAGATCTATATACCAAGATGTAAGTTTTAAGGGATAAGAAATATCTGAAACCAAGAGCCAATTTATATAAAAATAACAGAAAAATCAGAAATAGCTTCTAGTTTGGAAGAAAAATGGAGATAGTGTGATGTCACTTAACAATGAGGCAACATCAGAACCCATTTCTGTTCTCAGCAATGACAACAATCTCGCCTCTACCTGTTATGGTCATCTTTTATGTGGAGGCAAAAGGCTGAGGTTTTGGTCTGGAAAGGTCACTCAAAGTGATGCCTATTTGTATTTGCATTAGTAACTGCTTCATTGTTTCTTCTCTAATTAGTTAATATTTCTAACCAATAAACTACCATACTAACCAGGTGTAACCAGTCCAGCAGCATTGTCCATTGTCTAAATTTTGCAAAGTACTTAATCCTGAATAGAAATTTAGGATGAAGCTAGTGCAAGCTACACATATTTATTCTTTGTCATAAACACAATGGATTCTGCAGATACCAAGAGTGAAACACTAGAAATGCTAGAGAAACTCAGCAGGTCAGTAGCAATTCTGGAAAGGAGTGAAGAGTTGATGCTTTGGGCTGAGGCCCTTCATCAGGAGAACTTGGGACTTCATCAGGATAATCTTCAAGAAAACTGTCTTTGTGATCACTTTGTTTGATGAAAGGAGATCTGGATGCCAAGTCTTTTCTTCCAAAGACATGGTATTTGAAGGAGATTTTTGACACTCTAAGTTCAACAAAGGTTTAAAGATTCAAAAGTTCAATTTAATGTCAGAGAAATGTATACAATATACATCCTGAAATGCTTTTTCTTTGCAACCATCCAGGAAAACAGAGGAGTGCCCCAAAGAATGAACAACAGTTAAATGTTAGAACCCCAAAGTCCCACTCCCCAGCACTTTGAGTTTCACCCGGTATACAACATATCAAAGGCTCTCTCTCTCTTTAGTAAGGGAGAAAGAGATGTCTCCATTTTCCCAGCAAGCAAGGTGACATAACAAACAACTCACTGGCTTACGATGCTCAAAGTCCATTGCATCACTTTTTTCAAGCTCTGTGCCCAAAGATTTCAAAGATCTCGGGTCTCCAGGCAAACAGTTGTAGATATTCCAACTCCCCTGATTACACACGGGTCTCCTGCCGTGACACTGACCCTCGATCTGCCTGTCTCCAGAGCCCTGAGATCCTAGGCTTCCAAATCTGAGCTAGATTCTTAGGCCAAGCCCTTGGTGCGCCGAACAACAACGGTCGTTTATGAAACCCCGAGTGCAGGTCCTATTCCCACAAAGAACCAATCACCTGCTAGTATTAGCTATTTCATTGATTGAGTTAACAATATCCTTTCCAATTGAGGAAGCCAAGAAGTGTTGATCTAAGTAATGACGTTAAAGGTCACTCATGTTGAGCCTCAGTCATGCACACACCATACTCAGTTCACACCGTGCTGTAGCTCAGTCCATCACAAGAAAAGCTGTCCCCACCACTGAGCACATTTACAAGGAGAACTGCAACAAAAAAGTAGCAGCCTTCATCAAGGACCCTCACCACGCAGGCCATGCTCTCTCCTCACTGCTGCCATTCAGAAGGAGGTACAGGAGCCTTAAGTCCCACACTGCCAGGTTCAGCAACAGCTATTACCCTTCAACCACCAGGCTCCTGAACCAGTGTAGACATCTTCACTCACCACAGCACTGAAGTGATCACTGAACGCAACCTATCGATTCACATTAAAGGACTCTACAACTCATGTTCTCTGCATTATTCATGAATTTATTTATCTATCTATCTATGTACAAAGTTTGTTGTTTTTGCACATTGGTTGTCAGTCTTTGTGTGCAGTTTTTCATTGATTCTATTGTATTTATTTGCTCTACTGTGAATGCCCACAAGAAAACGAATCTCTGGGTAGCATATGATAACATATATGTACTTTATAGTAAATTTACTTTGAATAGCACAAAAACCACATCACAGCACAGGTGGGCGTGGAGTTCTGTTGCTCCGCACCCACTTGAGGCCACTGTCCATCTCATCGGTACAGTGAAACCAACTTGTGATATCCTCGCCAGTTCCACAGTCTTCCAACTGAAGGTGTGACTGAACACACTCCGTACTATGCGCAATTACACACACAAACATTGCCTTGTCATTCGGCTGTTGTAGTGCTGAGTGTGCACACTTCATTGCCTTACCCGGTATGTTCATAATGGGTCTTAAACCCAGCTGGAGTGCTCGGGCTGGCTTTATGGTGCCTTTCCTGCCTCACATGGCAGAATATTCCATTCCTTTAGTAATGGGGATGTAAATGTTGCTTGCATACTGAATTTACTGAAGATGCGTCTGTTTATTTTGTAATATGATTGTAACTACATTGTGACATGCATCATATTCTAATTCTTGTGTAATTGGTAATTAAAGATGATATGGCCTAGTGCCAAGTAAAAAGGAGCTCATGGTCCTCAGTGAGTGAGGGATGAGGGCTGCCAGGACTTCACAATGGACAGGGATGGAGCTATGCTTGTGTTTTTCTCGTAGATATCTTTTTGTAAATATTCGCCTTATTCTTTTCACTTATTTTACTACATTTTGTAAGTTTGGTTTTTGACACACCAAATAAATACCTTTGCATGAAAGGGTAATGTGAAGATGCTGGAACTCCAAGCAACACACACTAAATGCTGAGGGAACTCAGAAGGCCAGGCAGCATCTAGGCAAAAGAGTACAGTCGATGTTTCGGGTTGAGACCCTTCATCAGGACTGGTAAAAAAAAGATGAAGAGCCAGGGTAAGAAGGTGGAGGGAGGGGAGAAAGAAACACAAGGTGATAGGTGAAACCGGGGGGGGGGGGGTGGAGAGGGGTGAAGTGAAGAGCCGGGGTAGCGGGTCTGGGTGAACTCATGGTAGAAGAGTCAGAGGGAAACAGAGATCGCAGAGGGGGAGCAGCGAGAAAGGGTTTCACTGCGCTCCCGTCGAAAGGAAGATTTAGACTTCTTCAGGGTAGGCATCCCTGGAAGAAACTTCATGGCGCTGTTGTCCAAACTACTCGGAGTAGTTTCCCTGCATTGATGCCATTTTCTCCTTCAGCCAACAGATTTGGGATGACCTATGAACAGAATGTCAAAGGAGATGTCTCATTTCACCTGATAGACAATCTACAGGCAGACGAGGACTACACCATCAGCATCTATGCTGTGTACCCTGAGGGACCAAGTGAGCCTGTGTCCACCACCAGCAGAACACGTTAAGTGAATCGCATTTGTTTACCACATTTGAGACAGTCTTGTCATTTGTGCTGTACACAGCCCTGTGATAATTAGCTCTGAGACCACATAGGAAATTGTCTTTCCATTTCTACTGAATGTAAATCTGTGATCCAATGATCAGTGAAAAATTAACAGTATTGAGTATGTCATAGCAAACATAGTGCTTTTGTGCTCTTTTAATGAAATATAAATGCTAATCTGGTTTGGAAGAAATTTGTTTTTCCACTCATGTACTGCTCTAAAAATATAAAGGTGTTCAGAATATGATAGGGTTGGATTTGAGATAATGCCAAAGTAACATGTATTTAAGGATATTTGTTGTTAAATTATCATCACGTTGTCCCACACTTTAAATTCTTCAGGTGTTGTGACAAGAAAAGCACATTTTTATCATCCTTTCATCTTCCACCTCTTGGCACAACTGCTTCTTTTAATCCTAGCTGACTGCAACAAGATCACGGAGTCTGGTGCATTCCATTCAGTATTTCTATCTACAATTTTCCTCATAAACTTCAATCCATTTCTTCGTCAAATATTAATCAAACACATCACTGAAGGAATTAATCAGCACTATGTTAAATTCTGTTGCATTGATCGTGAGAATTATCGACATGGACAGAAATCCTTCACAAAGAGAAATACAGATGAAAGAGGCGCATTGCCCTTCTTATGTAGACACACAGTGCCCATCCTTACGTGTCATTGCCTCTTGGAAAGGTCTCGAGATTTTCCCTCCACTCATCCCACCTGAAATACCTTAAATTGTAGAAAATACATTTACAGACAAGCACCCATTGTTCTCCAGGTCACACCCTTTTAATTCAAAGTGCAAATTGCTTTAAAGTCCAGGTGACACCCTTGAATTCAAAGGTCAACTCAAGGGATAGCCAATCAGAACTGAGGCAAGTGAACGGGGCCCTATATAAACGTGTGCACCCTCAGAGAGAAACACCAACAACTGCGCACTGAGGATGTCACCCCAACTGGCGATGAAATGTCAGCAAGCTAATTGCCAAGCTCGACGAACACCACAATATCAAACCCCTCAACCCAAGCTCCCAATATTCACCACCATTCCAATGACTCATTTACGATCAAGAGCAAATGAAACACTGTCACTGTGCTGAAAAAGGATATTTTGGGTCTAAGAGAGCACGTTTCAATTTTCTTAACAGTGAAGCTTGCAGCAGTGGAGAAATTATTGTTGGAGAATGCAACTACAGACACCATACAGGCTAAGTGGCTTCCAGTCAAAGACACAACTGGCTACAGACTGACATGGGGATCTTATGGTATTGTTCCATTAAATACGTACTCTAGCTATACGAATTACAGTGTGAGTGATCAGCTAATTAGAGGCCCAGGCTAACGATATAGAGACATTTATTCAAATTTCTCCATGATAGCTGTGGAATTTTAATTCAATTGCATTTGATAATTACTTACTTATTACCTGTTACACTGCTGGCACTTAGGGTAGCAATGAAAGTCCTCCATCTCTGGCAATGTTCAGGGCTTCCTTCATCTTGTCAGTAGCTTACTCTCAGTCATGCAAGCCCTGGGTGGAGACTCAGGAATACCATCACAGTCAGATATATAAGGATTTTTCATTGCTGTATCCATAACAATTTTGTTTCACCAGTCAAGGTTGTTAGTCCTGAGGTGACCCCCCCCCCAAACCTAGAGGACCAGTGGACCACTCTTAGTCTGGCCTCTACCCTTTGACCTGATTGGCATGGGTGACTCTACCAAGAGCCAAAGCATAAAGCCTTGACTCCAGCCAGCATAGCTCTCTGAATCATTGAGTTACGCAGGCCCCCAAACCCTATGACAAGATTGTGAAACTCTTGGGGGATATTAAAATATAAAACTAGTATCAGTTAACACACATCAAAGTTGCTGGTGAACGCAACAGGCCAAGCAGCATCTCTAGGAAGAGGTACAGTCGACGTTTCAGGCCGAGACCCTTTGTCAGGACTAACTGAAGGAAGAGCTAGTAAGAGATTTGAAAGTGGGAGGGGGAGGGGGAGATCCAAAATGATAGGAGAAGACAGGAGGGGGAGGGATGGAGCCAAGAGCTGGACAGGTGATTGGCAAAGGGGATATGAGAGGATCATGGGACAGGAGGTCCGGGGAGAAAGACAAGGAGGGGGGGAACCCAGAGGATAGGCAAGGGGTATAGTCAGAGGGACACAGGGAGAAAAAGGAGAGTGAGAGAAAGAATGTGTGTATAAAAATAAGTAACAGATGGGGTACGAGGGGGAGGTGGGGCATTAGCGGAAGTTAGAGAAGTCGATGTTCATGCCATCAGGTTGGGGACTACCCAGACGGAATATAAGGTGTTGTTCCTCCAACCTGAGTGTGGCTTCATCTTTACAGTAGAGGAGGCCATGGATAGACATGTCAGAATGGGAGTGGGATGTGGAATTAAAATGTGTGGCCACTGGGAGATCCTGCTTTCTCTGGCGGACAGAGCGTAGGTATTCAGCAATGCGGTCTCCCAGTCTGCGTCGGGTCTCGCCAATATATGGAAGGCCACATCGGGAGCACCGGACGCAGTATATCACCCCAGCCGACTCACAGGTGAAGTGTTACCTCACCTGGAAGGACTGTTTGGGGCCCTGAATGGTGGCAAGGGAGGAAGTGTAAGGGCATGTGTAGCACTTGTTCCGCTTACACGGATAAGTGCCAGGAGGGAGATCAGTGGGGGGGATGGGGGGGCGGGACGAATGGACAAAGGAGTCGCGTAGGGAGCGATCCCTGCGGAAAGCAGAGAGAGGGGGGGAGGGAAAGATGTGCTTAGTGGTGGGATCCCGTTTGAGGTGGCGGAAGTTATGGAGAATAATATGTTGGACCCGGAGGCTGGTGGGGTGGTAGGTGAGGACCAGGGGAACCCTATTCCTAATGGGGTGGCGGGAGGATGGAGTGAGAGCAGATGTACGTGAAATGGGGGAGATGCATTTGAGAGCAGAGTTGATAGTGGAGGAAGGGAAGCCCCTTTCTTTAAAAAAGGAAGACATCTCCCTAGTCCTGGAATGAAAAGCCTCATCCTGAGAGCAGATAGCAGATGCGGTGGAGACGGAGGAATTGCGAGAAGGGGATGGCATTTTTGCAAGAGACAGGGTGAGAAGAGGAATAATCCAGATAGCTGTGAGAGTCTGTAGGCTTATAGTAGACATCAGTGGATAAGCTGTCTCCAGAGACAGAGACAGAAAGATCTGGAAAGGGGAGGGAGGTGTCGGAAATGGACCAGGTAAACTTGAGGGCAGGGTCAAAGTTGGAGGCAAAATTGATAAAGTCAACGAGCTCAGCATGCGTGCAGGAAGCAGTGCCAATGACACCTTGTATTCCGTCTGGGTAGCCTCCAACCTGATGGCATGAGCATCGACTTCTCTAACTTCCGCTAATGCCCCACCTCCCCCTCGTACCCCATCTGTTATTTATTTTTATACACACATTCATTCTCTCACTCTCCTTTTTCTCCCTCTGTCCCTCTGACTATACCCCTTGCCCATCCTCTGGGTCGCCCCCCCCCCGTCTTTCTCCCCAGACCTCCTGTCCCATGATCCTCTCGTATCCCCTTTGCCAATCACCTGTCCAGCTCTTGGCTCCATCCCTCCCCCTCCTGTCTTCTCCTATCATTTTGGATCTCCCTCTCCCCCTCCCACTTTCAAATCTCTTACTAACTCTTCCTTCAGTTAGTCCTGACGAAGGGTCTCGGCCTGAAACGTTGACTGTACCTCTTCCTAGAGATGCTGCCTGGCCAGCATCTTTGATGTGTGTTGCTTGAATTTCCAGCATCTGCAGAATTCCTGTTGTGTACTAGTATCAGTTATTGTGATCTGAAATTGCTGGATTCTTGTAAAATCTACCTGGTTCTCATAACCTTTGGAGAAGGAAATCTAATGTCCTTATCTGGTGTGACCTTTAAGTAATACTAGAGCTACAGCAATGTCCAAGTTGACTCTTTGCTATCTCTGAAATGGACTCACAGGCATAGCAAGCCTCAGTGTGGGGACAGGTAGGGGTGGGGAACAAATGCTGGCATTTCCTACAGTACATGTTGATGAATTTTTTAAAACGTTGACGACAATTGTGTTCTCAAGAATTTGGTCACGAGGTAAGTGACCAAATTCACCTTGAGCTATTAACATGATGTCAGGTTAATACAGTAATCAACAACCAGGAAATTCATCCAGCTATATGCACGTGCAGAACAGAATCATCAACGTAACCACGGAAGGGTTGGAGTGCTCAGGACAATGTAAATTCAAATCCCCAACAGAGGCCAGGCCTCTTCATCTGCACTCCACGGCCAGGCCTCTTCATCTGCACTCCACGGCCAGGCCTCTTCATCTGCACTCCACAGAGCAGCGGGAATCTATTCATTGCAGATGCTGAAGATAATATTGAAGAGTAATTGTAAAATAACAGAAGTGTCTCTAGAAGGGCTGAATGGCCTGTTTTCTGTGCTGTAGTGTTGATAGTCAAGGAATTATGATTTGGCTCTTGGGAGGTCACCCACGCCAAACAGGTCAAAGGATAGTGGCTCACTTGTCCTTCAGGTTTGAGGGTTCAGCTCAGGGCTTACGACCCTGGCTGGTCAAAAAACGGTTGTTATCGGAACCAGCAATGAAGAATCCTTCTATACAGGCATCAGCATAACAGGCAGCAATTGCCTGCAGCATAACAAGCAGTAATAAGTAAAACCACCATAACCCCAATAATGCATAAGGCATTTTTAGCAAGAATATCAACTTTATAAGAGTAAAAAACAAGTAAGTCCACTAACAATATCCCACAAATATTTTTCTGTTTGGAAATTGAGAGGATCAAGAAATGGACAAGATGACTAGAGTCACTTTGCCTATGTGAATGAAGCCAATAGACCGTTCTACTGCAACTCTTTGTGTGAACCATAATGTACAGAGGCAAAGTGAAATGGGAATCTGATTCTGGCAAAGTTTGCAAAAAAGAATGACTGCTGCAAAATAAATTGACGATTGCCTCCTTTGTTTTATTCCTACACAGATGGAGATGTGCAGAATATAAATTTGGGGAATGATTACGTCTTCTACATGATCCATGGCTTGCAAGCTGGTACTGAATACACTATAACCATTAGCCCTATCTTTGGTGATGTGGAAGGCCCAGTCATCACTGGCAAAGCTAAGACATGTGAGCTTTATCATTGACATCTGCCATCTACACACTGTTCGCATTGGACACAAACACTGCACTTTCTAGTCTACTTTTGGCTCCCTCTCTTAGCAATTCCACACTTTAAAATTATCATTTTTTTTTCTAATTCCTTGATGTCACAGCATCCAACTCCCACTACCTCCCTATGCCTGTATCTTTCTCCAATTGAACAATGCGCTGCTCTAAGGTACGAGCACTTGTCTGATTCTGGCTACTAATACACCTCTCATTGTAATTATCATCCTTCACTACACTGACACATATTCATACAGCTAGATTCTAATCCCCCGGGTTCCCTTCCTGGACCTTTTCATCTCTCTGCTTTCCTTCATTGAATGCTCTTTAAAACCGATGGATTTGGCTAAGTAACTTCTCACTTCTCCCAATACTGCTTACTGGATTTGGTGTCATGATTTTAAGACCGTAAGATATAGGAGCAAAACTGGGCTCCACCATTTCATCATGTCTGATCCATTTTCCTTCTCAGCCCCAATCTCCTGCCTTCTTCCCGTATCCCTTCATTCCCTGACTAACCAAAAATCGATCAACCTCTGCCTTAAATATACCCAATGACTTGACCTCCACAGCCGTCTGTGGCAACGAATTCTATAGATGCTCCACTCCTTGGCTAAAGAAATTCTTCCTCATCTCTGTTCTACTACATTCTTAGAAGACCTCCTTAAGATTCTTTTCTTTTACCAAACTTTTAGTCATCAGTCAGATAATCTTTCTCAGTGGAGCTTGTGAATTATGCCAACCTGAAGGACCTAGAAGTAAATTTCTACACGATGCATGCTAAATAAATACAGGTACAAGTCCTGATTCTGTTAATATTGTTGGATTTCTATAAGGATAAGAAAAGGCCAAATTCATTTTCCTAGATTGTAATCCTCTTCAGGCAATAGTTGTACAAAAGACACACCAGGTGTGTGAGTCAGTGTGATTTTGATTTCCTCACCTTCACACGGAAAAGCAAAAGGAAGGAATGAGCTAGAGGCCGGATGTTGACATATCTGTCTTCCTCCTTCATTACTGAACTTGGGACAAGGTCTGGAGCAAAGCTTAGCCACCTTGAACTAAAGGGCCGGATGTATGAATCTGGATGAAATATGATATAAAAGGGATGAGAATTCCAATATAAAGATCCACTGAGGTAACAGAAGCCACTAGGAGGCAGAGATAGGTGGAGGAAGTTTACGCTTCTCTCCCTCACTTTTCCAAACTGAATTTATGTGGGCATTGGCCACCCTCTACTCTCATGTCAAAATTGATCATGATAGATCTTTGAGCTTTAACTGTGGAAGTTGTATACCTGCTTAATTCTGAGGAGCATCACAGCCAAGATGAAAGTTTTTTTCACCTGGCACACACACAAACATTCAACAAATCAAGTTTAATATCAATTAAACTTGTCCCCACAAATTGATTATTTTTTAAACTTTCAGAAATACATATATTTTTAGTTTAGTCATAGTCATACTTTATTGATCCCGGGGGAAATTGGTTTTCGTTACAGTTGCACCATAAATAATTAAATATTAATAGAACCATAAATAGTTAAATAGTAATATGTAAATTATGCCAGGAAATAAGTCCAGGACCAGCCTATTGGCTCAGGGTGTCTGACCCTCCAAGGGAGGAGTTGTAAAGTTTGATGGCCACAGGCAGGAATGACTTCCTATGACACTCTGTGTTGCATCTCGGTGGAATGAGTCTCTGGCTGAAGGTACTCCTGTGCCCACCCAGTACATTATGTAGTGGATGGGAGACATTGTCCAAGATGGCATGCAACTTGGACAGCATTCTCTTTTCAGACACCACTGTCAGAGAGTCCAGTTCCATCCCCACAACATCACTGGGCTTACGAATGAGTTTGTTGATTGTGTTGGTGTCTGCCACCCTCAGCCTGCTGCCCCAGCACACAACAGCAAACATGATATCACTGGCCACCACAGACTCGTAGAACATCCTCAGCATCGTCTGGCAAATGTTAAAGGACCTCAGTCTCCTCAGGAAATAGAGATGGCTCTGACCCTTCTTGTAGACAGTAATTTATACTTATATTTAAATTTCTCTGATTATTGGAGATATTTGGAAATAATTGGACAAGCATATTGGTCATCAGGGACAGGTCCTCAGGATCTTCTGCCTATCGTCCAGTCTCCACACATGGATCTACTTGTCAGGAGACTGTCTGTGGCAGGTCTTCCATCTCAGTCAGATCCACAGGGCCACCACAGGTTTAGTGTGGCCACAATGATCATATAGGAAGGGCGAGTGAAAGCAAGGATTGGTTTGAGTCAAGCATCATCTGGTCATTTTGAAATATCTTACGACTTACTGGCTTCTGTATTTTTCAGTGGCAACACGTTCTGTCCGGACTCTGCGGGCATCGTCCATCACCACAAGCAGTGCTGTCATTACATGGAATGCTGTCCCAGGCGCCACAGGGTATAGATTGGCATGGGGTCCCACACCAGGTACTGGAGATGTGGCTGTGGAATTGAGATGAAGAGGGCCAGGGGATTGAGTGTTATATCTGTGTAACATAATCTTTTGGAGTTGTCTTAATTTTTAGTCCAAATGGGCTTCATCTTCTCCAACAAATGCCTTTTTGGCGTTGTAGGCTGTTGGCGGAATTAGGAGGAATTTCTTTTGCCAGAGGGTGGTGTATGTATGAATTTCATTGCCACAGATGGCTGTGAAGGCCAAGCTGTTGGGTAAATTTAAAATGGAGGTTGTTGGGTTCTAGATTAGTAAGGGCATTAAAAAGTCAGGAAAATAGGGTTGAGAGAAAAAAATAAATCAGCCATGATCAAATGAAGGAGTAGACTCGATGGGCTGAATTCCGCTCCTATGCTTTAAAGAGCAGGAGATCTGTGTGTAGGTTAATACCAGCCCAGATTAGATGGCATAACTGAGCCCATGCGGGTGTCCGTGTCTATCCCATGAGTTTGCAGAATGGGGGAGGAAACAAAAGAGAAATTGTTGAGGGTGAGGATTAGTTCTGCCAGACAAAGGAGGGTGGTGGTGGATGGGAACTGGTTGGGTCCTTTGTCAAGAAAGAACTGGAGAACTTTAAGGACTTCTTGATGGTGGATAGAAGGAATTAGACATCCGTGGTGAAAGGGAGGTCATCAGAGCCAGGGAACTGAAAGTTGTTGAGGCGATCAAGAGCATGTGATGTACTGTAGGTGGGAAGAGACTGAACCAAGGGGAATAGAATGGAATCGGGGCATGCGTACACAAGTTCAGCACAGCAAGAGCAGGCTAGACAATTGGACTACCTGGACAGTCAGGTTTGTGGATCTTGCTTTCTTGGATAGGAGGTATAAACGCTCAGTGTGGGGTAAGGGAACCTTACGCGCGCGCGTGTGTGTGTGTGTCTGTCTGTGTCTGTGTCTGTGTGTGTGTGTGTCTGTGTGTGTGTGTGTGTGTGTGTGTGGTCACCTTATATACACCTGTACACCTGCTTGTTAATGCAAATATCTAATCAGCCAATCATGTGGCAGCAACTCAATGCACAAAAGCATGCAGGTATGGTCAAGAGGTTGAGTTGTTCTGACCAAATATCAGAATGGGGGGAAGAAATGCGGTCTACAAGTGATTTTGACTGTGGAATGTCTATTGGTGCCAGAAGGGGTGGTTTGAGTAACTCAGAAACTGCTAATCTCCTGGGATTTTCACACACAACAGTCTCTAGAGTTTACGGAAAATGGGCAAAAAAACCCCAAAAAAGAAACATTCAGTGAGTGCCAGTTTTGTGAGTGAAAACACATTTTCAGTGAGAGGAGTCAGAAGAGAATAGCCAGTCTGGTTCAAGCTGACAGGAACCCCCAGTAACCCAAATAACTGTGTGTTACAACAGTGGTGCGCAGAAGAGCATCTCTGAACGTACACCATGTGGAACCTTGAAGTGGATGGGCTACAGCAGCAGAAGACCATGAACATACACTCAGTGGTTGCTTTGTTAGGTACAGTGGCCACTGAGTGTATGTATTCACATTCAAGGACTCTACAACTCATGTTCCTCCCCATGGAATGCATGGTTTTTCTCCTGTCCTCCGGTTTCCTCCCACAGTCCAAAGACGTAGCGGGTAGTTTAATCGGGCTAATCTGATTGGTTGGGGGTTGCTGGGGTGGTGTAGCTCGAAGTGCCGAAGGGCCTTGTCTGCGCAGAATCACTAAATAAAATAGAATAAAAATATATAATGAGAAAATCAGTTGTGGAATGAGTCCATGGTGATGAATTGAGTGTAGCTATCCATGCTGGTTCAAGAACCTAATGGCTGAGGGGTAATAACTGTTCCAGAACCTGGGTGGCGACTCCTGGACCTTAGAGGGTGCATTGCAAGTTAACAACGTTGCACGAGCCGACTGCAGATGCCATGAGGCCTCTGAGGGATGGCATCCCATATGATCAAACTCATGATACTGAATCCAGCTACAGAGGAAATGAAACAAGTGAAAAAGCGAACAAAGCCAAGTTTGCAAAATATCTTTGATATTTTAGATGCTAAAGGAACAGAACTGCAGGAGTACAAGAGGTTAAAGAGGAGCTTACAGCATACAACTGTTCAACTGAGCAAATTCAAGGTCCATATGGAAGAATGAAGAATTTTTTAGATATATTCGAAGAAGCTGGAAAGATAGAGAGAAAATGCAGCCTGAAGATTAATGAAAGTAAACAGCCACTCATTCATTTCTGATGGCTGAAAAAGAGAAAATGAGATCTGAACTTGAAAGATTAATGTAGTCTTAGTTCATTCATCCCTCTTGGGTATTATCCTTGGTGCGCATCAATAAAATAAGCAGTTGAGGATTTGTTTGGGTTCTTGATTTCCGAGTACAGCACTGAAGAGAAATCGTTATCTGAAAAAGACATTGAACATTTGGTCGAAACCAAAATCTTCACCATGCTAGATGCTAAAAATGAAAATGGAGCTTGACAGTGGAGTTCACTTCTAATGACTATCAACATGCCTAATAGGAAATTCCAAAGGCTGGGAAAGTCTTCTGGGATCAATACCACATTGGAAGAATTTCAGCAAAGGCAGGATCAGCTGCTTGAAGAGCCTTCTGGTGTAGCACCAGACAAAGAGAACAGACTCAGAATACAATTCCTCCTCCTCTCCTTTAGAACGGAGATGAGGAGGAATTTCTTTAGCCAGAGGGTAGTACATCTATAGAAGTCATTGCCACAGGTGGCTGTGGAGGCCAAGTCATTGGGTATATCTAAAGTGGAGGTTCATAGTCTCTTGATTAGTAAGGGTAGCAAAGGTTACAAGGATAAGGTACGGGAATGGCGTTGAGAGGGATAATAAATCAGCTGTGATGGAATGGCAGAGCAGACTCAATGGAACAAATAGCCTAATTCTGTTTTGACAGGCCTCATAAAAATAATTCAGATTAAATGTTGCAGGTGTCAAGACCAAAGCAGAGGATATCCTTGTCCTTAGTGAAGGACAGATTGTTGCATGGACAGAGATTGGCTATGACCAAAAGATGTTGCTGGTATCTAACATTTTAGATCAGATTAGATATATTAGTCACATGTTGCTCATGATCTTCTGCTGCTGTAGCCCATCCACTTCAAAGTTCAACATGCTGTACGTTCAGAGATGCTTTTCTGCACACCACTGTTGTAACAAGTTACTGTCACCTCCTTGTCAGCTTGAACCAGTCTGGCCATTCTCTTCTGACCTCTCTCACCAACAGCGTGTTTTCGCCCACAAAACTGGCACTCACTGGATTTTTGTTTTGGTTTTATTGCCCATTTTCTGTGAACTCTAGAGACTGTTGTGTGTGAAAAACCGAGGTGATCAGCAGTTTCTGAGTTGCTCAAACCACCCCTTCTGGCACCAATAGACATTTCACAGTCAAAGTCACTTGTAGATCACATTTCTTCCCCCATTCTGATATTTGGTCTGAACAACAACTGAACCTCATGACTGTGTCTGCATGCTTTTGTGCCTTAAATTGCTGCTACATGATTGGCTGATTAGATATTTGCATTAACAAGTAGGTGTACAGGTGTACATAAGGTGACCATACACACACACACACA
This sequence comes from Mobula hypostoma, assembly GCF_963921235.1. Lineage (NCBI taxonomy): Eukaryota > Metazoa > Chordata > Chondrichthyes > Myliobatiformes > Myliobatidae > Mobula > Mobula hypostoma. The sequence goes on along the minus strand of NC_086116.1, from coordinate 59,104,367 downwards.
CACACACACACACACACACACACACACATACACACACACATACACACACACACACACACACACACATACACACACACATACACACACACACACACACACACACACACACACACACAAAGTTCTCCTCCCCGTTCCCCTTCTCCCAAAGTCCACTATCTTCTCTTATTAGATTGCTTCTTTAGTCTTTTACCTTTTCCACCTCTCACTCCCAGCTTCTTACTTCAATCCCCCTCTCCCACCCACACACACCTTCCCCCTCACCTCTCACCTGCCAATTTATGCTTGTTCCCCTCCCCACCACCACCTTATTCTGGCTCCCGCACCATGTCCTTTACAGTCCTGATATGTCGATTGTTTATACCCCAACATAGATTCTGCCTGACATGCTGAGTTTATAGCTGCTAAACTATGATTTAAAACCCAGTAGGTTGATGCATGTCCTTCAGTAAAGGGTATCTTGTACAGTACAAAGTTAGACTGAGTTTCACATTGTCTTTTTGAGGGATCAAGAGAGCCATGAATTTTGTGTTTTGTATACATATTGTAGAAATACTGTTTACATTTGGAATCCTGTAAATACAGGAAGAAACGATCTAGCGATGGGCAATAACTTAAACTTTTCCAACATGAGCCCTGATGAAGTGTATTGGCCCAAAATGTTGACTATTTATTCCCATTCATAAATGATGCCTGGCCTGCTGAGATCCTCCAGCCCTGTCTCTATTGTCTTTCCAATATCATTCAAATTCATGAGCAAATAGTTTAAAGATGAATTGGGTTTCTTACTTCCTTTGAGTTATTTCCCTATACAAAGTTGTGCATTAAAGGGAATATTTTAACGCCACTTTCTTTGTTACTAGAATTCATTGGGAGAGACCGACTCCATCAAGTAGTGTTGAACAGTAGTGTGACATCCCATCAACTCAAATACCTGATTGCCAACACGGAATATGTCTTGTCTCTTTATGTGATCTTCGGTCCTGTTGTTGGCCCTGGAACAACAGCAACTGTGAAAACAAGTGAGTCGCATTGTGTAACGTTGCTTTACCAATTAACGTGGAATGAGAAGTATGACTTGACAGAAGACTGACACATTTGCCAGGTGCCCATAGATTAAATGACAAAGATTGATCCTCTGATTCAACAGAATCATAGAAAAGTACAGCACAGAAACAGGCCCTTCATCCCATCTAGTCCATGCTGAACCATTTAAACTGCCTACTTCCACGGACCTACTCTGGGACCATAGCCCTCCACACCTCTACCATTCATATACCTATCCAAAGTCCTCTTGAACATTGAAATCGAGCTGGCATGCACCACTTGAAATAGCAACTCATTCCATTCTCACCACCCTCTTGAGTGAAGACGTTTTTTCCTCATGTTCCCCTTAAACTTTTCACATTTCACCCTTAACCCATGGTCTCTGGTTGTGGTCCCAACCAACCTCAGTAAATACAGCCTGTCTAATATACTACCCTATCTGATATAGATCATAATATCCTGCCATAATATATGTTGCCATTATATTATGAAGACACAAAATCATTGAACTATTTAAAGCAAATTTTCCCTGACCATCCCCAGGTAATGAATCGGTTCTGTTATCACAGAAGTGGTATCTTTGCCAACCTTTCTGGAGGGAAACACTTCATCAAAGTGCACTTAGAGTCCACTTTGAGGTGAGGGTTACCTGAAATTGTAAATGTCAGTGGAATAGAGAGTTTGAGTTGCAAGGAGATAGGCTGGAACTGTGCTCCCTGGAGCGTAAGAGGCTGAGGAGTGACCTTATAGAGGTTAAAAAAATCACAAAGACCATAGAATGGCCAGTTGTTTTGCCAGGGCAAGGGAGATGAAAACTGCATTCCCTGGATCCCTGGAGCAGAGGGGAGGCTCCACAGTCCTTTTGTCAGGATAGGAGATGCTAAAATGAGGAACATGAGGGGAGAGTTTTTCAATCAGCGGGTGGTGTGAGTGAGGAATGAGCTTCCAGCGCAAGTGATGCATGCATAGAAACATAGAAACATAGAAAACCTACAGCACAATACAGACCCTTCGGCTCACAAAGCTGTGCCGAACATGTACTTACTTTAGAAATTACCTAGGGTTACCCATAGCCCTCTATTTTCTAAGGTCCATGTACCTATCCAGGAATCTCTTAAAATACCCTATCGTATCCGCCTCCACCACCATCACTGGCAGCCCATTCCACGCACTCTCCACCCTCTGCGTAAAAAACTTACCTCTGATATCTCTGCACCTACTTCCAAGCAACTTAAAACTCTGCCCTCTCGTGTTAGCCGTTTCAGCCCAGGGGAAAAGCCTCTGACTATCCACACAATCAATGCCTCACATCATCTTATACACCTCTATCAGGTGGCCTCTCACCCTTCATCGCTGCAAGGAGAAAAGGCCGAGTTCACTCAATCTAAGGCATGCTCCCCAATCCAGGCAACATCCTTGTAAATCTCCTCTGCACCCTTTCTATAGTTTCCATATCCTTCCTGTAGTGAGGTGACCAGAAATGAGTACAGTACTCCAAGTGGGTTCTGACCAGGGGCCTGTATGGCTGTAACATTACCTCTCGGCTCTTAAACTCAATCCCACGGTTGATGAAGGCCAATGCACTGTATGCCTTCCTAACCACAGAGTCAACTTGCGCAGCAGCTTTGAGTGTCCTATGAACTCGGACCCCAAGAGCCTTCTGATCCTCCACACTGCCAAGAGTCTTACCATTAATACTATATTCTGCCATCATCTTTGACCTACCAAAATGAACCACCTCACACTTATTTGGGCTGAACTCCATCTGCCGCTTCTCAGCTCCATTTTGCATCCTATCAATGTCCCGCTGTAACCTCTGACAGCCCTCCACACTATCCACAACACTTCAACCTTTGTGTCATTGGCAAATTTACTAGCCCATCCCTCCACTTCCTCATGCAGGTCATTTATAAAAATCACGAAGAGAAGGGGTCCCAGAACAGATCCCTAAGGCACACTACTTGTCACTGACCTCCATGCAGAATATGACCTGTCTACAACCACTCTTTGCCTTCTGTGGGCAAACCAATTCTGGATCCACAAAGTAAGGTCCCATTGGATCCCATGCCTCCTTACTTTCTCAATAAGCCTTGCATGGGGTACCTTATCAAATGCCTTGCTGAAATCCATATACACTACATCTACTGCTCTACCTTCATCAATGTGTTTAGTCACATCCTCAAAAAATTCAATCAGTCTCGTAAGGCATGACCTACCTTTGACATAGCAATGCTGACTATTCTTAATCATATTATGCCTCTCCAAATGTTCATAAATCCTGCCTCTCAGGATCTTTTCCATCAACTTACCAACCACTGAAGTGAGATTCACTGGTCTATAATTTCCTGGGCTATCTCTACTCCCTTTCTTGAATAAGGAAACAACATCTGCAACCCTCCAATTCTCTGGAACCTCTCCCGTCCCCATTGATGATACAAAGGTCATTGCCAGAGGCTCAGCAATCCCCTCCCTCACCTCCCACAGTAGCCTGGGGTACATCTCATTCGGTTCCAGAGACTTATCCAACTTGATGCTTTCCAAAAGCTCCAGCACATCCTCTTCCTTAATATCTACATGATCAAGCTTTTCAATCCGCTGTAAGTCATCCCTACAATCACCAAGATCCTTTTCCGTAGTGAATACTGAAGCATAATATTCATTAAGTACCTCTGCTGTCTCGTCCAGTTCTATACACACTTTTCCACTGTCACACTTGATTGGTCCTATTCTCTCACGTCTTATCCTTTTGCTCTTCACATACTTGTAGAATGCCTTGGGGTTTTCTTTAATCTTGCTGGCCAAGGCCTCCTCATGGCCCATTCTGGCTCTCCTAATTTCATTCTTAAGCTCCTTTCTGCTAGCTTTATAATTTTCTACATCTCTATCATTAGATAGTTTTTTGAACCGTTCGTAAGCTTTTCTTTTCTTCTTGACTGGATTTTCAACAGCCTTTGTATACCACAGTTCCTGTACCCTATCATCTTTTCCCTGTCTCATTGGAATGTACCTTTGCAGAACACCACGCCAATATCCCCTGAACATTTGCCACATTTCTGCCGTACAATTCCCTGAGAACATCTGTTCCCAATTGATGCTTCCCAGTTCCTGCCTGATAGCTTCATATTTCCCCTTACTCCAATTCCTGTTCCTATCCCTCTCGAATGCTATGGTAAAGGAGATAGAATATTGATCACTATCTCCAAAATGCTCTCCCACTGAGAGACCTGACACCTGACCAGGTTTATTTCCCAATACCAGATCAAGTACAGCCTCTCCTCTTGTAGACTTATCTACATATTGTGTCAGAAAACCTTCCTGAACACACCTAACAAACTCCACCCCATCTAAACCCCTTGCTCTAGGGAGATGCTAATCAATACTTGGGAAATTAAAATCTCTCACTGCGACAACCCTGTTATTATTACACCTTTCCAGAATCTATCTCCCTATCTGCTCCTTGATGTCCCTGTTACTATTGGGTGGTCTACAAAAAACACCCAGTTGAGTTATTGACCCTCCCTGTTTCTAACTTCCACCCACAGAGTCTCCGTAGACAATCCCTCCATGACTTCCTCCTTTTCTGCATCCGTGACACTTTCTCTGATCAGCAGTGCCACGCCCCCGCCTCTTTTGCCTCCCTCCCTGTCCTTTCTGAAACATCTAAAGCCTGGCTCTCTAAGTAACCATTCCTGCCCCTGAGCCATCCAAGTCTCTGTAATGGCCACAACATCATAGCTCCAAGTACTGATCCAGGCTCTGAACTCATCCACTTTGTTCATGATGCTTGATGCTCCTTGCATGCAAGCCCGATTTCATGTTTAAGAGAAGTTTGAATAAGTACACGGGTGGTTGAGATATGGAGTGCTATGCCATTGGTGACGGCCGCTTGGAGTAGGCAGTTTAAATGGTTCGGCACAGACTAGATGGGATGAAAGGCTTATTTCTATGCTGTAATTTTCTATGACTTTAGAGGGCATAGGTTTAATGTGAGAGGGAAGATTGAAGAGGAACTTGAGTGGCTACTTTTTCCGACATAGTATTGGGTATGTAGATGGTGCTGCCAGAACAAAGTACTAAGAAGGGTGCAACTGCAATATTGCAAAGACATTTAAACAACAGGTATGTGGATGGGAAAGGTTGAAACGAATTCGGCCAAATGCAGGCAAGTAGGTAGACAACTTGATCAACATGGGTGGGTTGTACTGAAGGACCCCTTTCCATGTCGCATAGCTCTATGACTCTACGATCTTAAAAGGAGTTTGCTGAGATATTGAGACTGCTGGTTGTAAATTAGCAGAATATCTAGATTCTGAAATATTCTCAGAAAACTGAAAAACACGAATATAACATCCCATCGAAAAAAGAAGGGAGAAGGAAAGAAGGAAACTGTTGACCAGTTTATCTAACATCAGTCATCAGGAAAATGCTGGAATCCATTATTAAATAGTTCATAACAGGGCATTTATAAATCATAACTCAATTAAACAGAGTGACATGGAAATCATGTTTGACAAATTGGCTGGATTGCATTGAAGAATTACTAAGCAGGGTGCATAAAGGGGAACTAATAGATGTGGTGTGTTGGGATTTCTAGATGGCACTTGTTAATATGTCACATGAAGGGTACCGCTATAAGTTAGAATAGATCAGCCAAGATCGTACTGAGTGACAGAGCAAGCTTATGGGGCGAGTTAGCCAACTCTTAAACATAGAACATAGAACATAGAATAGTACAGCACAGTACAGGCCCTTCGGCCCACAATGTTGTGCCGACCCTCAAACCCTGCCTCCCATATAAGCCCCCACCTTAAATTCCTCCTTATACCTGTATAGTAGTCTCTTAAATTTCACTAGTGTATCTGTCTCCACCACTGACTCAGGCAGTGCATTCCACGCACGAACCACTCTCTGAGTAAAAAACCTTCCTCTAATATCCCCCTTGAACTTCCCACCCCTTACCTTAAAGCCATGTCCTCTTGTACCTGTTCCTTGTTTTCCATTGCATTTACAGTATCTTGCCATCAGATCTTCCCACGATTATCAGTCCTCTGCCAATATCACTGACATTGGTTGAATGTCTAGATACATTCATATCTTGATGCAAGTTGTAAAGGTACAGTTAGGCTGTGATTATTTTACTGGGCTAGTAATAGATTATCTAGAATTAAGAGTTCAAATCCTGTCACAGATAAATTAAAGGTTATCACGAATAAGACCATAGGACATAGGAGCAGAATTAGACCATTTGGCCCATTGAGTCTGCTCTGCCATTCGATCATGGCTGATCCCATTCGGGCTGACCGGAAGTGCACTGAGAGCGGTAAGCGTAAAGGAGTTGGGGGCTTGCTGTTCTGGTTAACAATGGATGGTGCAAGCCTGGTCAAATTATGATCGAGGAACGTGTTTGTAGCCCGGATATTGAACTTTTTGTTGTTGGACTCCGGCCATATTCTACTGAGATACAACACTGGGCGTCATGGGAGGTTGTTCCTGCCTGTGGCCATCGAACTTTGCAGCTCCTCCCATGGAGGGTCAGACACCCTGAGCCAATAGGCTGGTCCTGGACTTATTTCCACCTGGCACAGTTTGCATATTGTTGTTTGATTGTTTGTGGTTTTTGTATTGCTATATTTATGCTCTATTCTTGGTTGGTGCAGCTGTAATGAAACTCAATTTCCCTCGGGATCAATAAAATACGTCTATGTCTATGTCTAAAAAAAAGTATGAAATTTCCCATGAAACCATGGAAAAATGTAAAGATTCCTTGGGTTTATTTTTAGGTAAGAGAAATAACCCAACCTTACCCTATTTAACCTGAATAACCCAACCTTACCCTGTTTAACCTGAACAACCCAAGTTTACCCTGTTTAACCTGAATAACCAAAGCTTACCCTGTTTAACTTGAATAACCAAAGCTTATCCTGTTTAACCTGAATAACCAAAGCTTACCTTGTTTAACTTGTATATGAGTGCAGGCCTGCAACAATCCGGCTGACATGGCATTTGGAAATCACAGAGCCGTACAGCTACACAACATGGAAACAGGCCCTTCAGCACAACTCAGCCACGTGGTCCAAGTTGCCCACCTGAGTTACTTCTATTTGCCTGTGTCTGGCCCTTATTTCTTTTAACCTTTCCCATTCATATACCTGTTTAAATGTCTTTTAAAAATCGTAACTGTACTGTCCTCAATTGCTTCTGGCTACTCGTGGCCTGTAACATGACGAGGCATTTGAGTGTCTTCTCCTGCGGTGGTTCAAGGTGGTAACTCATCGCCACTAACTCAAAGTATGTTGTCAGTCAGCAATAAATATCAACCTTCTACCATCTCCTATCAAAAAAATTACGAGTAAGATGATTTATGATCTTAGTTGGATGACCACATTCAGAACAGAGGAACCAGAAAGCAAGCAAGGAAATTGAGTTTCAGATATAACATAAAAACAAACAGCTCCACAATCCTGCAGGTATAAACCTGCAGCCTATAGGACAGAAGCAACGTGTTCTGATACCCAACATAACCAGGAGTACTCAACTAGAGCATGAAGGAAGGCAGCAGCTGTAGCCACGAGGTAGATTCGTATCATCAACAGAGTCTGTAAATCTGAAATAATAGCAGAAATACTGGAACTGTTTAGCCGGCATCTGTAGAAAGAGAAACAGAGTGAATATACTGCAGTGATAACTTATCAACAGAATGGATAGATGGCTTTTGGCTTGAAACATTACTTGTATTTCTCTGCAGAAAGAAAATAACAACTCAGCACTGGGGTTTATTCCAATAGGGATAACATCAAAAATTAGGAAAGCTACGATAAACTTGGATCATGAGAACATTTAGACTCCTGTATCCATTTCTGGCTGCCATATTACAGGAAGGACATAGAGGTCCCAGGAAGATGGAGATGGAATGTAATAATATACATATCAGGAAATGATGAACAGAATTGGGTATTTCTTCTCTTGAGAAAATACTGCATAAAAAGAACTATTCCAGATGTTCTTGACAGATTGGAACCAGGGAGAATATTTGTGCCTCCACACCTGGAGGCCATCTAAGGCAGCCATGAAGAAATCAAGCAGGGAACGTGGAAGATGTGAATGTAGAACTTGCTACTGCAGGGTGTGGTTGAATTGTATCATTTAAGTGAGCTTACGGTAGGATGCACCCATGTGAAGGAGAAATTACACTTATTGGTTAAGCTGAGAAATATGGGGGCAGCAGGAGAGTGGAACAGGAGCACTAGCATGGACTGTTTGGGACAATGATTTCCTGTGTAATTTTTAAATTCCTATTCAGTCCTGTAGAGGAATCATGGAACCAGATAGGATAATGAAACTGTTTCCAGAATGGTTTCACTCATATTGCTCCCCCCGCATTTTAACTGAGTTTTACAGGAGCACCACTGAGAGCATCCTGACAAGCTGCATCTCCATCTGATCTGAGAGCAACAGATCATCAGACCAGAAGTCCCTACAAAGGACTGTGAAAACAGCCGAGAGGATCAGAGGGGACATTTATCAGGAGTGCTGTGTACGCTGGCTCTTATATTATTAAGGATCCCAGCCCTCCATCCAGCATCCCCTTTGATTTTCTACCATCAGGCAGAAGGCTTCAATGCATAAAGACAGGAACGGTCAGGATGGGAAACAGCTGCTTCCCTTGGGCCATTAGGCTCCTGAACTCCCTGCTGCACTGCATTCCAAGTGTCACCAATTAATTTGTTCTGTGCCCTACAATATTTAATTTATGCACTTTATTTTGTTTATTTATGCATTATTTATTTGTAGATTTGAGTCTTACCTTTCTAAGTTATTGTGTGTTATGTGTACTACTGTGGTTTACACCCTGGTCCGGAGAAACATCTTGTTTGACAGTACGTGTATATAGTTAATTGACAACAAACTTGACTTGCCTTGACTTATTGCAGGATCAGGGCAAGATTAACCTGGACTACCTCTTCTGTTCTCGTGCTGCAGATAATAACTTGGTATTAATGACTACATGGGCAAAGTGTCTGGTTATCCAAGATAACAATGCAGCTTTTAGACAAGGGGGGGAAAAGAAAGACGAGCTGAGATAGTGAATGGAACTAACCAATGACCCGCGGTGTGTTGCAGCTCCACTTGAACAGGTACCGACCTTCAGGGTAACCACATACACCACTACCTCAGTGTCCGTGGTCTGGGCTGCCACCGTTGGAGCAACAGAGTACAAGATAACATGGAGCCCAACATCAGGTAAATCGAGGGAAAGATTCTCTCAGGACCGTGCATTGCCTGTTCTTTCCTTGTCTACTGAATCATAGTGAATAACTTATCAACAGGTTTATTATTTTAACTTTCCTCTTTGGTACTTCTGAGAGCCTTGTAATCCCTTTGAATATAGAAAATTAAACTAGTCTTTTATATTATGAAGGAGCCACTCACCTTGCTGAGTCTACACAGGCTCAAAGCAGACCAATCACATTCACCTCCAGATTTTCCATTTATTCTCTCTCTTACCCACTAATTCCCCCCTTTGCCATTTACTTATTGCGAGGGGTAATCAGAGCAGCGAGTTAACGTTAGTGTAGTGGTTAGCACAGCAGTTCACAGTACCAGTGACCTGTGTTCAATTCCTGCCGCTGCTTGTAAAGAGTGTACACGTTCCTACTGGTGCTTCCGTTCTTCCCACTGTCCAGAGGCGTGCTGGTTGAGAGGATAATTGATCACTGTAAATTGTCCCGTGATTAGGCTACGATTAAATCAGGGGATTGCTAGCCAGTGCAGCTCAAAGGGCCATAAGAACCCTATTCTACACTGAATCTCAATTAAAAAAATAAATGTATTTGATTTGGAAAGAAATGGGACATCTGGTGAAACAAACTCCACGCAGATTCCACCTGAGGTCAGGATTGAACACACGTCCTGAAGCTGGGAAGGGGTAGTGCTAACTGTTGCATTATGATATCCCTTGGAGATACCATCCCATTTAACTGGCAGGGGTATATCACAATTTGAAGGGTTGGTGGGGTGGATGGAGAGAAATTAATTCCTTATACAAAGGGAGACAGGAAACTGAAATTTCCTCTTTCTAAAAGCTGTTGAGGCCGGTGAGGCACTTGAAACTGTAAAACAGAAAACTGACATTGGGATATCTTTCCTCTTTTCCTCTCAACACCTGCCTATCAGCTCTCCCTGGTGCCCCTCCTCCTTCCCTTTCTCCCATGGTCCACACTCCTGTCCTATCAGATGCCTTCTTCCCCACGTGTCACCTCTCATCCTCGCACTTTGTCCCCCTTCCCCACCCACTTCTCATATTACCCTCTAGCTTGTCCTTCTTCCCCCCTCACCATTTCCTTACTCTGGCTTCTTCCCCCTTCTTTTCCAGTCCTGATGAAATGTCTCGTCCAGAAATATCGACTCTTTATTCATTTCCGTAGATAATGCCTGACTTGCTGAGTTCCTACAGCACTGTGTGTGTGTGAGAGAGAGAGTTTGTGTGTTACTTTGGGTTTTCAGCATCTGCAGAATTTCTTGTGTAAATCATTGGGATATTGTTAATGCCTTTGCAAAATAAAGGAAATGGAATCAGAGTAGTGTAGGAGGAGTCAAAGTATAAACTAAGTATGATTTAATTGGGTAGTGAAACAGCTTGGAAATAATTGAATGGTGTCTGTTCCTGAGTTCCTTGTTCACTCGAGTGCAGCTTATCTTTTCAAAGTGTGGACAGTACATTTGCAGCAGTTCTGCTGCTGACTCGTAGATTTGGTAATCCTGGTCCCACAGCTTGCCTTATGGTGCCATCTATCTGGAGTTTGATCTCCCTGCAATGATGAGGATTCTGCCCTCATTACGCTGTATTCCTCTGCGCATACCGCAGATGTGTTGGTTGGTAAGATAACGGACAACTAGAATTTAACCCTAGTGTTGGTGGGTAGTAGGAGGATCAGGTTGGTGAGGGTGACAGGGTCTGCAGAAGAACTGTGGCAATTTCTTTAAGATGCTTGGAACAACTTACCAGCCAATTTTCTTATAAAACTGCACAACAGTGTACTTTAGAAGAATTGATACTGTCACACCAAATATTAATTTGTTTTAATTGTTTTATTGCTTACTGCTCTTTATAGTATTTTTTGATGTTTAGAAACTTTTCATTTCATTATTTTCAAAATCAGCTTCACTTTACAAAATTTTCTTACATGTGCCTAAGACTTTTGCACAGTTCTGTAGATGTCCTCAACTCCTGCAGGTGGAAATATTCTCCCTGGCTCCACTCTTAAGATCTTTCTTAATTTCAAAGGCATCTAAAAGTACCCCATTAAGCAATCTTTTCTCAAGAGAAAAGACACCATTATAGTCTGTTCATCTGATGAACATGTGAGACAGAGCAGGGAAGTAACTGGGCATCTGATGGGAGTGCCCTGAGAGGTAATGTAGACTCTAGCAGCCAAATGGTCTCTTTCAATGTGGGAAGGCGATATGAGAAATTCTTGCTCTTGAGGCTAATGCAGGCAATGCTGGGAGAAAATAATCGGTACAAGGCCGATTCAGCCTCTGAATGTTGGCCTCATTATCCCTCATTATTGTCCCTAGGTTTGTCGCGGGTCAGATTTTGCTGCCAATAGCGACAGGTTCTGGACTATGTGCCAGCTACAGACCCATCTTTTGACAATCCTATGATATTAATTTGTTGGTAAACATACCCGGCCAGACTCTGCAAGGGAGCTGGACTTTACCTGAGGTGAAGTTGTCACACGGATGGGTCTGAACAGCTGAAAATGTTTCTGGAAAACTCAGAAAGTGTACCTCAGATTTAACTGGGTAACAAAACTGCCAGAGAGAATAAATCCTTCTGAATATCTCTGACATACAGAAAATCAAAATAATTTTTTTTAATCAGCTATTTAAAAAGATTCCTCAGTACTAATAAAAACATAAGGGCAAGTTCAATTAATTAAAAAAAGGTGAAAACTACCTTGGCCTGAAACAACGACTATTTACTCTTTACCATAGACGCTGCCTGATCTGCTGAGTTCTTCCAGCATTTTGCTTGAAAATTACATTTACCGTTTTCCCTTACATCCCTTCTTCTCCTTTGTAAGGAAGAGGCTTGCTGAACTCACCCAATATAGATTATTCAGGCAGCATAACTGCTGAGGAACTGTAGAAAGTTCGTGCTCCATCACCGGACTCCCCGTTGAGTCCAAAACTGGATTGCCTCTGGAAGGCCAGACAGCAATCCAGGACCTCGGGAGATTAAAACCTTTCTCATTCCTTGACTCAAGGGTGCTATAGATATGTGTCTGAGGATGTGGTAATTCAGATGCAGGTGGGTGTGGTGGAAATGATGGCATATTTTTCAGATCCATTGGCAGCACATTTAGATAGAATTTAGGTAGCACAAAGAAGCACTGATTTCAATCCAATTGATCCAAGCTGGTGTTTATGTGCTGCATACATCCCCTTTTCTGTTTTGTAATCTAACCCATCAGCATAAATTGCTATTCTTGGTCCTTCCTAGGATTATTTTTTACTTTGTTTGTATTTATTCAGGGTTACAGTGTGGAATAGTCCCTTCCAGCCCAATGAGCCACACTGCCCAGCAACCCACCTACTTAAGTAAGCACAGCCTAATCTCAGGACAATTTACAATGACCAGCTAGCCTGCTAACTGGTACGTTGTTGGACTGTGGCCTGCTAACTGTTGGACTGTGGGAGGAAACTGAAGCACCCAGAGAAAACCCACTCATATCATGGAGAAAATGTACAAACTTCTTAAGACAGCCCCGAGCTTTAATAACGTGGCACTAACTGTTATGCTACTGTGATGACACAGGCCGTTTTCTCTGTCTCCTTAAAATCTTCTTTGCCACTTGCTTCAACTACCCTGTGCGGTTGTCGGTTCTCCATTCTAAACACCCTGGAACAAGATTTGACTGAATTCCCTTTTGGATTTGTTTAATATTTATGCAGAAGCTTGCTACAGTGTCTGTGTATGCTGCTGCTACCCTGTGTGATTTATTGTGCTACACCAGGCGATCCATCAAACAAAACCTAAAGGCACTGGAGTGGATATGAGAAAGCTGGAATAAAACCAGATATTAAAGATTAAAGCTGTTGCTGGAAGTTGCAACAGACTGCAGCTATTTTCTCTAGAAAAAAAAACAAGCCTGAAAGTGGCTTTGTACATTTGTAGGTAGATCATTTATTTCCATGTTCTGACCAAGATCAGAATTAAAGCTTTGCTGTCTGACCCAACCCAAAGGTAAATCCCAGCTACATGTTATCTTGGGAATTGTAACATTTATGGGATGGATTTGGGTTGAAAGTTTAGTTTTATACTCAAGCAGGTCTCAAATCAGAACCTGGGGTATAAATATGAGGCAGTCAGTAATAAAGACATTGATAAATTCAGGAGGAATATTTTTTACCCTGAGAATGGGAAAAAAATATGCTTGCTATCACTGTGCTAGTGCTGGTCAAATTTAAATGGAAGCTGAATGAATGCATGAAGATAAAAGGAGTTGTTGGAAGATTGGAAAGGAAAGGTTGTGAAGATACTCACATCAGCGCCACGGTAGCGTAGCGGTTAACACGATGCTATTACAGGTCAGTGCCTCAGAGTTCGGAGTTCAATTCCAATGTCTCTGTATGTCCTCCCCGTGGAATATGTGGGTTTTCCCTGGGTACTCCAGTCTATTCTGGCGCCATCTTAAGGAGTTTGCACATTTTCCCCGTGAAGCTCGCGTGTTTTCTTCAGATGCTTTGGTTTCCTCCCATGGTCCAACAATGTACGGTTAGTAGGTTAACTGGCCATTGTATATTGTCCTGTGATTAGGCTAGCGTTGCTGGGCTGTGCAACTCGAAGGGCTGGAACAGTCTGTTCTGTGCTATATCTCTAAGTCAATAAAATAAAATATCAAAGAGTAAAATTCAGCATGGGCTCAAAGGCCTGTTTTTGTGGCAGAAATATCACCAGAAAATACTGCATAATCACCTTCAGTAATTTCTTTCTAAAGTCCTTACATGTCTTGTCTTTGTTAGGCCGAGGTGCAACACAGAATGATTACGTGGATCGCAATACGCTGTCTTACCATATTGAAAACCTGGACCCGGGCACACACTACACAATCAACATCTGTGCTGTGTATGGAAGTTCTGAGGGGCCTGCTGTCTCCCTCTCTCAAATGACAGGTAAATTAATTTGGTAGAGAAACTCTGGTAAACTTAGTATCGTAGTTGAGAAAAGACCTGCTACTTCTCTTTGGAATGATGGTTGGGCTTAGAAAGTGAGATGAGAGTTAAGTCGAGGAATGATTGGAAAAGTGCATTGCAGAAGGCTGAAGAAAATTCTGATCAATAATCCAGATGAAGCATCTCCACCCAGAATGTTGACCATCCACTTCCCTCCACAGATGCTGTCTGACCTGCTGAGTTCTTCCAGCATCTCTATTGCTCTGGATTCCAGCATCTGCAGACTTTTGTGTCTCCTGAGCTCAGACCAAGGTGCTTAAAATTTTAGGAACATTTGACAGTGGAAGTTTGCGGAGAAATTCATTCCTCTGGTGAGAGTATCAAGAGAATCAGGACATATTGTGAAGTTCGAACTAAATGAAGACTATTTTTTCCAACTTAGATGTGATCTGTAATTTTCTCAGATTTCTGCTGGAGAAAATCTGAGAAAAGTTCTATTTTAGTTGATGAAGTTAAAAGTTCTATTTTAACTTCATCAGTCCACAGGACTTGTTTCTAAAATGCATCAGGCTTGTTTAGATGTTCCTCTGAACCTTTTGAATAGAACTTTTTGGCCGCAATGAACAAAGGTATGCTTGGAGAAAAAAGGGTGCAGAATTTCATGAAAAGAACACCTCTCCAACTGTTAAGCACAAGGGTGGATCGATCATGCTTTGGGCTTGTGTTGCAGCCAGTGGCACGGGGAGCATTTACTGGTGGAAGGAAGAAGGAATTCAATTAAATACCAGCAAATTCTGGAAGCAAACATCACACCGTCTGTAAAAAAGCCAAAGGTGACAAGAGGATGACTTCTACAACAGGATAATGATCCTAAACACACCTCAAAATCCACAATGGACTACCTCAAGAGGCGCAAGCTGAAGGTTTTGCCATGGCCCTCACAGTCCCCCGACCTAAACATCATCGGGAAACTGTGGATAGGCCTCAAAAGAGCAGTGCATGAAAGACGGCTCAAGAATCTCACAGAACAAAATGGGCGAAAACCCCCAAACAAGAATTGAAAGACTCTTAGCTGGCTACAAGAGCATTTACAAGCTGTGGTACTTGCCAAAGGGGGTGTTACTAAGTATTGCCATGCAGGGTGTCCAAACTTTTGCTTCAGGCCCTTTTCCTTTTTTGTTATTTTGAAACTGTAAGAGATGAAAATAAAAAAGTTTTCTTGCTTAAAATATTAAAGAAATGTGTCATGTCTAACTCTATGCCTTTTGGAAATCAGTTCATCTTTTACTCGCTTAGCTATTCACAGTAACAGAAATTTTGACCAGGGGTGCCCAAACTTTTTCATGCCACTGTATATAGATAGTATATATACTTCCTGTCATTCACAGTTTTTATTATTACGTATTGCAATGTACTGCTGCCACAAAAACAACACATTTGACTACATATGCCAGTGATATTAAAACTGATTCTGAATCTACTCACAGATCTTTGGGGGAGTGATTCCCAGCGATACACAACTGCCACAGTGAAACAAAATTCCATATTATCTCAGTCCAAAATGCCCAACCACTTATCCAGAGAACATGGCCCCTGCTCTAATCCCACCCCCAAGTGCTTCTAAACGTCTGGTAAGGGGAATTAATTCTGCACATCCACATAGTCAAGACCTTTTGAAATCTAATATATTTCAATGAGATCAAATATCACTTACTCAAACTCCATAAAATTTGGGCCTTTCCTACTCATCCTTTCCTCATAGACCTGCTCTCTCATCCAGTTAAAACTATCCAGCACTGTACGAAATAAGGTGAGCCAATCTGTGCAAAGTATTGCAGGTATAGTCTCACACAAAACCAGGTAAAATTATAGCTAGAATTCATTACAGTAAATGTCTTTGCACCCACCACGTCCATCTTATTCATCAATTTTATCACCATTTTATCAGATTTAAATCCTCTCCTTATAACGTTCTCAAAGAGGGAGAACCAGTTAGGTTAATCTCTCGTGATGATTGTGTCTTGAAGTCCTTTCTTGTCTGTTAACTCTCTTCAGGAGTAATAAAGAGAGAAAATAGGAGCAATATTCAACTGGTCAGGTGGGAACTGTGTGGATTATATGTGTGAAAAATCCTTTCTGAAAATTTTCTGAACTTCATATATGTTATTCAACAGATGATCCCTGATGCAGTGAAAATTTCCAATGGTTTCTTGTTTTATTTCAAATTTCCAGTGTTCCCAGCAATTTTTTTCCAAATTATTTTGTAGTAGCAAGAGTACTAGTTTCAAGTTTCAAGTTTAAATTTAATTGTCAATTGTCATTCAACCATACATGAATACCCATGAACACAGCCAAACGAGACAACGCTACCCCGGGGCCAAGGTTCAAAACACAGTACCAACAGAAGTCCACAGCACGTGTCACATATTAGACAGCAAACGCATATAAGATATCAGTAAAATACAGTCACACACAAAATAATATAGTCTGAGACCCTGAGTCCATGAATGTTGCAGCAGTCTGCAGCCAAACACAAGGCAGCTGGTCTTCTGCCTAGCGAACGCTGAGGGGCAGCACTGACTCCGGCTTGGAGGCTGAGCCACAATTCTGTCTCACTCCTGGGTGACTGTAAACAGGCGACACTGCGGTTTGAGGCCTGGTTCTCGCTGCGAACAAGGCCATGCAGCTCCCCCTCCATCTGCCAATATATCAGTGAATTAGACTTGCAGCATTCCACATTAACAACGTCCACTAGGCTGTTGCAATCACGAGAAAAGCAACTAAGACGATCAGTCACTGTTAAACTAAATACTGCCTTCTTACACCGAATTCTCCAACGCCTCTCTGACGCAGGAAGCAGCACCAGCCGCACCAAGTTCGACTCCTTCAGATTCTCTGTCAACCAGCAAATCTCTGATGGGGTAGACCCTGCAGTATTTTAAGTTCTTGGTGTCCATCGGTAGTAAAAGGTATGTTTAAAAAGGACGATTTATTACTATTGCTATGTGGACAACTGCAGCAGGCATTGTGTATCTTTCAGTCACTGTTCACCTTCTGAATAAAAGGCACATTTGCCTATCAGTTGAGAAAATGGGCAGTCCCAACGAAGGGTCCTGGCCCGAAATATCGACTGTTTATTCCTCTCCATAGATGCTGCTTGGCCTGCTAAGTTCCTCTGCCACGTTGTGTTTGTTGCTCTGCGTTTCCAGCATCTGCAGGATCTCTTGTGTTTAGACTGATCGCACCACCACCTGCTATGGAGGGGTTACTGCAAAGGATCGGAAAAAGCTGCAGAAAGCTGTAAACTCAGTCTGCTCTATCATGGGCACTAGCCTCCCCAGCACTGAGGACATCTTCAAAAATTGAATGCCTTAAGAAGGCAGCATCCGGTATGAAGGACCTCCATCGCCCAGGACATGCCCTCTTCATTGCTAACATCAAGGAGAAGGTACAGGAGTCTGAAGACACATACACTGTTTTAGAAACAGCTTCTTCCCCTCTGCCATCAGATTTCTGAATGGACATTGAGCCCATGAACACGGCCTCACTATTTTTTTCTTTTCTTTTGCTCTTTTTTGCACAACTTATTAAATTTATATATACACACATTATGTATCACAATGTACTGCTGCCACAAAACACCATATTTCATGAGCTATCCCAGTGATATTAAACCTGATTCTGAAAATAGGCAGGATTTATTTCCATTTCTAACCATAATGTTCTTCTCTTGCAGCTTCTCGGGATTCTCACCAGGTTCAATCAGTGAGGGAACTGAAGATCATTGAAACCAGAGCCAATACTTTAAAACTCGCTTGGAAACAGGTGCCTGGAATCTCAGGATATCGAATATCCTGGGCTCTACTGAGAGGTGGGGTTGCAATCCTGCTCACATTTATCCCTGTAGGACAGAACGTAACTTACAGATGTGCAATTTAGATCTGGTCTAAGTGACGTGCGCTACCTATATTTGCTTAATCACACATAGTCACCTAAAAGACCCCAGCTACATGTAAGATGGCTAATTCTCTGCCAGTGAAATTCTGCTGCTCTTTCTCCATGTCCAAGAATGATACCATTTTAGCTATAACCATCTCTCAACATCAGTCATTTTCTTTTCAAATGTGATATCTGAGTTTTGTTGGCTCTGTGCTTTGGGGTGCAGTGGTGAAATTCAGAACTTCGCTATGCTGAGTTTACAGTTTTTCCTGGGGGGGGGGCGGGTTGGTAACGTTGACTTTATCTGTGCCTGTCTGTCATCTTCGTAGTATCCAAGACATCTTCAAGGAGTGGTGCCTCAGAAAGGTGGCATCTGTCATTAAGGACCCCCAAGGCCCAGGACATGACCTCTTCTCATTGTTGCAGTCGGGAAGGAGGTACAGAAGCCTGAAGGCACACACTCAGTGATTCAGGAAAAGCTTCTTCCCCTCTGCCATCCAATTCCTAAATGGACATTAAAGCTGTGAACTCTACCTCACTTTTTTATTATTTCTGTTTTTGCACTACTATTTTTAATTTAACTATTTAATATACACATATATGTACTTAGTGTAGTTCACTTTTTTCTATATTTATCATGAATTTCATTGTACTGTTGCCGCTAAGTTAACAAATTTCACAACATATGTCGATGGTATTAAATCTGATTCTAATCTGACTCCTGCAAGAGTGGTAGAGGACTGTGGTGTGAATTATCTTGTGTGTATTACTCTGGATCTCCAGCATCAGCAGAATCTCTTGTGTTTACGTGCTACACTGTGATTTAAAGCTGGAACTGCAACTGAAACTCATGAGCACACTCAGAGGCCCAGCTTCTGAAGCAGCTCTGTGGAAATCCCTGGTTATGCTAAGTTCTCATGCACTTCCACCTTTAATTTTCCCTTCAGGAGGTCCTGAAAGGACACGGATTGTCCCAGCTGATACCACACTTCTTGTGATAAATGGATTGGAAGAAAGTTCCGTATATACCATTCGAGTTGCAACCATGGTTGGAAACAGACGAGGATTGCCCAAAGTCATCTCAGCCCAGACACGTGAGTGTATTCATTATTATAGCTTAAGAAATCTGAGAGCATCCCAGTCATGGTGCATCCTGAATGACAAAATGGTTTTGTTTGACTCTGGACTTTAAGTGCAACCTGTAATACCTTAAAAGCCTACGAAGGGGCACAAAGGAGCACAGTCGGGGATAAAAGCTTAACAGCGCCACAACCAGGGAATACAGTGAATTGCAGAGTAAAGGGGTCAAATGTTCCAATTTAAACTACTGATCTTCAGCTAAAGTTGATTTTTTGCATGTGTATTTTTTTTCTGAGGATTTAGAATGTGTTCTGTTTATAATTATAATATGTTTTAACTGAAGTTTTCCCAAACACAAAAGATTCTGCAGATGCTGGAAATTCAGAGTAACACACACAAAACTCTGGAGGAACTCAGCAGGTCAGGCAGCATCAATGGAAGTGAATAAACAGTCAACATTTTGGGCCGAGATCCTTCTTCAGGACCAGCAGCCAGAATGTCCCTAACCCAGAGGAACAACAATCACACTTCGATCCAGGGCCAGAAGGGGAAAGAAACCCCATTGTTTTCTGTGCCAGAGTGACATGAAGTGCAGAATAATATGCCATGGATACAGTTCTGGAGTGAAGAGTTAGATCTCACTCTCCCAGTTCTGGGGATTGGGAACACATGGAGTGGAAAACTATCTCAGTTATTCCTTGCACTGGACACTGAGAGTAAATTGACTGAGAAATTGTATCCTGCCGCTCCACAGAACTCAGCAGACTGGAATTCATTGCATGATTTGACTTTGGATTGGACATATTCAGTCCTAATTTTGTGTTAAAACAATGCTAGCATATCCCTGAAGGTTTATTCTGGGTTAA
Organism: Mobula hypostoma; assembly: GCF_963921235.1. Taxonomy (NCBI): domain Eukaryota; kingdom Metazoa; phylum Chordata; class Chondrichthyes; order Myliobatiformes; family Myliobatidae; genus Mobula; species Mobula hypostoma. The sequence continues at coordinate 59,084,259 of NC_086116.1, read as the reverse complement.
GTGTGAACTAGGCTCAGAAAAATGGGAAGAGAAGATAATAAACACCAGAGATTCTGCAGAGGCTGGAAATCCAGAGCAACACATGCAAAATGCTGGAGGAACTCGGCAGGTCAGGCAGCATCTGTGCAAGTGAATAAAGAGTTGGTGTTTCAAGCCTTCTTTAGGACCCGATGAAAGATCTTGGCCTGAAATGTCGACTCTTTGTTCGTTTCCATGGACGCTGCCTGACCGTGTATGTTAATAGTTTGTTTAGCCACAGAATAAAAACTAAAGTCAAAAGTCAATTGTTGAAAACTTTATTTATTAAAATGCAGAAATAATTCAAAAGTACTAGAAGTAAAGATATACATTATTTTATAATTTTATTTTAAACAATTCCAAAAATGCCTTGATTCCAATGTATTCATGAAAGAATCTCTTATTTTGTTTCTGCTTAGGCCCTAAACGTAACTCTGCGACAGCAAAGCCACTAAAGGCTATTTCACCAGGCATAGTAATTGCTGGGTCTGGACCCAATGTAGCACAACAAGACAGTGGTCAAGATGATCTGCCGTTACTATCTACAAGAATTACCACAACTGCCCGTCCCAGCATAACCTCTGCCATTGCAAGGAGGGAATCAGCATCTCAGATCACACAGGAGGAACCTGGTAAGTGGCTGACTTGTTTGTGGATCAAGCTGCAGAACCCCCGTTCAAGTTTATTGTCATTCACCCCTACACATGTGTACAGCTAAATGAAACATTGTTCCGCTGGGGCTAAGGTGGAAAACACATAGCACATAGTCACACCAGCACATACAGTCACAAAATAGTATCATTAGGGCGTTTTTTTTGGTGGGGGGGGGGGTTAGCACATATAGCAAATAACTTCAGCAAATGACTTCAGCCACCAAACTTCAGATCTGAATATGGACAGTAGATTAAATTTAAAATGCAGCTCTGAACAATGGGTTCCTAAGAGACGTGAACCACAGTTAATTGGAAGACCAGACAATGCTGATTTAAATTCATCTGGGTGTCTGTAGTATGTAGGCAAAGAGGGACATGTGAAGTCTGTGTGTAGTTGAATGGAAGTATTGTGGATGCATTGTAAATATGGAATTGTCCTTTGATTTTTAGCACATAAAATGTCGTGTGGTGTGGATCAAGCAGCCCTTTTCCTCTGAAAGGGGTCTCAATATGATACCTGGGTGTTCCTTTTGTCAAATAAAGATTCCATATTTACTTTCAGTACTTCTCTCTGATGACTTTGTTCATGCGACAACAATATCTGTTAGGCCTACTAACAGATCCCGGCCTCCCTGGTCCAATTGCATGTATTAACTTATCAACTCATAATACTGAAACAAAAGGCGATTGTGTTCTTGTTTCATGTAAGAAACAGTGTAAACCAGTTTGGTATTCTGTGGAATCCTGAAGAGATGTAGGAGGGATTTGATCAGAGTTCAGCGGTTTAATGTGGTAGGCAGAAAATAAAAGAAAGAAATAGAAACTAGAAATAGAGGCAGAACCTGAAGCTTTCGGTGGCGTTTTGCAAGAGTGAAGTTAGGAAATGTTTTTACACTACAAAGAGTAGGTAGAAGTTTGGAACTTTATTCTACAAATGGGAATTGATGGTTGAAAGTTAATTTAGAATTTAATATTGATGGGTATTGTTAGTCATCATTAAGGTATATGGATCAAAGTTGAATGCACAGAGTTGAAAATAAATCAGTCAGCGTCTCATGGAATGGCAGACAAGCCCCCAACTAAATGATCTTCTGTTAAAAATGAACTTTATTTGTCACATGTACAAACGTTTGTACATCAAAACATTTAAACATACAGTGCAATGTATCATTTGCGTCAACAACCAACACAGTCTGAGGATGTGCTGGGGGCAAGTGTCATCATGCTTCCGGATCCAACATAGCACACTCATAACTTACTAACCCTAATCTGAAAATCTGTGGAATGCGGGAGGAAACCAGAGCACCCGGAGGAAACACACATGGTCATGGGAAGAACATACAGACAGCAGTGGGAAATGAGCCCCAATCTTAGAGCAGGCACTGTAAAATGCTATGCCTATCACTATGGTACCGATCTGCTATTGATATTGCGGAAGAGTTAGCCAAGTTGAATTAGAACGTATGACATCCCTCCTTTTTCTCTAAAGGAAGGAAAGTTGCAGAAGCTGTAGAAATGGGCGAGTTGGCACAAAATACAATGGAATTAAATATATCAAACTCTGCCCCATCACGCTGATGTCTTAAGCCATGCAAGCAATATTCATAAAATGTCCCTATTTTCTGCCTCACTTATCGCCGCCCCCCCCACCCACTCCCACCTTTGATGCATTGTGCAGAAGTTGTGAAGAATACTGGAAGAAAGCATTCCCTCGTTGGGTGAAGGAGAAAGAGAACTGGGTGGAATTAGACATCTCTTGGATTGAGCTAGTTTTGGATAATGGACTGAATGGCCTTCTTCTCCAGTGTTGGGAACACTGGAGTTTATTTCCATAAGAAGCTGCAAATGTTGTGCCACTTGAACTTTTCAATTGAAATCAATAGATTTTTGTTATTCAGTAACGATGTCAAAAACACATAATCAAGCAAGGAAGTAAAGTTGAAGTTCAGATCAGCTCCAGATCTAAAACTGGAGTGCATTGTAGCATAGTGGTTAGCACAACACTTTACATTACAGGTGACCTGGGTTCAAATCCCACTGCTGCCTGTAAGCAGTTTGTATGTTCTCCCCGTGACTTCGTGGGTTTCCTCCAGGTGCTCTGGTTTCCTCCCATAGTCCAAAAACGTACCGGTTGGTGGGTTAATTGGTCATTGCAAATTGTCCCGTGATTTGGCTAGGGTTAAAATGGGGGACTGCTGGGCAGTGCGGCTCAAAGGGCCACCTAACCTAGTCCCACTTGCCTGCATTTGACCGATATCTCTCTAAAAACTTCCTATCCACGTACCTATCTGAATGTCTTTAAAACAATTGTGCCTGTTGCTGGAGGCTGTTTTTATATACTCCCCACCTTCTCTAGGAAAACATTGCCTCTCAGATCCACTTTAAATTTAATCCTCTGTCATGTTAAACCTATATATTGTCAACTCCTCTACCCTTGGAAAACTCAGTGTTCCACTTAAAATGTTTTTCTTTGGGGAAAAACCATGTTTTTCAGTTTTTGTCTGTTCTAGGCCATTTTTGATTTGTAGCACAGTTACACCAGAAAATATTTCTGGAGAGTACGGCGACCAGTGATATGCAAGGAGAGCTGAATCCACCAGGGATTCCTGTGACAGTATGGTGACCAGTGATATGCAAGCAGAGTTGATTCCACCAGGGATTTCTGTGTTACACCAACTGATTTAGTTTTTTTCTCCATCAGTTTGTTCCAAAGCCAAGGCTGACATCGTATTCCTGGTGGATGAATCCTGGAGCATCGGGCAGAGCAACTTTAATAAGATCAGAGATTTTCTCTTCAGGATTATCTCGTACTTCCCAAAGATTGGACCTACAGGGAACCAGGTAGATGGAAAAATCTTAGCTTGGCCAGCCGTGGAAACAGGAAGGTAAAACTTCAAGTTCAAGTTTATTGTCATCTGACTGTACATATCTACAAACAAACAAAACAACGTTCCTCTGGACCATGGTGCACTCACACAACATATCTGACAAACAGCACATAAACCAAAATATTATACCATAAACACGTTAATATAACATAGTTCAAAATATCTGTTATAAAGCTGCACAGCACAGCACAGGTAAACAGAAAACAGTTCACTGATCTACTGATGAAGTCACTAGATCATTAGTCTCCCAGCCTGAGGGAAGAAGCTGTTACCCAGTCTGGCAGTCCTCATCCTAATGTCTCTGTGTCTCCTTCCTGACAGTAGTGGGTCAGAGCCTGTGGGAAGGGTGGTAGGGATCCTCAACAATGCTTTGGGCCCTTCGTCCGCAATGCTCCTGGTAAATGTCACAGATAGCGGGGAGGGAGACCCCAATAAAACTTGATGTGGACACTTGTAGTGCCGTGGATTGGTAGTGGGCATCCAGGTTTCAAGCACCCATCCCTGTATTTTACTGGACTTTGGGTCCTCATGCTGCTTTGTACTCGAGAAAGGCACGAAGTAGCAAGCTGGCTATAGATAATCATCTTCTAGTAGTCCTTTCTAAGCCTTTAAAGTCCTCCAAACAAGCCTCAGACAGTGACCAAATTTGATGGTTATTCCATCTGCCATTGGTTTGTATTTTTGCCAAGATGTGCTTAGTCATTTTGCACTAAGGTCATTTTGCACTGCTATCTCTGGAATGTCCAGACACATTTCTTGTTCTGTAAACCCATTTTAATTGGTCCCATCGTCTTAAATAATCTGCTCACTTGCATGTTATCTTAATAGTTTTAAAAAGCTATATCAGGTTATCTCTGAACCTGAGGATTTTAAAAACTGAAGGCACAATGTTGGTTCCTAGTGGCCAAACATTTTAATTCCCATTCCCATTCCAACATGTCGGTCCATGGTCTCCTCTTGTTCCACCCTCAGGGTGGAGGAGCAACACCTTATATTCCTCCTGGTTAGCCTCCAACCTGATGGCATAAATATTGATTACTCCTTCTGGTAAAATAAATTTTCCCTCCTCCTCCACTCTTCTTCCCTACTCAGGCCTCTTACCTTTTCTCACCTGACTATCACCTCCCCCAGTGTCCCCTCCTCCCTCCATTTCTCCTATGGTCCACTCTCCTCTCCTATCTGATTCTTTCCTGTCCAACTCTTTACCTTTCCCACCCACCTGGCTTCAACTATCCTCCTTCAGCTATCCTCCGTCCCCTCCCCCCAACTTTTTATTATGGCTTCTTTCCCCTTCCTTCTCAGTCCTGAAGAAGAGTCTTGGCCTGAAACGTTGAATTTTATTCATCTCCATAGATACTGCCTGACCTGCGAAGTTCCTCCAGCATTTTATGTGGCTTGTTCTGGATTTCCAGCAACTGCTGAATTTCTTGGGTGTTCAAAATATAGTTTTTTTGCAAAGCTGTGATATAGAGAGTGCTTGATTTAACTTCAAGCCGATTACTACTTTTCATTTACATTTTAAGAACTGAGGACAGACTTCCATTTACAACCGGAGGTTAAAGAAAGCAACATATTTGGAACTTTACTTACATCTGATTTTGATCTTACAAGTGGCAGATTCTGTGTTAAGAAAGCAAGGTGAACGAAAACCAAGAGTGAACATCTATCACAGTGAAGGAGCCTTACAGTTGGGCCAGAGACTGAGCCAGTGACCTCCCTGCTTAAGTGACTTGCACATTGGTAGTACAACCTCCAGCAAAGCCTTGGAAGGGACTGCCCCCTTAAATATAAAAGAATATAAATTGTTTCTGAGAGATTATGTCATTGGAAAATCAGACCTAACTGTTACCTGCTTCAACATCAAGTCATAATCTCGTTTATACTGTTCCATCGTCAAGGTGAGCTCGTATTTAAAGATGCTGGTTGCTTTCTGGTTGACATGAACCATTTTTCTTTGCACTTGACAGGTAGCTGTGGTTCATTATAGTGACAATCCCAGGACTGAGTTCCCACTTAACCAGTACAAGGACAGGAATTCAGTATTGAGAGCCGTCAGAGGAGTGCATTATGGAGGAGGAAACACCAGGACAGGTAAATAAACCATTTGGAATAAACCACTCAACTTGATCGATATTTGTTGTAAGCTCCCTGAACTTGAAACAGAGTCTCCAGTAGTAGTAAACTACCTGTCTTCTGATCACCAGGAGTCAAACATGCTAGTGTCTACCGACCATGTAACCATCTCATTCTCTACTACTAAGGGCAGCATCATTCATCTTGTCAAGTTCCACAAGAAGTTTAATTGAGATCATCAGTCATTATTCTAAATCCACAGAGTATAAACCTAGCCTGGTTCATCTTGTATAGGATAACCATTGGCAACCCTTCACCTAAACCCTTCTACCAGAGTTTAAACATCCTTAGTGAGGAAGACCAGACCATTATACAATATTCTAATGCAGTCTTACCAGGGAGTGTATAGTTGAATCAAGCTGTTTCTACTCTGGTGTTCAATCCTCTTACAAAAATGGCCAATTAACCTTTTTCCTTTTTAATTGCTTGCTTTAGCTGAATTGCCTACAATATTTTACGTTACTACCAAATGAGCATATTTGAAGTGCTTTTTTGTAAAGTAGTTTGTGACCCCTGAGGTCAGGCCAGGCACTGTAAGAAATAGAAGGAAGAGATTTTCCATTGGGTTAAGGCTAATCTTGGAGCTCAGGTCTGCATTTCCACCTGCTACTTGATCACTTGGTTCCACTAACCTCAAAAAATCTATAGATCATGAATATATTCAATGGTTGCCTTTGAAGTTCCAAAGATTTGAAAATCTTTAAGTAAAGGACTGTCTTATCTCCACCTTAGTTGGCCAGTCTGAAAATGTGAGACATTGGCCCCTGGCATTAACAGAGGGAATAAGTTCAGAAATGTGCGAGTTTCAATGAACCTTTCATTCTTCTGAACAATGAATATTGTCCTTTAATTCTCAATCTCTTCTCTTTAGCCAGTCCCCTTATCCTAGTGCATCTCAGGGGCAACTTTATCCTTTCTTACTCAAACCAAATCTGCACACACTACATCTGATGATGTATTATCCTGTACAGCTTTATCTACATCCTACTCTAGTGTGTTTTCCCTTTCCCTTCTGTTTTCTCAGGCAAAGGCATTGGTTATGTCTTAAAGGAGCTATTCTGGACAGTTGCTGGGATGCGACAAAATGTTCCCCATATCCTGGTCCTGCTGACTGATGGGCGCTCACAAGATGCCGTGGAAGTACCAGCGAGAGTGGCTTTTGGTTTAGGTATGGATTGGTTGAGCTTAGAGCTATCAATACAAGGAGCTTGAGTCTAGTATTCTATAAATTTACAGATTCGGCTATATAGGCTGATTTCCTAACTCAGGCGCTGGATTTGCAGGAATTCTTTAGAATCAGGATGGGATCTTCAGAATAAGTTTACTATCACTGCCTTATTTGACATGAAGTTTGTTGTCTTGTGGTATTTTTATGGCAAAGCCATAAATATACCATCAATTACAAAATAAATGAATAAAGTAAACAAAAGGAATAGTGAGGTAGTGTTCATGAATCATTTAGAAATCTGATGATAGAAGAGAAGATGTTGCTGAATAGTCAGCTGTGGGTCTTAAGATTCCTATGCCTCCTCTCTGATGGTAGTAACAAGAAGAGGGCATGTCCTGCATAGTGAGGGTGCTTAATGATGCATGCCACCTTCTCGAGGAAACAACTCTTGAAGATGAAGATTTATAGGGCTTTTTCAGAAACTTGTCGACTCATACAGAACTGAGATCCAAAGGGAACACTAATATATCAAACCTGGTTGATTTACTAGGTAGTACATTGAGCAGTTGGGATAATTTAGGGAACTTTTTAAAGGTTAGAGTCAAAAAGGAATTAACTGTGAGGTTCAACATGACTGGACAAGATCTCATGCATATCTATGATGGACCAAGTAGTCCCATTTTTTTCCTCCTAAGTAGTCAAATCTTATTTAAGCATCTTATTTGATTTAATGCTGGAAACTTTGGGAAGGGGAGATGGTTTTCAGAACATTTCAAAGGGAATGAGGAAACTGCAGATTAATATTGTTACAATATTATTGTACCTCATTCTGATCTTGCACATTATTGTTTACCTGTACTGCACTCTTTTGGTAGCTTTTACACTTTATTCTGCATTATTTGTCGCAGGGTGACTAGGTAACTTCTTCAGCTTTATCTTCCCTCACGCTGCATAGTGAACTCAATTGCAGAGAAGTCACACAAAATTAGAAGGAAAAAAGTCCAACGATGCTTTATTGGATTCCTATCAGTCAAGGTACAGCAGAGAGTCCAAAAGACTAGAGATTCCTACAACCAAAGGCAAGGTTTCACTTACAAAAGATGATTCCAAAACTGAACAAAGAAACAAGGGACAAGGAACTTGCAAGGGGACACAAATATGCACAGAAGATAACAATGAACTAATAATTAGGTTCGATCATAAACAAGGGAAAATCTGCAGATGCTGAAAATCCAAACAACACACACAAAATGCTGCAGGAACTTAGCAGGCCAGGCAGCATCTAGGAAAAGAGTACAGTCGACGTTTTGGGCTGAAACCCTTCGGCAGGACTGTCCTTGTAAAGCAATAACTTCAAGCAAACATTTCTGGTAACTGTTCATCAATCCTGTACATTGGCTTGGAGGAATTTTAGGCCATTCCTCTTTACAAAACTGCTTCAACTCGGGGATGTTGGCGGGCTTCCTTGTGTGAACTGCTTGCTTCAGGTCCTTCCACAACATTTCTATAGGACTAAGGTCAGGACTTTGTCTTGGCCATTCCAAAACACAATTTTTCTTTTTAAACCATCTTGTTGTTGATATACTTTCAAATCATTGTTTTGTTTGCATTATCCAACTTCTATTAAGTTTCAGGAGATGGACTGCTACTCTGACTGTCTCCTGTAAAATGTCTTGATACAATTTTGAATTTGTTGTTTCTTCCACATTTGCGAGCTGCCCTGAAGCCCCTAACCATGATGCTGCCTCCACCATACTACACAGTTGGGATGAGCTTTTGGTGTTGGTGAGCAGAGCCCTTTCCCCTCCAAACACAGCAATATGCATTTCTGCCAAAAAGTTTAACTTTTGTCTCATCTGTCCACAGAACATTGTCCCAGAAGTGCTTAGAAATCCAGGTAGTCTTTCGTAAATTTGAGATGTGCAGCAATGTTGTTTTCTTTTTTTGGAGAGTAGTGGTTTCATCCGTGGTGTCCTTCCATGAACACCATTCTTGTTCAGTGTTTTTCTTATAGTGGACACGTGAACAGAGACTTCAGCAAATTCTAGAGATTTCTCCAGGTCTTTTGCTGTTACCCTTGGGTTCTTTTTCACGTTCTTCAGCAATGCACTTTGTACTCTTGGTGTGATCCTTGCTGGATACCCTCTCCTAGGGAAAATAGTAACAGTACTGAATTTCCTCCGTTTGTAGACAATTTCTCTTACTATGGACTGATGAACAATCAGGTCTTTAGAAATGCTTTTGTAGCCTTTTCCAGCTTCATGCATCTCTACAATTTTTCTTAGGTCCTCTGAAAATTGTTTTACACATAAACAGATCCTTCTAGAGAAGAGCAAGCTCTGTTAGTAACCCGACTTGGTGTGTGTCATTTTTATAAGGCAAGGAACATCTACAACCAACGCCTTCAATCTTAACTCATTGAACAGAATACCTGACTCCAAATAGCTTTTGTAGAAGGCATTACCCCAGAGGTTCACATGCTTTTTCCAACAAATACATGTAATATTGGATCATTTTATCAATAAATAAATGAACAAGAATAATGTTTTTTGTGTTATTTATTTAATTGGGTTCTCTTTATCTAGTTTTAGGACTTACATGAAGACCTGATCATATTTTAGGTCATATTTATGCAGATATAGACAAAATTCTACATAGTTCACAAACTTTCTAGCATCACTGTATATTAGTCAATAAAGAGCATGTAATCATTGGAGCTCATTGCGCATAATCAATCCAGTTTGCTTCACATTGTTTACTCCCAGTACTCAAACAATTCTGAGTTGAATAACCAATCTGAGCAAAAAAAATCCACGAAAAGTCCAAGGAAAAACGAGTTGAACTTTTTCAATGTCATGTGCCAGCTGAATAAAAAGTTATTGGCACATTCTCTGTAAAAACCATAAACCGCATGAGGATTTTCTGTATCTGTCCTTCAAAATTGGGTTCTGTGAGCATTTCACCATATTCTTCCGCTATGTTTGTTGTTAGCCTCCATTTTTTGTCTTTCTCCTTCTCTTTCCCTCAAAAGTCCTTCTAGCCAAAGCTCTTGCTAGAAAAAAATGGCTGCCTATTCTCTTCCCATGCATCTTATTGGCAAAAATGTTAACGAAACAAATCCTATTAGCTAACTATAATAAGCCTAACTTAACCAACTGCATTATTATTTAAGACAGCAAAATGAAATACTTGATTGTATAATGCAATTAAAATAAACTGTGTATGTGTATGTATATATATATCTGCAACACAAAATTTTCTGCAGATGCTGGGGTCAAAGCAACACTCATAAAAAGCTGGAGGAACTCAGCAGGTCGGGCAGCATCCGTGGAAACGATTAGTCAATGTTAAACAATTAGTCAACGTTTCGGGCCGGAACCCTTCATCAAGTTCCGGCCCGAAACGTTGACTGATCGTTTCCACGGATGCTGCCCAACCTGCTGAGTTCCTCCAGCTTGTTGTGAGTGTTGCTATATTAGATTAGATTCAACTTTATTGTCATTGTGCCGAGTACAGATACCAAGCCAATGAAATGCATTTAGCATCTGATCAGAAATGCAAAGAATAGTGTTATTTACAAAATAACTGCGAATAAAAAAGTGCTACAGCACACAAATATAGAAGTACTGAGACAGTACAATACAGATGCAATACTGCTTAGCGCTGTGATGTGAGGTTCAGCAGGGTCACAGCCTCAGGGAAGAAGCCCTTCCTGTGCCTGCTGGTGCGGGAGCGGAGGCTCCTGTAGCACCTACCGGATGGGAGGAGAGTAAAAAGTCCATGGTTAGGGTGAGTTGAATTCCTGATAATACTTTTCACCCTGCCCATGCAGTGTTTATGGTAGATGTTCTCAATGGTGGGCAATTGGGTGCTAATAATCCGCTGGGCAGTTTTCACCACACGCTGGAGTGCTTTGCGGTCCGATACGGGACACTTGCCATACCACACTGAGATGCAGTTGGTGAGTATGCTCTCAGTGGTACAGTGGTAAAAGTCCGGCAGTATCCTGGGACAAAGGTGAGCTTTTTTCATGCTCAGCAGGAACTGTGCCTTTTTGATCAGGATGGAGGAGTGCAGGAACCAGGAGATATATCTATATCTGTATTTTGAGGAGATCTGCAGGAAATAAAGTGTTCAACAGCATAACTGGATTAATAAAAGGAGCATGGTTGTGATCCAGGGCACTACACAAGAATTCACTGTCAGTATAGATAATGAAAGTAGGTTCAATCATTGCATGCAAAAGGACTATTGAACAAGTAACGAAGCTCTAAGAGTCCTAGTGAAGAGCAGGGTGGTGGGACTTATTGGGAAGTCCTTTCAAAGATCTTTACTGGCATAATAGGTTGAAGGAGCTAGCTCCCACATTTTACAAATGTGGGATTACAATGCTTTTCTATGCATGCTTAAAAAGATAAAAACAATTGAGACTAATGATAAGGAAGTAATTGTGTTGAGAACTTCTTTGCATCACAACTCATGAGGCACAAAGTCAGGGACAAACCATCTTTGCCTTTCAGGTATTAGGATCATTCCTGTGGGGATTGCAAGTGCAGATATGGAGGAACTCAAGAAAATCGTCTATCGTGGCCATCAGAATAATATATTCTTTGCCAACACCTTCAATGAGTTACCTTTGATTGAGAGGGACCTGGTAGAAAGAATCTGCACTGAAGCCACTTTAACAGAGGTAGGGTCTGGTCATTATCATAGTCAGCCTCCTTGTGTTTGCTCACTGTGTTCCAACACAGATGAATTACACAGATATCCTAAGTTTAACCAGTAAGCAACACTGGGGAGGTTTACTACAACAGTAATGGTGATGTTGAACTTTAGTTGTGATGGGAGAAGTTTGAAGGGGAGCTTTGATGGAGATGTTCAAAGTCTTGAAGAGTCTTGATGAGGTAAATTGGGAGAGATAATTTCTGTGGTCAGATGGGTTTATGATGAAATAAGGGAAGAACTAAACGATATATAAAGAAACATTTTATTTCACGGTGGTCTTTATCATCTGGATTGCGTTGCCTCAAAGGCAGGTAGAAGAAAATTAAAAATGGATATTAGATTACTACCTGCAAATGAAATCTTGGCAAAACTGTGGGTAAAAATGAAGAAGTGGGCTAATCAAGCAGCTGTTTCAAATGTACTGCTGGCTGAATTGACTAACTAGTCTCGATTCTTCTTTCATCACGATTTAGTTTTTGTTTGAATGTAATCTTTCATTGATTCAATCATATTTCTTTATCATACTGTGAATGCCTGTACGAAAATGATTCCCAGATGACATATCCGTACTTTGATAATAAATATGCTTTGAACTATCAATGTGAATATGACATCAATTAAGGCAAAAGTGCAGCTTGGTGACACAACAACATACAGCTTCAAAAAACAGAACATGATCAATAATTCTTGTGCAGCTTAGTTTCACAACAGTGTTCAGCTTCATAGTCACGGAACATGCTCAGTTATTCTCTATGTATTGAGTAAACATGACGCATGACCGGCACCTACTTCCCAAGAAAGAAATATCAAAGGGAGAGTCAGTTGGAGCTGTGTGTATCATAGTAGGAAAGCCAAGGGCAGAGATTATTAAACTTTTTTTCTGTCAGTTTCCCTATCCTCTTGGATGTGGAAGCCAAAAGCCACTTAAGCATTAGCTACAGGACACATTCAGACATTTGTAGTTTTTGTCCTGATTTGTCCCCCGATGTTGCCACTATTATTTGAATATTTCATTTGCCTCCTTGCTCACTGGACCTGAAGATCTATTCCAGAGCAGTTTTCTGCCTGCTTGCAGCTTTGGTCTCCAGGATCCTTTATCAGAAAATTCAGCACTTGCTGTAGTAAGCATTAAATTAGATGGACAGCCATGAGATGAAAGTTGTTTCCTAGCAGAGCTTCTAGTCAGCATCTTAAATTGCAAAAATTTACCCATAAATTATCTTTAGCTTTAGATTTCCTTTAATGACCTCAGATTTAGTGCTAAGAACTTGTCCATGTTGATCCCACCTATGAATTGCCTACAAAAGTCACTGAAGAGCAGAAGCAATCGGAAGTATTAACAGCACAACCGTGGGTCTCTATTTCTCTTTGAAATTCTAACAACCGGATTTTCTTTAGAGTCACAGAAAAGTACATCACAGAAACAGATCCTTTGGCCCATCAAGTCCATGCCAAACAATTTAAACTTCCTAGTTCCATTGACATGCATGAAGACCATAGCCCCACACATACCTATCTAAACTTCTCCTAAACATTGAAATCGAATTCACATGCACCACTTGCACTGGAAGCTTGTTCCACACACTCACAGCCCTCTAAGTGAAGAGGTTTCCCCTCAAGTTACCCTTAAAGGTTTCACCTTTCACCCTTACCCCATGGCGTTTAGTTGTAGTCTCACCCAACCTCCGTGGAAAAAGCCTGCTTGCGTTTACACTAACTATACCCCTCATAATTTTGTACTTAATTTTGTTTACCTGCAGTGTGACTTCATCTCTATGAGTTTACATTCTAGTATTGCCATCGGTGATTGGTTATTAGAGTAATTAATAATATCACTTCTCCCATTTCATGCACATCTGCTGTCACCCCATCCTCCCGCTACCCCACTAGGAATAGGGTTCCCCTTGTCCTCACCTACCACCCCACCAGCCTCCGGGTCCAACATATAATTCTCCATAACTTCCGTTATCCCCAACGGGATCCCACCACTAAGCACATCTTTCCCTCCCCCACTCTCTCTGCTTTCCACAGGGATCGCTCCCTTCGCGACTCCCTTGTCCATTCGTACCCCTCAACCCTTCCCACTGATCTCCCTCCTGGCACTTATCCTTGTAAGCAGAACAAGTGCTACACATGCCCTTACACTTCCTCCCTTACCACCATTCAGGGCCCCAAACAGTCCTTCACCTGTGAGTCAGCTGGGGTGATATACTGCGTCCGGTGCTCCCGATGCGGCTTTCTATATATTGGCGAGACCCGACGCAGGCTGGGAGACCATTTCGCTGAACACCTACGCTCTGTCTGCCAGAGAAAGCGGGATCTCCCAGTGGCCACACATTTTAATTCCACGTCCCATTCCCATTCTGATATGTCTATCCACGGCCTCCTGTACTGTCAAGATGAAGCCACACTCAGGTTGGAGGAATAACACCTTATATTCCGTCTGGGTAGCCTCTAACCTGATGGCATGAACATTGACTTCTCTAACTTCCGTTAATGCCCCACCTCCCCTTTACACCCCATCCCTTATTTATTATTATTATATATTTTTTCGCTGTCTTTTTCTCCCTCTTTCCCTCTCACTATACTCCTTGCCCATCCTCTGGGTTCCATCCTCCCCCTTTCGGATCTCCCCCTCCCCCTCCCAGTTTCAAATCTCTTACTATTTCTTCTTTCAGTTAGTCCTGACGAAGGGTCTCGGCCCAAAACGCCGACTGTACCTCTTCCTAGTGATGCTGCCTGGCCTGCTGCGTTCACCAGCAGCTTTGATGTGTGTCGCTTCTCAGAGCATTGTTTTTACTCTGGCGCGGTTGCTGAGGCAGATACCTGATCAGTGATGTATTTTCTAGTACTCTAGACAAGGTCAATTGGAAGCCAACTCCTATATGGACAAGCAGCAAACAGAGTCTGTAATATCGAAAGGACTCGAGAGTGAAACTGAAGATGTCAAAAAGCCCGAAGGTCCCTGTGCGTTCCAGTGCCAGAAGGTGAGCTTGGCAAGGAGGTGGTGCCCAAAATGGGATGGGCTGTTGAATTTATTCTCAGCAGAAGATGTTGCGTAGTTCTTGACTCTTCTGCACCGTGACAATTTGCTGTGCTTTGTATCTTCAACGAGGGGTTGTACAGACCCACTTTGCAACTCCTCATCAAGAAGCTGAAACTTATCTTCTTGATAACTAATCTCTAGACAATTTATTCACTAAAGGGAGCAGGCAGAATTAGCAAGGTGTCGAATTCAACAAGTACGAAGCAGGGTTGTTTGTCCACTACTTTTAAAAGATTAAATGTAAATGCAAGCTGCTTTTTATTATGTAGAAATTTAAACATCTGACAGGAATGCATTTCTGAGTATTAGAGATAAGGTGCTTTATTGATCTGATAGATGGAAGGTCTAGCAGCAGCTGATTCTCTTATCAAGGTCTTCCTTTCTCCAGGGGTAAAAGAGTTCAAACGGAGCCAAAAGCAAATAATACAAATTATAGAACAGACGTTGTACAAAAACGTTATACTTCTGAAGTTGTTTCAAAATTTAAAGGACTAATTGTTAATTAAATTTTGTTTTTCAGGGTCAGAAGGGAGAACAGGTAATAACACTCACATATTTATCCTATGTTCTGCATTCCTAATATAAAGCCATACAATTAAAGCAGGCACAGTGGACAAACTAAACGCTGAGTTACAGTATGTGGTTTCCTTGTGCTTTTACAACATCATGTTCACTTCATTGTTAGGGACTGGTGTTTGTTAGGATATGCCAGCAATTCCATGATGAGCTGTCAGCATCTCTTGGCATGCGTCCCATCCAGTTTGGGATTCCCGTGTGAATGTGGAAATCCCTAATGGGAGGGTGGTTCTTCACAAGCAGTTTCACCAGCTGCACTTTGGTCCTTTTATTTGAATGGCGAGGAAATGGCTGGAAGAATTAAAGACATAGATGGGTTATTTACATTTTTTAACTGAACAAATTTTGATACAGTTGTAACTTCTTAAGTGTTTTTAATTGTGGAATGGGATGGCGAGAGGCACAGTAGCATAGCGGTTAGCACGACGCTTTACAGTTGCAGCAATCCGGGTGCAATTCTATCACTGTCTGTACGGAGCTTTGTATGTTCATCTCCCATAACTGCATAGGTTTCATCCGGATTATCTGGTTTCACGTTCAAGTTTAATTGTCATTCAACCATATATGAATTCTCATGAATACACGGCAGCGTTACTGTGGAGCCAAGGTGTAAAAAACAGTGCCAACAATCAATACACAACACAGAGCGCAAAACTGCATATAAGAGAGCAGTAAAGTATAGGCTAAGTCCCTAAGTCCATGAATATTGCAGCACCGCTTCAGTCAAACACGATACCTGGTGTCTTCTGCTGAGTGAACATTAGGGTACCGCTCCGACTCCAGTATATATGTTGTGCCACATCGCCTCCCGCACTCCGGTGGAGCACCGCATCTCCGACCCCTCTCTCCTGAGTGGCTGCAAGCAGGTGACACCTCGGCTTGAGGCCTAGTCCTCACTACGAATGAGGGCATGCAGTTTCCCCACCTTCCCCCTCCACTGTTTGCAAATAAACCAGTAAATCAAACTTGTGACATTACATATTACCAATGTCCAACATGGTCTTGGGATCACAAGAAAAGAGATTGGATGATCACTTGCTGTTAGACTGCACATCGATTCCTCTCTGTCACAAGCAGCAGCATGATCAACACCATCCAGCTCCTTCAGTATCTCCACCAACCAGCAACTCACTGAGGGGTAGACCTGCAGTGCTTTAAGTTCTTAATTTTCAACAGGGTCTTGCGACCATAGAAATAAAGACAATAACATATTTGGTTGGTCCCATAGAAACCACTGCATACAAATGTGCCGCTAACTTGCTAGAAAACCCACACTCCAAAGATTAGGGTTAGGATTAGTAAATCTTGGGCATTTTACATTGGTGCCAGGTGTGGCAACACCTGCGGGCTGCACCCAGTACAGCCTCGGACTTTGTTGATTGTTAACACAAATGGTGCATTTTACTCAACACACATAAAAGTTGCTGGTGAACGCAGCAGGCCAGGTAGATCTACCTCCCCCTCATACCCCATCTGTTATTCATTTACTTATTTTTATATATATTCTTTTTCTCTCTCTCCTTTTTCTCCTTCTGTCCCTCTCACTATACTCCTTGCCCATCTTCTGGGCTTCCCCCCTCCCCCTTTCCTTCTCCCTGGGCCTCCAGTCCCATGATCCTCTCGTATCCCCTTTTGCCAATCACCTGTCCAGCTCTCGGCTCTATCCCTCCCCCTCCTGTCTTCTCCTATCATTTCAGATCTCCCCCTCCCCCTCCCACTTTCAAATCTCTTACTAACTCTTCCTTCAGTTAGTCCTGACAAAGGGTCTCGGCCCGAAACGTCGACTGTACCTCTTCCTAGAGATGCTGCCTGGCCTGCTGCATTCACCAGCAACTTTTATGTGTGTTGCTTGAAATTCCAGCATCTGCAGAATTCCTCGTGTGATGTATTTTACTTTATGCTTCAGTGTACATGGGACATTAATTTGATTTAATGTTTATAATTTTAAAAGTTATGTTACATTTTATTGGTGTTCAAATGTTCTAGAAACATTCAGATGTTTTGTTAGTCCTCGTCAGACCTGATGATTGGATAATCTTGGGGGTATGGATCAAAGTTTATTCAGCCTGTTTTGGGATTGGCTCTGACCTGTTGACTGTACGATTTGCCTGCTTTCAGAATTTTAGATTATGTTTTCAGCTCATAGGCTAACACTAGCATTCTAGAGAAAGTAGGTTCAAACATTACATGAAAATCACCAGTAAGCCTGTGAATCTCAGCGCTGATGGCAATTTCTGACCCATGTTTCAAGTTCTTCACATTTCTGTCCCTCGTGTTCCTGAGACGACTCACATTGCTTATTTTTTTCACTGTTTCCCTTTGCTCTTGAAGCTCCCTTCTTTCCCATAATTTCTCTTCCATCACATAGTGCTCCTACAGAGATTACCAGCTGCTGCGGATAGATCAGCTGCTTGACCTGTACCAAGTCCTGATCCTGAAGGACTGTCTGAAAGCACATAATTCATAACCTGGAATAAGTGTACATACCATTCTCACTGCTCTAACAGTGCTTTCTTTTGAAGTCCTAAAAGGATTTTGGGATGCTTTGCTATGATGTAAGTTCACGTATAACATAGAACATAGAAATCTATAGCACACTACAGGCTCTTCGGCCCACAATGTTGTGCCGACCATGTAACCTACTCTAGAGATGGCCTAGAATTTCCCTACCGCATAGCACTCTATTTTTCTAAGCTCCATGTACCTATCTAAGACTCTCTTAAAAGACCCTATTGTATCCGCTTCCACCGCCACTGCCAGCAGTGCATTCCACGCACCCACCACTCTCTATGTGAAAAACTTACTCCTGACTTCCCCTCGGTACCTATTTCCAAGCATCTTAAAATGATGCCCTCTCGTGTTAGCCATTTCAGCCCTGGGAAAAATCCTCTGGCTCTTCACATGGTCAATGCACTTTATACACCTCCATCAGGTCACCTCTCATCTTCCGTCGCTCCAAGGAGAAAAGGCCAAGTTCATTCAACTTATTCTCATAAGATACACCCTCCAATCCAGGCAACATCCTTGTAAATCTCCTCTACGCTCTCTCTATAGTATCCATATCCTTCCTATAGTGAGGTGACCAGACTGAACACAGTACTCCAAATGGGGTCTGACCAAGGTCTTATACAGGTGTAACATTACCTCATGGCTCTTGAACTCAGCCCCACAGTTGATGAATGCTAACACATCATACGTCTTCTTAACAACACTGTCAACCTGTGCAGCAGCTTTGAGTGTCCTGTGGACACGCACCCCAAGATCTTTCAGATCCTCCACACTGCCAAGAGTCTTACCATTAATATTATATTCTGTCTTCAAATTTGATGTACCAATATGAACCACTTCACACTTATCTGGGTTGAAGTCCATCTGCCACTCCTCAGCCCAGTTCTGCATCCTATTGATTTCCCGCTGTAACCTCTGGCAACCCTCCAGACTACCCACAGCACTCCCAACCTTTGTGTCATCAGCAACTTACTAACCCACCCTTCTACTTCTTCAGTCAAGTCATTTATAAAAATCACAAAGAGGAGGGGTCCCAGAACAGATCCCTGCATAATACCACTGGTCTCCGGCCCCCATGCAGAATATGAACCATCTATAACCACCTTTTGCCTTCTGTGGGCAAGCCAATTCTGGATCTCAAAGCAAGGTCTCCTTGGATCCCACACCTTCTTACTTTCTGAAGGAGCCTTGTGGTACCTTATCAAAAGCCTTACTGAAATCCACGTACACTGCATCCACTGCTCTACTTCCAACAATGCGTTTAGTTACGTTCATCCACATTCGAATTGATGTTCTTCTTGTGGCTCTGTCCGCCACAAAAAATGGGATCTCCCAGTGGCCACCCATTTCGATTCTTCTTCCCATTCCCATTCTGATACGTCAGTCCATGGCCTCCTCTACTGCTGCGATAAGGCCACACTCAGGTTGGTGGAACAGCACCTTATATTCCGTCTGGGTAGCCTCCAACCTGATGGCATGAACATCGATTCTTGAACTTGCGGTAAGTGCCCGTCCCACCCACACCAGTCCCCATTCCCATTTCCTTCTCTCATTGTATCCCCTTACCTGCCTATCACCTCACTCTGGTGCTGCTCCCTCTTCCCTTTCATCCATGGTCTTCTGTCCTCTCCTATCAGATTCCCCCTTCTCCAGCTCTTTATCTCTTTCACCAATCAACTTTCAGCTCTTTTCTTCATCCCCTCCCCCTCTCCTGGTTTCACCTATCACCTACCACCTTGTACTTCTTCCTCCCCACTCCCTACCTCCTTTCTCTAACTTCTCCTCTTCCTTTCCAGTTCTGATGAAGGGTCTCGGCCCGAACTGTTAACTCTTTTCCATGGATGCTGCCTGATCTGCTGAGTTCCTCCAGCATTTTGTGTGTGTTGCTTGGATCTCCAGCATCTGCGGAATTTCTCGTGTTTGTGGTTCTTCTTGTACATGCTTAAAGCCATAAGCAAGATAGCCAAAGGAATTATAAGACTGGTACTGAAGATCATAATGTGTGGATGTGGTCTATACGTGCTTTCACACGTTGGTGTATATTTTCATATCTGGAGCTGTGCCTTCTCTCTATGTATACATTTGCATTATTCAATCACTTGCTGTTGTGTCAGTCATTTTTATTACCTGGTATCCATTGTCATCAATAATTAATCAACATATTTTCAATCATAGCTAAATTATAATTAATCAAATAGTCAGCCTGATGTTCTAATACACAAATAAAGTTCAAAAACCCATTTCAGTATCTAGACCCTTTGTCAGTTGTGACCTGACATACGCTTTTGGAATGTGGGGGCACTCCAAAGCTCCAGACTGATTTGGGGAAGAAGGTCTTGAAGGATATGTGATATGGGTTTTGTAATTTTGAGAATATAGTATGGGTTTTTAAAATTTGATGTTCATGATCCAGATCCTCTGGAGCATCCAGAGGAAATCTACAGGGTCATGGAGAGAATGTACAATCTGTCACAGACAGTGGCAGGAATTGAACTTGAGTTGCTGGCACTGTAATGGTGTTACACTAACCGCTACCCAACTATACTGCCCCTATTACTTCCCCTTCTCTGGTACTGAGGATAAGAATGCAGGGCCAAGGATAGGTCTTGTAATTTTGGTCTCAAATTTACAAATCCATACCACATTCTCAAAATTACAAAACCAATACCATATTTCCAAAATTACAAAATCCATATCAGAGATCCCTCAAGGCCTTCTCCCCCAAATGTGTCTCACGCCCTTCACCACCCAGATCCACTGACGATGTTCCATTCAGTCGTTACTCTCTGTTATCTTCACTTTCTAAGTGGAATTTATTCTCTGTAAAATTAGTTCTGGTTGAAATTGTAAATAAAAGGTGCCAATACCACTGTAAATAAAGAATATTAGATCTGGAAGATGCTACCATTCCTGAGATTTTATATAATGGGGTTTGTTGTTTTTTTCCCCGCTGTAAGGGTTCTGAGGTAAATAGATTTGAATTTATTCATGACAATGGATTGACAGTATGAAAAGGCCAGAGGGGCACTGGAACATTTATCTGGATCATGAACATTGGCATCAAGATGCAGTGGAAGGTGCTCTGAGTTTTAAATTAAATGCTTTAGCTGGTGTGGCCTTTAATTGGTGTTGATGCCATGCATTCAGTGGGTGTGAATGTGACATTGTCTACAGCACGGGTCATTTCTGATCATGGGCAGTGATGTAACCTCTCCACCCTACTCAATTCTTAATTCCAGGGAGAAACGGGCCCTCCAGGAATCCTGGTGAGTGTTTATGTGTGGAGGATTTTGGCCAACCTTTGCGAGACTATAGAATTGTGTGTCTGTATTGCTTAATGCCTGGATCAGCAGAAAATCATGGTGCGGCCCTCTGGCCTACTGCTGCACACACCAAGGTTGTCTCTGGTGTTGCCCCTTAACATTCTACTGAAGGCATATGGTTACGTGGTGTTTCTCTCTAGTCTGCTACTATACACTATGAGGCTACATGACTGTGGTA
This sequence comes from Mobula hypostoma, assembly GCF_963921235.1. Lineage (NCBI taxonomy): Eukaryota > Metazoa > Chordata > Chondrichthyes > Myliobatiformes > Myliobatidae > Mobula > Mobula hypostoma. The sequence goes on along the minus strand of NC_086116.1, from coordinate 59,063,043 downwards.
AACCATATATATGTTGTAACTGGGTTAACTGTCTGGACACGCCCCTCTGCTGACGGCCCCTGTGGTGTTTCGCCTTGCCCCTCCCCCTCAGTCCAGGGGCAGACACTCACCGTGGAGGTCGTATTGTACAGCGAATAAAAGCCTTCCAGTATTTTACCAAACCTCAGTCTTTTGGAGTTATTGAAAGTGCTTCAATGACTTAGGTGTTTTTCCCTCCAGCTTGCTTAGAACAATACCAAATATAGAAATATTGAACAAACCATACTTTTCAGAATCAACCATAAAGACGGTGTGTGTACTGATTGTAAGTGGAGTCATTAGTCTCCGGAGGGACAGCTCTCCGTAAATAAAGAGTCTCCTAAAGATCCCTGGGTCTGAATCTTGTGTGGAAAAAGAAACTCCCTAACATTATGACATCAGCATTTATTGGACAGCATGTCCTTTTTAAACAGGCAAGTCACTAAAGCAGCAAGATTGTTGAAAAAGATAGCAGTGTGCTTCTGGGAGGAATAATGAGATAGCAATCTCAATGACAGACTTATCTAAAAAAAAGTGCTGAGATCCCGTCACTGATTTGAAATTCTTCCTATGTTTCTAATTTTATTAAGAATGATCTATGTGTTTGCGGACTGTGTGAACTTGATTTAGTTTTCAACTCTGTCCTGACTTGCGTTATGAATCCTTGACCGTCTTTTGCTATCTGTACAATTTATTCCTGTTTTTGAAGGGCTACATTACTGTAATAATACCCTAATGACTATACACCTGCTCTTTGCATTAGGTAGAGTTAAAAGGGGTACCCTGATCACTTCTTTTCATAATGGGACTAAGACCAACTATAGCTCCTAGAATTACACATTGGACCAGAAGCCCCTACAAAGGACTGTGAGAACGGCCAAGAGGATCATAGGGGTCTTCCTAACATCCATCGGGAACATTTATCAAGAGCACTGTGTATGCAAGGTCCTTAGTATTATCAGGGATCCCACCCATCCACCCAGAATCCTCTGACTTTCTACCATCAGGCAGGAGATTCCAACACATTAAGACAAGAATGATCAGGGTGGTAAACAGTCTCTTCCCTCAGGCCAATAGGCTTCTGAACCCCCTGTCACATCACATTCGAAGTGTCACTGGACAATTTGAACTGTACCCTACTATATTTAATTTATGCACTTTACTTTGTTTATCTATGTGTAATTCATTTGTAGATTTAATTCTTACTTTCCTAAGTTATTGTGTGTTATGTGTATTACTGTGCTTTACACCCACTCTAGAGAAACATTGTCTCATTTGGCAGTGTACTTGCTAATGACAATCAAGTTGACTTGACTTGAAAATCACCACAGAGCTGGGGACGACACTGGGCATGCATTTCCTGCTTCATACCATTTTATACATTGTGTTGGCGCGTGGCCAAGTGGTTAAGGCATTCGTCTAGTGATCTGAAGGTTGCTAGTTCGAGCCTTGGCTGAGGCAGTGTGTTGTGTCCTTGAGCAAGGCACTTAACTACACATTGCTCTGCGATGACACCGATGCCAAGCTGTATGGGTCCTAATGCAGCATCGACAACATCGGTAGCGTGGAGAGGGGAGACTTGAAGCATGGGCAACTGCCGGTCTTCCATACAACCTTGCCCAGGCCTGCGCCCTGGAAACCTTCCAAGGCGCAAATCCATGATCTCACGAGACTAATGGATGCCTATATATACCATTTTATACATTGATCCACTGGAGCTATGAGAAAATCCTTTTCTCAGTCTAATGGAAAATATCTTAAGGTGTCAGCCCTGACCATCTGGTTGGCTCTCTTATTTCTAAGTGAAACAATTGTGAGTTCTGTTCCAGAGAGTTGAGCAAGTAACCCAGTTCAAGTCTTTTGTGCACTCTGTTAGAACTGTCATCTCTTAACTTTGATGGTTTTTTGGGCGGATGTAACATCATGAAAGATATTATTGAAATCCAGCACTTTCTTCCATAATGGGAAGCAATGAAAAGTGGCCTCAAGACTGAAACTACAGAACTTTAGGCACAACTGCTCTTTGAGGATTGCTTTTCGGCAAGGGGTATCCAGATCACCCCTTTAACCTGCTGTACTGCAAACATTTCAGGGAGAGCAAGGATTTCTGGGTTTGCACACAAGTGGAGGATATGATTCATTTGCATTTGCGGATAAGGGAGAGAAAGGAGAAAGGGTAAGTAACTTAGCCTGTTCTCTTTTTTCATCACCAAACGTGGCTAAACCAGGGAGGCACAGTAGCGTAGTGGCTAACACAATGCTTTACAATACAGGTGACCAGATTTCAGTTCCTGCCACTGCCTCTTAGGTTTCCCACGGGAGTTCAGGTTTCCTCTCACAGTCCAAGGATGTACCGGTTGGTAGATTGAATGGAAATGGTAAATAGTTCCGTGACTAGGGATTAGGTTGGAATTAAACCAGGGGGTTGCTGAGTGCACAGCTCAGAGGGCCAGAAGGGCCTATCCTCTGCTCTATCTCTATCAATAAATAAACAGGCCGAGATTCTCAGCCTTAGATAAACAACACTAATCAAAGGGTAATGGGATTTCAGTTGTCTGGCAAGAGCCAGGAAAGTCATATTGCTGTCCTTGAGATGAAAATGAAAAGAATTTAATCTAGGTGTTCTTAGGTCATAAGGGCCATAAGACATAAGGGCAGAAATAGGCGATTCAACCCATCAAGTCTGCTCCACCATTTGATCATGGCTGATTGACTTTTCCTTTCAACCGCATTCTCCTGCCTTCTCCCCATAATCATTGATCCCCTTACTAATCAAGAACATCTCAACCTCCGCTTTAAATATACCCAATGATTGGACCTCTACAGTTACCTGTGGGAATCAATTCCACAAACTCACCACCCTCTGGCTAAATAAATTGTATTCCTAGGCTGTACCCCCGGTCCAAGACTTTCCCAATATTGGAAACATCTTCTCCTCATCCACTCTATCCAGGCCTTTCAGTATTTGGTATGTTTCAATGAGAATCTCCATCATTCTTTTAAGCTCCAGCAAGTACAGGCCATCATATACTATTTGTATGTTAACACCTTCATTACCAGGATTATGAACTTCCTGTGAACTGTCTCCACCACCAACACATCATTTTTTTAAATAAGGGGCCCCAAACTGCTCAGAATACTCCAAATATGGTCTTCCTTATCAAAGCCTCAGCACTATATCCTTGCTTTCATATTCCAGTCCTCTCAATATGAATGCTAATATTGCATTGCAATGATGCATCGGTACTTAGCCACAATACATTTCATGGGGGAATTGGGAAGAGAGACCAGGAGGGTCACATACACAAGTCATAGATTTTATAATTGGCAAAGGAATCAGAAGGAGAAGACGACTATTCTGAGTTGAATGGGAGCTGAAAAGGCTCTGCCTTTGAGAGGGGTGAAAACTGAAACTGATTACGTACAGTACTTGAAGAGGGAGGGTCATTCAATAACAGGGAGAATGGTTAATGACAGATCTGTGTTTTGATTGATTGGCTATGGGTAACTTGCATCTAAATGTAGTTCACTGCTCCCAACAATCAGAACAAGCTCAAGAAGCTGAATATTCTTCTCCTGTTTCTTTGTTTTATCTCATCTGCTCTAATCATTTTAGAATTGTACCCTCTCAGGCTCTGGCTCACAGTAGATATTTCCCTCTTTACTGAAGATCAAAATATAAAACTGTATTAAAGGAAGCGCAAAACAATTCAGCATGCCATTCCTACATTATATTTATTCCATGTGACTTATAATTTTCATTGTGATGGTTTTGAGTTACTTTTACAAGTTGTTCTTATTTAAAATGATGCAGGGCCTACCAGGAAAGGATGGAATCCCAGGCCTTCCGGGTCGCCCAGGGCGCACAGGGGCTCCTGGCTCAACTGGGCCGAGGGTAAGGAATTTAAATACTTTTAAGCTCTTCATGGACTGTGCAAAAAGATTGTGATTGTAACCACTGGGGTACAGGATCATTAATGCACCATTGATAAATACAGGTGGAGCTGTGTAGACGTTCGGTATAAATTACAGTATAAAGGTAGCCACAGTTGAGTACCAAAAGTTGATGAAATGCCTTACCAGCCAAGATCTGTCACGTAAACTCCACATGGATTCATTTTCTCTAGGGTATAACATCTGAGGGCCTTTAAATAAATTGTCGGAGAGAGTGAGAAGGAAACTTGCACCCAATCTTTCTGAAGTGCTGTATCTAACAGGCTTGGTCATGCCTGACACCTACATTCACCGCTGCTTTGGCTCTGTAGATACAACTACCTCAAGGCTCCAGTGGTGTAGCCACCCACTGAGGGCACCAGACTACATGTGATGGCCAGGTCTCTAGATGGTGCACCCTGCCACCCAGCCCTTCGCACTGTCCTGTTCCACTGTTTTTACATCTTTGTTGACAGACATTACAAGCAATCAGAATTTATGATATAAATAAATAAAGATTATTTAAAGAGTAAAACATCATTAAAACTTATAAATTATTGTTAATTTAATGAAGCAAAATATACAGTGAACTACACAAAACATTTCAAAGTAAATTTATTATCCAGGTACATACAGTATATGTCAATATTTATACCCTTAGATTCATTGTCTTATAGGCATTCATAGCAGAACAAAGATACACACTGCAATATTTAGCTAAACTCAACTTTTTAATGAAGTTTAATGACTGGGGCCATGCTATGTCTGTCAGTGTGGTATATTAAAACCAGCTGTGGAAAATATTAATAGGTGTTGCTTTTCTATTTCTTTATCTCTAGGGTCCCCAAGGAATACAAGGGGATAGAGTAAGTATCCAGTATGGAGGGGAAAAGAAAACTTATCTGTTAAAATATGTGTCCTTGTTGTTCTTTTCTGAGTCTTGTGGCACATCGGGTGGCAACCTTGCTGTTTCTTTCGCATTTTTGTCTGTTTTTAATGAGGCTGAGTTGCTAGCTCGATGCTCCACCCAGCAGGGATGGAAAGCATGCAAGGTGCTGGCCAGATTCGAACCCAGCACCGCTCACCTCATCATCTGGTGCAGATGCTACTACACCACCTCCCAGCTTCAAATATGTGTGCAAACCATTAACTTAAAGTTGAAGTTGATAGGATTTTACTCAGCATGAGGTGAGGTTCGAATTGAATCTGTGTGTCTGTGCCACTTATGATCTGTTGGTGGGCAGGACACCATCAGATGCCCAGAGCCTGAATGTCCCGTCCGTTGTGGAGAGGCAGCACAGGGAATTAAATTTTCATGGGTGTTTAACAGTGAAAATCCTCACTGCTGCTGAGAAAGAGGGTACAAGATTATGTGAACATAGAACAGAAATCTACAGCACATTACAGGCCCTTCGGCCCACAATGTTGTGCTGACCATGTAACCTATTCTAGAAACTGCATAGAATTACCCAAACACATAGCCCTCTATTTCTCTAAGCACCATGTACCTATCTAAGAAGCTCCTAAAAGACCCTATTGTATCCGCTTCCACCGTCGCTGCCAGCGGTGCGATCCACGCACCCACCACTCTGTGTGAAAAACTTACCCCTGACATCCCCTCGGTACCTACTTCCAAGCACCAATGGAGATAATGGAGGCTTAACAGATGAAAATGGAGATGAGATTTTCCTACTGTGAGTACACACAATGGAAACACTTTGGAAGCAGTTTGAGTAGAAGCGTACCTCCAGCAAGAATTCTACAGTGGTTTTGAAAAGGGGATTAGGTAAATACTGAGCAACATACAGAAACACTGGAAGAACTCTGCAGACCAGGCAGCATCTATGAAGAGGAATATGTAGTCGATTCTTCAGGACTGGAAAGGAAGCGGGAAGAAGCCAGAACAAGAAGGCGGAAGGACGGAAAGGAGTACAAGCTGGTGATAGGTGAGGGGAGGGGGGATAAAGTGAGAAGATGGGTAGTGATGGGTGCAAGAGGTAAAGGGGCTGAAGAGGAAGGAATCTGATGAGAGGGCTGTGGGCCATTGGGGGAAAGGGAAAGAGGAGGGGCACCCGGGGAAGGTGAGGAGAAGAGAAGGGGTAAGAGGGGAGCCAGAATAGGGAATGGAAAAAGGGAGAAGGGGGAGAGGGAGAAATTACCAGGTTAGAGAAAACCCGAATGGTGAAAGGCCTTGAAAGAGTGGATGTGGAGAGGATGTTACCTGTGGTGGGAGTGCCTAAGATAAGAGGACACAGCCTCAGAATAGAGAAGCATCCTTTTAGAACAGAGATGAGGAGGAATTTCTTTAGCCAGAGAGTGGTGAATCTGTGGAATTCTTTGCCACAGGTGGCTGTGGAGACCAAATCCTTATATATATTTAAGGCAGAGGTTGATAGATTCTTGATTGGTCAGGACATGAAAGGATACAGGGAGAAGGCAGAAGATTGGGTCTGAGAGGCAAATTGGATCAGCCATGATGAAATGGCAGAGCAGACTCGATGGGCCAAATGGCCTGATTCTGCTCCTATATCTTAAGGTCTTTAATCGATCTTCATGACATCAGAATATGAGGTGTTGCTGTTTCAACCTGTGAACAGCCTCATCATAACCGTAGAGAGGCCGTAGACCAATGTGTCGGAATGGAAATGGGAAGTCAAGCTGAAATGGGTGGCCAGTGGGAAATCCTGCCTTTTGTGGCAGATGGAGCAGAGGTGCTTGGCTAAATACTTATGCATAGATCGAAGCAAGAGTGGGGGAATTGAATCTGTGGATTATTTTTTGAAAGATCTAAGTAGACTTATAAGACAAATAGCTTCTTTCTCTGCTCTACGATACAAGTGCACAGACTGTTGACATATTTTAACAGTGTGCAGTGTTTGAAGAATTGCAACTCTGAAGTAACTAGCATTTTTAGTAAATACTACAGGCCATTGCAGATTGACGAAGTATATCACAGATAGGTAGAGACATATATCATTAGCTAACCACTACTCGTTTTGACTTCCAGGCCTCAGTACTAGACTCTTGACATTACATCTAATAGAACTGTTATTTTCGGCATTTGTTATGAACATGTATTTCCCCACAGAAATTAAATTCCTTTGATGTTTACAGAAAGAATGAGTGAGGAGATTTGATGAATGGTTAATGGTAATGTAGCGGAGTGTGATACAATGAGTTGAGGTTGAAGAAGAACAGAGGCTGCTGTAGATTTAAAGCAGAAAGAGAAAATAAAGTAACTGTACAGTCAGAATTCTAAGGAGTACACAGATTCAGGTTTAGATGTTAAAAGATTGTGCCTTGCAGCAGAACTCAGGAATCTTCATAGAAATTCAGCAGCTTTCTTTGATTTTGGCAAAACATTGCCATGGTTTCTACACGTTTGATAAAAACAATGAGTTCAAATCATTGAGTCAGAAAGCTTGAAATTCAAAGTACATTTTTTTTATCAAGGTGTGTATTTATTATACAACCTTGAGATTTGTCTTCTAACAGGCAGTCACAAAACAAAGAAAACAAAAAAAAATTATAAAAGGACTGTCAAGCACCCAATTTGCAGAAATGAAATAAATCATGCAAACAATAAACGCAAGCAAATAGTGTTCTGAACTGAAGTCCACAAAACGAGTCTGTCCATAGACACTTAGTTCAGAGCAGAGCCGAGTAGCAAGCTGAATCAGCCTGTTCCTCACCTCGGGTCCCAATACTCTGACCTTTTCAATCTGGCCCAGTTTGTCCAAATATCAGGTTCAGTTGCTGTAATATACTCTGAGGACAGAGAGTGTGAGAGCAGGACAGACAGACAGATGGAGAGCATGGGATAGGTGGACGGAGAGCGAGATGCACGGACGGACAGAGCGGGGCAGCAGATGGAAAGTGAGAGAGACAGACAGGTGGAAGGAGAACGAGAGAGGGGGGCTGGTCTAAATGTACAGACTGGTTAGGAGATATCTCTCTCTCTCTCTCTCTTCTCTCCCTCTCCTCTCCCATTGCCTCAATTCATCCTGTACCCGACCTTTCCAATTCAGCCTGGCACTTAAGTCATCATCCAAATATCAGGTTCTACAGCGTAGAAAATGATGGGAGCACTTTAACATCCTCCGGACCATGTGCTTGACCTTACCTCCTGGTTTCACTTGTTCATGCCTTATCACTTCCAAGAGATTTCCTGTTTTTATTCCTCTAACCTGTGCACTTTCCTTCTCCAGGGATTTCCCGGATTTAAAGGTCCTCCAGGTCCTAAAGGCAAGAGAGTGAGTATGAATCCTCATGTAGGAACAATTATGGAAATTGTAATGCAAAGACAGTCCTTCTGAAGGCTTTGATAGAGCAGGTGAGGAGGAATGGTTTGTACAGGTAGCTAAGGAGGTACACAAAGCCAGCAAAAGAAATAGAAAAGAGACAATGGGAAAATTCTTTTATGTGTTGAAGTTTTATGATCCAGAACACACTGCTTGAAAGGTTTGTGGAAGCAGGTTCAGCAGATCGTCCAGAAGGGAATTGGATATGTGCTGGGAAAGGGAAGAACCATTAGATCGTGAGGGAAGTGAAAAGGAGTGGGACTACTTGGATAGCTTGTTTATGGTGCTTCATTGCTTCCTGCAGTGCTGTAAGGCAGCCCTATTAAAAAAAAAATACTGTGTCCAGTTTATTAGGTACGCCTGCTTGTTAATGCAAATAGCTAATCAGCCAATCGTGAATCAGAAACACAAAGCATAAAAGCATGCAGACATGGTCAGGAGGTTCAGCTGTTGTTCAGACCAAACATCAGGATGGGAAATAAATGTGATCTAAGTGACTTTGACCGCAGCATGATTGTTGCTGTCAGATGGGGTGGTTTGAATGTCTCCGAAACTGCTGATGTCATGGGATTTTCATGTATAAAAGTCTTCAGAGCTTTTGCAAAACAAAACTTCCAGTGAGCGGCCATTCTGTGGGTGAAAAAACCTCGTTAATGAGTGAGGTCCGAGGAGAATGGCCAGACTGTTTAAACTGACAGGAAGGTGATGTTAACTCAAATAACCACGCATTACAACAGGTGTGTGCAGAAGAGCATCTCTGAATGTATAACACATTGAACATTGCAGTGAAATGGCTACAGCATCAGAAGACCTTACTGGGTTCCATTCCTGTACCTAATAACATGGCCACTGAATGTGTATTAACTGAGATTTGGAAATAAGAACATTAATAAAGGTACACACATAAAAGTTGCTGGTGAACGCAGCAGGCCAGGCAGCATCGCTAGGAAGAGGTACAGTCGACGTTTCGGGCCGAGACCCTTTGTCAGGACTAACTGAAAGAAGAGCTAGTAAGAGATTTGAAAGTGGGAGGGGGAGGGGGAGATCCGAAATGATAGGAGAAGACAGGAGGGAGAGGGATGGAGCCAAGAGCTGGACAGTTGATTGGCAAAAGGGATATGAGAGGATCATGGGACGTGAGGCCTAGGGAGAAAGAAAAGGGGGAGGGGGAAAGCCCAGAGGATGGGCAAGGGGTATAGTGAGAGGGACAGAGGGAGAAAAAGGAGACAGAGAAAAAGAACACACACATATTCTTTTTCTCTCTCTCCTTTTTCTCCCTCTGTCCCTCTCACTATACCCCTTGCCCATCCTCTGGGTTTTTCCCCCCATCTCCCTTTTCTTTCTCCCTAGGCCTCACGTCCCATGATCCTTTCGTATCCCTTTTGCCAATCAACTGTCCAGCTCTTAGCTCCATCCCTCTCCCTCCTGTCTTCTCCTATCATTTTGGATCTTCCCCCTCCCCCTCTCACTTTCAAATCTCTTGCTATCTCTTCTTTCAGTTAGTCCTGACGAAGGGTCTCGGCCCGAAACGTCGACTGTACCTCTTCCTAGAGATGCTGCCTGGCCTGCTGTGTTCACCAGCAACTTTTATGCTTGTTGTTTGAAACTCCAGCATCTGTAGATTTCCTCGTGTTTGCGATATTAATAAAGGTGTTGTGGAGGAGGGTTGCAAGTAGCATTTAAGGATGAGCCCAGACGCATGGTTGTTAATTTGAACCTCTTAGTTATGAAAACAATATCCCTGGGGAACCTTATTGAAGTTTTCTTCTCCTTTAAGATACTCCATAGAACCTATCTTTATGGACCAGCCTTTGGGAACCTGCAGTGAAATCTATGCCACATGGGTGTTCAGTTGTACATGGTAACCGTTTCTGCAAAGTACTTTGGAGGGGTTGTTGTTATGTTATGGATGTTCCATAAATGCAAGTTCTTGTTATCATTACTCATTTTATTTATTTATTTAGAGAGTCAATATTGTAACAAGCCCAATGAACCTGTGCTGCCCAATTGCACCCACGCAATCAATTAACCTACTAACCCGTACGACTGTTTGGAATGTGGGAGGAAGGTGGAGCAGGTGCAGATTATGTAATGAGAGAGAGAAGAAAAGCCTCAATTAAACCTTGAAATCACATTAATACAGTGGATTAAAGGGCAGGTTTTGGCATCCTGAACAGTAAATTTAAATTAGACTCGAGACGTGTGTAATTTGCAACCAGTGGCTTGTTCCTCTGTGTATCAGATGTTGATAAAATAATGAATGGGCTACAGCAGACCACAAACATACACAGGAAGTACCTAATAAAGTGGCCACTCAGTGTAATTGAGGATACTGGAAACAGTTGAAGCTGTAAGGACTGGGGCTGGAATATTTTGGTTGCAGAAGGAAAGCGAGGAAGATCCAGCTAGATTCTTCGAAAAGGCTAGTAACCACTTCAAAGGTGAAACTAGTCGCCACCCTATCTCATCTGGCCACTAAATTAATCAAGTAGGCCCAGACTTAGTGTCTAGTAAGCTGTCCTATTCATTGACAATTGTCTTGTTACAGGGAGAACCGGGGTACGTTCTAGGAGGAAGTGATGTTATTCCTGGCCGGAGAGGAGAACCCGGATCTCCGGTAAGAACTGATTAACATATATATAGAGGTGAAACCAGAAGGAGAAATTCTAGACAGGATCCCAATAATGGAAGTAAGTGAAATTGTGGCCCTATTATGATGTGATTTTATTTTGCTTCCTGTAAAATGTTGGTGAGGAGATGAGGATTTTGTAGCCATTATAACATAAATACAGTAATAAAATACTTATGCCTAAAATTCATTCCTTATCAGTTTGTTTCATGAATTTAAAGGCAGGGTACAAGAGGATATTGGGCTCCCAACTGGAATGGGTTTCTAAGTACTGATCTTATTAGGTTGTACTTGGACAGAAAAAACAGTCTATTGGGAAAACAGAGGAAGCTAAACGATGGAGCTGAAAAAGGCACAGTATGGCCTTCTTTGGCATTAATTCTACGGGAGAGTCTCGAACAAGGAGACATAACATAATTGGGGCTGGTCATTTACAACTCAGATACGTAAAAATTTCTTCTCACAACAGGGGATGTACGTCTGGAATTCTCTGCTCTGGCAGAAGGTGGAAGTTGTGTCAAGGATTCCAATATGATATTAAACCTAATGGAACTACATTCCCTGGAATCCAATACATTAGTGGGTATTGGTTGGGTTGAGTTGTTCTCTGAAATTGACAGTTTCGTCACCACACAAGGAGACATTGTCAGTGTGCTGTTAATTGTGGTGTGTCCTCCGAATGTTTGGCCTTTATATACTTTTCAATCAGCTGATTGAATGCCATCTTCTTACTGGTAGAATCTTAGCCTGTAGGTGGAGTACAGCACAGAGCAAGAGGAGTGGTGGCATTAATCTCAAAATTAAAGCTCGTCCTCTCAGAATCAGTATCAGAAACATTCTGCATAATTAACACTGCATTAAATCTTAATTTTAAGGTTGAGATCTATAGGTTTCTGTAAGAAGATCTGGGGTAAAGGCTGGTAGATACAGTCGGGTCACAGATCAGCCATGATCTTGTACTCAAGCAACTCCATGGGATATTCTTGCTCTTGTGGATAAAGATAAACTGTATAGAAAATAGATATGGATTTTTCAGCATTTTACTTTGGAGACTCTTAAACGCAGTAATGTCTTTTCTCTGCCTGTCATTTATGAGAAATAGGCTGCTTAAGGAAAAATATGTTTGACAGATTGTTTTAAAAGTTACAATGTATGGTGCCTTTGCAATGACTAAATGTACTGGGTATCCTTGCTTTGCTCTAAAATTATTGGTAAGAAACAAGTAATTTATGTAGCAATTTAAAGCTGTAGATGGTGACATACAGTGGTTAGTATGAAATTTCAGTCAGGAAGCACTATTTGTGTCATGGTACAATGGGAGCATTGGAGCTTTATGACATCTCAGTACATGATTGATCCCAGTTTGGCCATAAAATGCAACCTAAAGCTGAGGGCAGATGCAAGGGTAAGTTTATTCCACATGTTGTCTGGACTACTTCATAATGAGATCTACTTCTCACAGCTTAATGAACTTTTATATTTAGGGTCCAAGTGGTGAGCCGGGACTTCCAGGCGTACCTGGACCGTCGGGTCTTCCGGGGCAGACAGGGCCTCAGGGACAACCAGGCATCTCTGTCAAGGTTGGTAACTTCTTCATTCTAAACATTAATTTACTGCATCCTTAGCTTTGCTGACTGTAAGAACACATGACAGGTAGATCCATTGTGAGAGTTCCTTCTCCCCACTAACATGGCCATCCTTTTACAAAACCAATTGGGAAGTTAAGACCATTACCAAATTGATGATACCTGACCGGCAGTCTTTTCCCTTATTCCCTTCTTTTCTTAACCCTCTTTTTAATACTCCAGCCCTCCTATTTTTGTTCCCCCTTCCCATAGCCCCCCATTGTACTCTTCATTCTCCTGGCACCATCTACCCGCCTCACAACACCGCGGCACCCTGCCAACCTGGTTCCAACTGTGGTTCCCCTCTTTGCTTAAGGTTCTTATTCTCAGCTCCTTTACTATCCAAATCCAGCACTGGTAGTGCTTTGTATTCCTGCTTATCTGCCATCTTCATACTTCCCTTCCCTATCGAACTTCTTCCACCTGTTGTTTTCCTCTCTTCATCTGCCTCACTATCATTCATCTGCCACAGCCCTTCAACCACTCCCGCTCACCTGGCACTACCTGCGTGACATCTCACACACCTGGCTCACCTGGCACTACCTGCATGACATCTCACACACCTGCTCACCTGGCACTACCTGTGTGACATCTCACACATCTCACCTGGCACTACCCACATGACATCTCAGACACCTGCTCACCTGGCACTACCTGCAAGACATCTCACACACCTGCTCACCTGGCACTACCTGTGTGACATCTCACACACCTGCTCACCTGGCACTACCTGCGTGACATCTCAGACACCTGCTCACCTGGCACTACCTGTGTGACATCTCACACACCTGGCTCACCTGGCACTACCCACGTGACATCTCACACACCTGGCTCACCTGGCACTACCCGCGTGACATCTCAGACACCTGCTCACCTGGCACTACCTGTGTGACATCTCAGACACCTTACCTGGCACTACCCGCGTGACATCTCACACACCTGGCTCACCTGGCACTACCTGCAAGACATCTCACACACCTGCTCACCTGGCACTACCTGTGTGACATCTCACACACCTGCTCACCTGGCACTACCCGCGTGACATCTCAGACACCTGCTCACCTGGCACTACCTGTGTGACATCTCACACACCTGGCTCACCTGGCACTACCCACGTGACATCTCACACACCTGGCTCACCTGGCACTACCCGCGTGACATCTCAGACACCTGCTCACCTGGCACTACCTGTGTGACATCTCAGACACCTGCTTACCTGGCACTACCCGCGTGACATCTCACACACCTGGCTCACCTGGCACTACCCGCGTGACATCTCAGACACCTGCTCACCTGGCACTACCTGTGTGACATCTCAGACACCTGCTTACCTGGCACTACCCGCGTGACATCTCACACACCTGGCTCACCTGGCACTACCTGCGTGACATCTCAGACACCTGCTCACCTGGCACTACCTGCGTGACATCTCACACACCTGGCTCACCTGGCACTACCTGCGTGACATCTCACACACCTGGCTCACCTGGCACTACCCGCGTGACATCTCACACACCTGCTCACTTGGCACTACCTGCGTGACATCTCACACACCTGGCTCACCTGGCACTACCCGCGTGACATCTCACACACCTGCTCACCTGGCACTACCCGCGTGACATCTCACACACCTGGCTCACCTGGCACTACCCGCGTGACATCTCACACACCTGGCTCACCTGGCACTACCCGCGTGACATCTCACACACCTGCTCACCTGGCACTACCTGCGTGACATCTCACACACCTGGCTCACCTGGCACTACCTGTGTGACATCTCACACACCTGCTCACCTGGCACTACCTGTGTGACATCTCACACACCTGCTCACTTGGCACTACCTGCGTGACATCTCACACACCTGCTCACCTGGCATTACCTGCATGACATCTCACACACCTGCTCACCTGGCACTACCTACATGACATCTCACACACCTGCTCAGCCCACCAAATGTTTCGGAATACTTTCTTGCTACTAACACTTAAATGGCGGCCCATAGAAACCATAGGCCGTACCCTCCAAATATCCGGACCTGCCTCGGTTTTTTTGCACTACCTTACTTTCCCTTTTCTAATTTCTATTTATGAACTATAATTTAAATTTTTAATATTTACTATCGATTTGTACTCCAGGGAGTGCGAAGCACAGAATCAAATATTGCTGTGACGATTGTACACTCCAGTATCAATTGTTTGGCGACAATATAGTAAAGTATATATATATATAAGTATATCTGTCCACAAGTTTTACTCCTTTCCAGGGCGCTGGAGCTTTTCACTGTTCTGGTGTCTGGTCAATTTAAACACTGGCCCAGACAGACTGAGAAGACAGCGTATCAGTCAAGACGAGAGCCGATGTCACTCACTCTTCACGATGGTCATCTCCATGGTGCTGAGGCTTGGGGCCTGCTCCAGTGTTCAGTTCTGAGGGCTCGATTTTGGTTTGGAATGCTGTTGTTCACTTCAGTTGTTTACATGACTTTTATTTTTTTTCTTCCTCTTGTGTATCAGGTGTTGGTCTTTTATTTTTACTTTTATTTCTTCAATTGGGTTCTTTTGGGTTTCTTGCTTCGTGGCTACCTGTGAGCAAGCAAATCTCAAGATGGTATAATTTATACAGTGTTCGGTAACAAATGTACTTGAATCCTTGAATCTACTTCTCTACCCTGTGCTGGCCAGTCCATCTCTCCACTCGCAGTCCTGATGTTGGGATTCAGCTCAAAATGTCAATAATTCCTTTCTCCCATAGATGCTGTCTGACCCACTGAGTTCTTCCAGCACATTGTGTATTGCTCCAGATTCCAGAATCTGCAGTTTCTTGTGTCTCCAGAAATCTTTATACTCTTCCTCAATATTTTTATAGTTATTATGTAGACATGTTCAAGGAAATCACTATTTTAGTTGTGCGTGTTACTTGTAACAGTGTCCTGAAGATCAACCTTCAGTTCTTGGAGACCATAAGACAGTTGTGGGAGTTTGTCAATTGAGTTAGACCAATATTGCCTTGGCCATGTTAGGTGGATCAATGGATTGTGTTGAGTGTCTTCTTTAAAGTCATCTATTTTAATCAGTAAAAGGATCAAGTTTCATCATTTAGTGGCTTATAGTTTCCTATTATATCAGTCAGCAGAATCTAAGTAGAATTCATACAGTAGCTGACATGGTTTTGATTAGTATTGTGTTCGAAATCTTCCATTGTCAAACATGATCATCCTTTAGACTTCATTATGGCAGAGTTAGATTAAATGTTACAGTGTAATGTGGACAGACAAATCAGCAGCCAGTTTTACCAGAAGCTGACAGAAGTATTGGATAGCTTTGGCCATTTGACCTACTATGCCCCTGTTGACTCCTTGAAAGATCTCTGCTTTTATCTGTCCCACTGAAAGTTCCTCATCCTGTGTAACCTGTCCAACTTGCTTTTAAAGATCTTTTATGGGATCTATTTCTATTGTATTTCCAGTGGAAGTGCAGCAGGTCCTGACAGCTCTGTGAATAAAAAAAATGATTAGTTCTTTCCAGTTTCTTTCTTTCTTTTTAAATCTTTTTATTAATTTTCCAAAATTATAAACAGAATAACAATATTGATACAGAGAGATTGGAATAATCTTATTGTTGATAAACATGGACAAAAAGACTTCAAATAATACAGGTGTAATACACTTCCAAAATCTTAATATAGTTAATCATAGAGAAAAAAAGAAATAAAAAGAAAAAAAAATGCAAAGAAACCCCCCCACCAAAAAAGCCAAAAAAAAACTAAATACTAAACCCAAAAAGAAAGCAAACGGAACAAAACAAGGCTAGACCAATATCTTAAATTGAATATATTCAATAATGTCGTCAACTCCGCTCCTCTATTCATATATTTTAAGTTAATAAAAAGGATTTGGAAAAGGTCAAATTACATCATATGAAAATGTTGAATAAATGGTTTCCAAGTCTCTTCAAATTTAATCGAAGGATCAAAAATGTCACTTCTAATTTTTTCTAAATTTAAACATGATATAGTTTGGGAAAACAATTGAAATGTGGTAGGACGGTTGGTCTCTTTCCAGTTCAATAAAATGGGTCTTCTGGCCATTAAAGTAACAAATGCGATCATCTGACAGGCTGAAGAGGATAAAAATCTATGTTCTGTCACTGGCAAACCAAAAATTGTCGTAATAGGATGGGGTTGTAAGTCAAAACGCAAGACTGATTTTATTTCTATTTAAGTTAATTTGGAGAAAGGTGAAGAAGCAACTGATTCATTGTCACCTACCTTACACCATTGCACAGAAAAATCTTCATCATTATCTTGTGGAGCAGAGATCAGCCATCTTATCAAGACCATAACAAAGGCATTGATTTGAAAATGGAAAGTAGAATACAGGATAGTCTGGCAAGAAAATTAAAAAGCTGTTTAAAAAATTCTATGACTATGTTACAATAGAAGAAAACTAAAGTTAATGTGCGTCCCACTACATCACCGACACTGTAAAGCAGACTGAACAGTGGCTGAAGAAGATCAACAAAACGGGACTCCCTGGTAAATTTAAGACATGGCTGAACCAACCTGGTCTTCTACCAAGGCTGCTCTGGCTTTCCACGGTGTAAGAGCTCCCCAAGACCACTGTAGAAGGCATCAGAGGAAAGTCAACAAGCATCTGCAGAGGTGGTTGCGGAACACCCTCAAGTTTTTCTTCAGTGGGCCTCTACATAAGATGAGGTCAGCTTCGGCTCCTGTTGTCATCAGTAGTGGGGGAGTTCAAGGTGGTAAAGTATAGAGTTGTGTTAACACTGAGAGGCTCAGATGACGAACTAATAAACCAAGTAGGAATCGCAGCAAGATTGGAATGAAAGTGGGCTGCCAACTCGACCATGAACCATAAAGTGAGCTCCCTGCAATTGAGAGACATAATTGAAATCCACGCCTGTGACAGCAAGGCCTCGGCTTTACATACTTGCAAGCGAAGGGATAGACGGTGACATGGTCCAGGCAGAGGTACAGAACCACGAGGATAAAAGGGAGGTGTTGAAGGCAGTGGAGTTGGGGGTCATAGGGCACCTGGACGAAATGAGATCTTCCTAAGCTCAAGATCACTTGGGCAGAGCTTTGGAGAGTGGAGCCCTTCCACATTTCTTTCCTTCTGCGGTCTGTGTTTGACACTTACCCTACGCTGTCATAGCTGCATACATGGGGGTTGAAAGAGGACGGTAACTGCAAGCTTTGTGGTCAACTTGGTTCACTGACACACACACTGTCAGGATGCAAAACAGCTTTAACACAAGTATGGTATAGGTGGTGCCATGACAAGGTCCTGACACACTGAGGCGGGAGAGGTATAAAAAGAGACCAGCTGGCAGAGAGACAAACAAGGCAGTTATTTTCATCAAGGAGAGGGCTGCACCAGTCATATCAAAGTGGCCTAAATCCAATCTTCTGCAAACTGACAAATCATCGGAGATGATGGTCGATGTGGGGAGAAGGCTGCAGTTCCCAGAGGTGGTGCTAACCACACTTCAACCAGACATTATACTGTGGTCCACCAAAGACAAGAAAATCATCCTGGTGGAGCTCAGAGGACCATGGGAGGAAGGATGCAAAGCAGCTCATGGGAGGAAGGCCCTGGAGTACCAGTCTTCAGTCTAGGAGTGCAGGGACAAAGGATGGCAGATGTTGCTATTCCCCGTGGAGATCGACAGTGGAGGGTTCCCAGCAAGGTCAGCATGGACGTTGCTGTCTGCACTGAGCCTTGATGAAAAGAGAAAGAACGGAGCAGCTCGCAGGATGGGGAGGGTGCAGAAGGAGTCTCTTGCAGGCAAGAGGAGTTCAGCTGGAAGTCAGGAGCAGATGGGCAGTGACTTGGCCACCACTGCTGACCTGCCAACTAGAGAGTGGAGTGGTTAAGGGTCGAAACACTCTATTACCTGATGACCAAAGGCAACAGTTACCTCATCTGGTAACTGAAAAGAGCACCTTGGTGGGTGATGCAAGCCAAGTGTGGATCACACTAATAATTAAGTTCGGAAAATGATATTTAGAGATAAAGAAATGGCAGCGAATTTGAACAAATATTTTGAGTTCACCTACAGACAGGAAGGTGAACTCAAAAGATTTTAGAACTCAATGTATTAAAGGGCAGTGTAGTGTAGCAGTCAGCATAACACTTTGCTGTGCCAGTGGGGTTTGGTCATTCGGTTGAATTATAGTATGATTTCTCGAAGAGCAGGGTTTAATTCCTACCATGAACTTTGTACGTTTTCTTCATGATTGTGTGGCTTTCCTCTGAGTCCTCTGGTTTCCTAAGACGTATGTGTTAGGATTAGCAAGTTGTGGACGTGGAAGTAAGGCGACATTTGCAGGCTGATTGCAGCGATCCTTAGGCAGTGCTGGCATTGATGTAAACAATGTACGTGTGACAAATAGGCACAGAAAACCTTTTGGAATTGTGGAAAAACACAGTTCTAAAATGATTGAGAGGCTAAAATTAATTGATGTTATTGAAAAGAAGTAGTATTGGGAAAAAAAAAGACAAGGAACCCCAGAATCTATGATCTGCATCCTGGGGTTTGAAAGAGGAATGTGGATGTACTGGGTTTTACATTCCAAAATTTCATAGATTCTCGAACCGCTCCCATGGACTGAAAGCAGAAAATATAACTCCTCCTCCCTTTAAGAAAGAGCAATGGAAAAAATAATGATAACAATAGACCAGTTAACTTGACTTTGCAGTAGTAAATAATAGATTAGGAAAAAGATATCAAGGCTAATGAGAGCAACACACATAAAATGCTGGAGGTACTCTATCTATGGAAATAATAAGCAGCATCTTTGGAAATGAATAAACACTCAATGTTTCAGGACGAGACCCTTCATCAGGACTGGAAAGAAAGGCGAGAAGAATAAAAAGGTGGGGGGAGGAAGAGGTACATGGCTAATGAACTATTTTTATAGCTCTTTCAAACTCATGAGGGATTGAATGACCACTTTCCGTGGTGTTTGGTCCTTTGGTTGAATTAGAATGTGATTTCTCTAAAAATTAATCCGATTATTTAATAGTATTGCCAAAACGTAACAACAATCTTCACACTGTAGACTCAACAACCTCTCAACCCTTGCATCTGGCCTTCAGGGCAAAATATTCCCTAAACTGCTATCTGTATTTTACAGGGTGAGCCAGGAGCTATTGGTCCAAGGGTAAGTAAGTACTAATTTATCATTATTAACTGAAATGCTCTAACTTCCCTGTGGGTTTGTAACTCATTCAGAATTGTAATAAAACAGTCAGATTTCATTCAGAAGGGAAATCCTCATATCAAATACCACTAAGATCATCAGCAGGATTTTGTTTGAGAACCCACTTCAAAGATTTGAAACTTAAACTTACAGTTTATTTTCCAGTTCAAGTTTCTTGCCTCCATGCCCGTGTGGTAACAACATGACTTAACATCTGATTTGAAGCCCCGTAATGGTCACAGAGCAGCATCCACTCACACTTTTGGACAGTCAGCTAAATTATATGGCCAATTCCACAGGTCGTCTTGATCCCAAAGCCCTCTGTGTGAAGTGCTAATTTTACCCAAACTGCTGCCTTTATTCTGTATTACAAAACAAATAATGTGGCAAACTCTTTCTGTCTCTGTGTATCCAAAACGTTCAACCACAAGGTCTACATAGAACATTTCAAAACAGATTTAAGAGAAAATTTCTACCCTCAAAGAAAGATTATTACATTGGACTTTATTAAATTCAGAGGTATATACAAGGAAGTGTAAAATGGAGATGGAGCATAGAAATGTTTAAAATGTATTATGGCATGATAGGAGAGATAACATACTAAAATTATAGGTTTGGAAGCATTGAATTAGTCTTCCTTCATCCTTCATGTTTTATTAAGTTGTTTTAGCTATATTAAATTGATTTTCCTTAGGAATTCTAGCTTCCAGACTGAAAGCAAAATACCAATTGTAAATAGTAGTGTTATGTGTACCATTCATCTAATGACAATGAAATATGATTATTCATCAGGGCTTACGTGGTAAACCCGGTCCTAAAGGTGACAAGGGAACAATGGGAGCCCCTGTAAGTATCATACTTTATCGTATCTCTTTGATGGTCAGTGGGAAGACCCAGTGTTCTGATAAAGCCATAAGTAGAGTCAATGGTTTAGTGGTTGAATAAGGTAACCTTGGTTGAGAGTAACAGCTTAGAACATGACTCCAATGAATCTAGAGTGCTTGTATATGACACGAGAGCTACGATGGGAGCAAGTGAGATACAAAAATATATATTTTTTTGTTCAATATTTCTTTTCAGGGAATTGCTGGTTTGCCTGGACCAATTGGACTTGATGGAATTCCTGGGCACCCGGGGAATAAAGGAGAAAAGGTAACAACAATAAGGTATCCCAGGATGTTTCTAGATAGGACATTTCATGAGTACACTTCACCATTTTTCATAAATTGTAACTTGCTTTGTGTCATTCAATTATGAAAGAAGAAATCACCGGAGGTCCTTTGGCCCTAGAGCCTGTTCCAACGTTCATTTAGATCAGGATTGATCTGAAGAATAACTCCATCTGTCTATAAATGCTAGGGAATTAGATGGAGATGACAAAGACCATTTTGCCTGACCTGCAAAATTCAATAATTATTGAGGCCTAAGGCTCCGTAAGCAACAGACTATTCTTATATTTTTGAAAGGCCTTCTCTTGCATTCATTGTAATTGAAGACCATGCTAAAGAAATAACATGAGCTAAGGTGGAAGGAGGATGGTAGTTGGTGGGGATCTGCGGAATGGATGAAGGCATCATAAAAGGGAGCTGGAGTTGGTTTTCCAGTGTCAGTTCATAATGGATGAGATCCTGCTCAAGCATATCCCCCAAAGCACTCTCACAAGCTATATTGCAAGCACGGCAAAGGTCCAGAAGTAGTGTGCAGGCTGATTGCATTGTGTGCCATGGGACACCAGGCATTTCCACACATCACAGCTTCAGGCACATGGAGAAGGTGGAACGAAATCTGCAGACTTCCCACGTCCACAAATACTCCATATATTTCTACATGATGTTTGATAATTTTATTTTTCAAATGTGACTACACAATGCAAATTCTAGGCAACGATTTGTTCACCTAACAATATATTTTCTGAATGGGGTGGTATTGATCCTCTTAAGGACACCTAGGCTTAATTTTGGCTCTTTGTATAGTAACTTATCTTAACCGTAATATCCAAAAATACTCTAAAATAGACTTTAATGACCCTGGGCTTGGAAGAACAGAAATCCCCACTAGCACTTATGGAAACTGTTGAAGGGGGCCTGCATCAGTGCATGTGGAGTCTATCTGTGTGCACAGTTTCTGTCTTAGTTTCAGTGATAAACAATAAATATCCTTTAATGGTATTTTGGTGTCCAAGGGTCCTTTCGAGGTCCTGAAGTTGTGAATGACACAATGTTAAAGAAAGTCGAGAAGCCAAATGTGACACCAAATCATCTCCATGCGCGTCCCAATGAGAATTGCAATCCTTCCAAACCACGGTCCTGAACCATTTATTCTGCAGCATCTCTCATCCCTCAGAATTGGCCATTTTCCATTTTAGATATAATCAAAGCTATTACCCTGGCATAAAATTTTAGAGTATCAATGGGTGTCACTGATTAATTTTAAAGTAATGGTTACTTATTATTTTTTAACTCGCCTCAATGAGAGAATGCTGGGAAATTAACATTGAATGGTACAACAGGCCCTTTGGTCCATCAACTCTGATGCCAATCTAACTAATCCCACCTGCCTACACATGGTCCATATCCGTCTACTCCCTTCCGTTCATGAGTCCGTATGTGGCAATCATATTTGCTTCCATCACCTCCTCTAGTAGCGTGTTCTAGGTATAAAGTCTTGTTCTCTGGGTAAAATAATCTTGCTTTACACAACTCCTTTAAACTTTCTCCTTCTCATCTTATGCCTTTTTATGTTACTGTGGTCTGGGAAAAGACTCCTTCTACCCTGTCAGTGCCTCTCATAATTTTATATGCTTCTAACAAGTTGACCCCTGCTCCCGAGTCCGATGCTTCAGAGGAAATGATATGTTTGTTTAGTTTTTCTTCATAGCTAATACACTCCAATCCAGGTAACATACTGGTGAATCTGTTATAGACACAAATTGTAAATGCCATCACAAAGAAGGCACAACAGCACCTCTACTTTCATAGAAGCTTGCATAGCTTTGTCATACTAACAAAATCTTCGACAAACTTCTATAGTTGCACAGCGGAGAATATCCTAACTGGCTGCATCATGCCTAGGAACAGAAAAGGCTGCACAGAGTAGTGGATACAGCCCAGTCCATCACAGGTGAAGCCTCCCCACCATTGAGCACATCTACATGGAGCATTGTCACAGGAAAACAGCAACCATCGTCAAGCACACCCATCTCCCAGGCCATGCTCTCCTTTCACTGCTGCCATCAGGAAGGAGGTGCAGGAGCCTCAGGACCCCCACTGCCATCGAGTTGGATGGTTGGCTGAAATCTGTGGACAAGTCTGGCCTACCTGGGAAGTTCAAAGCCTGGGTGTATCAGCATGGCATTCTTCCCAGAATCCTGTGGCCCCTCCTCGTCTATGCCATTCCGATCTCGACAGTTGAGACCTTACAGAAGAGGGTTAGCAACCACCTCAGGAGATGGCTGGGGCTGCCAAAGTGCCTGAGCAGCATCGCACTCTATGGACACCACAACAAACTGCAACTGCCCTTCAAATCCTTGGAGGAGGAATTCAAGGTAACAAGAGCCACAGAAGTGCTACATTGCAGGGACTCAAGTGATCCAACGGTGGCTAGAGCAGGGATCCAAATAAGTACTGGCAGGAAGTGGAGGGCAGAGGAAGCTGTTCAGGAAGCAGAGGCAAGGCTGCGTCACAGGAGGCTGGTGGGGGTGGTCACACAAGGCCGAGCTGGGCTAGGATCCTTTCCAACTCCCCAAATGGGCACCATCAGAGGGAAGGAAAGGCGCTGCCTAGTTCAGGAGGAGGTGAGAGCAGCAGCGGAGGAGATGAGAACCTGCAAGGCGGTGGGAATGAAGCAACAGGGAGCTTGGACAGATGGGAGAATGAAGTTGAGAGGAAAGTGACCTGGGCTAATCGTTGGAACGCCGAACTACACTGCATCCAATTTCTCATCCAGGCAGTGTACGATGTGCTTCCAAGCCCATCAAACCTGCAGGCATGGGGCAAGGCAGAGTCATCTGCGTGCCCACTGTACTCCAAGCGAGGAACCCTGGAGCACATCCTCAGCAGCTGTGCAAGGGCACTTGGTGAAGGACGGTACCAATGAAGGCATGATCAGGTCCTGAAGACCATCGCTGAAGCCATCAGCGCAGGAGTTGAGTGGGTGAAGCGGTCCCGACCCTCCAAGCAGACCATTGCCTTTGTCAGAGCTGGGGAGCAGCCAATACCTGCCAAAAGAACATCTGCAGGCATCCTGACCTCTGCAAGGGACTGGCAGCTGTTGGTGGACCTCAAACGGCAGCTGAAGTTCCCCAACCATATCGCAGTCACCACCCTGTGACCAGACATTGTCCTAGTGTCTGAGTCTACCAAGCAAGTGGTGCTGCTGGAGCTGACAGTCCCGTGGGAAGATCACTTGGAAGAGGCCTTTGAAAGGAAGCTCTCCAAGTACGCAGGACTGGTCAGCAACTGTCAGCAGGCTGGATGGAGAGCGAGGTGTCTCCCAGTGGAGGTTGGATGTAGGGGATTCGTAGCCTGTTCTTTAGTTAGAGCCTTCAACAATTTGGGCATCGAGGGAAAGAGGAAGAGGAGAGCCATCCGCAGTACCACCAATGCAGCAGAGAGGGCCTCAAGATGGCTGCGGCTCAAAAGAGGGGAGCCATGGAGTCATAAGTAGCTAGCCACCTGGACACAAGCTGGGGTCTGATCAGCCCCGGCTGGGTCACCTGGAGGAGGGTGTATGATGTTGAAAGACACAAAACACCCGATGGTTCCAGAAACATCACTGAAGGTGTGTCCAGAGGCATCAGTAGATGTATGTACACCGCAGTGTGTTACTCTGGATTCAAAGACTCAAAGCATTTTATTATTATTTCCCGCACCTGCAGAATCTCTTAAGTTTATATCATATGTATTCTTGTGAGGTGGACTTCAGAATGTGTCAACTACACCATTCCACAGTTGCCTATTTTAATGACAAATTGAGTCCATAGGTCCGAACCCACCGATGCTCGGGCCTACTTCCGGGCTGCTCTGGGGATTCAGATCTAAGGACTCAATCTGTTTTGGAATGTTGTTGCTGGCTTCAATTGTTTGCATGATTTGTGCTTTTTGACCTTCTGTCTCTGCGCATTGGGTGTTGGTCTTTATTTTTTTTTATTGTGTTATTTTTGGGTTTCTTGCTTGTGGCTGCCAGTAAGCAGGCAAATCTGATGGTTGTATAATTGATATATTCTTTGATAATAAATGTACTTTGAAATACATTTTAAAAACTAATTTTGATAATGTTATCTGTTTTTAGGGAATTGATGGTATTGGCACCCCAGGAATACCCGGAGAAAAGGGGATTGAGGGAGAAAAGGTAAAACAATTTACTTCATAAGTACCAACAATGGGTGACTTGCTCGTAATTTAGCACACTCAGAGTTTCATCCAATAAAATGATATTTTTGATTTAAGGATCAATGGCAAATCTCTTCATTTCAAATAAGTTGGAGATTGGTTTATTTTATTGCTGACCCTTTGCATTTTCTTACATTTTCCTCTATCCTGAGGTACACATTGTTTAGGCCATCAGGTGACCTAAGACAAGGAAACATTATTTTAACCCTTTAAATCCACTTAACTGCTGGTAAATAGCACTAATTAAAAATGTGGAGCTGGTATTTCACTGTTGTGGAGCCTGGTGGTATTAGGAGCCATGTGGCCACAAATATTTGGGATAAAGCCATGGGGTTATTAGATGGGGGCAAATAAATGTACTGAGTTGGAATGAGTGTGATCCAGCCTGCTAAGATAAGATTAGTTACAAAGAAGACTCGACAGCGGCAATATTTCATTAGGAGTTTGAGGAAAATTGGCGTGTCACCAAAAACACTTGTAAATTTCTACCGTGGAGAGCATTCTAACTGATTGCACCACTGTCTGGTGTAGGGGGTGGGGAACAAACTGCAGAGAATTGTAAACTTAGTCAGCTCCATCCTACCAGGGATAGGGTGGGGTCAGAGCAGACATGTGTGAAATGGAAGATATATGGTTGAGGGCAGCATTAATGGTGGAGGAAGGGAAGCCCGTTTCTTTGAAAAAGGAGGACATTTCCTTCATTCTAGAATGAAAAGCCTCACCCTGAGAGCTTACAGTATGTGGTGGAGACTGAGGAATTGAGAGACGAGGATGGCATTTTTACAAGTAGCAGTGTGGGACAAGGTATAGTCCAGGTAGCTGTGAGAGTCTGTGGGTTTGTAATAGACATTGGAGGATAAACTGTCTCTGGAGACAGTGAGATCAAGAAAAGGAAGGGAGATGTCAGAAATGGACCGGGTGAAATTGAAGCCAGTTCCCCTCTACCACCACTCCCCTCCGCCTAGCGGAACGTCCTCACTCTCAATAATTTCTCCTTTGGCTCCTCCCACCTCCTTCAAACAAAAGGGGTAGCCATGGGTACTCGCATGGGACCCAGCTATACCTGCCTATTTGCCGGCTACGAGGAACAGTCTATGTTCCAAGCCTACACTGGTGACCATTCCACACTTTTCCTACGCTATGTCAATGACTGCATTGATGTTGCTTCCTGCACCCATGCTGAACTCTTCAATTTCATCCACTTTGCTTCCAACTTCCACCCTGCCCTCAATTTCACCTGGTTCATTTGCAACATCTTCCTGCCAAAGGGTTTCAGCCTGAAATGTTGACTACTTTTTTCTATAGATGTTGCCTGGTCTGCTGAGTTCCTCCAGCATTTTGTATGTGTTACTTGGATTTCCAGCATCTGCAGAATTTCTCTCGTTTGTGATGCCGAGTTCTTCAGCATCTTGTGTTTGTTGCTCTAGATTTCCAGCATGTGCAGAATCTCATGTGTTTAATTTTATTTGTGCATGTTTACATATATATATAAATATAAAACCAGAATTTCATTTTGTTGCTTTATATACAATATATATAACCAGAATTTCATTGCTTTGTACCAGTGCCTTATAAAGCCTCAGCATCACCTCCTTGCTCTTGTATTCAAGTCCTCTTGAAATGAATGCTAACATTGTATTTGCCTTTCTCACCACCAACTTCTACCTACAAGTTAGCCTTTAGGGTGTTCTGCACAAGGACTCCCAAGTCCCTTAGCATCTTAAATTTTTGTATTTTCTCCCTGCTTAGAAAATAGTCTGCACATTTATTTCTTCTACCAAAGTGCATGAGCATGCATTAATTGTATGGATTAAACCGAAAGGTTATCAATATATTGTCTATGTTCCTTGGAACTTGTCTGGACACGCACCATTATAACTAGGGTTAAAGAACTAATGATAATTTTTTCATCTTTAGGGAGCTACTGGAGCACAGGGGAGCCCAGGTTACAAGGCAAGTCATGTTGCACATATCCATAAATCTCTTTGGTGATCTATATTCATTCATGAAAAAGGATCACAAAAACACAGATTAGCTAATCATTAGTGCTGTTCATTGTTTGTTCTAGCTGTTACACTTTTGCAGCTCTGGTTCCTGCATAACTGCAATGACTCAATTTAAACATACGAAGGGTGATTAATAGGTTCGTGGCCTAAGGTAGAAGGAGTCAATTTTAGAAAATCTAGCATATTCATTTTTCAACATAGTCCCCTCCTACATTTACACACTTAACCCAGCGGTTGTGGAGCATATGGATCTTGGACCTCCAGAAAGTGCGCACAGCAGGGGTGATTGATAAGTTTGTGGCCTAAGGTAGAAGGAGATCAGTTACCAACTTCAAACTTTCTGCATAATCACTCAAAGAGTTGAACTGCACGTGCATGTACGAGAGCTGTATAACTCATCTTCGTCTAACCTAGGCCACGAACTTATCAATCACCTCTGCTGTGGGCAGTTTCTGGAGGTCCAAGATCCGTATGCTCCACGACCGCTGGACTAAGTGTGTAAGTGTAGGAGGGAACTATGTTGAAAAATAAATGTGCTAAATTATCTAAAATTGACTCCTTCTACCTTAGGCCACAAACTTATCAATCACCCCCGTAGTTTCATGTCGGCTGCAAAGTGCTTTGATGTCCTGAGGTCCTGCAAGGTATCACATAAATGCAAGTTATTTCTTTCTTGAGGGAAGTCTTACTGTAGGAACTCATCAATAATTACAGAAGGAGCACATGAAAGGATTAGCATGAATTTTATTTTGTGGATGGAGGGGGAGGGGCACAGGACCATAATCAGGGAAATGGGACAGGATCCCAGTGAGAATGTTAGGAAACACCAGTTTAGACATGGCATATTAGAAACACAGTAAAATCTGTCTCTAACCTAAAATCTCAAACCCTCCAATGGTTACTGAAGTATTATTTTATTAATTTGTTCTCTTTAGGGCGATCAAGGAGACAAAGGGAAGAATGGAGAGGTTGGCCAAAAGGTGAGACTTGTGTAAGTTACACTTGGTTTTGCTGCCAAGTTTATGCTTTGTTAATGATCCTTATACATGCTCCATATGCTTCAGCAATCAGAACTTAAGTCATATCGGATCCAGTGCTGGAACCTCTGTTGAAGGTATGATTTGGATGAAAATATAAGTCTTCAGATTATTACATTTACAGACATGTAGACACTGCTGGAGTCATGGATAGTCAAGGTCAAAGTTGACTTTATTGTCATATGCATGAAGACATATGTTCACTGGTGCAATGAAAAACTTACTTGCAGCAGCATCATGGGCACAAAGTATCATATAAGTAGCATTCACAAGAAAAACGTATTAGATACATTTTCTTCAAGAACATCTTGCATGCCTATTACTTAACCCCTGGGTCCCCTCCGCCTTCTCGTTCTCCTATTGTCCACTCTCCTCTCCTATCAGATTCCTTCTTCTTTGGCCCACCTGGCTTCATCTATCACCTTCCAGCTAAACTCTTTCCCCTTCCCTTCCTAACCAAAATTATATACAGCAGTGACATGACTAAAAAATGTTTATAGTCCGTGCCCCGACCAAAAAGGCAACCATGCCTTGTGCCTTCTTTACTACCCTACCCACTGCGTTGCTACTTTCAGGGATCCATTGACTTGCACCCCAAAACCCCTCTGTATATTAGGACTCTGAAGGGTCCTGCCGTTGGCTGTATAACTTGTTGCGTAATGTACTGTGCTACTTCTGCAAAAAGGCTGTTTTGTGGTGTTTATGCCCCTTGTATGTATCCCTATGACAACAATAAAGTTGAACATGGATTTTAATTTTCTTGCATTTACTTTCCAAAATGCATTGCCTTAAATTTGATGGGATGAAATTCCATCTGTCTTCTTTCTGCTCAAATTTCTAACTGATCAACATCTTGCTCTATCCTTGGTCAGCCACCCTCACAGACTGTTGCATCTACCATCTTCTGTAGCTACCTTTGGGCAAGAGGGTGCGGAACATTGGTGCCACGCCACCAGAGTTGAGCAACATTATGGTCACATTGCACTAAGATTGATCTTTTTTGTTCTAATTGTGTTCTTGAAAAAATTATATTTAGTTTATGCTTTTCTTGTGAAAACTACTTATATGATACCTTGTACCTGTGATGGGGCTGCAAGTAAGTTTTTCATTGCACCGATGAACATATGTCCTTGTATATATGTCAATAAGCTCAACTTTGACCTTGACTATCCACAATCCAGCAGTTTCCATGTTGTCTATAGATGTAATAAACAGAAGACCTATACTTTCATCCAAATCATACCTGCAACAGTGGTCCCGGCCCTAGATCCTCTACGACTTAATCTTCTGGATCAGCCTACCAGGAAGAACATTGTCAAATGATTGTCTAAAGCCTTACTTAAATGTCATGAGAAGTAAGGATAACAGATATCCAGGTTCAAAAATAGGTTCAATAATTTCATTTAATAATTTATTTGTATTGCAGCTGTTAGGGAGTACTCTGGGGTTATGCGAATATAGCAGATATTAATTTAAACAAGAAGTAGTCTTAAGTTCTTAAAGCAAATTGTAAATTGCAAGCAGTAAATTGAAATTAAAAGCACACCTTTGCAAATAAACTATACTATCTGTAGGAGGTATGATTTGCAAAATGGTGACTGTGAGATGTTTGCATATGAATCAGCTGAACGTTAAGACAATGGGGTTGTGTCAATTGGCCTGCATGAACCCAGGCAGCTATAGGTTTCATCTAGCTCTCCGTCGTCAGAAGTGTTTAGAATATCTATTCAAATTATTTTCTCCAAACAAGGGCATTTGAACCTTCAGAGGTGTCTTATCAATTACAACGTGCTTCCAGTGTAAGTATGTACCTCAAAGGAACCACTTGTTAACCCAAAGTATATTAAAGTAAACAATGACATTGTAATTATTGAAATTATATTGTTAACTTTGATCTTAAGGGTGGAAAGTGTGATGTACTTTTGGGTTTGTGAGCCTTTACTGAGTGTTTCTATGAGAATGCCTGCTTGTTGTGATGAATAAAGACTTGTATATAGTAGCTTCAGTGTCTCTGCAAACACCGTGACAAAAGCAGCAATGTTAATAGCAGTTCTGCTTTAATCTTTGTCAATACTTTAAATTAATCTTGAGGTTTTTTACTTGTCCCATTGAATATTCCTTGCACCTGAATCACTTTCATCAATCAGCCTTTATTTCCCATCCAGTCACATAACTTAGTTTCTTTTTTGTATCTGAATGGTTGAGTTGTATTGAGTTTATTAGTACAGTAGGCACATTTCTGTTAACTGAGGAAGTTGTTATTTTAGCTCTTTTTCAATTATCCAGGGCAAACGAGGACCCAAAGGAGATCGAGGGGAAAAGGTAAGATCCTGGACATTAACTAAACTCACTCATTGTATAGAATGAATGCAAGGCTGGTAGATACAAGAACTGTATAATAAGAATTGCATTCTTAATCTGAACTGGCTGAAGAACTTTGCACTAATTCACAGCAACTTCAAATTTTATTTACAGGGAGACAAAGGAGAATCTGGTGAATTGGGGCCACGTGGATTTGCGGTAAGAAAATATCATTTGTTTTGGTTTCAGATATATTACTCGTTTCTTACAGGGATAAAGTTTGTAGGTCCTTGTGGATATCGACAGCAACATATATTGGATAACCTATTAATTGCAGCAGTAGGCAGCAGACAGCAGATTTAGAGGTGTAACAGAAATCAGAGGCAGAAACATGGAATTCTGATTTAGGAAATGAATGTAACTGTAGATTAGCTGTCGTCAGGAAAATGGGATGAAGAGCAAAGTTGAAATGGACCTTTTCAGTCAGAGAAAGGAAGAGTACAACTCATGACATGATTCCACTGACAAAACTGAAGACAGAGATAGCAACTCATGCTGTCACATGTCATCAACATCTGATTTTCCAACAAGAAATCCCTGCAATTCTTGTTATATATTGCATCTGAATGTTCTGTAGCCTGTGAGCTGCTGGTCTGAATATTGGATGTTTGATTTTAAAACGTCCTTAAAGTTTTCTGATTTTTAAAACCATTTCCCTCACCGTATTCTTCAAATTTACCTCTTTGACAGGGACTTCCAGGACCGATAGGTTTGAAGGGAAATAAAGTAAGTGATTTGCTTAAGCTCGTGCTTGAATTATAGCGGTTTTAATCATGGCACTTAACTGAGATGCGATGCCTTAATTTTGTTCCATTTGCTTCACTGATAGGGAGATAGAGGCTTTCCAGGAGATCCAGCCAAAGGGGTAATTATTTCTTAATAATTTTTCTTTCTTCCTTTAATATATTTCTAATTCTCTGGAAAAAAAAGTTTTGGTCACCTGACCAAATTCTCCTTTTGTTGCTCCAGGTCTAATGGTGGTGCTTGAAGTGTTCTAAATATTTTTACCAAGTTATAGCTACGATGCAAATAAAAGAAGCGTTGGTAACACCATGTGGATTAAAATGTTGAAAACCATTAGGTAGTAATGCACAACATTTGGTATATGAAATCTTGCTGGCTGATTGCTTCAATCTAGTATACTCCAATGAGCCGTGATATGCAATACTTGCCCAATGAAAGTGAAAGTCTGGCTTCAGGAAAGCTTTGACAACCGTTTATCCACATCATCTGCCAGTCTAAAACTATTGAATGGCTGAGAATTAGAAAAACTCAGATTTTCAGAAATATATATAAAAAACTATTAATATAATAATTAAATAATTAAAATTGATTGAGAAATAATTATGTAATTTATCTACATTAAAGTTAATGTTTCAAAATGTTTAAATTAACTCAATTAATTAAGGAAACAAAGTTACTTGAATCTTATTCTTCTTTGAGTTTCTGCTCTCCATTTAAATGAATGGAGATTTTTAACTTGTTTCAGGACTAAGCTCTGCAGATGCTGGAAATCAAAGTAATACACACAAAATGCTGGAGGAACTCAGCAGGCCAGACAGCATCTATGAAAAAGAGTAAATAGTCACTGTTTTGGGCTGACACCCTTCATCATGACTGGAAAAAAGAGATGAAAATTGATCTCAGCCGGAAACATCGACTGTTTATTCTTTTCCATTGATGGTGCCTGGCCTGCTGAGTTCCTCCAGCATTTTGGGTATGTTACTTTGATTTCCAGCATCTGCAGATTTTCCCCTGTTTTTGTTTCAAGACTAACCTGGCACAGGTTTAGTGCCCAGATTTCCCAGAGATCTCTTGGGAAGAGAAGGAGAACACAGAGGGAGTGCAGTGAGTTCTACAAACTTAACTGCCTGTGGAGAATTAAGTAAAATTATGGTGCAAGGAACCTTGAGATTGACTGCAAATCTGGTTTATCCAAATTACTCATGATGAGCCAGGCTTCATTTAACAGTAAATAAGATTTAAAAAAACCAGCAGAATAAATAGAACAACCTAACAGAATATTCCCCCTAAAAGGAAAAAAAAATGATAAATGAATTGGCAGTTTTACCTGATCCATTTCTGACACCTCCCTCCCCTTTCTAGATCTTTCTGTCTCTGTCTCTGGAGACAGCTTATCTACTGATGTCTACTATAAGCCTACTGACTCTCACAGCTATCTGGACTATTCCTCTTCTCACTCTGTCTCTTGCAAAAACGCCATCCCCTACTCGCAATTCCTCCCTCTCCACCGCATCTGCTCTCAGGATGAGGCTTTTCATTCTAGGACGAGGGAGATATCTTCCTTTTTTAAAGAAACGGGCTTCCCTTCCTCCACTATCAACTCTGCTCTTAAACGCATCTCCCCCATTTCACGTACATCTGCTCTCACTCCATCCTCCCGCCACCCCACTAGGAATTGGGTTCCCCTGGTCCTCACCTACCACCCCACCAGCCTCCGGGTCCAACATATTATTCTCCGTAACTTCCGCCACCTCCAACGGGATCCCACCACTAAGCACATCTTTCCCTCCCCCCCACTGCATTCCGCAAGGATCGCTCCCTACGCGACTCCCTTGTCCATTCGTCCCCCCCATCCCTCTCCACTGTTCTCCCTCCTGGCACTTATCCGTGTAAGCGGAACAAGTGCTACACATGCCCTTACACTTCCTCCCTTACCACCATTCAGGGCCCCAAACAGTCCTTCCAGGTGAGGCAACACTTCACCTGTGAGTCGGCTGGGGTGATATACTGCATCCGGTGCTCCCAATGTGGCCTTTTATATATTGGCGAGACCTGACGCAGACTGGGAGACCGCTTTACTGAACACCTACGCTCTGTCCGCCAGAGAAAGCAGGATCTCCCAGTGGCCACACATTTTAATTCCACATCCCATTCCCATTCTGACATGTCTATCCATGGCCTCCTCTACTGTAAAGATGAAGCCACACTCAGGTTGGAGGAACAACACCTTATATTCCGTCTGGGTAGCCTCCAACCTGATGGCATGAACATCGACTTCTCTAACTTCCGCTAGGCCCCACCTCCCCCTCGTACCCCATCTGTTACTTATTTTTATACACACATTCTTTCTCTCACTCTCCTTTTTCTCCCTCTGTCCCTCTGAATATACCCCTTGCCTATCCTCTGGGTCCCCCCCTCCTTGTCTTTCTTCCCGGACCTCCTGTCCCATGATCCTCTCGTATCCCCTTTTGCCTATCACCTGTCCAGCTCTTGGCTCCATCCCTCCCCCTCCTGTCTTCTCCTATCATTTTGGATCTCCCCCTCCCCCTCCAACTTTCAAATCCCTTACTCACTCTTCCTTCAGTTAGTCCTGACAAAGGGTCTCGGCCTGAAATGTCGACTGCACCTCTTCCTAGAGATGCTGCCTGGCCTGCTGCGTTCACTAGCAACTTTTATGTGTGTTGAATGAATTGGCAGTGTTCAGTTATCTACAAGGGGAAGGAATCAGGGGATCCAGGATCAAGAACAGTTACTATCCCTCAGCCATGAGGCTCGTGAACAAAAGGAGATAACTACACTCATCTATTGACCAGTGATCTCACTTTAAGAAGTCTTTATCTTGTTGTCTCATGTTCTCATTGTTTATTTATATTTGCACTTGCACGGTTTGTTGTCTCCTGTGCTCTCCTTTATCTTTCATTGATCCTGTTATAGTTGCTATTCTATCTATTTGCTGAGTTTGCCCACAGGGAAAAAAAATCCCAAGGTTGCATGAGGTGACATAAATGTATTCTGGTTTTAAAATTTATTTTGAACTTTGAAATAGTTAGCCCTCACCTTTTTAACCTCAATGGGTTTACTATGAAGTCTACTTGTGTTTATCTTCATTAGTCTACAGTTTAATTTTTATTCTCAATCCACTAGTCAGCACTAGACTGTCTCCTTCATTCACCTCAAACATGCCTGTATGATATAAGTGCCAGAATGTGTGAAAGTCTGTTACGGCTGAATGTTGAGATAAAAAATTGAGATGACCTTCTCTTTGAACTTGCTTCAGGACTAACACTCTGTGAACAAACAACAAATTTCACCACTTATGCTGGTGATATTAACCCTGATTTTAATTCATTTTCATTGGCTCTATTCGACACTTTCAGATATTTACATTCAAGCTAATAAGTGTCCACCCTGTGGCCACTAAGAATATTGCAGCAGAGAGGTTTGACAGGGGCCCGTAAGGAGTATACCCGTACTTCCGAATATTTCCTCATCTCTGTATGCAACGTTTGCTCTGAGTGCCAGGTGTTTTACCTGTGCTTTATCAAATGCATCATGTAGTTTTATATGAACTTTTCATTCTGTTGGCAGGAATGTTACCCCAGTTTGGTAAAGGAGTTAACTGATTCAGCTTTATTTTTATATTTGAAAATGTGCTTCAAATGTCCATTCACCCTTGAGAAAAATAAAAATGTTCTTTGAAACACTAATTTATTTATGGATTTTTAACTCCTTGTCCTTGGCCTCTAGTTTTATGCTAAATCCGTCAGCTGGCTAGTTTACATATGATTTTGTTATAAGACCATAAGACATAGGAGCTGAAGTCAGCCATTCAGCCTGTCGAGTCAGCCCCACCATTCAAACATGGGTTGATCCAATTCTTCCAGTCATCCCCACTCCCCTGCCTTCTCCCCATACCCTTTGATGCCTGGCTAATCAAGAACCTATCTATCTCTGCCTTAAATACACCCAATGACTTGGCCTCCACAGCCGCTCATGGCAACAAATTCCACAGATTTACCACCCTATGACTGAAGTAATTTCTCCGCATCTCAGTTCTAAAAGGACATCCTTCAATCCTGAAGTCATGCCCTCTTGTCCTGAACTCCCCTACCATGGGAAATAACTTTGCCATATCTAATCTGTTCAGGGCTTTTAACATTTGGAATGTTTCTATGAGATCCCCCCTCATTCTCCTGAGCTGTAGGAGATAAAGCCCAAGAGTTGCCAGATGTTCCTCATATGGTAATCCTTTCATTCCTGGAATCATTCTTGTGAATCTTCTCTGAACCCTCTCCAATGTCAGTATATCCTTTCTCACATAAGGAGTCCAAAACTGCATACAATACTCTAAGTGTGGTCTCACGAGTGACTTATAGAGCCTCAACATCACATCCCTGCTCTTATATTCTGTATCTCTAGAAATGATTGCCAACATTGTATTCGCCTTCTTCACAACCGACTCAACCTGGAGGTTAACCTTTAGGGTAGGCTGCACAAGGACTCCCAAGTCCCTTTGCATATTTGGATTTTGTATTCTCTACTCATCTAAATAATAGTCTGCCTGTTTATTTATTCCACCAAAGTGCATAACCATACACTTTCCAACATTGTATTTCACTTGCCACTTCTTTTCCCATTCCCCTGAACTATCTAAGTCTCTGCAGGTTCTCTGTTTCCTCAACACTACCCTCTCCTCCACCTATCTTTGTATCATTGGCAAACTTAGCCACAAATCCATTAATTCCGTAGTCCAAATCATTGACATACATCACAAAAAGCAGCGGTCCCAACACCGTCCCCTGTGGAACTCTATTGGTAACCGGCAGCCAGCCAGAATAGGATCCCTTTATCCCACTCTCTGTTTTCTACTGATCAGCCAATGCTCCACCCAAGCTAGTAACTCCCCTGTAATTCCATGAGCTCTTATCTTGCTAAGCAGCCTCATGTGCAGCACCTTGTCATAGACCTCCTGAAAATCCAAGTACACCACATCTACTGCATCTCCTTTGTCTACCCTGCTTGTAGTTTCCTCAAAAAATAAGCAGTAGGTTAGTCAGGCAGGATTTTCCTTTCATGAAACCATGCTGGCTTTGGCCTATGTGCCTCCAGGTACTCCATAATCTCATCCTAACAATTGATTCCAACAACTTCCCAACCACTGATGCCAGGCTAACAGGTCTATAGATTCCTTTCAGTTGCCTCCCACCCTTCTTAAATAGCGAAGTAACATTTGCAATTTTCCAATCATCCGGTATCAATAAATACCATGTCTGGTATAGTGTAGTTATCTGGTATCTGGTATAGTAATCAATGCCTCTTTTTAAAAGCACTTTTGAATATCTCTTAAAATTCTTGTGCATGTTGAGAGAATAGATTCATTTAATCAGCAATAGGAAAAATTAAAGTATAAATATAAATGTTTCAATTCTTTCTTTTATTCATCTTAGATAGTGGGGCCCACTGGGAATAAAGGAGCTCGGGTAAGTGTTTAGTTCTTTGCACCAAGTCTTGAAATTATCCAATTGGTTTATGACATAATTTGTTGAAAAGAAAATTTCTCTTTTATTGATAATTTGTGTCCACATAAGCAAATTCTGATTGAATGCCATATGACAAATCAGATTAATGTGTGGTTGTCATATTCTTAGAAACTTCACCCTGTCAAACATCAAACTAATAACTTAAATTGGTTAAAGGAAATGAAAATTAAATGTTACTTCCTCATATTATTTCTTCAAGAAAATATCTTTAGTGTTACTTGGAGAGTTTACAATTCATGAGACAAAAATAATTTCAGGAACAGTTTAAAATGTTGGTCTCTCCTTTCACTACTTTGTTAGTGAAATCAAACAAATTATGCTGAAGGTAGTAATATGATTATTCTTCAAGGTAGTAATATGACTATTCTTCAGACCTGTCCACTTAAGGTAAAAACATTCCTGTTAACATATCCATCACTCATGGGAGGTGGTTGTCAATTTTTCTGTTCTCAGGAGCTTGTTGTTTGTCAATGTTACATATCCCCATCATGGATCTTGACAAGTCACAAGGTGAAAGGGACCTCCACCTTATATGTACCACTTATAAGTAAATCAAAGTAAGCTAAGTTATAAATAGACACTGTTACTTATGCAAAGTTGAGCCATGTCACCTTTATCAATGTCATAAATGATACAGTAGTTTGAGTATGATAAATATTTATTCTGTGGTGAAACCAGTTGCTAACGTGAGAATAGGATTGTGTGGTGCAGAAAGTCTTTCATTACCAGCTCTTTTCAAGAAAAATATAGTAAGTTTCATAGTCAGTGGCTTTCTCCATACCTGTATACCACTTTGATTATTATTAAACCAAACACTATTAATTCTGATTCAAGCATTTGATTGGATGCATTCTCTTTTTGACAGGGAGATATTGGACCACCTGGACCTGTGGGACCCAAAGGCAATCAAGGGATCCAAGGGATTAAAGGTGAAAAGGTACTAGTTAAATTTTCCCAATGGCACAATGAGCTTTACACATGAATTATACACTTCTAAAATTCAATCTAGTTGAAAAACAATGGCACATCATTTAACATAGCTCATCAGGCCACATGTAATGCAAATTGGCTAAACTGAGAGTAAATTTTAGGCCCTGTTTACTTAGAGATACAAGGAAACCATGTGAATGGGATGGAGGCTGAAACGCTCCTTTAATTAACAGTCAGCTGATAATTCTTCACATTCATTCCTATTCTTCATCATTTTTTGATCTGATTCAAATTGCAGCATTATTAACAAGCAGATAGCAGATAAGTGACTCTACTTGCAACGTTGACATTCAAATTTGTGCCAGATGAATTCTGCTCATGGGTCTTAAAGGATACAAGCATTTGTAGGCTGCAGTGAGATGCCTGGTTAGTGCCTATAACTGGAGAGATAACTTCAAAAATTTTGTCTGTTCTAATAACTTGAAACTTTTCATCACTTGCAACTAATGGGAGAATAAGAAGCTTAAGACCTTAAATTTATTGTCAGCCTCTATTGTGGGTAATTATATCATTAACTAATACTCAGTAAAGGGGCAAAGGATTGATTTGGGCAAGTTAAGAATACCACTCTCTGGATGCACATCAGAGTAAACCACGGCTACTCAGCCTGTGTTTCCAGAGGTGTACTTGCTGTCAAGCTTCCCCTCTTGTCTTCAACACCCAACATCCATACCCACTTGAAATATTGTACTTAATAGTGCTTTACAAAAACCTTCTACTCTAAAGCATTCACTCTCCAGGAAAGGCTACCTTTTTGTTTGAAACTGTGATAAATTTATCTTTAAAGGGAAGCCCAGGATATGGAATTCCAGGTCAACCTGGCCCCAAAGGAGAACCAGGTGAAAGGGTGAGTAACAGAGAGTTTTCGATCATGGAGTTTATCTCTGACAGTAATGGGATGTATGCCTTTGAATGTGTTTTCTAATCTGTCATTTGATTGTCATCTTCCATATCTTGTATTAAGAGGTTAGCATTTAATAACCAATTAAATGTATCTGATACATGGTAGGGAGATGACTCCTTAAGATGCATGTGCCAATTATGTCTGACTTTGAATAAATGTCCCACCTTAGCTCACTGATGAAGGGCCTTGGCTGGAAATGTTGACTGATTATTCCCTCCAGAGATGTTGCCTGACTCTGAGTTCTTCCAGCATTTTGTGTGTGTCGCTCAAGACTAACACCATCTGTACAATATCTTGTGTTCACCTTAGCTCACTTTATCCTTGAAATGAGAATGGGCTCTCACAATAGAATTTCCAGTGAACATTTCCCTTTCCAACAGAATTTAACAAAGCAGTGGTTAGACTGCACTTGGAGTATTGTTTGTAGTTCAGACCACCATGCTATTAGAAGGATGTGGTTATGGCAGAGAGGTTGCATAAGGATATTTACCAGGATGTTGCCTGGATTAGAAGACTTTAGTTATGCAGAGACATAAGATACACTAGGTTTGTTTTGCCTAGAGCTAATGAGGTGCAGGGGTAACTTGATAGAGGTATGAAAAATTATAAGAGGCATAGATAAGTTAGATCCAGTGGAAGGGATACCTAATACCTGAGCGTATAGGTGAGAGGAAGGGGGTTTTAAAGGGATTTTATGGGATAGTTTTAATTTTAGAGAGTGGTTAATATCTGGAAGACATGGCTAGAGGATCTTCTGGAGTCACTGATACAATTATTATGTTGCAGAGACATTTGGTCAGGCCCTTAAACATGCAAGGCATAGGAGGATATGGACCTAATGCAGGCAAATGAGATTTGAGTAGTTGAACAAAAGGTTAGCATGAACTTGAAGACCAAAGGACCCATTTTTGTGCTATACAATTCTATAGCTCTATGCCTCTATAATCATGCGCACTTATTGCCATCTACTTAATTCATATTTATGGAGTATTGTGAGATTCCTTTAGTCCAGTCATTTGGTTGTCTTGCCTGGAGAATGGAACTTTCACAGACTGAAGCAAATGCTCTTAATTTGAAGTTGATGTTTTTATTGTTTCTCCAGCACCATCATACATGACTTCCAAAGACTTGATAATAACGATGGCACATAAGAATTAATTTGGTCTTAGTAACTGTCTGCTCTTTGATGTTTGAGTGGGAAGTTGCTTATGTGTCACCAAACAACTGTTTCTGAAAGAAGAATTGCAAAACACTATGTAATAATATTTCCCATTTGGAATTTAAAGCATAATGAGAAATGTTGCCATCAAGTTTCTGACAAATGACATTCAAATATAATTAGTATTAGGACTAGTCATGACAATATCTTCTGACTCTATTATCCCACTCAGTTCTGAGGAGTTGTGATGTATATTAACGGAATGACAGCTGGTGTTGAATCTTCCCCTTGTTCACTTTATTTAACGGAGCCGTGAAGAGTGCTCCGTCATTTTCTGACTCCACAAAATGCAAACTTCGATAGACTCTTGTGCCTTTACAGTGTGGAATTCAGGAATTTCCAATTGCTATGAATAGATTTCCATCAGGAAATATTGCAGGTGCCACTTTATCACTTATTTGTCCAAATTTGATGCTGTTGCCACAGTGGTTTCAAATTAAACAGTGCCTCAGCTCATCTGCTGTTGAAATTCACTTTGATTGCTTTGTGACTTCTAGGCCTAAGAACTCAGCTCCTAGGCAACTCTCCACCTTTCTTCCCGCATAAACTTGAGCTCATTCAAATCTCTGCTTCTCATTCACAAGTCCTGTTCACCCAGCATCCCTTGACTTATGGATCTGCACTGGAATCCAGTTCAGCAATGTCTCAAATTTAAATTCTTACTCTCAAAGGTCCAATTTAGTGTCAGAGGAATGTACGTAATGTACATCCTGAAATGCTTTTTTCTTCGCAACCATCCATGAAAACAGAGGAGTGCCCCAAGAAATGAACAACAGTTAAATGTTAGAACCCCAAAGTACCCCCCAGCTCCCCCCTCCCTCCTGCGTGTAAGCAGCAGCAAGCAACAATCCCCCCTCCCCCCACCGGCAAAAAAAAGCATTGGCACCTGCCACCGAGCACTCAAGTGTGAGCAAATC
Organism: Mobula hypostoma; assembly: GCF_963921235.1. Classification (NCBI taxonomy): domain Eukaryota; kingdom Metazoa; phylum Chordata; class Chondrichthyes; order Myliobatiformes; family Myliobatidae; genus Mobula; species Mobula hypostoma. The sequence continues at coordinate 59,022,204 of NC_086116.1, read as the reverse complement.
AATAGCAAAGACACAGACTTGCAGTTACCCCAAAGACTTTGTGTTTCACCCGGTATACAACATACCACAGGCTCTCTCTCTCATTTTCAAATGTCCTTGATCTCACTCCTCCTTAGCAGAAACCTCACGAAACATCTCTGATTTTCATCACTCTGTCATTAGCAGCTGAGCCCTAGGGGAAGAAGGAATTCTCCCCTTAAACCTTCTATAGGCTGATCCTTACAACTATTAAGCTTTGAGCTGCCTGCATGAATGCCTCTTTATGTGGTTCAGTGTTGTCAACATTCTTAGAATCATAGAGAAGTACAGCACAGAACCAGGCCCTTTGGCCCATCTAGTCTGTGCTGAACCACTTAAACTGCCTACTCCCATTGACCTGCACTGGGGCCATAGCTCTCTATACGCCTCCCATCCATATAGAGTGATGCTAGAAAGTTTGTAAACCCTGTAGAATTTTCTGTATTCCTGCATAAGTACAACCTAAAATGTGATCAAAGGAAATTATACAGGGTTCACAAACTTTCTAGCACCACTGTATCTATCCAAACTTCTCTTAAACAGTGTATGCGCCGCTTATGCTGGCAGCTCGTTCCGCACTCTCAGGATCCTTTGAGTGAAGAAATTTCCCCTCATTTACCTCTTAAATGTTCCCCTTTCACCCTTAACCCATGGCCTTTAGTTGTAGTCCCGCCCAACCTCGTGGGCTATCAGATGCTTTACACCTAATATGGTGAAGAGAACACTATCCCAATAGGCATATGTTTATAACCGTGCTACTGACTACTACTTAATACTCTGCATCATAACTTATCACATGTTGTAGGTAAAATTGTGTCACAAGTTTTAAAAGTCACGAATTGCACAATTTTCTAATGGACCTTTCATTTCTGTTATTTCAACAGGGGAATGTTGGCTTATCAGGGAGACCGGGAGAAAAGGCAAGATCAAATTGTGCTGTTCATACTTAATGAGACACTGCTTTCTACTCTGCCAACAACAGCAGTAAATGGCAAATAAAAACTGAAGATGTTTTGTTTGGATAGGGTGAAATTGGCATGGTTGGCAAAGAGGGGAGTCCCGGTGCTCCAGGAAACCCAGGCCCTATCGGATTAAGAGGTAAAGATGTAAGTAAAACTTAAAGGCTATATATGAGCTGTTGTGATGGGCTGTGTCTGTCAAGGATCGACTTTTAAACAGGAATAAAAATTAAAAAGTACTGGAAGCAGCAGGCCAGGCAACATTTGTTGAAAGAGAAGCAGAGTGAATGTTTGGGTCAAAGACCCTATATTAAAGCTGGGAAAGAGGGAAACCAAGTTAGTCTAAAGTTGAAAGAGGTGGAGACAGCGATGATGGATACGTCAAAGGGAATATCTCTGAAAGAATGAGGCCAGTGTGACTGTTGCTATAACTTGCATACATCATCCTATGCTATTGAAAAATTAATTTGCACTTCTTTTATACTTTGTCCTGCCTTGGAAAACAGCCCTCCCACACTTTGATTCTTACTTGTTCCTTTACGAGGCATATAGATCCCAAGTGAAAACCACTGAGCCAAAAAGACAATGGGGATGTATGGTTCCTCAGGTGCAGGTAAACAAAAAATTCCCGTTGTAGCACTAGAGTATCAGTATGGAGTTCTGCGCTCAACCCTCTCAAGTGCGACTTTAACCTACAAACATTTAATTCAGACAAGAGACTGCAGCATCAGAGATACAGCAGATACCACAGTTTGGTAAGGGGGAGAATGAAAAATTAGAGGACGATGTAAAGATATTAAGCAATGACAAAACGCTTCCTTAGAGAGGTCACTGGGAAGGAAAAGCAGAGCCAATAATACCACCATGTTTCTCTCTGATTCAAGTGAATCAGAATCAGGTTTGTTATCATGTCATGAAATGTATTGTTTTGTGGCAACAGTACAAAGCAAGACATAAAAAGTTACTATAAGTGGCAAAAATACATTACTGAATATTACAAAAGACAGAAATACTGAAGTAGTGTTTGGACCATTTGGAAATCTGCTGGTGGAGGGGAAGAAGCTATTCCTAAAATGTTGTGGGTCTTCAGGCTCCTGTACCTCCTCCCTGATGGTGCTGATGAGAGAATGGCATGTCCCAGTTGGTGAGGGTCCTTAATAATGGTATGGAATAAGTGGTGTGTAACACCAGTGTCGATCTTTTCACTGTGTTAGCAACAGTTGAGCGAAATACCTTTTGAAGATTTTGTTTCCCTGCATGTAAGGATAGTCTGCTGTTTTCTCTTCATTGGGCTTGCTCTACGAAGCCACCCAGGATTGTCCTTTATTTAAGAGTAGTGGAGGTAGGCCTGTACCTGTGCCTCCTCATTGCCTCTCAGAACATTTGGTGCATAATGATAGAAGATTAAATTCTGGAGTAATTAGAGGCAAATGTTTTTGAAATAAATATGATGATTCTGGTGACTTGTTACAGTAGCCGGAGAGTATTGTTTAATCTGTATGTCTTGTTCTTAACAGGGAACAAAAGGTCAAAAAGGTGACTCAGGCAAGGTACAGCCACCCAGCTAATGTGATTTCATTGTTGAGAATGATGCTATACGTACGTTAACATTTTGCTAATGATTTGATCCCATTGCCAAATCACTGTTCAGTTACTGATTTATTTTCTAATTAGGGTGAAATTGGTCCTCCAGGTTTCACAGGGGAGCGTGGACTGCGGGTGAGAATGAAATCACTTTGATATACTCTACTAATTGCTCTGTGTGGGAGCTGCCTGAATTTCTCTTGACTGAAACAGTCATTGAATGGCAATCGCATCCTATAGCTGCTGGAGAAATTGACATCTAACAGCTCTGCAAGCATAAAATACAATAGACTCGAAAATTATATTAAGTACAGATTTGGATACCCTCTGAAGTAATTGAATTATGAACATAAGTAAACTGTCAGATAAACAAGAAGTCAAACCAGGATAGGATTGCTAGGGCCCTGGGAATATTCTGGATAAAGGGACCTAGGAATACAGGTACATAATTCACTGGAAGTGGTGTCATAGGTAAACAGGGTGGAGAAAATGGAATTTTGCACTAAGGATAAAAGTTGGGACATTATGCTGCAGTTTTACAAGACATTGGTGAGCTACAATGAAAAACTTTGCTCTGCATGCGATCCATTTCAATCCATCATTGCATTATGACAGTACAATAAAGGGCATCTTTTCTGGATGGCTGCATCCTGAAAAGTGGTGTTCTGCAGAGGTCAATGTTGGGACCGCTTCTTTCACATTGTATGTCGATGATTTGGATGACCGAGTTGATGTCTTTATGGCCAAGTTTGCAATGATATGAAGATAAGTAGAGGGGCATGTGGTGTTGCAGAAGGACCACATTAGATTAGAAAAATGTGCAAAATGTGCAAAGAAGTGGCAGATGGAATATAGTTGTTGAGAAGTGTATGGTCATGCACATTGGTAGAAGAATTAAAGGTATAATGATCTTCTAAATGAGGAGAAAATTCAGAAATCAAAGGTGCAAAGGGAATTGGGAGTCCTTGTGCAGGATTCCATAAAGGTTAACTTGCAAGTTCAGTCAGTAGTAAGGAAGGCAAATGCAATGTTAGCATTCATTTTGAGAGAACTAGAGTATGAAAGCAAGAATATAATGCTGAGGCTTTATATGGCATTGGTCAGAGCACCCTTGGTGTATTATAAGTAGTTTAGACCCCCTCATCTAAGAAAAGATGTGCTGGCATTGGAGAGATTCAAGAGGTTCATGAGAATTATTCTGGGAATGAAAGAGTTAACACGTGAGGAACGCCTGATGGTTTTGAGGCTGTGCTCATTGAAGTTTTGAAGAATGCAGGGCGATCTCATTGAAACCTATTGAATATTGAAAGGCCTAGATAGAGTAGATGTGAAGAGGATCTTCACATGAAGAGTGGGGGAGCTTAGGACCAGAGGGCACAGCCTTAGAATAAAGGGACATCCTTTTAGGACTGAGATGAAAAGTAATTTCTCTAGCCAGAGGGTGGTGAATTGTGGAATTCACTGCCACAGACGGCTGCAGAGCCATTGGGTACATTTGCAGTGGAGGTTGATAGGTTCTTGATTAGTAAGGACATCACAGGTTATGGGGAGAAGGCAGAAAAATAGGGTTGAGAGGGATAATAAGTCAGACATGATGGAATGGTGGAGCAGACTTGATGAGCTAAAAGGCCTAATTCAGCTTCTATGTTTTTGTTGAGTTCTGTTCATTTGGACTATGTAAGTATTTAGTATGCATGCACACTCTCCCTGTTGTGCGCATGCATGCACACAGTCATGTAGCATAGACAGGGATGAGGAGAGTGCAGCTAAGGACCCAACAGAGTTGTTGAACCATGGCACAGACAGTGCAGAACAGAGTGTAGTTGAGAACTCAACAGACTTGCCTGAACAGAAATTACCACAAGTGCAAAGACAACATGGAAGTTTCAGTCTTAAAACAGGACAAACTGTGAGATTTGTGGACCAAAATGCTGGTTTTTCATACAAAACTGAATTCCTAGGACGAACAGGCAAAGCCACTGAAAGAAACAAAAGTTGGTGCAACTTGAATTATCTCGAACCAGTCACAGTCACTGGCACTGTAGGGTCAATCGACATGTCAAATGTAGACAGACTTCATATTGAATCAAGTATAGATCAAGCAGACATCTGAAAAATATCAAGATGAAGGTGTCCTAGTAACTAAAGAGGTGCCGCTTGAATCTGCAAAATAGGATAAAATCGGAAGTTGGAGAAATAATGGAGTGTTTGAGGAAGCTAGAGACATTCGTCAAAGGATAGTGTCTACAAGATCAGTGTTCACCCTGAAAGAAATCCCGACAGGAATTATACCAAAACCACATCTGGTGGCTAGAGGTTTTGAGGAACTGAACATAGAAGAACTCCAAAAAGACTTGCCAACATGTGCATCAGAGTTTCTCTGGCTACTTCTCTCAGTGATATGTCAAAAGCATCGGCAACCCCATTGCATGGATTTAAACCTGCATTCTTACAGGGAATGGAGCTATTACATTAAATCCCTCCTGAAGCCAGAAGTGGAGGAACACTATGGAAACTCAATAGAGTCTATGTAGGGTCTATCTACTGGTATAAAACAGTCAAGGAAATAATGTTGAAAACAGTTGGAAAGATGTCACAAGTGGATCCAGTTGTTTTTGCTGGCAAGATTCAGGGTATCATGTGATTGGAATACTTGCCTGTCACATAGATGACTTCATATGGGGAGTCTCACAAAACTTTGCCACAACAGTTATCCCTCAGCTAAAGTCAGCTTTTCAGGTTGGATGGAAGGAATGTTTCAGATTCTGCTATGTAGGGATTGATAGACATCCTTGCTGTTGATGGAACAGTACAACTGCACCAAGAAAGCTACATCAGGAATCTTCAGACAATCTGCATGGAATCCTCACGTGCCACACAATGGGATGCATCCCCCAGTGAAGTTGAAGTGGAGCAACTTAGGTCAAAGATAGGTCAGATTCTATGAGTGGCAAGGCAGAGCAGACCTGACATCATGTTTGATGCCTACAACTTGACATCCAGCACAAAAAAATGTCAGAATACAAACTTTACATAAGGCAGACAAGATAGTGTGCAGAATTCAATCTCAAGAAGGTTCAACAGCTTGGAAGAGAGAGCTCACTGAGACTTGTTGTCTTCAACGATGCCTCACTTGGAAATCTTGTAAATCTCCCTGATGGACCCACTCAAAGGGGGAAATTTCATTGAGGGAAGAGGGAAGATTTTCACCTCTCTATTGGCAATCATAAACGACCAAAGAGTTGTATGGAGTAGGCTGGCAGGAAAAACCCTTACAATGTCTGAAGGTATTGACAATGTAGGTTCAATGTCCATTTAGAAATCACATGGTAGAGGGAAGAAGCTGTCTCTGAATTGCTGAGTGTGCACCTTCAGGCTTCTGTAGCTCCTTTGCAGAGAAAGTAATTGAGGCAACACAAAAATGATATTTAAAGACATTTGGGCAGGTACATAATAGGATTAGTTTAGAGCAGAGGTTCCCAACCTTAGGTCCATGGACCCTTCGGCTAATGATAGGGGTCCAGGGCATAAAAAAGACTGGGAACCCCTGGTTTAGAGGGACATGGCTAAATGTGGGCAATGAAACTAGCTTAGGTTGGTACCTTGTTCAGCATGAATGTCTTGATCTGTATTATTCTGTAACTTCTAGGCTCTAAGGATGCTTAGCATACTAGGCCAACTGTACTATTGAATAAGATCATGTCTGTGCTGCATTTTACCTGCTCCTTTAATAAGCATTAATTTCAAGTAAGTTTTTTTCATTGCACCTGTGCATATGGGTACAGCATTTGTGCACGAGACAAACGTGACATTGTTGTTAAAGAATAGATCAGGTCTATCTACTCCCCTTTGGTTTTATCTCTGTTTTCATACACAAACCAAATAAATCCAGAAAGTTCTGCTTCATAGCTCCTACAAGAATGATTCATATTATGCATCACTCCCAGAAGAGAACTATATTGATTCTACACTTGTATTAAGAAACAACACAAATCAGAATTCAAAGTCCTTCAATAACCAAGGCCCCACTTGATTTTGCACTATTTAGGACATCATGTGAAATTTGAATCAAATAGTGCGGAAATAAGTTCTTTGGACCTCCAACTCTACGTTGACCACTAGCCAGCCATTTACATGAACCTACACCAATCCCACTTTATTCTGCCCCAATCCCATATTTTACCACTCACCGACACACAAGGAGCAATTTTCAAAGACCAACTAACATCTCGTTAATGTGAGAGGAAACTGGAATATCTGGGGAGAAACCCATGTAGTCATAAGGATGATAGGCAACCTCCACACAAGAGTACCAGAGGTCAGTGTTGAATCTGGATCATTGGAGCTGTGCCACAGTGCTGCTCAGTTTCACACGAACCATTAGAGTCTATGTGATGACATGCCCCATCATTGTAGTTAGGTATGGGATTGAGAATTTAGACCCAGAAATGACAAGGAATTGGAGATAAATATCTCAATTAGGATAGTGTGTAACTATGAGAAGATGGTAATTCCATTCAGTAGGTAGGTCCAATTGCCTTTCCAGATGGTGGAGTGATGAATGTGGAGATGTCATCAAGGAAGTCTTGGCAGGATGCTGGACGCTAGCAGTAGGACCGAGTTCTGAAAGTTTGTATCTCTTTTCTCTGATACCAGTTGTGGTAGTGGGGTGTGGCAGGAAGCACTAGTGGAAGAAGACAGTCACATTTCATTCAGCCATGAGTGTGTAGGTGTTATTGGCAGTTTAGAAATCAGTCAAACCTTAGATGTGTCAAACCAGTGAAGTAAATATTAATAGAGAACAGGGCAACAATGTAAATAAAACAGAATTTCTTTTCTCATGTGCTCTCGAATTATCTGAAAGGGTCCACTGGGTTTACCTGGCCGGCCTGGAGAAAAAGGGCTTAAAGGAGATACTGGAGACGCAGGAGCAATGGCAAGTACCCCAAAGAAATATATGCTGTTTTTTTTGTGATTGCCGGAAAATAGAATATCTATTCCTGGAATAACTTAAGAGTGCTTGGTTTCCAACTAGCAGGCCTAAACCTAGCACCAAAAAAAATCTCATCACATGAACCCTCTTATTTGACTGGAAAGTTTTTGAGATCTATCAATGGCACCTTAACTACAACTTTATAACAATATTTCCCCTGTACATAGGTGACACTTCCGGTAGCAAAATTACAGAGGTTTTGAAGAATCCATTAAGAGGTATCAGAAAAAAGGACTCTGATTACACTGGGTTATGAATGGAAAAATAAAGGAATTTGAGAGGATAAGCAACTGAAGTCCAGAGACTACGTACTCTGTCGGGACTTGCAGCATTTCTATACACTGTGCCAGTCAATTTTATCTAAAACCCAATTATTTATAGCCAAAGTGCATACGTAATGTGTGATGTAGGATCCAGCTGCTTCATGGTATGACCCATGTACCTACAGTGATTGCAGGGCATGTTCAGTGTGAATTGGTGTGAAGTTCGTAGTTGATACTACTGCCCTTTGCAGGACTGTGTGTGCAAGATCTCATCTACTGTACTGAGTATCTTGGTATCATAGTACAGAGAACATAGAACAGTACAGCACAGGAATAAGTCTTTCAGGCCACAATATTGTGCTGAACCAATTAAATTAGTCATCAACTAAGCTAATCTCTTCTGCCTACGTAATGCCCATATTCTTCCATTTTCCTCACATTCATGTGACTATCTAAATGAGTCTTAAACATCCCTAATGTATCTATCTCTAACACTACCCCAGGCAGCACATTCCAGGCACCCATCATCTGTGTAAAAAAAACTGCCCCTCACGTTTCCTTTGAAGTGAACCTTAAATGCATGCCTCTGGTATTAGACGCTTTAACCATGGGGAAACTCCTTGTTCTGTTTGATATGCCATCTCGATATGATGTTTGAGCTGCTTTATTTGGGTAATCATACCAATCATAGAAAATTTGCATGGTAGAAAGAGGCTATTTGGCACAGGTCCTGCAAGTCACAGCTCTTAAAGTATACATCACAGTGCTGATTAACAAGATGAGTATCTCTTCACATTTTCATCTAGTAATTTCCAACTCCAATCACTATGTGAAAAAATTGTTTTCCTCATCTCTCCACTAATCCTTCTCTGGTGTTCATGTTGGCTCTGGCACTTTGTAACATAATGTGAAAATGTGTAAACGTGGTTGGGGCGGCCAAGGACTTAGACAAGATGATAAGGTGAGCTGAGTGTCCTATGATGATGGATTCTGTGATTAAGAAATTTGCAAATAATAGTCAGAAAAGCAATTTGAGAAAATGATTCTGCTGCCTTGCTGCTTGATGAACATTGTGAGCAGATGTGGTCAAATTATACACTCCCTTTCTACAATTTTGTGAGTATTAATTTGGCTGGTAAGAAATTGTGATTTTGGCAGCAAGTGAAATAATGATATGAAATCCAAGAGCATACCCATGTAAAATATCTCATTAGCAGCTAAACCTTAAATATCATTGAGTGCAAAAGCAAATGTATTTTGGATTCTGATCAATAACTCTTCCTTCCTCTTTCAGGGAGTAATTGGCCCAAAGGGAACAAAAGGCGAGAAAGTATGTTTTTGAAATATTATTTCCTTCTGTATCAAATATAAATTTGAGCTATTGAAGATAATTTAAGGAAGATTCTTAATTGTGCACCAATTGTGATCTGTATCATTTCAGGGGAAGCCAGGTCTCCCTGGGCAACCAGGGTTAACTGTAAGTACTTTTATCAAATACATTTTATAGATTACATATGCATGTTGGGGCCTCACAACAGCCTGAGTGATGGTGTCACAATGTCTCTGTGATTAAATTTCTATACTTGAATTGGATGATGTGAAATCAGAAACCTGACATTCACCTGCAGGGCAATGTTAAAAGAATGATCATTTAGTGGGTTTTGGTCCCTTAACTGCAAAAAATCTCAGATTAATTTCAAGAACTACTGGTACAGCCCGGCAGCTATTATAAACAGTTTTGGTCCTGTACTGTATAGCAATCCCAAGGAGATTCATCATACTGAGTCCTGAGTCAAATGAGTTGTTCTATTAGAGAGACTAAGTAGTTCAGCTGTGTATTCCTTTGAGTTAGAAGGTTAAGGGTTGGTCTTGGGAATCGACAGGGTCTATATTGAGATCTTTCACTTGTGGGAGAGTCTTGATCCAGAATGGCACTGGTAGTTATTGGTGATGTTCTGTGGGCTGCAGACAATAGTTCCAAACATTCTTATAAAAATACCTCACAAAGTGTTGGAGGAAATCAGCAGGCCAGGCAGCATCTATGGAAAAAAGTACAGTCGACATTTTGGGCTGAAACGTCAACTTTACTTTTTTCCACAGATGCTCCCTGGCCTGCTGAGTTCCTCCAGCATTTTGTGTGCATTTCTCGGATTTCCAGCATCTGCAGATTTTATCTTGTTCATCATATAGTTAAATATGCTTTGAAGGCACTCACTGCAATCTGGAGCATGTAACTTACTCCTAAACAATGTACTTTTAAATCAACTTAATGATTCGACGCTTGTAAGCAGACAAATGTTCAAGGATCAGAAGGACGTAATAGCAATAATGAAGAAAACACAGCAGTGCCCATACTTCCTTAAGAGTTTGCAGAGATTTGCCATGACATCTAAAACTTTGACAAACTTCTATAGATGTGTAGCGGTGAGTATATTGACTGGTTGCATCACAACCTAGTATGCTCTTGAACAGAAAATCCTTCAGAAAGTAGTGAATATGGCCCAGTCCATCCCGGGTAAAGCCCTTCCAACCATTGAACACACCTACATGAAACACTGTTGCAGGAAAGCAGCATCCATCAACAGGGACCTCCACCACCCAGGATGTGCTCTTTTCTCACTGCTGCCATCAAGAAGAAGGTACAAGAGCCTCAGGACTCACACCACCAGGTTCAGAAACGTAATTCTGACAATAACATTTACTTTGAATTTTGAACAAAGGTACATATTTACAAGATGTTTAAAAACTGAAGTGTGTAGAACTTCCTTCTCTCAAAATCTGGGGAACTCACTTCTCCATTGAATGCTGGAGGCCAGATCACTTAAAATACTTAAGATGCAGATAGAGAGATATTGCAAGATTGAGAAATGAGGGGTTATAGGACTGGCATAGACGAGGAGTTGAGGCCAGCATAGATCAACAATGATTATATTCAGTGATGGGGCAGGCTTGAGTGCCTGGTGGCCTATGGTTGCTCCTGTTCTCTTGTGTATGTAGGTTGTACTCAACCATACCCCTCAGTTGCTATCTGAGCTGTTCTACTTGGAACATTATGGGTATGGTCCACTGCCATAACGTGTGTGTTCAGCAGATTTTATACTTTTATGAGGATATTTCCAAAACTAAGAAGATGAATTAACAAAAAAATGCCAAACTGGACTCTCTATACCCAAAAATATCAAACTGAGCAGCGAGAAAAGGTTTTTAAAATTATGAATGGATTGATAGAGTAAAAATAGAGGAAGTGCTTCCACAAATAGAAGATTTTAAGTTAGGAGAGGAAAATATAGCATCCCTAATAATCTATTATGGAATTTAGGAGTAACTTCTTCAAGCAGAGAACTCATGAGAATGTGAAACTCACTTACATGAGGAATTTGTTGCATTTTGGAAGGACAAATCAAGGTAGGATATACACAGTAAGTGGTAGGGCACTGAGGAGTGCGGAGGAACAAAGAGATCTGGGAGTTCAGATACATAATTCCCTGAAAGTGGCGTGACAGGTAGACAGGGTTGTAAAGAAGGCTTTTGGCATCCTGGCATTCATAAATCAAAGTACTGAGTATAGGAGTTGGGATGTTATGGGGAGGTTGTATAGGACATTGGTGAGGCCAAATTTGGAGTATTGTGTACAGTTCTGGTCACCTAACTATAGGAAGGATATCAATAAGATTGAAAGAGTGCAGAGAAGATTTACTAGGATGTTGCTGGATCTTCAGGAGTTAAGTTATAGGGAAAGATTGAACAGGTTAGGACTTTATTCCTTGGGGCATAGAAGAATGAGGGGTGATTTGATAGAGGTTTACAAAACTATGAGAGGTATAGACAGTAAATGTGAATAGGCTCTTTCCACTTAGATTAGGAGAGATAAATACGAGAGGACATGGCTTTAGGGTGAAAAGGGAAAGGTTTGGGGGAACATTAGGGGGAACTTCTTCACTCAGAGAGTGGTGGGAGTGTGGGACGTGGTAAATGTGAGCTCACTCTTACGTTTTAAGAATAAATTGGATAAGTACGTGGATGGGAGAGGTCTGGAGGGTTATGGACTGGATGCAGGTCAATGGGACTAGCAGAATAATGTTTCGACACAGTCTAGAAGGGCCGAATGGCCTGTTGTCTGTGCTGTAGTATTCTATGGTTCTATGAATAGCACAGTTCTCTCTGAATTGGATTTAAATTAATTCAGGAGGAAAACGAAAGAGAATGGTACTTTGATTAAATTTGATGGAGGGGAGTGGGAGGGACTGAGGTGAAGCATTATAAGCTGAGCATAATGAGCTATTTTTGTGTTGTAAATTCCATGTACTTCCATGGCATCTTCTGTTAGAATAGTTAGCCTGGAAGTGCCCATTTCCAGGTACTTTGTTGTGTCAAAAGGGCACTCCGAGGAGCTGTACTTAACATTGGACTTTATTGTATGCGTTTTGCAGTAGGAACCCACATAGATTCGTCTGCAGTTTTCAGGTCAATGATTGGGGCCGAATTAGCACAGGGTAGTCTGAAAAAAAATGACCTCTAGAATCTGTGATTAGTGTTTGGGGGAAGAACATGTGTTTGGCGGTTGTTGAGGGTGATACTGGGAAGAGGTCTAAAAGTTTGGAGATGGTGGAGTGGAGAGAGATCATTGGTTCTTGAAGGTCAGGGTTGAGAGAGATGTTGAACGATTTCAAGAGTGACACATACAATAATTATAATAAGCACTGAATTATCTTAATGTGGTCTTTATGCCTACATTTCCAGCAGCTATTTTGCAAATATTGCTAAATAGGGCAAACTCTAATATCTAAACCGTTCCTCTTACCTCTTCTAAGGACCCTGGCTCCCTTGTAGAATTCCAGTTATTTGGTATATGTTTTTGTCTTTGTTCTTAAATGTTTCATGTCCTTTAGTGATCAATTGCTTGGTTATCATTTTTATATTTCAGATCACTTCCCTGAATGGCAGCATTATCATCAAAGGTGATAAGGTAAAAGGAAAAAAATGTCTTTGAAGGCTGGGAGTATCATTACTCAATTCTGGGTACACCACATCTTCACATCCTGCATGATAGGAAATAGATGTTGCATTGTACATTGATTAAACAAGCTTAAGAAAGCAGGGGAAAGAATGGAAGTTCTGATGACTTGACATTATAGGAGGAAAATATCAAGAATCTACAGTTAAAGATGTGTCATCAACACAACATTAATAATATGACTGAGCAGATTCAGCATCGATTTACAAAAGAGAAATCAAAATGAAGATTTCTAATCGAGGCCATGAATTTTTGCATTTTCATAGGTCTTTCAAAATGCTTCACACAGGAGGTTGCTGACCAAAGCTGACACACGTGGAATTGGGTTAAGATACTAGCATGGATTAGGATTTCCGTGATAAATAGAAAAGAAAGGATGGGAATAAACAGGTTCTGCTCTAGTTGGTAGGCTTTGATTGGTGGGTACTCTAGGCATCAAGTGATTGAGTCCTAGCTATTTACAATCGATATCCATCATTTATCTGAGGGGTCCACATGTTTTAATCTTAGTTTATGAGATGAAACTAAATGGGAATGTGTGTAGTGATGAGAATATAAAGATGTCTCAAGGGGATTTGATGACTGTCAATATCAAATCAGCCATTAGTTAAAATGCTTTCCCAATGGAAGGAAATGTCTAGCAAGGGGAATAAGTACGGAGATTATTCAATAGAACGCATTTTAAATCATCGGCCATATTAATAATTAGCATCTCCACTCCACCATATTGGGTAACAACTTTGAGTTGCAGCAGATCAATTACGACTTGGTTAGCTGGAATATAAAACAACCCATTGGCACCTCCCAGCAATATGCAGCAGCTCATTTTCAAGGGTATCTCATCTACCACAGTGTAACATTTTTCCATTTCTCATAAGTGAATTTGAGACTAGATCCGAATTCAGAGCAATTTTATTCTCTGCTTGGAGATATTTGGTGAGATTTTAGTTTAGTCCCAAAAACTGGAGCAAATGTTATAGATATTCTTTATCAATTCTGCCTTTATTGTAAATTGACTAATTTTTATGTCATTGCATGACAAGGGTGATCGTGGGGAGTCGGGTGTTGTGGGAGTGAAAGGTGACCCTGGAACGGCTGGTCCTCCTGGGCCAAGGGTGAGTAGACTGCATCATTACTTGTGCAAAGTCTGATATTTGGCACACACATCGATCTGGGTTAGACCATAATACATGAGAGCAGAGTTAGACCATTTGGTCCATCAAGTCTGCTCCACCATTCAATCATGGCTGAGCCTTTTCTCACCTCCTCAATCCCATTTCTCGGCCTTCTCCCTGTAACTTTTGATGCTGTGTCCAATCAAGACCCTATCAAGCTCTGCCTTAAGTACACCCAGCGACCTGGCCTCTACAGCTGCCTGTGGTAACAAATTCCACAAATTCACCACCTTCTGGCTAAAGAAATTTCTATCTCTGTTTTAAACGGACGGCCCTCTATCCTGAGGCTGTGCCCTCTTGTCCTAGACTTCTCCACCGTGGGAAACATCCTTTCCACATCTACTCTGTCTAGGCCTTTCAACATTTGAAAGGTTTCAATGAGATCCACCCCCCCCCCATCCTTCTGAATTCCAGCAAGTACAAACCTAGAGCCATCAAAGGTTCATTGTATGATAACCCTTACATTCCTGGAATCATCCTTGTGAACCGCCTCTGGACCCTCTCCAATGCCAGCACATCTTTTCTTAGATGAGCCCAAAACTGTTCACAATACTCAAGGTGTGGCCTTACCAGTGCCTTATAAACCTCAGCATCACATCCCTGTTCTTTTTTTTATAGATCTCTTGAAACGAATGCTAACATTACATTTGCCTTCCTCATCACGGACTCAACTTGCAAGTTAAACTTTAGGGTGTTCTGCACCAGGACTCCCAAGTCCCTTTGTCTCTTAGATTTTTGGACTTTTTTCCCCATTTAGAAAATAGTCTGCACATTTATTTCTACTACCAAAGTGCATGACCATGCATTTTTCAACATTGGATTTCATTTGCCATTTTCTTGCCCATTCTCCTCATCTGTCTAAGTCCTTCTGCAGCCTACTTGTTGCTTCAACACTACCTGCCCTGCTCTTAGAATTCATCCAGTATTCCAAAAAGTGTGCATTAGTTTTTAGTCTGTTTAGTGTAAACACTATAGTAATTGTCTTGAGAAATTTTCATTTTTGGAATGTGACTATTGTAGGAAGGCCTTTTCTTGTCCTACTTAGTTACCTCTTAAAAAGCTGGTAGTAGATTTTTCCATGAACTCTAACAATCCAAGTTTGAACACATTCCCACAAGGCTGTTAGGTTAGGGAGTGCTAACGCAAGTGATGAAAGATCGTTACATTTCTAAACAGGGATGGTTTTTGACCTGAACGTGCAATGACGGTGATCCCAAATGACAGAGGTCATAAAAGCGGGAAGTGTTGGTAAAGAAGCGCTGTGAGTTGAAGCAGTGTATTTTGTAAATGGTACGCACTGCAGCGATATTGTGCTATTGTGGTTGGACTGAATGTTTAAATTGGCATAAGTCTTGTTTACATTGCCACCTTGTAAAGGACTGTGCTTTCTGAAAGGTGGAATCATAAATTTATACAGCACCAAAATAGCCCAGTTCTTCCATGTTGACCAAGGCACCTACCTGAGCTCATCCCTATGGCCCGTATCTCTCTAAACCTTTCCTATCCATTTACCTGTCTGACTGTCTTCCAAATGCTATAATTGTACACGCCTCTATCAGCTCCTCTGGCAGCTCATTCCATATATTCACCACCCTTTATGTGAAAAACATATCTCTCATGTTCCCTTTAAATCTTTTCCCTCTCACGTTAAAACAATGGTCTTTAGTTTTAGACCCCTTACCATAGGAAAGAGACTGTGACCACCCACTTTATAGTACCCCTTATGATTTTATGAAACCCTCAGCCTATCCAGTCTCTCCCTATAACCAAAGCTCTCCTGCTCCAGCAATATTCTTGTGATTTTTTTTCTTCTGTAGCCTCTCTAGATGTATCACACCATTCCTACAATATGGAGATCAGAGTTGTAACATGATGTCCTGACTCTGGCACTTACATCCCATCCATTGAGGGCAGGTGTGCAAAAACTCCATCACTATTTACCTGTATTGCACTTTCAAGAAACGATGTACTTGTACTCCAAGATCTCTGGTCCATAACACATCACAGGGATCTGTCATTTATTGTGTAAGTTCTATCCTGCTTTAACATTCCAATATGTAATTCAGTTAAATCCCATCTGCTATTCCTTTTTTTCCACTTTCTCAGTTGCTTACATCCTTCCGTAACATGAGACAACATTCACTGTCTACCGGCCCACAATTATCTATGAACTGATCCCTGCAGCACATTGCTGGTCAAGGCTTTCAATCTGAGAAGTAACCCTCTTCGATCACCATCTGACTCTTTCCACCAAACTAATTTTATATTCAATTGGCTGGCTCATCCTGAATGCCATGTGATCTAAACTTCCAGACCAGCCTACCAGATGCGACCTTTTCAAAGGCCTTGCTAAAAGCCTTCCAACTGCTCTGCTCTCATCAATCTGCTTGGTACCTCTTCAAAGAAAAATTAACATTCAAGTTTGTGAGACACAACTTCCCATGTCCAAAGCCATACTCACCAGCCCTGATCAGTCCTTACCTTTCCAGATGCAGATAGATCACATCTCCAGAATCCCCTCCAGGAACATACCCACAAATGATGTTAGGCTCAATAAGCTGAAATTCCCTAGCTTGTTTTCACAGCCCTTCAAAGGCACAACACTCATAACCCTCCCATCTTCTGGTAACCTCACTTATGGCTAACAAAGATATAATTATGTTTTCTGCCGGGGCCCCAGCAGTTTCTTCCCTTGATTTCCACAATGTCCTTGGATGCACTTGGTCAGACCCCAAAGTTATCTTTTTGCTCTTAATGTACTTAAAAAATCTATTAGAGTTTTCACTTATTTTACTTGTCAAGGATATCTCTTGTTCTTTTATTGTTTTCCTGATCTATTTCTTAAGTACACTTCTACACCGCTTATACTCAAGGGATTCACTTGATCCCAACTGCTTACACTTGAAATATCCCTTCTTTTTCCTTACCAAAGCCTTAAACATTCCTCATCAACCAGGGATTCCTTAATCTTAACAGTCTTGCCCTTCACTCTAACAGGGACGTATTTGCTCTGAACTCTCCCTATCTCATTTTTAAAAACCAACTGACATAGAAATGAAACTTCTACAACTAGAGTTACTGTGCTACAAAAACGCAGTGAGGGCCTATTGGATAGTGGATCTGGGATCCATATATGAATATCTCTCCCTAGCTCAGAGACAAGCTTTGATTGTATCCTTGTACTACCTCATTGTATAGGATCATTTTTCATTATTACACAGCCGAGGGCTGATGTATTTCAAAGGCACATTGTATTTAGCAATTGAGTCTTGTCTCATTAATGAAAACAGATCTGACTTTGTTGTGTTTTTTTCCCTACACAGCATATATTTTGACATGAAAAGAATTTGGAGTTTAGAAAGAGTAATATAGACTCACATTGAGCCACTAATGTGGAGACATACAATTTAACTTATCTGGTGTATTTATGCTTCAGACAAGCCTCCCTGCCTTCCTTCTCCTTGTCCACTTCATTCACCAAATCAATTTATTCCTTTTTCCATCATATGATATAAGGCTTTTCCTTAATCAGATCTTTCATCTGAGTAGAGGGTCTTCTAATACACTGTCACATAATTTGTTTTTAAGATAAAATGCCACCTTTTATGTTCTAGGGTCCCATGGGTCCTCCAGGGTCACCCAGTGATGGAATGGTAAGTTAAATCCATCTTTAGCTTTATTTAGACATAGGTTTTCTATTTGTTTCAGCTTGGACCTTTACAATTAAACAAACTTTTTGAGAATTCAATTCCCATTCACAGTTTGGTCTGTTACTAACCTTCACAGTTGTTCATTTGGAATGAATCTCATTTGGTGCACACCCTGGATTATTGACTATAATCTTAACTGGGACCCCTTTCCCGATTTACTTATCTTTTATTCTAATCAATCCTAATGTGACCGTTAGCTCAAAAAAATAGTGTTTTTAACTGGGGTATGAATTAGAGCCAAATTGAGAAAGGACAACGATATTTGTTTTTGTCATTTCAGCCCACTTCTTTCCCTTTTGAGAGGAGTGCAGAGCCTTAAGATTTTGGGACCGTTCTTCATTCATGCAATGACTAAGTCCATGTTATACAGAATCTAGAAAAGATCAAACCTTTAACTCCCTTCTATGAGTTTCAGTATTATGGCTATGATAAATATCAAGTTCCGAGGCCTTGTTGTTAGGGACATAAATAGGTACCACTTTAATTAAGACAACGACCTGCAATTGGACCAAGTGGATAGGTATGGTGACTGAGTGCAACAGCGGACGGGGTGTAATATCTACAATCACCATCCCACACACACACCTAGACTCCTACGTGCATTTGCCAACACACATCTACATTCTAATACGCATTTACCAACACATGCCCATTAATTTACAGATGATCACACTCGGAAAGGTAACAGACCAATACAAATACACAGGCACATTGGAGCACATCAGACTATATTACCAATGCAGACTCATTAATATGAGTCAATAAAGTATAACCATGACTATGACATTCACGTCAGCACACCCACTTTGGGACTCCACACGTTTCTCTCAGTATCACGTGTGTTACCCAAAGAGGAGATCTCTTTCAGTGTTTTAAATTTGCTATAAGATGGTGCCATTAAGTGGTGACTTTTTGTGTGCAGCTCTGATGGAAATCATCAAATATTTCCATTTAGGACTATTACAGTTGAAATCCATGGTCATAACCATGAGTTAGGAGCATTGATATATATACTCCTTATCTTTGGAAGCTTTTTGTATGACGCATGGCTCTGGGGTTGAACACCTAATGGGTTTTTTTCTCACTTTTCTTTGCTTTAGTAGGGTTTTTTAAAAATTTTTGTCACCAAAATTTTTTCAATCTTTAAAACAATGTTTTTTTTCTCTTGAGACATTGTAAGTGTTGCCTACTTCGATGTACTCTTGTTAATTTTGGATAATAGTAATAAAAAGATTTGAAAAGAAAGATATATATACTCCTTATTGTAATTTACCATTTAAAAAATTATTATGTATTGCAATGTACTGTTGGCACAAAAGAACAAATTTCACAACATGTAGGTATGTCAGTGATAGTAAACCTGATTCTGATTAGATCTGCTTTTTTCCTCCAGAAAATGAAGATGCTGATTTCTGGATAAATAAAATATTTTTTATATTCTGATTGTATATGAAGTCCAAATGAAGCAGAAGAATCTATGTTTTACTAGCTGTATCATTTTGGTATTCTTCAGCTTAAGAGAAAATTTAGAAAAAGAAGAAAAATGAGTTAAAAGGCATGGAACAAAGTAGAAATAAAAAAAAAATTGACTTCTTATTTATTGCAATTTGTTTGTTCTGACCTGAATTTTTTTATATTCCTACATGGTGATCAAAAGGAAAGGATTCTGAAAGGACAAAAGGTGAGTTTTAAAATGTGTTTTTTACCCAGAGATCTCTGTAGGTACTATCGAAATTCATAATATTTTAAATTAAATGTCATCATCTAATGCTTGCTGGACTAAATGGAATCAAATCAGTAGGTCACTGGGAAAGAACTACTCTGTATCTAAGACTGAAGATATTCTGCAATTGCTGGCAATCTGGATCAACCCACACAAAATACTGGAGGAACTTAGCTGGTCGGGCAGCGTTTGTGGAGGAAAATGAACAGCTGACATTTTGGAGTGAGACCCTGAGGAAGTGTCCTCAGTCTTGGCCTGGAATGTTGACTGTTCATTTTCCTTCACAGATACTGCCTGATGTGAGTTCTTCCAGCATGCTGTGCATGTTAATACACTTCTGTGTTCATATGAATTTTATTTTCTCAAGAATTTTGTAATGAATTTTAACTGAAAGGTATATACCCAATTCTATTTCACAAGCTGTAATAAATCTGCTTCCTCCTATCACTTAAGTGCAAAATAAATTTGCTCTCTAAAAAGACAGGTTCTTCAGGGGATAATACTGTAGCTAATGAGAGTCATCTTAGTCAGCAGAATAAACCAGAGCACAGGGCAGGGAGAGGTTTAATCTGTATTTATTTTAATGCAAGGGTAAGGCAGATGAAAGCAGGGCGTGGATTGTCTCTGGGAACTGGAATATCACAGTCCTACAGAAACATGGCTGACATGTTTCTGTTAGGACTGTGGCAGCTCAGGACACAGATGCTATAGACTTGACAGGGGTGCAGGTAAGAGAGGAGGAGGAATGGATTTCTTGATGAACATAGAACAGTGAAACATAGTACAGGCCCTTCAGCCCGTGATGATTAAGGCAGGCAATATTTAATGAGAAATTACTTCAGTCAGAGGGTGGTAAATCTGTGGAATTTGTTGCCATGAATGGCTGTGGAGGCCAAGTCACAGGGTGTTTTTAAGGCAGAGATAGATAGGTTCTTGATTAGCCAGGGCATCAAAGGGTATGGGGAGAAGGCAGGGGAGTGGGGATGACTGGAAGAATTGGATCAGCCCGTGGTTGAATGGTCTACTTCTGCTCCTATATCTTATGGTCTTATTTAAAAGCCATCTAGATAATCACACGGGTAGGTGAGGTTTAGAGGGCTGTGGGACTAGTTCGCTGTGCGACAGTCAGCATGGACCATTTGAGCTGTGGAGTCTGTTTCTGTGCTGTATGTCTCAATGCTCCAGCCACTGGAAGCAGTTTCTCCCCATCTATATCAGAACAGGGCAGAATGTTAAAGAAATATATTACCTGACTTTCTGCAGAAAAAAAGCAACAATCCCAGCTTCTTAAGTCTCTGCATAAATGATTGTTTCTGATCACTCCCTATTGACTAGTATTCAAGCCGAGACCTTGTCATCAGCCTATTGTTAGCGATGGATGGGAAAGGAGGAACTCTCGGAGACTCTCTGCCCAATCTCTGGATCTGCACATTTGAGCAATTTGAGCAAAGATTTCTGGATAGTGACCAAGCTTGGGACTGCAGGCAGCTTTCCTCTTCCTAGCAGCAGAGTATAAAGGGCAAGGGTTTAGCACCGGCTAGGTTCCACTGCTGTTGAGAACATGAATAACTCGTGAATTCTCTTCATTTGTACAAAACCACAAGCAGCTCTCTTCAGCAACCATGCACACTGAAATAAAACACACTGTCCATGGTCAGTCAAGGATGGCATAGTAGAGCAGTGGTTAGCACAACGCTTTACAGTACAGGTGACCGGGGTTCAATTCCTGCTTCTTTCTAAAAGGAGTTTGTACGTTCTCCCCGTGACCATGTGGGTTTCCTCCCATACTCCAAAGATAGGTTAATTGGTCATGGTAAATTGTGCCATGATTAGGCTAGGATTAAATTTGGGGACTGCTGGGCAGCGAGGCTCGAAGGACTGGAAAGATCTACTCCATGCTGTATATTGATAAATAAATAAATAAATAAACCCACTGTCAGTATGCTGTGGTTTCTTTATGTAGTGCCTGGTAGGCAGAGTTGCTATTGGCTCTGCAAACCTGGAGGATGTTATTTCTCGTAATATTATCTCGGTAGTACATGGTATGGAGAATAATTACATTTAAGAAAAAACTATAAAGAAAGAGAGAGCCTTTCAGTCCACCAAAATCTGTCCTAAAGGTATCCAGATATCACTGAAATGAGGAACGTTAAGATATTGGATGCAACTAATGAGAATACACAGATGGTCTTGTAGGGGAACGTTTTTATGTTTAAATGTGCTGTAATTGTTAGAAGCTCAATGATGACTCAACTGTGGTTTGAAAGAAATTAAATTTTTATGATACCCTTTCCAGTCTTGAGGCATTCAGAATGCTTTACTGTCAGTATAGAAGTGAAATATAGGGAGTACAGAGCTAATTAATGCACACTAAATTCCCATTAACACCATTTACAAATTAACCTGTCTTATTGTTGCAAATTGCTATTATTGTAAAGAAGCTAGCTTAAAGAAGTTCAAAGTAGAAGTATGTATTGATAACATTATACTACCCAGAGGTTCATTTTCCTGCAGACATTCTGAGTAGAACAAAGAGATACAATGGAATATGGGGGTGCCACGGTAGCATAGTGGTTAGTGCAACGCTATTACAGCTTGGAGTGTCGGAGTTCAGAGTCCAATTCTGACACTGTCTGTAAGGAGTTTGTACGTTCTCCCTGTAACCACGTGAGTTTCTTCCATGTGCTCCAGTTTCCTTCCGCAATCCAAAGACGTACTGTTTAGTCGGTTAATTAGTCATTGTAAATTGTCCCGTGATTACGCTAGGATTAAATAGATGGGCTGCTGGGCAGTGTGGCTCATTGAGCCAGAAGGGCCTGTTCCACACAGTATCTCTAATTAAATAAATGAACATTAATACAATATTTACATCCACTTGAGATTGGAAGAAGGGCTCTTATGGAACAATTGATCCATGAACCCTGATAATGCATTCTCTCAGTAATACAGTTAAGTGCCAAGTTAGAATGCGTACTGTGCGTACTCAAGTACCCAAAATGAGGCTCCTCCGATTTGGATGAGAATGTTGCCAGTGATCACCAAACAAGAAGTACCCTAAAGAGGATATGGGAATAGAAATCTAAGACAGACTAATAGTCTTGAGGGTTAGAAAGCACTGGGTGAAATCAAAATAAATGATTGGTACAAAGTGCATAATCATTGGTCACTTGGATATTGATGTTCCTGACTTTATAAAACCTCATGTTATTTTTTTCTTAAAGTCTTCCTGTTTTCTTTCTTTTTGTGCAAATAGGGTGAGCCTGGACAGAAAGGTGAAGCTGGGCAGAATGTAAGTTTCTATAACACACAATTGGAGTGATACAATGGAGGGAAAAACTCCTTTGCATTGACATGACAGATATGAGCATGAACAGAGTATCTATTTGGTATGAAACTAACACACTGTGACTGATTCAAATCAGCTTGGAAGAGATTACTAACTATAAAAAAATGCTTCAGGATATTCTGACTTTACTTCTGGGTGAACGTTTACATCAATGAAATGATGATTCCTTCAGCTCACTCACTGAATATAGGAGATCACTCACTTTGCATATTTGAGTACATTTGGGAATTTTCAGTGCTTTGGCAATTTGAAGTAGGTCAATGTATGGTATCAATATTCTGAAAATGTATTCAGCACTTTTTGGGGTTTTCTTGCTCACAATTGCATGGAGTTATTTTCAGTCATGGTACCTTGTTTGAAATTCCAGATTAGTCACTCTTTAATAATGCTGATAAACTGTGGAATCCAAGAACCATGGGTAGTTTTATTAATATGAATCTGTTTCTAAAATGTGAACTGTCAAAGCTTTTGTCTCATGTTGTCCCAATACCACTTTCACACTTGCTCCCCATGGAGCTCTGTGGTTTAAATAACTGTCGATACCTGCCTTGAATACACTCAACAACGTTGCCTCCACAGCCTCTGGGGTGGAGATTTCTGAACATTCATACCCCTCTGAGAGAATAAAATCCTCATCATCATTACCTGAAATGGGCAAAGTATTACTGTGAAACTCTGCCCCCTAGTCTAGATTCTCCCAGTAAAACGAAACATCCCAGCATCCACACTTTTAAACTCTCTTCAGAATCTTGTATATTTCAATAAGATCACCTCTCATTCTTCCATTCCAACATTTCAACCATTCTTCATATATCAATCTTTTTAGCCCAGGAAACAACCAAGTGAATCTTCTCTCACACGTTCTTCCCTAAACACGGAGACCAAAGCTGTATCCTGATGTGCTCCTACCAGTGCCCTGTAAAGCTGCATAAAAACATTCCTAGTTTTATAATGTATACCCTTTGCAATAAAGGCTAACATTCCCTTAAGCTTAATTTCTTGTTGTAGCTGCATGCTAACTTGTGCTTCATATACTAAGATCCCTGAGAATAATATTATTTCACAGTCCACACAGTTAAAATTATTTGTATTTTCAATAACATACATAATATTTATATTCTGGAATCACTCCAGAATTCAGGGAACTTTGGAAGATTATAATCAACATAGTCACTATCTTTGCAGTCAATTCTATTAAGATTTTAGAATGCAAACCATCAGGTCCAGATAAATTGTTGCCTTTAGTTACACAACAATCTAACTAGTGATAAAGGTTATTTTAAGAGGTGCTTTACTAATCGTACTTTCCTAGAGCATGGAACTTGGGGGAGTATTGCTGATGTTCTTTCGCAGATACTCTCTATAGGATTATGGAATTACAGTTGCTTACTATCCCTGTCATGATTATAAAATGAGGTGTAGGTGTAGAACAATCAGTCTAAAAAACAATGCAATTATCTACTGCTGATTATTTCTGATGTGAAGAAATTTTTAGATGAGAGAAAACCAAGGTTCATCAAATGTGCATAATATTATCCAGTCAGGTGCATGAAGATACTAATTAATCATTAACCACAGCATGCAATCTCCATCAATCAGACCGTAACCAACCTGGAAACGAGGCAAAGAAAGTTCCAATGATACATACCTTTAGGAACCATTAGTCAAAAATACGTTCCATTCATGTCCTTCCTCTCAATTACGCAAAATTTCTGTTTAAAGTTCTATTTTTAGAAAATATAGATTATTTATATTTTAATGACTCAAAACCAGCTGACTTACATTGAGTATTAACCTGTCATTTGTTGCCTATTTCATAGATTGATGACTTACTGAGATATTGTTTCCGGAACTTAGTTTTAATTTCTGCCCACATCCTAACAATTCCTCCAACCCTATTCCAGCTTCTCCCCATGCCTCTCCTGTCGCCAGTACATGCCATCTATGCCTTTCCATTCTACACTTCTGGATGCTTATCATTATTTCACTGAACTGAATTGAATTGACTTCATTTTTTACATCTTTCACATACGTGAGGAGTAAAAATCTTTGCGTTATGTCTCCATCTAAATCTGCAATCATAGTAATTTATAATAATTTATAATAAATAGAACATTTTCATCTTTCATTATTTTTCATTTTCTTATGAAAGATAATATAGCATTTGTTACAGTGTAGGTATGATTGTCTTATATGAGTGTTTAAAGATATTAGCTTTTGGGAGTTCTTGCCTACTTTAATGACGTTTCCTGATGCAGGTCTTAGTGGGACAAAAGGGCAACCCAGGGGTTGTTGGACATCCAGGACTCCCTGGCGTTCCAGGCATTCCTGTGAGTACATTACTGTTTGGTCCCCATACCTGTTTCTTTTCATATAATTTGCTAAGCTCCAGAAACAAAACGTAGACATCACAGCACGGGAACAGGCCTTTCGGCCCACGATGTTGTGCCAATCCCATTAAGTTGGTAATCAAATGGGCAACCTAACTGCCTACACAACAACACACACACAATGCTGGAGGAACTCAGCAGGCCGGGCTGCATCTATGTTTCGGCTGAGACATTTCAGCAAAACTGGACACCTCATCTTCTTTTCTCCAGTCCTGCTGAAGGGTCTCGGCCA
Organism: Mobula hypostoma; assembly: GCF_963921235.1. NCBI lineage: Eukaryota > Metazoa > Chordata > Chondrichthyes > Myliobatiformes > Myliobatidae > Mobula > Mobula hypostoma. The sequence continues at coordinate 58,996,797 of NC_086116.1, read as the reverse complement.
AAATGTCGGCAGTACTCTTCTCGCGAGGTGCAGTCTGGTCTGCTGAGTTACTCCAGTGTTTTGTGTGCATTGCTTGGATTTTCTCTTGTTTGTGATCTGCCTATGTAATGTCCACCTCCTTTCCTTTTCCTCACATTAATGTACCTATCTAAACATCACTTAAAAGTCTCTAATATATTGCAGAATAGAGGGCATATAACAAAGCAAAAATTATTGGGAAGACTGAAGATTGGAAAGCTTTTATAACCCTACAGAGAGCAACTGAAAGAATCATTAGGATGGAAAAGACGAAATATGAAAGCAGGCTAGCAAACAATATCAAAGTGGATAGTAAAAGCTTTTTCAAGTATGTAAAAAATAAAAGAGAGAAGAGAGTGGATATAGGACTACTAGAAAGTGAGGTCAGAGAAATAGTAGCAGGGGCCAAGGAGAATGCAGATGAACTGAATGATATTTTGCATCAGCCTTCATTGTGCAAGACACTAACAGTGTGCCAGATATTGAAAGGTGTGAGGGAAGAGAAGTGAGTGCAGCTACAATTACAAGGGAGAAGGTGCTCAAAAAGCTGAAAAGCCTAAAGTACACAAGTCACCCGGACCAGATGAACAGCACCCTAGGGTTCTGAAAGAGAGAGTTGTTGGTAGAGATTGTGGAGTCATTAGTAATGATTATTGGACTCTGGCATGGTGCCAGAGGACTGGAAAATTGCAAATGTCATGCCATTCTTTAAAAAGGGAGGAAGGCAGCAGAAAGGAAATGATAGAACAGTTAGCCTGACCTGAGTGGTTGGAGTTGGGAAGATGTTGGAGTCAATTGTAAGGGATGAGATTATGGAGTACTTGGTGACACAGGACAAGATAGGACAAAATCAGCATGGTTTCCTTCAGGGAAGATCTTGCCTGATGAACCTGTTAGAATTCTTTGAGGAGATTACAAGTAGGATAGATAAAGGGGATACAGTGGATGTTGTACATTTGGACTTTCAGAAGGCACTTGACAAGGTGCCACACATGAGGCTGCTTACCAAGTTAAGAGCCCATGGTATTACAGGAAAGTTACTGACATGGTTAGAGCATTAGTTGATTGATAAGAAGCAGCAAGTGGGGATAAAAAGATCCTTTTCTGGTTGGCTGCCGATGACTAGTGGTGTTCTGGTGGGGTTGCTTTTGGGACTGCTTTTTTTATGCTGTATTATCAATGATTTAGATGATGAAATACATGGCTTTGCTGCTGAGTTTGCAGATGATACGAAGATTCGTGGAGGGGCAGGTAGTGTTGAGGAAACAGGTAGGCTGCAGAAAGACTTAGACGGATTAGGAGAATGGGCAAGAAAGTGGCAAATGAAATACGATGTTGGAAAATGCATGGTCATGCACTTTCATTGTAGAAATAAATCTATAGTCTGTTTTCTAAATGGGGAGAAAAATCCAAAAATCTAAGAGGCAAAGGGTCTTGGGAGTCCTTGTGCAGGACACCCTAAATGTTAACTTGCAGGTTGAGTTGGTGGTGAGGAAGCCAAATGCAATGTTAGCATTGATTTCAAGAGGTCCAGAATACAGGAGCAGGGATGTGATGCTGAGGCTTTATAAGGCACTGGTGAGGCCTCACCTTGAGTATTGTGAACAGTTTTGGGCCCCTCATCTAGGAAAGGATGTACTGGCATTGGAGAGTGTTCCGAGGACGTTCACAAGGGTGATTCCAGGAATGAACGTTTGAAAGCTCTGGGTCTGTACTCGCTGGAATTTAGAAGGATGGGGGAATTTCACTGCAACGTTTTGAATGTTGAAAGGCCTAGACAGAATAGATGTGGAAAGGATGGTGTTGGAGTCTAGAACAAGACGGCACAGTGTCAGGATAGAGGGGCATCCATTTAAAACAGAGATGTGGAGAAATTTCTTTAGCCAGAGGGTGGTGATTTTGTGGAATTTTATTACCACAGTCAACTGTGGAGGCCAGGTCATTGGGTGTATTTAAGGCAGAGCTTGATAGGTTCTTGGTAGGACATTGCATCAAAGATTACAGGGAGAAGGCCGGGGAATGGGGCTGCGGAGGGGAAAAATGGATCAGCCATGATTGAATGACAGAGCAGACTCGATGGGCCAAATGGCCTAATTCTGTTCCTATGTCTTGTGGTATTTGCCTCTACCACCACTCCAGGCATTGCATTCCAAGCACCCACCACTCAGTGTAAAAAAAAACCTGCCTTTCACATTTCCTTTGAAATTAACTGTAAATACATGCTGTCTCGTATTAGACACCTCAACCTGGGGAAAAAACAACAACATACTGTCTGTCTAATCTATCAATGCCTCTCATAATTTTATAAACCTCTATCAGATCTCCCCTTAGCTCCCTCTGCTCCAGAGAAGACAAACCAAGTTTGCCCAACCTCTCGTCACAGCACAGGCCCTGTAATCCACACACACAGCATCCTGGTAAACAACCTCTGCACCCTCTCTCCAAATCTTCGACATCCTTCCGATGATGAGATGACCAAACTGAATACAATACTCCAGATGTAGTCTAACTAGAGTTTTATAAAGCTGTAACATAACTTCTGGAATTTTGAACTCAATGCCTCAACTAATGCAGGTAAGCATGCCATGTGCCTTCGTAACTTCTCTGTCAACCTATGTAACCGCTTTAAGGGAGCAATGAACTTGGACCCCAAGATTCCTCTGCTGATCAACACTGTTAAGAGTCTTGTCCTTAACGGTGCACATCTCTTTACATTTGACCTACCAAGGTGCGACACTTCACATTCGTCTGGGTTAAACTCCATTTGCCATTTCTCCACTCATGTTTGCAGCTGATCTATATCTCGCTGTATTCTTTTCCAGTCTTCTACACAATCCACAACACCACTAATATTCACCTCATCTGCAAACTTACTAACCCACCCAGCAACATTTTTATTCAGGTCATTTATATACATCACAAACAGCAGAGGTCCCAGCGCAAATCCAATTCGAACACCACTAACCTCAGAACTCTAGCTGGAATAATCCCTTCAACTGCTATCCTTTGTCTGCTACGGGCAAGCCAGTTCTGAATCCAAATAGTCAATTCATCATTGATCCCGTGCATCTTAATCTTCCGGATGAGTCTCCCACGAGGAATCTTGTCAAACACCTTACTAAAATCCATGTAAACATCCACAGCTCTACCTCATCAATCATCCTTGTTACCTCATTAACAATCTCAAGTTAGTAAGGCATGACCTACCTACACAAAGCCATGCTGGCTCTCCCAATTAGGCCATGGTTTTCCAAATGCTCATAACTCCTATCCCTAATAATTCTCTCCAACAACTTCCTTTCTCGAAGGATGTTTGAACCATATTCTACCTGAGAGCACTGAATGCTTCAGACGAGGATTTTGCCCATTGGAATTCATGCTGATCTTGACTTTAAAAGATAACATTTATTCAATGCAATTCTAAATTGGATAAGACATTGCAGTGAAGCCCATTTTACCTTGATAGACATAAAATATCTACTGGCATCTTTTCACACATAGAAGGAAAGTTTGGTTGGGTATCCTAGCCAATATTTATCCCACAAAGGCAACGATTATACCAGTGCCTAAGAAGAATAATGTGGGCTGCCTTAATGACTATCACCCAGTAGCACTCACATCGACAGTGATGAAATGCTTTGAGTGGTTGGTCATGACTAGACTGAACTCCTGCCCAGGCAAGGATCTGGACCCATTGCAATTTGCCTATCACCACAATAGGTTAACAGCAGATGCAATCTCAATAGCTCTCCACACAGTTTTAGACCACCTAGACAACACAAACGCCTATGTCAGGATGCTGTTCATTGACTAAAGCTCAGCATTTAATACCATCATTCCCACAATCCTGACTGAGAAGTTGCAGAACCTGGGCCTCTGTACCTCCCTCTGCAATTGCATCTTCGATTTCCTAACTGGAAGACCAGAGTCTTTGCGGATTGGTGATAAGACATCCTCCTCGCTGATGATCAACACTGGCACACCTCACGGGTGTGTGCTTAGCCCACTGCTCTACTCTCTGTATACACATGACTGTGTGGCTAGGCACAGCTCAAATATCATCTATAAATTTGTTGATGATACAACCATTGTTGGTAGAATCTCAGGTGGTGACGAGAGGGCGTACAGCAGTGAGACATGCCAAGTAATGGAGTGGTGTCGCAGCAACAATATGGCACTCAACGTCAGTAAGACGAAAGAGCTGATTGTGGACTTCAGGACAGGTAAGACAAAGGAACACATACCAATCCTCAGAAGGATCGGAAGTGGAGAGAGTGAGGAGTTTCAAGTTCCTGGGAGTCAAGATCTCTGAGGATCTAACCTGGTCCCAACATATCGATGCAGTTATAAAGAAAGCAAGACAGCGGCTATATTTCATTAGGAGTTTGAAGAGATTTGACATGTCAACAAATACACTCAAAAACTTCTGTAGTTGTACTGGGGAGAGAATTCTGACAGGCTGCATCACTGTCTGGTATGGAGGGGCTACTGCACAGGACCGAAAGAAGCTGCAGAAGGTTGTAAATCTAGTCATCTCCATCTTGGGCACTAGCCCACAAAGTACCCAGGACATCTTCAGGGAGCAATGTCTCAGAAAGGCAGTGTCCTTTACTAAGGACCTCCAGCATCCAGGGCATGCCCTTTTCTCACTGTTACCATCAGGAAAGAGGTACAGAAACCTGAAGGCACACACTCAGTGATTCAGGAACAGCTTTTTCCCCCTCTGCCATCCAATTCCTAAATGGACATCGAATCCTTGGACATGACCTCACTTTTTTTAATATACAGTATCTGTTTTTTGCACAATTTTTAATCTATTCAATATACATATACTATAATTGACTTGTTTATGTATTATTATTATTACTTTTATTTTTTTTCCCTTCTGGATTATGTATTGCAATGAACTGCTGCTGCTAAGTTAACAAATTTCATGTCACATGCCGGTGATAAACCTGATTCTGATTCAATGAACATCATGAAATTTGATCACTTTATCAATATCACATCTTTCCTAGACTTTTCCAACTATAGACTCAAGATGGATATGCTTTGGTGTATTGTAAGAAAGATACTCATATCCCTTTACAGTCAATGAGCTTTTTCAAAATTTATTTTTGTGAGGTTGGAAATACGGAGGCTAATCAGTGAACAGCAGGTTCCCACAGAGAATAATGTCATAACAATCGGTGACCTGTTTAAGGATGTTCAATGGGAAAGGGCAGCAAGGTTTCCCTGGGATGGTCAGCATATACAATTAAAAAAATAGAGAAGTAATGCAGCACAAAATGTCCAACAACTGTCACCTTATAGACATCACAACTCAAAGTCACAATGTGCCCCAAGAAAGATGCTGAGCCTTTGGAGAGGGAGCAGAAGAGGTTTACCAGGATGCTGTCTGGTTTAGAGGGTGAAGCACCTTCAATAACTCCAAAAGACTGAAGTTGGGTAAAATACTGAAAGGATTTTATTCGCTGTACAATACGAGCTCCACGGTGAGCATCTGCCCCCGGACTGAGGGGGAGGGGCAAGGCGAAACACCTTTATACAGGATTCTGTGGGAGGAGCCACAGGGGCAGTCAGCAGAGGGGCATGTCCAGACAGTTAACCCAGTTACAACATATATATATATATGGTTTACCACAGAGGGCATGTGCCATCATGAGTGGTTGATTAAATGTGGGTGTTTTCTCTGGAGTGGTGGAGGCTATGGCGAGATCTGTTGGAGATTTGTAAGTTTATGAGAGGCCTAGACAGATTAGCCAGGGAGTATCTGTTTCCCAGGGTTGAAATGTCTAATGCTAGAGAGCATGCATTGAAGCTGAGGGGCGGGTACATTCAAAGGGGATGTGAGGGTAAGTTTTTTACTCAGAGAGTGGTGGATGCCTGGAATGTGCTGCCTGGTATGGCGGTAGAGGCAAGTGCATTAGAGGCTTTTAAGAGACATTGGGATAAGCGCATGGATGAAAGGAAGATGGAGGGATATCAACCTTGTTTAGATAGGAGATTCGTGTTTGGATGTTTTTGATTTGCTTTTTAGCCGGTTGGTACTTCATTGTGGGCCGAATAGCCTGCTCCTGTGTTGTACCCTTCTATGTCCCGTGTTCTCTATGGACTTCCATTTTTCCTAAATATTTAATCTTCCTGTGAGATTACAGTTGATGAATGTCAGTGCTTTCAAAAACACGCCATTTGCTAATGCTAAACTTACTGTATAGCAAAGGGAGTATGTTGGTTTCAGCTTTCAATATTAGTTGTGTGTTGTCATCTGAGGCTGGAATTTTTAGTCACGCATCTATCCTGTACTTTTCTGATGTCAATGTCCTCCGAGCAGGAATTATTAGATGGAAATCAGGAAGGAGGAAAATACGGCTTTTCTCAACACCTGAGGTGTATCACTGGGAATTATTATTTGGATTTACCAATCAGAGTCATTCAGTGTTCCTGATCTTCATGATACTAATGATCTGTTCTTCACATTACATTGAGTGTATTTAAACAGTGGCTTGATATTATTCTATTTCAGGGTAAACCAGGAGCTGATGGAAAGCATGGACCACCTGGAAAGGAGGCATGTTTTCACTGATCAAACTGACTTTTTCAAAAAAACAGAGCTATTTTAGATCATACCTCCTTTATTTATGTTTATCCAAAATGTGGAGCTTAGCACAGTAGTGAACGCTTTGTAAAACACTGGGTAAGCACCAGTAGGTGATGACATGGCTGGGGTCAACATGGTGCTTGACATTTGTGTGATATTGGACCAGCTCTTTGCTAAAAGCTGACACTAATCAGTACCTCTCTTACAACAAGCTACAAAGTTGCATGTGTTCATTTTGGCAATATCATGTGAGAAGTTCACTGCTCACCCCAGGCATGATTTCATGAACATCACCACAGTACCTCACAATATTACAAAAAGATTTTATACCCAACTGAATAATTGCCTAAGGGGAAAATAAATTACAGGAAGATTCATGATAAATGAGCAGAAGAGAAGGATTAATTGGGAAGTTCTATCAACAAGCTAGCATAAACATCAAAGACTGTATAATAGCATCCATCTCTGCTGTACTTTTGTCTTTCTAATGCGTAACGTTTGCTTGAGTGCACAGAATATACTGCATCTACAAACCAAATGTGATCTTTTCAGTTTTGTATCTAATTAATTAAATGAGGAAGTGTAACTATGTTTCTTTTTCTCTCTACAGGGTCTGAAAGGTAACCCTGGACTGCCAGGTCATGATGTAAGGCAGAGTCACTTAAACATGTTTCATCTTAAATGTAGTTTTAATTGCCTGAATAATTTTGTGGCCAAAGCCTAATATAAGATTTACATGTGATGGGTGTTGCGTGGTGGATCATTTTATATACTGTACCCACTAATGAAGTGAGGATGGATCTTGGAGGCATCTTTCAATGTGGCCCCATTCTCATTTTGATGACAAGGAGCAAGTTGACAGACAAAGAGAAATGCTCTCATTGCTCACATGTTGTTGGGTTACCACTCTTTCCGGATTTCCATGCGAACTATAAGGATTAGATACTGCTCTTCAAGTTGCCTTCGTGCACAAACAAACATTAGACCTTAAGACCATAAGACATAGGAGAAGAATTAGGCTATTCAGCCCATCAAGTCTGCTCTACCATTCCATTGTGGCTGATCCCGGATCCCACTCAACCTCATACATCTGCCTTCTTGCCATATCTTTTGATGCTCTGACCAATCAGGAAACTATCAATTTCTGCTTTAAATATGCCCACGGACTTGGCCTCCACCGCACTCTGTGACAGAGCATTCCACAGATTCACTATTCTCTGGCTAAAAAATTCCTCCTTCCTCTGTTCTAAAAGGTCGCCCCCCCCCCCCCAATTTTGCGGCTGTGTCCTCACATTCAGGATACCCCTACCATAGAAAACATCCACTCTACATCCACCCTATCTAGTCCTTTCAACATTCAGTAGATTTCAATGAGATCTCCACACATTCTTCTAAATTCCAGTGAGTACAGTCCCAAACCTGCCAAACGCTCCTCAAATGTTAACCCTTTCATTCCCAGAATCATCCTCGTGAACCTCCTCTGGACTGTCTCCAATGACAGCACATCCTTTCTGAGATGTGCTACCCAAAACTGTTGACAACCCTCCAAGTGCAACCTGACCAGTGACTTATAAATTCTCAGCATTATCTCCTTGTTTTTATATTCTATTCCCCTTGAAACAAATGCCAATATTGCATTTGTCTTCTTCACCATAGACTCAAGTTCTAAATTAATCTCTGGGAGTCTAGCACAGGGATTCCCAAGTCCTTTTGCACCTCTGTTGTTTGAATTTTCTCCCCATTTAGATAATAGTCTGCACTATTGTTCCTTTTACCAAAAGGCATTATCATACATTTCCCAACACTGTATTCCATCTGTCATTTTTCCCCCTTCTTCCAATTTGTCTAAGTCCTGCTGCAATTGCATTGCTTCCTCAGCACTACCTACCCCTCCACCTATCTTCATATCATCCGCAGACTTTGCCACAAAGTCATCAATTCCATTATCTAAATCATTGACAAATAATGTGAAAAGTAGTGGTCCCAATACTGACCCCTGGGGAACACCATTAGTCACTGGCAGCCAACCAGAAAAGGCCCCTTTTATTCCCACTCACTGCCTCCTGCCTCTCAGACATTCCTCTATGCATGCCAAAATCCTGTAACGCCAACGGATTTTATCTTGTTAAGCAGCTTCAGGTGTAACACCTTATCAAATGCCTTCTGAAAATCCAAGTACAGTAAATGACATCCACTGCCTCTCCTTTGTCCACCCTGCTTGTTACTTCCTCGAAGAACTCTAACAGATTTGCCAGGCAAGATTTCCCTTTACTGAAACCTTGTTGACTTTGACTTATTTTATCATAAGTCTTCAAGTACCCTGAAACCTCATCCTTAATAATAGGCTCCAACTCTTTCCTAACCACTGAGGTTCAGCTAACTGGCCTATAATTTCCTTTCTTTTGCCTTCCCCCTTTTAAAGAGTGGAGTGACATTTGCCAATCTTCCAGTCCTCAGGGACCAAGCCAGAATCAAGTGAATCTTGAAAGATCACGATCAATATATCTGTTATCTCTTCAGCAACCTCTCTTAGGACTCTGGGAAGTAGTCCATCTGGTCCAGGTGACTTATCCATTTTAAGACCTTTAAGTTTGCCTCGCACTTTTTCCTTTGTAATAGCAATAGCACTCACTCCTGCTCCCTGACACTCATGGACCTCTGGCACACTGCTGGTGTCTTCCACAGTGAAGACTGATTCAAAGCACTCATTAAGTTAATCTTCCATTTCTTTGTCCCCCATCACTACCTTGCCAGCATCATTTCCCAGTGGTCCAATATCAACTCACTCCTCCCTTTTACTCTTTATATAATTGAACAAAAACTGGAATACCTGCAGTTAACTTGGTGAAGGTACTCGATGATGCATGTAGTAGAGCATCTGACTCACAAAAACCCTGTTTTAGTAGACTTTACATAACTGTGTAACTTTTTAGATTGTTGGGCAGATGCCATTGTTTTTATCTTCACTCAAATATTTTGCTAGTTCCAATCTTCATCACCACCACTGTGCTATCATCTGGTTTTTGGCTGACGCGATGCTTTCAGGCATTTACTAATGCAGTGATACGAATTGACTTGGTTGGTGGAAATCTAAGAAGGAGGCAAATAAATTCCTGGAGGCAGGTTAATTGTCTATCAAGAGTTACCTCATCTCCCATAGTTCCCCTGATTTGGATATTGACAGTTGTGTATAATTAGTTATCTAACAATGGGAATTTAAAGAACTTATGTTATTTGCTCTTTAACTGTAACACTGGCACTACAAAGATTGTTCAGTATCAAAGACTGTTGTTCATCTCAAATGCTTTTTCTTTTGGTCTTCCTGGTAACATGGCAAGGTACTGAAAGCTATGGGCTGCACTTTTAAATATACCTCTTTTGGATTACTTTCACTGTAGTCTGCAGCATGTAATTTCCCTTTAAGCAATGTACTTTTAAGTCAACTTGATGATCGATAAATTTCACAAATTCACAATGAAGGACTCAGCGGACCAGGTATGTATGGCACCGTTAAGCAGCTCATAGCCGTGGCCGGAAATGAAGCAGGGGCTGGGGGATGGATTCCAAGCCAGGCTAAAACACAGTGGGATGAGGCCCCCTCTACCCAGCACCTTGTTAGCAAATGTGCAGCCACTGGAGAACACAACTGAGGTCCTGAGGGCAAGACCGCTGTATTGGAAGGAAGTTAGAGATTGCTGTGTTCTATGGCTGAGTGGACGTAGCTCGCTCCGGGCATGCTGGATACAGCAATCAAACCCGAAGGCTTCTCGATTTACCACAGGGGCAGAACTGACAATGTGGAAAGGGTGAAAGATGGAGGTGTGTCTTTCATGATATAACTTTTGGTGGCGCTCCAATGTGGCAGTTTTGTCAAATTCGTGTTCTCCCAACCATGAACACCAAAGTGATCCAATACAAATCAGGCTTTTATTAGCAGCATGTGTCGTGAAATTTGTTCACTTCGTAGCAGCAACTCAATACAATATATAATATAAAAGAAAATAAAATAATACCAAAAATAAATAAATAAATCAATTACAGTATACATATATTGAATAGATTAAAAATCTTGCAAAATATATATTTAAAAAATTAAATAATGTATATTTAAAAAGTGAGGTAGTGTTCAAGGGATCAATGTCCATTTAGGAATCGGATGGCAGAGGGGAAGAAGCTGTTCCTGAATCGCTGAGTGTGTGCCTTCTGGCTTCTGTATCTCCTACCTGAAGGTAACAGTGAGAAAAGGGCATGCGCTGGATGCGAGAAGTCCTTAATAATGGACGCTGCCTTTCTGAGACACCGCTCCTTGAAGATGTCCTGGGTACTTTGTAGGCTGGTACCCAAGATGGAGCTGACTAGATTTACAATCCTCTGCAGCTTCTTTCAGTCCTATGCAGTAACCTCCCATCCCCATACCAGACAGTGATGCAGCCTGTCAGAATGCTCTCCACGGTACATCTATAGAAGTTTTTTTAAGTGTATTTGTTGACATACCAAATCTCTTCAAACTCCTAATGAAGTATAGTCGCCGTCTTGCCTTTTTAATAACTGCATTGATATGTTGGGATCAGATTAGAACCTCACAGATCTTGACATCCAGGAACTTGAAGCTGCTCACTCTCTCCACTTCTAATCCCTCTATGATTATACCCATCTATAATCAGTAGCTTGAGGTACTACTCCAAACAAGAAACTGTCCATCCTGACACACTTCAATTTATAGTCAGGACTTCAACCTGTAGCACCAGAGGACCCAACACACTACACCAGCGTCACACTAAGATGCCCAGACTATACTTTGGTAAATCGGATCACTTGTTAGTCCTTTTCCTACCCGCATAGCGGAAGCTAAAGAGCAAAGCTCCAAAGATTCGGACTTCAAAGAGGTGGAAGGCGGAGGAGTGGCTACGGGGTTGCTTTGAGTCAGCCGACTGGGCTGTGTTCAAGGGTTCATCTGGGGTTCTGAATGAATACACCATGGTTGTCATGGACTTCAGAAAAACAGTTGTAGATGAGTAGTCATAGTCATACTTTATTGATCCTGGGGGAAATTGGTTTTCGTTACAGTTGCACCATAAATAATAAATAGTAATAAAACCATAAATAGTTAAATTGTAATATGTAAATTGTGCCAGGAAATAAGTCCAGGACCAGCCTATTGGCTCAGGGTGTCTGACCCTCTAAGGGAGGAGTTGTGAAGTTTGATGGCCACAGGCAGGAATGACTTCCTATGATGCTCTGTGTTGCATCTCGGTGGAATAAGTCTCTGGCTGAATGTACTCCTGTGCCCACCCAGTATATTATGTAGTGGATGGGAGACATTGTCTAAGATGGCATGCAACTTGGACAGCATCCTCTTTTCAGACACCACCATTAGAGAGTCCAGTTCCATCCCCACAACATCACCGAGTGTGTCCCTACAAAATCATTCAGAGCCTTCCTCAATCAGAAGCCCTGGAAGAACCACGAAATCCTCAAACTGTTGAGAGACTGATCAGAGGCATTCAAGTCTTCTGAGCAAGGAATTTACAAGAGGTCCAGGTGCGATCTCTGGAAAGCCATCTCACGAGTGAAGTGGCAATTCTGTACTAAACTTGAATCAATGATGCTCAACAGTTGTGGCAGGGCTTGAATACTATCACCTCTTATAAAGTTAAATCATGCTTTGCTACAAGATGAACTCGATGCTTTCTATGTTCACACTGACTGCCAAACCACGGAGGGACCATCATGGGCTCCCGCAGCCCCTGACGATCCTGTGATTTCAGTCTCTGAGGCTGACGTACAAGCAGCCTTCAGGAGGATGCCACAGTAGATCCATCTCACTGGCTCTTCACTCAACCCTGGAACATCTAGACAGCAACGATGCATACATCGATACGCTCTTTATCGACTACAGCTCAGCATTCAATATCATTATCCACTCAAAACTAATCAATAATCACCAAAGTATTGGTCTCAATATCTCCTCGTGCAATTGGATCCTGGATTTCCTCATTTGCAGACATCAGTTAGTTCCGATTGGCAAAATCTCCTCCACGATCTCCATCAGCACAGGTGCACCACAAGGCTGTGTGCGTAGCCCCCTGCTCTACTCACTTTACACTCATGACTGTGCAGCTAAGTGCAGGTGCAATGCCACTTTCCAGTTTGCTGACATAGGCTGAATCAAAGGGGGTGATAAATCCGCATATAGGAGGGAGGCTGAAAACCTGGCTGAGTGGTGCCACAACGACAACCTCTCAATGTTAGCAAAACAAAGGAGCTGATTATTGACTTTGGGAGAAGGAAACCAGAGGTCCATGAACCAGTCCTCATTGGAGGGGCACAGGTGGAGAGGGTCAGCAACTTTAAATTCCTCTATGTTATTATTTCAGAAGACCTGTCCGGGCCCAGCACATAAGTGCAATTATGAAGAAAGCATGACAGCACCTCTACTTCCTTGGGAGTTTACAGAGATTCGCCATGACATCTAAAACTTTGACAATCTTCTATTGATGTGTGGTGGAGAGTATATTGATTGGCTGCATCACAGACTTGGCATGGAAGCACAAATACCCTTGAATGAAAAACCTGACAAAAAGTAGTGGATACGGTCCAGTCCATCACAAGTAGAGCCCTCCCCACCACTGAGCACATCTACACGAAACGCTATGGCAGGAAAGGAGCATGCATTATCAAGGATCCACCACCCAGGACATGCTCTGTTCTCCCTGCTGCCATCAGGAAGAAGGAACAGGAGCCCCATGAGTCACACCACCAAGTTCAGGAACAGTTATTATCCAAAGCCATCAGGCTCTTGAACCGAAGGGGATAATATCACCCAACTTTACTTGCCCCCTCATTGAAATGTTCCCACAACCTATAGACTCACTTACAAGGAACTGTCATCTCATGTTCTCGATATATATTGCTTATTTATTTATTCTTACTATTTCTTTCTTTTCGTATTTGCACAGATTGTTATCTTTTGCACACCAGTTGAACACCCAAGTTTCATTGATTCTGTTATGGTTATTATTCTATTATGGATTTACTGAGTATGCCCACAAGAAAGTGAATCTCAAAGTTGTATATAACGGATTGGAAATAACATCTCCACTTCGCTGACAATCCACACTGGTGCACCACAGATGTGTGTGGGGGCCTACTGCTCTACTCTCTCGATACCCATGACTATGTGGCTAGGCTTAGCTCAAATGCCATCTATAAATTTGCTGATGATACAAACGTTGAAGACAGAAACTCAGGTGGTGACGGGAGGACGTACAGGAGTGAGATATGCCAACTAAGTTTGTAGTTGAGTTGTGTCGTATCGACAACCTTGTACTCAACTTTAGTAGGACTAAAGAGCTGATTGTGGACTTCAGGAAGGATAGAGCGAGGGAACACAAACCAATCCTCATAGAGGGATCAGAAGTGGAGAGAGTGAGCAATTTCAAGTTCCTGGGTGTCAATATCTCTGAAGATCTAATGTGGTCACAAAATATAGACGCAGATATAAAGAACGCAAGACAGCAGCTATATTTCATTAGAGTTAAAGGAGGTTGGGTTTCCTGTACCTGGCTAGAAGCCCAAAAAGAGTTTATTCGAGATTTGGTTTGTCACCTAAAACACTCAAAATCTTCTAAAGAAGTATCATGGAGAGCACTCTGACTGACTACATCACCGTCTGGTACAGGGGGAGGGGGGCTACATCACCGTCTGGTACGGGGGGAGGGGGGCTACATCACCGTCTGGTACGGGGGGAGGGGGGCTACATCACCGTCTGGTACAGGGGGAGGGGGGCTACATCACCGTCTGGTACGGGGGGAGGGGGGCTACATCACCGTCTGGTACGGGGGGAGGGGGGCTACATCACCGTCTGGTACGGGGGGAGGGGGGCTACATCACCGTCTGGTACGGGGGGAGGGGGGACTACATCACCGTCTGGTACGGGGGGAGGGGGGACTACATCACCGTCTGGTACGGGGGGAGGGGGGCTACATCACCGTCTGGTACAGGGGGGAGGGGGGCTACATCACCGACTGGTACGGGGGGAGGGGGACTACATCACCGTCTGGTAAGGGGGGAGGGGGGCTACATCACCGTCTGGTACAGGGGGGAGGGGGGCTACATCACCGTCTGGTACAGGGGGAGGGGGGCTACATCACCGTCTGGTACAGGGGGAGGGGGGCTACATCACCGTCTGGTACAGGGGGGAGGGGGGCTACATCACCGTCTGGTACAGGGGGGAGGGGGGCTACATCACCGTCTGGTACAGGGGGGAGGGGGCTACATCACCGTCTGGTACGGGGGGAGGGGGGCTACATCACCGTCTGGTACGGGGGGAGGGGGGCTACATCACCGTCTGGTACGGGGGGAGGGGGGCTACATCACCGTCTGGTACGGGGGGAGGGGGGCTACATCACCGTCTGGTACGGGGGGAGGGGGACTACATCACCGTCTGCTACGGGGGGAGGGGGACTACATCACCGTCTGCTACGGGGGGAGGGGGGCTACATCACCGTCTGGTACAGGGGGAGGGGGGCTACATCACCGTCTGGTACAGGGGGAGGGGGGCTACATCACCGTCTGGTACGGGGGGAGGGGGGCTACATCACCGTCTGGTACGGGGGGAGGGGGGCTACATCACCGTCTGGTACGGGGGGAGGGGGGCTACATCACCGTCTGGTACGGGGGGAGGGGGGCCTACATCAGCGTCTGGTACGGGGGGAGGGGGGGCTACATCAGCGTCTGGTACGGGGGGAAGGGGGCTACATCAGCGTCTGGTACGGGGGGAGGGGGGGCTACATCAGCGTCTGGTACGGGGGGAGGGGGGGCTACATCACCGTCTGGTACGGGGGGAGGGGGGGCTACATCACCGTCTGGTACGGGGGGAGGGGGGCTACATCACCGTCTGGTACGGGGGGAGGGGGCTACATCACCGTCTGGTACGGGGGGAGGGGGACTACATCACCGTCTGGTACGGGGGGAGGGGGGCTACATCACCGTCTGGTACGGGGGGAGGGGGGCTACATCACCGTCTGGTACGGGGGGAGGGGGGCTACATCACCGTCTGGTACGGGGGGAGGGGGACTACATCACCGTCTGGTATGGGGGGAGGGGGGGCTACATCACCGTCTGGTACGGGGGGAGGGGGACTACATCACCGTCTGGTACGGGGGGAGGGGGACTACATCACCGTCTGGTACACGGGGAGGGGGGCTACATCACCGTCTGGTACAGGGGGAGGGGGACTACATCACTGTCTGGTATGGGGGGAGGGGGGCTACATCACCGTCTGGTATGGGGGGAGGGGGGCTACATCACCGTCTGGTACGGGGGGAGGGGGACTACATCACCGTCTGGTACGGGGGGAGGGGGACTACATCACCGTCTGGTACGGGGGGAGGGGGACTACATCACCGTCTGGTACGGGGGGAGGGGGGCTACATCACCGTCTGGTACACGGGGAGGGGGGCTACATCACCGTCTGGTACAGGGGGAGGGGGACTACATCACTGTCTGGTACAGGGGGAGGGGGACTACATCACTGTCTGGTATGGGGGGAGGGGGGCTACATCACCGTCTGGTATGGGGGGAGGGGGACTACATCACCGTCTGGTACGGGGGGAGGGGGACTACATCACCGTCTGGTACGGGGAGAGGGGGACTACATCACCGTCTGGTACGGGGAGAGGGGGACTACATCACCGTCTGGTACGGGGGGAGGGGGACTACATCACCGTCTGGTACGGGGAGAGGGGGACTACATCACCGTCTGGTACGGGGGGAGGGGGACTACATCACCGTCTGGTATGGGGGGAGGGGGGACTACATCACCGTCTGGTATGGGGGGAGGGGGGCTACATCACCGTCTGGTATGGGGGGAGGGGGGCTACATCACCGTCTGGTATGGGGGGAGGGGGGCTACATCACCGTCTGGTATGGGGGGAGGGGGACTACATCACCGTCTGGTATGGGGGGAGGGGGGGCTACATCACCGTCTGGTATGGGGGGAGGGGGGGCTACATCACCGTCTGGTATGGGGGGAGGGGGGGCTACATCACCGTCTGGTATGGGGGGAGGGGGACTATATCACCGTCTGGTACGGGGGGAGGGGGACTACATCACTGTCTAGTACGGGGAGAGGGGGACTACATCACCGTCTGGTATGGGGGGAGGGGGACTACATCACCGTCTGGTATGGGGGGAGGGGGGGCTACATCACCGTCTGGTATGGGGGGAGGGGGGCTACATCACCGTCTGGTATGGGGGGAGGGGGACTACATCACCGTCTGGTATGGGGGGAGGGGGACTACATCACCGTCTGGTATGGGGGGAGGGGGACTATATCACCGTCTGGTATGGGGGGAGGGGGACTACATCACCGTCTGGTATGGGGGGAGGGGGGCTACATCACCGTCTGGTATGGGGGGAGGGGGGCTACATCACCGTCTGGTACGGGGGGAGGGGGACTACATCACCGTCTGGTATGGGGGGAGGGGGACTATATCACTGTCTGGTATGGGGGGAGGGGGGCTACATCACCGTCTGGTATGGGGGGAGGGGGGGCTACATCACCGTCTGGTATGGGGGGAGGGGGACTATATCACCGTCTGGTACAGGGGGAGGGGGACTACATCACTGTCTAGTACGGGGAGAGGGGGCTACATCACCGTCTGGTATGGGGAGAGGGGGACTACATCACCGTCTGGTATGGGGGGAGGGGGGCTACATCACCGTCTGGTATGGGGGGAGGGGGGCTACATCACCGTCTGGTATGGGGGGAGGGGGGCTACATCACCGTCTGGTATGGGGGGAGGGGGACTATATCACCGTCTGGTACAGGGGGAGGGGGACTACATCACTGTCTAGTACGGGGAGAGGGGGCTACTGCACAGGTTCGAAGTAAGTTGTAGAAAGTTGTAATATTAGCTCCATCATGGCTACTAGTCTACATAATATCCATAACATCTTCAAGGAGCGGTGCCTCAGGAAGGCAGCGTCCACTATTAAGGACCCCCCCCCCCCACCACCACCACCACCACCACCACCACCACCACCACCACCCAGTACATGCCCTCTTCTCATTATTACCATCTGGGAGGAGGTACAGAAGCCTGAAGGCACACACTCAGTGATTCAGCAACGGTTTCCAGCCCTCTGCCATCTGACTTGTAAATGGACATCAAACCCATGAATACCACCTGACTACTTTTTTTTTATTTATTTCCGTTTTTTGTACTACTTAATTTAACTATTTAATATACATACATATACTTACTGTAATTCAGTTTTTAAAAATATATCCACCATGTATGGCATTGTACTGCTACTGCAAAGTTAACAAATTTCGCAACGTGTCCGTGATATTAGATCTGGTTCTGATTATATGGTCACATATATGTACTTTGATAATAAGTTTACTTTGAATTTTGATCTCTTCCTCTTTTATATCCCCTTCAGGGTAAAGATGGCACAAAAGGAGAGAAAGGGTCACCTGGCCCCCCCGGACCTCCAGGGCTTCCCTTACCTTCCAATGAGGTGTGTGAAGAAATGGTTTCCATTATCTTCCGTTCCTAAGAAGTCTCAATCCATCATTAATGGGCACCTCTACACCACTGCTTTTAAATGTTGAGGAAGTAGTTCAGATAGGGAAAACCGTGGGTTAGAATTATTCACATTTAAAAAACAGGTTTGGGCAAGGTACATATCTGTAAGTTTCTTATTCTTTTCCTTCACTCTTAATTCTTTGTCTCTTACTGCATAGGTAGAGCAGTGAGAATGGCTTCAGGGGCAGTGTTGTGTTCTTTGTGTGAGATGTGCAAATTCTGGGAGACCTCCAGCCTCCCGGGTAATTACATCTGCAGCTCCTCAGAGAATGTGTCAAGGAACTGGAGCTGCAGCTCGATGACCCTCAGCTCATACGGGAAACCGAGGAGATAATAGGCAGGAGCTATAGCAGCGGTCCCCAACCACCGGGCCGCGGACCAGTACTGGGCCGCGAGGAAACGATATGAGTCAGCTGCACCTTTCCTCATTCCCTGTCACGCACTGCTGATCTTGAACATAGGGTTGCCAATTGTTCCTTATTTGCCGGGACATCCCGTATATTGGGCTAAATTGGTTTGTCCTATATGGGACCGCCCTTGTCCTGTATTTCCCCCGCTAAGGTAGAGCGTTCCTATGAAACATTTCGTGCCGAAATGGCGTAAAGCAAAGAAGCAATAAGCAATTACCATTAATTTATATGGGAAAAATTTTTTGAGCATTCCCAGACCCAAAAAATAACCTCACAAATCATACCAAATAACACATAAAACCGAAAATAAATAACACTAACATATAGTAAAAGCAAGAATGATATGATAAATACACAGCCTATTTAAAGTATAATTAATGTATGTACAGTACAGTTGGGAAGATGAAGGCAAAACCGATTTGTGGGGAAAATAGTTGGTACGGACGTGCGTGTGCAAGGCTTCATGGTCATGGTAGTCTTTTCCCAGGGTAAAGTATCCCAGGATTTGACTGCTACTTTTGTCCCTTATTTGGGAGTGAGAAAGTTGGCAACCCTAACTGTAAAAGACATGTTGAGGTGAGTTTAACCCTACTTGAACACCCAACCCGGTCGGCCGGTCCGCAAGAATATTGTCAATATTGAACCAGTCCATGGTGCAAAAAAAGGTTGGGGACCCCTAAGCTATAGGGAGGTAGTCACCTCTACGTTGCAGGAGGCAGGAAAAAGAGTGTCTGTCAGGAGAGGGAAGAGAAATGAGCAGCCAGTACAATACCCCTCTGGCCACTTCCCTCAATAATAAGTATACTGTTGAAGGAAACAACATTCTGGAGGGGGCAGGGGTGTGTAGGGGAGGAGCTGTAGGGACCAGGCCTCCGACACTGTCTGGTGATGTAGCTCGGAAGGGAAGTGGGGTAAAGAGGACTACAGTATTGATAGACGATTCCATAGTCAGAGGAGTAGACACAAGATTCTGTGGATGCGACAGAGGCACCTGGTTGGTATGTCGTCTCCCAGATGCCAGGGTCAGGGATGTTTCAGATTGGGTCTATGATATTCTAAAGGGGGAGGGTGAGCAGCCAGAAGTCTTGGCACATACTGGCACCAATGACAAAGGTAGGAAAAGCAATGAGGTCCAGAAGGAAGAATTTAGCGAGTTAGGTAGGAAGCTGAAAAGCAGGATCTCCAGGGTAGCGATCTCTGGATCGTGGCCTGTGCCACGAGTCAGTGAAGGTAAGAATTGGATGGTTTGGCGAATGAATGCATAGCTGAGAACTTGGTGCAGAGGGCACAGTTTCAGATTTCTGGATCATTGGGATCTCTTCTGGGGGAGGTATAGCCTGTACAAAGGGGACAGGTTAGACCTGAACTCGAGGACGACCAAATATCCTCACAGGCAGGTTTGCTAGAGCTACACAGAATGATTTAAACTAATTTGTCAGGGAGATGGGAACTGGAGTGACAGGGCTGTTGGTTTACAAGCAGAGGAAGTGTGTAATGAGACTGTTAGGATGGACAGGCAGATGATAGGGCAAAATTTACAGTCAGTGGGATGAGTTGCAGTATAAAAAAGGAGACAAAATCAAAAAGGGTAACAAATATAGGACTGAAAGCGTTATATTTGAATGCAGGCAGTATATGGAATAAGTAAATGATCTTGAAGTGCAGTTAGAGATTGGCAGGTATGACGTTGTGGGTATCACTGAGTAGTGGCTGAAAGAAGATTATATTTGGGATCTTAACATCCAATGGTAAGGAGAGGCAGATAGGCAGAGGGGTTGGCATGGCTCTATTGGTAAATGAAATCAAATCCTTAGAAACAGGTGACGTAAGGTAGGAAGGTTTAGAATACTTGATGAGGCTTAAATACAGGCCTCCAAACAGTAGCCAGGATATGGGCTACAAATTACAATGGGTAATAGAAAAGGCACGTCAAAAGGACAATATTACGATAGTCCTGGGGGATTTCAATATGCAGATAGATTGGGAAAATCAGGTGGATCCCAAGAGGGAGATTATGAAAGAATTCACTGCCATTTGAGAGGGGAAAACTGTCAGATATATCAGTATTACTATGGAGTAAAGGGAGTTTTAGTGCATTAGAGATGATCTGGCCAAAACTGATTGGAAAGGGCACTAGCAGCAAAGGCTGGAGTTTCAGGGAGCAATTTGGAAGGTGCAGGATAGAAGGATCCCATGGAAGTAGTATTCTAAAGGCAGGCTACTGCAACCATGGCTGACAAGTGAAGTCAAAGCCAACATAAAAGCAAGAGAGAGGGCCTATAATAGAGCAAAAATTAGCAGGAAGTTAAAGGAATGGGAAACTTATAAAAACCAACAGAAGTCAACTATAAAGCCAAAGGGGGTAAAAGATGAAATATGAAGGCAAGTGAGCCAACAATATCAAAGAGGATACCAAAAGTTTTTTTCAGATATATAAAGAGTAAAAGAGCGGCAAGAGTAGCTTTTGGACAACTGGAAAATGATGCTGGAGAGGCAGTAATGGAGGACAAAGAAATGGCGGATGAACTGAATAAGTATTTTGTATCATTAATGGTTAGCATAACATTTTAGAGTACCAGCAATTCGGGTTCAATTCCCACTGCTGCCTGTAAGGAGCTTGTCTGTTCTCCCCGTGACCGCGTGGGTTTCCTCTGGGTGCTCTGGTTATCTCCTAAAGTCCAAAGACACTTTGGTTGGGAGGTTAGCTGGTCATTGTAAAGTGACCTGTGATTAGGCTAGGATTAAACTGGGGGATTGCTGGGTGGTGTGCTTTGAAGCCTGGAATAGCCTATTCTGCATTTTGGTAGAAAGAATAAGAGCATAGACTATTTTCTAAATGGGGAGAAAATTCAAAACTCTGTGGTATAAAGGGACATGGGTGTCCTCATGCCAGATTCCCTAAAGATTAACATGCAAGCTGAGTCAGTGGTGAGGAAGGCAAGTGCAACATTAGCATTCATTTCGAGACAACTAAAATAAAACAGCAAGTATGTAATGATGAGCAACACACACAAAATGCTGGAGGAACTCCAGCCTGCTGAATGGTTTCGGCCTGAAACATCAACTGTATTTTTTTTTCACAGATGCTGCCTGGCCTGCTGAGTTTCTCCTGCATTTTGTGTGTGTTGCTTGGATTTCCAGCATCTGCAGATTTCCTCTTGTTTATGTAATGATGAGGCTTTATAAGGTACTGGTGAGGCCTCTCGGAGCACTGTGAGCAGTTTTGGGCACCTTATTTAAGAAAGGATGTGCTGACATTGGAGAGAATTCAGTGGAGGTTCACCAGAATGATTCTGGGAACAAAAGGCTTATTGAATGAGGAGTGATTGATGACTCTGGGCCTTTACCCACTGAAATTTAGAAGAATGAGGGGGGCTGTCATTGAAACCTATCAAATGTTGAAAAGCCTAGACAGAGTGAATGTGGAGAGGATGTTTCTTGTAGAGGGGAGTCTAGAACCATGGGCCACAGGCTCAGAATAGAGATGAGGAGGAGTTTCTTTCACAAGGTGGTGGTGAGTCTGTGCAATTCGTTTCCACAGGAAGCTGTGGAGGCCAGGTCATTGGGGTGTATTTAGGGCAGAGGTTGATAGGTTAGTCAGGATGTGAAAGGTTACGGGAGAAGGCAAGAGAATGGGGTTTAGGAGGAAACAGATCAGCATTATGAAATGGCAGAGCAAATTTAATGAGCTGAATGGCCTAATTCTGCTCCTATGTCTTGTAGTCTTAAAGAAGTGAAAAAGAAGAAAGGCTTTTGTCCTTAACAATGCTTCAGTGAGTACAGAACTCAAATAGTCTTTATTTCATTTCAGGAGACTGTATTCAATTATACAGATTTGCCCTTCATTCCTTTGCCAGTTGGGCCCCCAGGAATACCAGTAAGTGATATCATTAACGTATAATGTTCACCAAGCCTATTATGTCTGTCAATGTATACATATTTATTTCAGTGAATAAGATCTGTACTTCTTGTTCAATAACAAGATACTATGATTTACAACAAGCAAATGAGCAATACAGCACAGAAATGGGCACCTTGGGCCAACTTGCCATGATGACTGTGATGTCTAGCCACACTATTGTACCCCTCTACGCCTATCCTATTGAAGAACCTGTCAAAATATCTTTTAATTGTTGTAACTGTATCTGCTTCTACTTAATGGCAATTCTCTTCATGTAACCACCACCCTTTATGTGGAAAAGCTTGCCCCTAGTTTTCCTTTAAATTACTTCCCTCTCATTTTAAACCTATACCCTCCATCACCCTTGGGAAACAATACTCTTAACTATCTACTATATCTGTACCATTCATAATCAAAAATACTATAAGACTGCTCATCAGACTTCTACATTCCACTGAGAACAAACCCAGCCTACTCTCTCTCTCTCTCTCCCTCCCTCCCTCCCTCCAGCTAAAACCCTCCATTCTAGGCAAACATCAAAGTGAATCTCTTCTGCATTCGTTTTAATGATAACTCATCCTTCTTGTCGTGGTGTGACTAGGAAGCAATACTCTAAATATGGCCTTACTAATGTTTTGTACAACTGCAACATGATGTCTCAAATCTAATACTCAATACCTTGGTCCATGAAGACAAGCGTGCTAAGTACCTTCTTCACGACCCTTTCCAACTGTGTGACTGTTTTCTGGGAACTACGAATTGCATTGCCAAGTTCTCTATCAGAATCAGGTTTATTATCACTGGCAGGTGACGTGAAAATTGTTAATTTAGCAGCAGCAGTTCAATGCAATACATAATCTAGCAGAGAGAGAGAAAAAAACATAATAAATAAATAAACAAGTAAATCAATTACGTATATTGAATAGATTTTTTAAAAATGTGCAAAAAACAGAAATACTGTTTATTTAAAAATAGTGAGGTAGTGTCCAAGGGTTCAATGTCCATTTAGGAAACAGATGGCAGAGGGGAAGAAGCTGTTCCTGAATCGCTGAGTGTGTGTCTTCAGGCTTCTGTATCTACTACCTGATGGTAACAGTGAGAAAACGGCATGCACTGGGTGCTGGAGGTCCTTAATAATGGACCCTGAGGTGCGCCAGTGTTGATTGTCAGCGAGGAGGATATGTTATCACCAATCCGCACAGACTGTGGTCTTCTGGTTAGGAAGTCGAGGATCCAATTGCAGAGGGAGGTACAGAGGCCCAGGTTCTGCAACTTCTCAATCAAGATTGTGGGAATTAAATGCTGAGCTATAGTCGATGAACAGCATCCTGATGTAGGTGTTTGTGTTGTCCAGGTGATCTAAAGCCATGTGGAAAACCTTTTAAGATTGTGTCTGCCATTGACCTATTGTGGCAATAGGCAATTACAACGGGTCCAGGTCCTTGCTGAGGCAAGAGCTCAGTCTAGTCATGACCAACCTCTCAAAGCATTTCATCACTGTCAATGTGAGTGCTACCAGGCGATAGTCATTAAGGCAGCTCACATTATTCTTCTTTGGCACTGGTATAATTGTTGCCTTTTTGAAGCAAGTGGGAACTTTTGCCCGTAGCAGTGAGAGGTTGAAAATATCCTTGAATGCTCCCGCTCGTTGGTTGGCACAGGTTTTCAGAGCCTTACCAGGTACTCCATCAGGACCTTCCACCTTGCGAGACTTCACTCTCTTTAAAGACAGTCTAACATCGGCCTCTGAGACAGAGATCACAGGGTCATCAGGTGCAGCAGGGATCTTCACAGCTGTAGTTGTGTTCTCCCTTTCAAAGCGAGCATAGAATGCGTTGAGTTCATCTGGTAGTGAAGCATTGCTGCCATTCATGCTATTGGGTTTCACTTTGTAGCAAGTAATGTCCCTGCATCTACCTTCACCTATCCCTGCTATTGACCATAGATGTCCTGCCAGTACCTGACATCCCAAAATTCATTACCTCACACCCGCCTGGATAATTTTAGAATAACTTTCACTTATTTTGGCAGTTCTGCATGCCTGGAATATTTGGAGATTGTCTATGTGATAAGTTCCTGTATAAGGTTCAATAACACGACAAATGATGACATACTGTTAAATGCTCTTGATCGTTGTCACCTAAAAGGGGTTTATGGGAGTGAGACCTATACTTTCAAGCTTGCTTGGGCTCCAATTTATCAATGAAAAGGCAATTGTTTAGCTCAGGGGCTTGATATTCATATTCTAGGGGTTGTCGCAGTCTGACAAGACATTGAAAAGGTCTGGTGCGTATAATATCCCTGCAGTAGATGGAATGGAACTTATGACAAAATTCACAGCCTCATCTTCCCTTATTGGCAAAGGAAGGACAAATCAGGCAACCTCAGAGATGCCATAATAGTGACATTTTTCAAGAAAGGAGAAACATCCAATAGTAATATTAAATAGGGGAAGTAAAAAAAAAAGGTCCTTCTCTCAGCAGCCAAAGAACTGGTCTCCAAATTGCTGTGAGACTCCTAACTACAAAGAGGTACAATGAACATAATTTTACACACAACTCCATGAAAAATGCAGAGAGCAACATCACCCTATATGTGACTTTTTCAGCATTATAGTAACCTCAGCCTCAGTCAACCTTGAGGGACTGTGGAAAATACTTCTTAAAAGTGGCTGCCATCAGAAATTCATCTCCATTCTTCGATCAGTTGTGCTTCAATCAGTGGTTCACCATAGATCCAATCCCAGTGCAGGCTGGGATCACTCAAAGCTTCAACCCTCTTCCCAGTCTTTCTTACTGTGATATTGCACCTAATATCCAACATACTTCCTGCTAGAATGGAGCTAAAGTGCAAAAGAAATGGGAAATTATTGAATCTCTGTCACTTCCTCTCAAGTATGTACACTTTCAAAGGTGGAGCCAGCAGTATTAGTTTACATGTTTATTAAAACGTAAGAAAAACAAGGCACTGATAAGAACTTGTTCCTGTTGAAACTCATTGTGATGATTATGAAGAATCATTCCAGAACTAGGATTCAATTTTCTGTTTTCCCTACAGGGTGAGAAAGGAGAAAGAGGACTCAAAGGTGAACAAGTAAGTGGCTTTGTTAGTCTTTGGAAACTTTCTTTTATTAGATTTTACAAAGTTTAATGTTTTTAAGATTCTTCTTGGGCTTCTAGCCTGGTACAGGTATGGCGTTTAACCAACGTTTAAATGGACAATATTTGTACCCAGCTGAAAGCCCAGGAAAAGTTTATTCATCATAAACACTGGGAAAGCACTAGATCCCTTTTTAAAAAATGTTGTTGTATTTAAACTGGTACATTACAGAGGATACATGCCTTAAACTACTTACACTATTCTTTAAAACATTAAATTTAAAGTCCATTCTGTTGTTTTGGGGTAACTTTGCTTATTTGTAAAGTTAACATTATTCTAAGGTTGTTAGGGTTGACAAAGGGACAAGAAGAAAGACTGCTTTAGGATGTAGATTTGAGATAATGGGTTGTACTAGAACTTACAGTGGAATGAAATAAGTGATGAAATCAATTAAATTTAAACTAGTCAATAAGAAATCATAAAGTTCCCTAAAAGTAAAAGTGTAAATCGAAATCAGTATATATCTTTCAGCCAACATCAGGGTGGAGGATATATACAAAGACCTGCCAGAGAAAGTGGTAGTGGCCGATACAATTAGAACATTAAGAAAGTTTACTTGGACAGGTACATGGATAGGAAAGGTTTACATGGATATGGTCCAAATGTAGGCAATGGGACTAACTCAGGAAGACACCTTGGTTGGGATGGATGAAGCTTCCTTCCATGCTGCATTACTCTATGATTCAGTAGCTGTCATTAAGCATTGAAAAACAAAAAGAAACATCAGATACTGACAATCTGAAACAAGAACATAAAAGACTGGAGATACTCAATAGCCAAAGCAGTATACATGCAGAAAGAAACAGAGATGGTGCTTCAGAATACATGGATGTTCATCAGTTGTCAGCATTGCCTCTTTCTTTCCACCATGCATGCTCTGTGACCTGCTGAGTAATCCCAGCATTTTCATGTTTGTGTCATTAAATGCTGGTGCTGCTCTTGCCCACTAATTCAACATCTATCATAATTTATTTTAGTGCTATGTGAAAGAAGACTTCCTTTTCAAATGATAAGCAAGAACGATGAAGTGCTGTGTAAATTTGACTAGGTAGTCTGCAGCATGAGTCACACTTGCATGTTAGAATCATTTCAAATAACATTATTCCTGTTCAACAATATTCTCATTGTGCTATAGTTCGCTGGAACTCATGAAGATAAATTATATTTTGTGTCTTCTATCTTGCAGCATCACACCACCCATCTGGGAACTGATTTCCCCTCATCCACCCATCTCAATTTTGACTTTTCAATCAGCCCTCTCCAAAAGTTAGAACAACTCCCAATTGCCTCTGCTCCTCACACTCGCCTTTCAATCTCCCAACAACATGTCCTTCAATTCTCTAAATTTCCAGATCAGTTCCCTGAATGCCAACTCTTATAAACTCCCCTTGCCAGTTTTGTGATCCCCTCCCCTCCAGAGGTTCCCCTCATGAAGGCCCCACTTCCACAAGAGGGCAATTTCTGGTTAACCAACCACCTGCCCCCAGATTTTCACTCATCTAACAGTGCAGCACCCTACCCCAGCCCTGCTTGTTTTCACATGCATTAACAAGAGAGAATTAACAAGATAGAGAATAGGCTGTCCATCTGTTTCCACAACCCAGCACTGTGGAGCCCATAATGGTTTTGAAGAAATACAGATTTTGAAATCAGATCAGGAGTTCTTGAGATTTACCATAAGAATTGTTTCCCCTCAGGTGTGCTCAAAGTGGCTGTTGGTTAGCAACCATACAATTGCTTTTATTCCAAATCTGAAGTATAGGTAAGGAACACAGACCATGTGATATACAGTTGCATAACTGGAGGTTAGGAAAAGGACGTGATGAAAGCTCTGAGGAGATGTAGCTACAGTAATATTGCTTGAAATGGAACAGCACCAAAAGATTAAGACTCTAGGTAAACTGAGTCTCTAACCATCGTCCTTCAAGATTCCAAGATGTCCTCTGGCTCATCCTCAGTAAATAGCACCACAAATGTACTTTGTGGTCCCCTCCTGTTACATGGCTCCATGGAGTTTAATGATATATGGTAAATACTTGAGCAAAGACATTATCATCAACCTTTGCTACTCCCCATTACATCCATTAAAATCTGCAAGTTGTTATTCTGCTGATATGCTTCATTCAAGTTTGTGGATAACAATATTGCTGTCTGCTGAATTAAAGGTGGTGACGAATCAGCATATAAGAAGGAGACTGAAAATCTGGTTGAGTGGTATCACTCAAGTAATGTTTTAATCAATATCTGCAAGACCAAGGAGCTGATTACTGACTTCAGAAGGAGGAAGCCAGAGGTCCATGAGCCAGTCCTCATCAGAGGATCAGAGGTGGAGAGCATGGGCAACTTTAAATTCCTTGGTGTTATCATTTTGTTGGACCTGTTCTGGTCTCAGCATGTAAGTGAATTGCTTATATAAGGTATGGAAACACCAACGGTTTGAATGGAAAATCATACAAAATGTAGTGGATACGGCTCGGTCCATCATGGGTAAAGCCCTCCCCACCATTCTGCATATCTACATGGACTGTTGTCGCAGGAAAGCAGTATCCATCATCAGGGACCCCCAACACCTAGGTCTTGCTCTCTTCACATTGTTGTCGTCAGGAGGAAGGTACAGGAGCCTCAGGATTCACACCACCAGATTCAGCAACAGTTATTGCTCCTTGGCCAGCAGGCTGTTGAACCAAAGGGGATAACTTCACTCAACTTCACTTGCTCCATCATCGAAACATTCCCATAACCTATGGACTCACTTTCAAGGACTCTTCATCCCATGTTCTCACTATTTATTGCTTATATCTTATCATTATTACTATTTCTTTCTTTTTGTATTTGCATAGCTTGTTGTGTTTTGCATACTGATAGAATGCCGAGGTTGATGCGGTCTTTCATTGATTCTGTTATGGTTATTATTCCACTATGGATTTAATGAGTATGGCCACAAGAAAACTAAGCTCAGAGTTGTATGAACTTTGGTAGTAAACTTACTTTGAACTCTTTCACTTTTTCTGCTGGAAATATCAGCTTGGATTCTTGCCCATGAGTCCTCTAGACAGTTTTTCTGCAAGCCCTTGCATTTGAATTACTGCACCTTGGATCTGGCACTGGGATTCTGGAGGTTACCCCCACCCCTTTATTGTCAGCCTTCTCTATGATGGTGCTTCCTAGGCAAGGGACCATTTCACTCTTGCTACAAGTTTCTCAAGTTGACATGTGACAATGGAAGGGGCCTTTCACAGTGCTGCTCTTGCACCAGCTGCTTGGGCCACAAGCACGGAATAAGTGGAGCACATGAAGAGAAATTTGACAGCTTGCTTCATGGATAGGTAATCCTTTAAATCAGAGTTTCTACTTTTCTTTCATGCTAAAAAGTAATAGTTTATGCCAATTGCTAAAAAAATTTATTCTTTCTGTGACTCATATTTGCTTGCGTAATTGTGCTTCTCTCTACATTGCTGTTTCCAATAATCTAACACATAAGAATTTTATTTCAGGGTGACCCTGGACAACAAGGAAAAGGAGTTGATATCAAGGTATGACAACACCATAATAAATGTCTTATTTGAGATAACTATACCACCTAATATGTTAATACTTTTGCAGTCTCTTAAATCAAGCAAAAGTAGTTTGTCATGATACAAAGTGACTGAAATTGAAGATCCAGATAAAAATGTCTATTTTTGGACTTATTCCTTCAGCCTTAAAAGAGTGCCATGCAGAACTGCATGCAATGTAAAATATCAATTCATCGCCAGTAGTATCCTTATACTCTCTTCAAACTATTATGATTGAAATTTTAGAAGGAACATTTACTTCTTATAAATGACTTTCTGGGGTGATATTGTTGAATTAATTGTGTTATCTAAAGTGTAAGTTACTCATTTACCTCCAGGAAACCCCATCTGTCTTGTGCTTCACCCAAGTGATAACTCATGCTCAACTATCATTAAATACAAGTCTTTTTGATGTTATGAACTTTGTTTTATCTAAGTGAGCCACTAAAAATCTCTAAGAGAGTTGATTTTAAATCTTTGTTGGAGGGTAGAAGATACATATTAACTCACTAGATTGCCATCAGTTCATTGTATAGGACACACACATGGTCAAGTCTTTCTTTTGCACTTCCTTCTCTCTGCAGAATGCAGATCCCCTCTCCTCAAATGAAGATCTCACTTCCTGGGGATTCAGAGGTTAACCCTACACCAGCTGCTTTATATGTGACACACAGATGCCCAGAAAATTGTGATGTCATTATTTTCATCAGTTTCGAAGCTGAATTACATTGACCTTGCAATCCTGAACTAAAATGGAAATTAAATTTTAAAGGAAATCAAGTGTATAGATATAGCTCTGAAATTATTTTCATCAGATGATAATCCCTGAACTCATGAGGCCTAACATTTCTTTTAGACAGTTGTCCAGATGGAGTAAATTTGGGTCCCAATAATTTAACAGCAGAACCAACAGTGCTAAGTGCAAAAAATGACTTTGTAGCTGGGGGGTCCATCTCAGTATTTGTATATCTCAATATTCTGTCCAAACATAAGCCAAACTATGCTGCTTTTGAGATGTCCTTCATTTTTAAAGAAAGGGGCTTCCCTTCCTCCATTATCAACTCTGCTCTCAAACTCATCTCCCCCATTTCACGTACATCTGCTCTCACTCCATCCTCCTGCCACCCCACTAGGAATAGGGTTCCACCGGTCCTCACCTACCACCCCACCAGCCTCCGGGTCCAACATATTATTCTCCGTAACTTCCGCCACCTCCAATGGGATCCCACCACTAAGCACATCTTTCCCACTCCCCCCCCCCGCTTTCTGCAGGGATCGCTCCCTACGCGACTCCCTTGTCCATTCGTCCTCCCCATCCCTCCCCACTGATCTCCCTCCTGGCACTTATCCTTGTAAGCGGAACAAGTGCTACACATGCCCTTACACTTCCTCCCTTACCACCATTCAGGGCCCCAGACAGTCCTTCCAGGTGAGGCGACACTTCACCTGTGAGTCGGCTGGGGTGATATACTGCGTCCGGTGCTCCCGATGTGGCCTTCTATATATTGGTGAGACCCGAAGCAGACTGGGAGACCGCTTTGCTGAACACCTACGCTCTGTCCGCCAGAGAAAGCAGGATCTCCCAGTGGCCACACATTTTAATTCCACATCTCATTCCCATTCTGACATGTCTATCCACGGCCTCCTCTATTGTAAAGATGAAGCCACACTCAGGTTGGAGGAACAACACCTTATATTCCGTCTGGGTAGCCTCCAACCTGATGGCATGAACATCGACTTCTCTAACTTCCGCTAATGCCCCACCTCCCCCTCGTACCCCATCCATTATTTATTTATATATACACATTCTTTCTCTCACTCTCCTTTTTCTCCCTCTGTCCCTCTGACTATACGCCTTGCCCATCCTCTGGGTTCTCCCCCCCCTTGTCTTTCTCCCCGGACATCCTGTCCCATGATCCTCTCATATCCCCTTTGCCAATCACCTGCCCAGCTCTTGGCTCCATCCCTCCCCCTCCTGTCTTCTATCATTTTGGATCTCCCCCTCCCACTTCAAATCTCTTACTAACTCTCCCTTCAGTTAGTCCTGATGAAGGGTCTCGGCTGGAAACGTCGACTGCACCTCTTCCTAGAGATGTTGCCTGGCCTGCTGCATTCACCAGCAACTTTGATGTGTGTTGCCTGCTTTTGTTATGTCCAGCCTTCAAAGTTAGAAACCCACATATTGTCTCCCAGGATTTATCCATCAAATCCTAAAGCTTGTTGCTAGTGTGAAAACAAAATCATTCCCTGACCTATGCTCAAGGAATCTTATAACATAGCAGGAAGCTATTTTCTCACTGTGAAAGAGCTACCCTATTAATCCTGCTTCTCTACTTTTCCCCTTCTCAACGGAATATACAGTTTCTCTTTGGAACCTATTATTAAGTCTGTTTCCACCATCTCTCAGATAGGATATTCTGGATAACAATAATTTGGTGAGGATGTTTTTTTCCAGGTTTTTTTTCTAGTCATCAACTTTGCCTTGCACCTTGCCCTTAAATTCACTCGGTCCATTTTTGACACCTCTCACCCCTTCTCTGATGTCCCTGTCTCCATCTCTGGAGACAAACTGTCTACCGACATGTTTTATAAACCTACCGATTCCCATGGCTATCTTGACTATACCCCTTCCCACCCCGTCTTCTATAAAAATGCTATTTCTTTTTCTCAGTTCATTCATCTCTGCCACATCAGTTAACAGGATGAGGCTTTCCTTTCCAGGACATCAGAGATGTCCTCCTTCTTCAAGGAAACAGGTTTCCCTTCCTCCACCATTGATGATGCCCTCATCCTCATCTCCTCTATTTCCCAGACATCCGTGCTCACCCCAACTGCCTGCCACCTTAACAGTGATAGAGTTCCTCTTGTCCTCACCAATCACCCCCATGAACCTCCACAGCCAACACATTATTCTCCGCAACTTCTGCCATCTTCAACGGGATCCCACCACTGAACACATATTTACCCCCTCCTCTCTCCACTTTCTGCAGGCATCACTCCCTCAGTGATTCCCTTCTCCATTCATCTCTCCCTACTAATCTCCCTTCTAGCACATGTTCCTGGAAGCAGCAGAAATGCTACTTCACCTGCAAAACTGTTGGGTTGTCTATTGTATCTGGTGCTTCCAATGTGGCCTCTAGAGACCCGACATAAGTTAGGGGACCGCTTTGTCGAGCACCTCTCCTCCATCTGCCTAAAGTGGTATTACCCGGTGTACCACCATTTTAACTCATATCCCTGTTCCAGTTCTAACATGTTTGTCCATGTCCTTCTCTTTTGCCATGATGAGGACACTCTCAGTGTGGAGGAGCAACACTTCATATTCTATCTAGGTAGCCTCCAACCGGATGACATGAACATTGATTTCTCCTTCCGGTAATCTTTTCCCTCCCCTTCCCTCTTCTTTTATTCCCCACTTTGTCCCCTTATCTCTTCTCCTCACCTGCCTATCACCTTACCCTGGTGCCCCTCCTCCTTCCCTTTCTCCCGTGGTTCACACTCCTCTCCTATCAAATTCCTTCTTCTCCAGCCCTTCACATTTCCCACACACATGGCTTCACCTGTCACCTTCCAGCTAAACCTCCTTCCCCAACCCCCCCCCCCCCACTAACTAGTTATTCTGGTGTCATTCCCCTCCACTCAGTCCTGATGAAAGGTCTCAGCCCCAAACATTTACTATTTATTCATTTCCATAGATTCTACCTGATCTGCCGAGTTCTTCCAGAATTTTGTGTGTTTTCCTCTGGATTTCACCATCCGCAGAATCTTTTATGTTTAAGACTAGTGAGTAGTAATAGTTTCTGATCATTGCTCCTAAGACTAGTTTAGTAAAGTAAAAGTTGTTTTCTGCAAAATTCCAGATTATTAACTAAATTTAGATTACAGAACAACAAGAGTACAGCAATATTCCAGATAATTAACTAAATTTACATTCCAGAGCATGGTTTCTTTAAGGGAAAGTCTTGCCTGACAAATATGTTGAAATTCTTTGAAGGAATAATGAACAGGATAGACAAAGGAGAATAGCTGGATGTTGTATACTTGGGTTTTCAGAAGGCCTTTGCAAAGGTGCACACATAAGACTACTTAACAAGTCAAGAGACCATGGCATTACACGAAAGATATTAGTATGCACAGAGCATTGGCTGGTTGGCAAGAGTGGAAATAAATGGAGCCTTTTCTGGTTGGCTGCCGGTGACTAGAGGTGTTGCACAGGGGTCTGTGTTGGGACTACTTCTTTTACGGTATATGTCACTGATTTGGCTGATGGCCAGAAAGCCATCAATTCCAAGTTTGTGGAGGATAGGAAGATAGATGGAGGGGTGATGGTTTGAAGAAGTAGAGAGGCTACAGAAGGACTTAGACAGATTAGGAGCATGAACAAAGAAGTGACAGATGGAATACAGTGTTGGGAAGTGTGTGGTCGTGCACTTTGGTAGAAGAAATAAAAGGGTTCACTATTTTCTAAATGGAGAGAAAATACAAAAAACTGAGGCGCAAAGGGACTTGGGAGTCCTTGTGCAGGATTCTCTAAAGGTTAACTTGCAGGTTGAGTCTGTGGTGAGGAAGTCAAGTGCGATGTCAGCAAGCATTCCAAGAGGACTAGAATATAAAAGCAAGGATGTAATGTTGAGGCTTTATAAGGCACTGGTGAGGCTTCACTTGGAATATTGTGAGCAGTTTTGGGCCCTTTACCTAAGAAAGGATGTGCTGAAATTGGGGAGTGTTCAGAGGAGGTTCACAAAATGATTCCAGGATTCAAAGGCTTATCATATAAGAAGCACTTGATGACTCTGGGCATGTATTCACCGGAATTCAGAAGAATTGGGGGGGGGGGGGGGGGAGATCTCATTGAAACCTATTGAATGTTGAAAAGCCTCGAGAGTGGATGTGGAGAGGATGTTTCCTATGGTGGGAGAGTCTAAGACCAGAGAACACAGCTTCAGATCAGAGGGATGTTCATTTAGAACTGAGATGAGGAGGATTTTTTTTCCCAGCCAGACAGTGGTGAATCTATGGAATTAATTGCTACAGATGGCTGTGGAGGTCAAATCATTGGGTATATTTAAGGCAGAGGTTGATAGATCCTTGATTGGTTGGGGCATGAAGGGATACAGGGAGAAGGCAGGAGACGGGGGTTGAGAGGGAAATGGATCAGCCATGATGAAACAGCGGAGCAGACTTGATGGCTTAAATCTGCTCCGATATCTTATGGTCTTATGTTCTGGCTTTATTCTGCTCCTATATCTTATGGTCTTATGTTCTAAGAACAGGATTTGTAGCTGCATTTCTGGATTTTTTAGTGTAGATTGCTGAGTTATTTCATTCTATCTGGCTGTCAGAAGATTAATAATTTTGAGCACATTCTGTAGATTAAACCTCTCAGACCTCTGCTGTGAGGAGAAATATAGTTTAGTTTGTGCTTTAAAAAGACCAAGTGTAACATTCTTGCTTTTGCATTCTCCACCACTATTAATAAAGCTCAGTGTCCTGGGTGTTTTTTTAAAAGGCCTTTTTAAATCTTTGTGGTTTCAGCAGCACCTTTAAAGTTGAATTATTTAGTTCATAAAGGCAACAAGATAAAACATCTAAGCTGAGGCTAACACACTACTCTTTGCTCCAGATTGTGACTCATCACCCTGCTCCCAACCCCAAGTCCTCCTCCATCCAATGCTTAACACCTCTTCCTGCCATGTTGGACATGCATAAGGTTGGTTATAGTCTTCAAGCCTCTTACTGTCTGGGCTTATGTAAACTCTGAGTGTAAATATAAAGAACAGGGCTTGGATATGATTCAGAGAGCTGCTGGAGGAAGCAAATCCAAATCCAGAGAAGGAATGATAAGAACAGAAGAAGGGAATAAGGAAGGGATGAAAAATATCTCCGAGTGCTAAGTATCTTATGTTTTCCTGTCCTTAACGCACTGCACCTTGATATGAAGCCAATGTCTTTTCACTTGTTTTTTTTTTCTTTTGTTCCACAGGATCTAGAAAAGCTTTTTGATCTTTATGGTATAAAGGTAGGTAAATTACTTAGAACTAGTAAAATCAATCAGCATTAAAATCAATCACCATCTTAAACATTCCAGTGTTAACCCTAAGTTCATAGTCTAAGATCACAGTACCTCTGTAGTAACATTAAAAATTGGTAATGCATTAGGTCTGATTTTCAACTATGAAAAGAGCATACATAAACACTTCTGTAGTGGGACAGTTTTTTTTCAATTTTTATCAATTTTTTGCAGAAGTTGGTCCCTGTTTTAGATTGTTGTACCTTTTTAAAGCTGTTGAAATAACAAAATCTAGTTGCCAAGTCTTTAACTTTGGAGAAAATTTTCATCTAGCCAACTTCAATAGTTACTGTATTAGGTCCCCAATGAATGTAGTCAAGGATCCTTGTATCTGTTTCACCTTTAGGCATTCATCTTGCCTAAAGAAATCTCGTACAAGAAGTTACCATCAGCTCTAAACTAATTTTCACAGACCAGTCACTACTAAATTGTTAAAAAAACAGAAATAGATATATACTTAAAAAGAAATAATTATAAATAAAACCAATTGGAAAATATGTGATGGAAGAAATAAAAATCATGATTGATATGCATATATAAAAGATGTAAGTGCTTAAGAGAGCATAGATAGTGAAAACATTTACATTTATATATTACAAGAACACCCCAAACATTTTACAGCCAATGAAGTGTCTAGTTTTGAATTATGGTCAATATTGTATTTGCAAAATAGTCAATTTGGCACCTTGAACTGTAATTATGGTAACAACCATTTAATCTGTTTTCACTAATGCTGTCTGAGGGACACCAGGATAAACTTCCTTGCCCTCCCTGTTCTATTAGATCTTTTATATTCAACTTAGAACATTGATAGGGTCTTGGATTAAAGCCTTATCCAAAATATAGTAGAACAAATTTACTTTGCAGCAAGGCATCCCTGAATGTAGCAGTGAAGCATTTGACTAGATAGTTGTGTTCATATCCTTGAAGTAGTACTTGAACTCACATCTTTCGACCTCAGAAGAGTGACCATCTAAACCAGTTTTGTTACTATGGTACATAATGCTACAAAAGTAACAAAATTATGTTACATTTGTGTCCTTCTTCCTGAATAGCATGTTTAATTTCCATTATCACTGATACTGTATTTCCTTATTTTATTAAGTACATAAATATGCCTAACACATCTACAAACATAGAATTCATATTCAGATAATAATACAAAAGTGACTGTTTTATAACCATATAACAACTACAGCACGGAAACAGGCCATCTCAGCCCTTCTAGTCCGTGCCGAACTCTTACTCTCACCTCGTCCCACCGACCTGCACTCAGCCTGTAACCCTCCATTCCTTTCCTGTCCATATAGCTGTCCAATTTAACTTTAAACAACAACATCGAACCTGCCTCAACCACTTCTGCTGGAAGCTCGTTCCACACAGCTACCACTCTCTGATTAAAGAAGTTCCCCCTCATGTTACCCCTAAACTTTTGTCCTTTAACTCTCAACTCATGTCCTCTTGTTTGAATCTCCCCCACTCTCAATGGAAAAAGCCTATCCACGTCAACTCTATCTATCCCTCTCATAATCTTAAATACCTCTATCAAGTCCCCCCTCAACCTTCTATGTTCCAAAGAATAAAGACCGAACTTGTTCAACCTTTCTCTGTAACTTAGGTGATGAAACCCAGGTAACACTCTAGTAAACCTTCTCCGAACTCTCTCTATTTTGTTGACATCTTTCCTATAATTTGGTGACCAAAACTGTACACAATACTCTAAATTTGGCCTCACCGATGCCTTGTACAATTTCAACATTACATCCCAACTCCTATACTCAATGCTCTGATTTATAAAGGCCAGCATACCAAAAGCTTTCTTCACCACCCTATCCACATGAGATTCTACCTTCAGGGAACTATGCACCATTATTCTTAGATCCCTCTGTTCTACTGCATTCTTCAATGCCCTACCATTTACCATGTATGTCCTATTTTGATTAGTCTACCAGAGTGTAGCACCTCACATTTATCAGCACTAAACTCCATCTGCCATCTTTCAGCCCAGTCTTCTAACTGGCCTAAATATCTCTGCAAGCTTTGAAAACCTACTTCATTATTCACAACGCCACCTATCTTAGCATCATCTGCATACTTACTCATCCACCCCATCATCCAGATCATTAATATATATGACAAACAACATTGGACCCAGTAAGGATCCCTGAGGCACACCACTAGTCACCGGCCTCCAATCTGACAAACAGTTTTCCACCACCACTCTCTGGCGTCTCCCATCCAGCCACTGCTGAATCCATTTTACTACTTCAATATTAATACCTAACGATTGAACCTTCCTAACCAACCTTCCGTGTGGGACCTTGTTAAAGGCCTTACTGAAGTCCATATAGACAACATCCACCGCTTTACCCTCATCAACATTCCTAGTAACCTCTTCAAAAAATTTAATAAGGTTTGTCAAACATGACCTTCCACGCACAAATCCATGTTGACTGTTCCTAATCAGACCCTGTCTATCCAGATAATTATATATACCATCTCTAAGGATAATTTCCATCAACTTACCCACCACTGACGTCAAACTCACAGGCCGATAATTGCTAGGTTTACTCTTAGAACCCTTTTTAAACAATGGAACAGTTCCAGGAAAAGTTCCCGGAATTTTGTAAAGCTCTTCATTGGTTGTAAAGTGAATTGGGGCACCCTGAAGTTTTGAAAAGTACAAAGTAAATACAATTCATTTTAAACAGTGGGAATCATAAGAATCACCATTACAAAGACCATCATTATCTTCTGAGGGGAACTTTACATGGCTTTAAACATGACATCATCAAATGTTGCCAGTTGTCAGTGCGCCATGCAGTTTTTTATGTGTTTTTCAAGTTGTGAAAGGTGATTCCATTGCCACAAGGGATTGAGACCACCATGAAGGAGCTCTGATTGGGACACTCTTCCATGGTCCTCAATCTTAAATTAACTTTGCTCTTTAGAAGATCCTTAAAATTCTTAAGTTACAAAATAAAAAACAAGGTTTATCTGACAACTTTTTGTTTGTCCATTCATACTGCAAATAGATCATCAAAATTATGTGTTAACTATGAGATCTATTTTGCAGCTGTCTCTTTTGAGGGAATTAATTGACAGACTTCTTCAAAATGGAATGGAGGACGTTCTTCAGCAGCTCACAAATTCAAGGAAAAATAAGCCGAAAAGAAAAATCCGTGAATTAAAAGTGAGTTCAATCAAGTTTAGTCTGAAGTGCATAGATTTTATTGGAATGGTGTCAAGAGGAAAATATACTCTCCTGTTTCTTATCATGGAAGTCCTATTCCACATGACTTTCTATACATTTATTCCCTCTTATATAATGCACACTTCTACTGTTCCTTGTGCATTAGTTATTAATGTTTTAAAATCAGTGGTGGGTAGTAAACCAGTTTGTGAGAGGTTATTATCTGGGCTCCTCTACTTGACTGTTAGTGTGCTATGTTGTTGAGTGCAGAGAGAGTCACTGTGTTTATGAGAAATGTTGCTCTATCCTAAGTCCCATGTAGTTAATGGCTGCCCCCTCTACACAATGGGAGTTGAGTTTGTGCGTGGTGATCAGGGATGTTCCTCTAGTAGCCACCTGCTTCCTTCTGCTCTTGTTTCTGCAAGTTCTCAGGGTCTTCTGCAAGATCCTTGAGCTCCAGATCACCGCACAGTTCTTCATCAGGCATTGGCTGCCCTCTTTCTGTATGGTCATGCAGCATGTATATGGCACACACAATGAAGTTTTCACAGTTACTCAGACGTATACTCTCCCAGACTTGTAGATTAAAGGAATCTCAATTTAAAAGTCTAATGGCAATTTCTACTGCAACTCTGATACTTTATATGATCCACTTATCTTGAACTATAGTGGCTGGAGGGTGCACTACTGTAAGTAATTAGGGAAGTAGAAGTAGAATGCTCTTCCAGCATCCATCTCTCCAGGCAGTGCTAATAGTGGAAAATGTCTGGCAGTCATTCCCAGCAGTGGAGGTGTCCTGTGCTTTTTGGAAGTGCTGCTGTAATCATGCCAAAATTTACCTGCTCTATGATTATAATCAAGTTAAAGAATCAACCTTGGTTCAATGAGAGTTGAGAAGAGTAGGTCCGTCCAGGTACAAGGAATACTTAGTAATGAGATGCCAGCCTAGTGAAGCTTCAGTACAGGACTACATGCATACCGACAGTGAAACCAGCATGCAATAGATGGACAAAGCAATCTCACAACTTCTGGATGAGCTCAAAGAGCTGCAGTGTTATTACATCCAATCATGAATTCTGGTGGACAGTTAAAACAGAAGGAGTCTCCAAAAAACATCCCCAAATAGTGGCAAGCACCAATACATAAGATAAAATCTGAAACTTTTGCAAGCAGGTTTACTGAGAAGTGCAAATATCTCAGCCTCCTCTTTAAATCCCCGTTGCTACACAAGCTAGTCTTCAGATCTTCAGTTTGGTTCAGAGATGTTTGACCATCTATACCACTGAAGACCAGTACTCCAGAACTAGTTGTGCATCTAGCTAAGTTACAATAGAATAATAGCACTGCCTTCTATCTAATTATCTGACAAATTACCCAGAAACTACCTGTTTACAAGAGGAGAGACAAATCAAATCTGGTTAATTACAGGCCATTCAGTCTATTCTCAGTCTTCAACAAAAGAATGGAGGATGGCAATGACAATGCTATCAAGATGTACTTCCTCACCAACAGCCTGATCAATAATGCCCAATCCGGATTTTGAGAGACTACTTGGCTCCTCAGCTCATAATAATCTTGGCTGAAAGATCAGCCATTGCCTAAATGTTGTCTGGATTTTG
Source organism: Mobula hypostoma (assembly GCF_963921235.1). Taxonomy (NCBI): domain Eukaryota; kingdom Metazoa; phylum Chordata; class Chondrichthyes; order Myliobatiformes; family Myliobatidae; genus Mobula; species Mobula hypostoma. The sequence continues at coordinate 58,956,675 of NC_086116.1, read as the reverse complement.
CTACATTGAAGCATGAGCATGTGCGGAGTTGGATATGGAATTCAAAATACAACTTAGGCTAGAAGAAAGGTTATTGATGAAACAGCTGAAAATGGTTGAGCCAAGGATACTAACCTGAGGAAAATCCTGCAGTGACATCAGGGCTGGGATGATTGATCTCCAACAGCCACAACCATCTTCCTTTGTACAAAGTATGACTACAACCTCTGGAATATTTCTCATTTAACGTCCATTAACTACATTTACACGAGGGTTTCTTGATGCCACACTCAGTCAGATGTGACCCTAATGTTGAGGACGAAGGCCCTACCTCACTCCTTCAATTCAATATAGTGTCTGCCTCTATTTCCTTTAACAGTACACTAGAGGTCAGCCTAGAGAACTTGTCAGAAGTTGCTAGCATGCTGACCCTATGAAAGGATAACTAGAAGCTAAGGCTTTACTACAGGATTTGGTATTGATTAGAAAATTGTATCCACCTACATGCAAAAGGCTCTTTCTTGGGTACCTAACACATCAGTCTTTTTTTTTTAGAGGCAATACCATGGAACAAGTGCATGTGAGCTGTACTTGCTTCCTAATATGTAGATTGTCATAAAGAAATTGCCCTACATGTTTAGGGATAAATGGAGAATGGTGGTATGTAAACTGCAAGAAAGGCACAACTGTAAGATATGTGACATTGTTGATTTTATAGAAAGGCAAGTAAAGATTCTACACATGCAGTGTTTGGGGATATACAAGATGCTATATCACTGGCAATAAGCAAAGGTGTAAACAAAACTAAGTGACAATTTCCTACTAAGGCTAAACAAAGCAGTTTTGTCATCACTGTAGAGAAGCAAAACTAAAACTGAACCTTGAACTAATGGAAGGGGAATGGTCTCATCGGCCAAAAGGGGTTGTTTGTTCTGTGAGGGTGAGCACATATTGGATTTTTACCCTTAGCGGCAGAGAAGGGTTCATTGGGAGAAGATTGCCTTCCTAAAAGAAAATGGTGTCTGCTTTAGCTGTTTGTGAACAGGACACAGCAGCAAGGATTGCAGGAAGCACCTTTCATGCAAGATATGCAATGGCAAGCATCCCAGCATTCTTCATATTTACTTTGATAAAAGGTGTGCAGAATTAAAGTAAGCCATGAAAGAATCAGACACAGCAGTGAGCAGTGCCCTGGTATCTAATGGCCTTACGAGGGCTGGTGATCATGATTGTAAATTTCCCATTATTTCAGTGCAAGTGAACCCTAAGAAGGGTGACTAGGCAGTGGTTGCTTATGCTTTCCTAGATCAAGGCAGTGCAGCAGTGTTCTGCACAGTGGATCTCATCAACAAGCTCAACCTCACAGGAAAAAGGACACACCTTCTCTTACACACCATGGGTCAATGTTGTTTCAGGACTGGAAGTGACTGGTTTAGACGGTGAAAACTATTGCGAACTACTTAACATCTACACACAGGAAAGTATGCTTGTCCATGGAGGGAATATTCCACATCAGAGGGATCTGCAGCGATGGTCTCACTGGAAACATGTCCACTTGCCAGATATTGATTCAGAAACTGAGCTGCTAATAGGACAAATATGCCTAAAGCATTGGAGTCTTTTCAAATCTTTTTATTATTATATTATTCAAAAAAAATAACATGAGTACATCGAAGTAACAACACTTACAATGTCTCAAGGAAAAAAAAACATTATCTTAAAGAATGAAAAGTTTTGTGATAATAAAAAAAACCCTACTAAGCAGAAAAAGTGGGGGGGGACCCATTAGGAGCCATGCGTATTGGAGTCATTGCAAGTGATTCACATTGTTAATGATGGATCCTATGTAATTAGAACAATGTTGGGTTGGGCTGTGAATGGAGCCCTGAAAGGAGACCATGGTGATGGAACAGACTGTGTACAGCCAGAGCTGACAGTTAACAGGATTTTAATCTTGAACTTGGATGAGCTTTGAATTGAATTGAATTGACTTTATTTCTTACATTCTTCACATACACGAGGAATAAAAATCTCTATGTTACGTCTCTATTTAAATGTGCAATGTGCAATCATAGTAACTTATAATAAATAGAACAGTCAATGTAACACAGAAATACACTCAGATCAGTGTGGGTTAATTAGTCTGATAGCCTGGTGGAAGAATCTGACCCGGAGCCTGTTGGTCCTGGCTTTTATGCTGTGCTACCATTTCCTGGATGGTAGCAGCTGCAATAGACAGTGGTTGGGGTGACTCAGGTCCCTAATGATCCTTCCAGCCCTTTTCTCACACCTGTAAATATCCTGAATCATGGGAAATTCACAACTACAGATGCGCTGGGCTGTCCGCACCACTCTCTACAGAATCCTCTGATTAAGGGAGGTACAGGTTCCATACCAGGCAGTGATGCAGCCAGTCAGGATGCTCTCAATTGTGCCCCTGTAGAAAGTTCTTAGGATTTGGGGGCCCATACCAAACTTCCTCAACCATGTGAGGTGAAAGAGGCTCTGTTGTGCCTTTTTCACCACACAGCTGGTGTGTACAGACCACATGAGGCCCTCGGTGGTGTAGATGCCGAGGAACTTAAAGCTGTTTACCCTCTCAACCCCAGACCCATTGATGTCAATAGGGGTTGAGACACAGTCATGGGCATACAGCGAATAAAGAAGGGGACTTAGTACAGAGCCCTGAGGGGCTCCTGTATTGAGAGTCAGAGGGTTGGAGGTGAAGGAGCCCACTCTTACCACCTGCTGGTGATCTGAAATGAAGTCCAGGATCCAGCTGCACAAGGCAGGGTGAAGGCCGAGGTCTCTGAGCTTCCTGTCGGGCCTGAATGGAATTATGGTGTTGAATGCTGAACTGTAGTCCAAGAACAGCATTCTCACATAAGTATCCTTCTTCTCCAGGTATGTAAGGACGGTATGTAGAGCAGTGGTTATTGCATCATCTGTCGATCGGTTGTGCTGGTAGGCGAATTGTAGGGAGTCCAATGTGGGTGGCAGCAAGCTGCAGAGGTAATCCTTCACCAGCCTCTCAGAGCATTTGCTTATCATTGAGGTGAGTGCGACAGGACACCAGTCGTTCAGGCATGTTGCCTTGGTCTTTTTAGGAACAGGGACAATGGTGGATAATTTGAAGCAGGAGGGCACTCTACACTGGGAGAGGGAGAGATTAAAAATGTCTGTAAACACACCTGTCAGTTGTGCTGTGCACATCTGGAATACTCGCCCTGGGATGCCGTCCGGTCCTATGGCCTTGTGACTGTCCACTCATTGGAAACATCTGCGTACCTCAGCCTCGGAGATGACCAGGTTGCAGACTGTAGCGGTGGCTTTCCTCAGAGGCTCAGGGTTAGTGACATCGAACCGAGCGTAAAAGTGATTGAGCTCATCTAGGAGAGAGGCCGCGATGCTGGCGGCACCACAACGTTTGGCTTTGAAATCCGCGATGGTTTGCAACCCTCGCCACAAGTCACGTGTGCTATTGGTTGTGAATCTTGTCTCAGTTTTGTCCCTGTATTGTTGTTTTGCAGCCTTGATAGCTTTGTGCAGATCGTAGCTGCTTTTCCTGAGCTCCTGCTGATTGCTGGCAATGTAAGCGCTGTGCCGCGTGGTAAGTGCTGCTCGCACGGAACTATTGATCCAGGGTCTCTGGTTCGGGAAGACCCTGATTGACTTCTGGAGGACAACATCGTCGATGCACTTCCAGATGGAGCATGTGACTCCATCCCTGAACTCGGAGACATCCTCATCAAGGAAGACATTCCAGTCGACATCATCGAAGCACTCCTGCAGCATGGAGGCTGATTAGTCGGACCAACAGTGGACAGTTTTAACTATGGCCACCTCTTGTTTCAACTTCTGCCTGGACATTGGCAAAAGCAGGATCGAAGAGTGATCTATTTTCCAAAAGCAGAGCTTTGTAAGTGTTGCGGAAGGGAATGTAAAAGTGGTCAAGTGTGTTATTTCCACGAGTGCTCACCTGGATGAGCTGACAAAACTTCGGAGAGACTTTTGTCAGCGAAGCTCGATTAAAGTTACCGGCGACAATGAAGGCAGCTTCTGGGTGCGGTTGTTCAAAGCAGACTTCCCTGAATGCGGTCAGGATGAACAAGAGAAGATCACTAGTTCATAGAGCTGGTTACAAATTCTGCAAAACAGGTGGATTGCCACTACCAGATTAGTTTACCTTTGAGAAAGAAGATTAACATGCCAAATGATAGGAAAATTGCTGAACAGTGTGCCTGAATCAAAGGAAGAGATTTAAGAAGGATTGTCATTTCATATTGACAGCACAGTTTCCATGAAGGATGTCATCCCCAAAGGTTACACTGAAAGAGTGTCAGCAGAGGACCTGGAATGCACTGATGGGAAAGTCTGGTATATTCCACACCATGGTGTTTATCACTCCCTGAAAAGGGAAACTTTGTGTTATGTTTGCCTGTGGAGTGACTTTTCAGGGAATACCACTAAATGCACAGCTTTTACAGGGACCAAATCTTGGCAGATCATGGCAGATATTGAATCAATGTTCCATCAACCTAAAGTACAAACAGAAAATGCAGATCTACTGAGGTTTCTCTGGTGGTATGATGGTAACCTCAGACAAGATATGTTTGACTTTAGAATGGTGGTAGATCTCTTTGGATTAATTTAATCACCAGGCTGTGGGAACTTCGTTCTTAGGAAATGCACAGAAGACAATGAAGAATAATTCAGCTGTGAGATAGTGGATAAGATTTTGTACTTCTTTTATGTTGATGACTGCCTTGTGTCAGTGTCTTCTGAGGAAGAAGTCGTATCTCTCTATCATGATCTTGTATTCATTTGTGCTAAGGCAGCTTTCAAACCACAAAGTTGACAAGCATCAGACATGGTGTGCTAGCTGTGATACCAGAAGAGCAAAGAGCGAAGGAGATGAAGGGTTTGGATTTGGATCAAGATATACCTTTAGCAGAGAGAGTTCTGGGTGTGCAATGACACTTTCAAGTTTAAGATCACGGTCAAAGGTAAACCACTCGCCAGAAGAGTGGTGCTACCTGCTAAAAAGATTCTACAAGATCTCTGTAAGAAAGGGCTTGGCTGGGATGACACTATTCCAACATCAGGTGCTCATGAGTGGACTAGCTGACTTATAGACCTCCACCAGTTGGAACACGTCATAGTTGTCAGATGTTTGAAACCTCTGGATTTTGGAGAAATTACTGCTGCAGTTATACCAGTTTACAGACGCTAGAGAAGATGGCAATGGAACAGTGACCTATTGTTGCACAACTCACGCTCTCAGGTGCACAGTGCTTTTATCATGGGAAAATCTGGGGTAGATCTGTTGAAGCCAGTTTCAATCCCTTATATGGAGCTCACATCTGCTACAATGGCAAACCGTATGGACATATTGTGGAGGAAGAAGTTGCACACACAACATCACGACTCAGTGTTTTGAACTGATTGTACTTCTGTGCTGAAGTATATCAAGAATGAAGCTTCCAGGTTCCAAACCTTCATTGCAAACAGTTTCAAAAATTCTTAAGGTCTCAAAAGCATCTCAATGGAGGTATGTAAACACTTTAAGCAACCCGGCAAATGTGGCCTCTAGAGAGTTGAATGTGAAAGCATTCCTGAAGAATAATACATGGGTATCAGGACCTCAGCATCTTCTTCAGCCTGAAAGGGAATAGCTTGTGAATCCCAGTTGTTCTGGAGACTTCTGCTAGATGATCTGGATGACAAGAAAAATATTACAAAAATATTTCTATGTTCTATGTTCTAATGCTATGCAGATTGAAGAGGAGGTGGGCATATAATCCATCACTTCTCACCTTGGACCCATTTGAGGAAAACATGGTCCTTAATTCTTAGCCTGCATCCTTAGATTTAAGAACCTGCTCTTGTTTCTTAGTTGGCAGAGGAAGCAGTTGAACATCGCCCTTGCTCAGTCTTACTTGGATGAAGAACAACAAGGTTATTCTTTGGAGAGATTAATAAGGCCAAAGGTCTGATCAGCTGAGGTTGTATCTGAGTGGAGGAGGGTTTTGTCAAAGAAGGAGATTTTCAGGTGGATTTTCAAGTTTGAAAAGGGAAGAAAATGTGAGAAGAAATATATTTTTGAGCTCAATACAGTACATGAAGATGGTGTCTTGAGGGTTGATGGATATCTTAGCAGGGCAGCCATGTCTGAAGAGTCTAAACATCCTGTTATACTGGCAATGAATTCTTCATATCCCAGACCTCATTCTAAGGCATGTACATAAAGAGCTGGGACGTGGTGGTCGTAACCACATTATCCAGGTACTGAATTCCCAGTGCTAGTACAGCTATAACAAGAATCATAAGAACATAAGAAATAGGAGCAGGAGTCGGCCAGCCAGCCCATAGAGCCTTCCCTGCCATTCAATAAGATCATGGCTGATTTATCCGTAAACTCAGCTCCATCTACCTGCCTTTTCCCCATAACCCTTAATTCCCTTACTATGTAAAAACCTATCTAACTGTTTCTTAGATATATTTAGTGAGGAAGCCTCAACTGCTTCCCTGGGCAGAGAATTCCACAGATTCACCACTCTATGGGAAAAACAGTTTCTCCTCATCTCTGTCCTAAATCTTCTCCCCTGAATCTTGAGGCAATGTCCCCTAGTTCTACTCTCACCTACCAATAGAAACAACTTTCCTACATCTATCTTATCTACCTCTTTCGAAATTTTGTATGTTTCTTTAAGATCCCCTCTCATTCTTGTGAACTCTAGAGAGTACAGTTCCAGGTGACTCAATCTCTCCTCATAGGTTAACCACTTCATCCCTGGAATCAACCTGGTGAACCTCCTCTGCACTGCCTCCAAAGCCAGTATATCCTTCCTCAAGTATAGAGACCACAACTGCACACAGTACTCCAGGTGCGGCCTCACCAGTACTCTGTGTAGTTGCACCATGACCTCCCTGCTCTTGAATTCAATCCCTCTAGCAATGAAGGCCAACATTCTGGTTTACCTTCTTAATAACCTGTTGCACCTGCAAGCCAACTTTTTGCGATTCATGCACAAGCACTCCCAAGTCCCTCTGCACAAAAGCATACTGCAATCTTTCACTATTTAAATAATAATCTGCTCTTCTATTATTCCTTCCAAAGTAGATGATCTCGCATTTACCAATGTTGTATTCCATCTGCCAGACCTTGGCCCACTCACTTAACCTATCTATATCCCTCTGCAGACTCTCCACATCCTCTATACAATTTGCTTTTCCACTCAGTTTAGTGTCATCAGCAAATTTTGCTATCCTACACTCAGTCCCCTCTTCCAAATCATCAATGTAAATGGTAAACAGCTGCGGGCCCAGCACCAACCCCTGCGGCACCCCACTCACCACAGACGCCAACCAGAAAAACACCCATTTATACCAACTCTCCGCCTTCTTTTGGTTAACCAATCCACTATCCATGACAATACACTTCCTCCGACTCCATGCATCCGTATCTTATTTATAAGTCTCTTGAGCGGCACCTTATCGAATGCCTTCTGGAAATCCAAGTATACGACATCTACCTGTTCTCCTCTATCCACTGCACTCATTATGTCCTCAAAGAACTCCAGTAAGTTTGTCAACCAGGACCTGCCCTTTCTGAATCCATGCTGCGTCTGTCTAATGGAACCACTCCTTTCTAAATGTTTCTCTATTTCTTCCTTAATGACAGCTTCAAGCATTTTCCTGACTACAGACGTTAAGCTAACTGGCCTATAGTTGCCCATCTTTTGCCTACATCAAATCCTGTCGAGTGTGTTGTTTGTTGATGGTTGCACACAGATTCAGGATGCTAGCACATGGCAGATCTACCTCTGGAAAGGTCTCTGCAGATGAACCTCTGTTTACAAGTGTAGGACTGGATTACTTTGGATCTTTTGAGGTGAAGAGCAGAAGGAGTACAGTGAAGAGGTATTAGGTCATTTTTACGTGTCTAGCTATATGAACTGTTCACATTGAAGTGGCTTCTTCTTCAGACAAAGATTCCTTTGTTAATACACTTTGGTGTTTTATAGCAAGACGAGGACAGGTTCATGGACTGCGCAGTGATAATGTGACAAATTTTGTTTGAGGTGAGCATGGGTTGCAAGAAGCCATTGAGAAGTGGAATCATTCACAGATCAGAGATGTCCTTTTTCAAAAAGGAATTAAGTGGAATTTTAACACCCCCTCCCCCTTCTCCCGCCTCCCGGCTGGTTCACATCAATGGAAGAACATGGGAGAGATTGATCAGGTCTGCGCCAAGGGTCCTGAATTCTACCATGAAGGTACAGAATCTTGACAAAGAGGGTTTTCACACTGTCCTTTGTGAAGTAGAGGCTATTATCATGGTCATCCAATTACTAAAGCATTCTCTGATCCCAATGAGTTGGAAGCACTCATACCCAATCATCTGTTGCTTTTGAAGACCTCACCATCCTTACCACCTGGAGAGGTCCAAAAGGAGGACATTTATGCTCACCATAGAAGGAAGCATGTCCAATATATGTCAAATTTGTTTTGGAAATGGTGGGTCAAGGAATACTTACCACATTTACAGGAACATCAGAAATGGTCAGGTACGAAATGCAATTTGCTCCCAGGAGATATTGTGCTTACAGTTGACGGCACAGCACTTCGAAACTCTTAGTTCGTGAGAAGAGTCATTCAATTCTTTCCAGACAGAAGAGGATTTGTGTGCCCGGTGTGCATCCATAAAGTTAGGATGTTGCATCTTTGAGCCTCAGTATATACCAGCAAGAAGAAATTGGGATTGCAAGCTCAGAAAATTGGAAGTGTGACTAGTGCATGGAATTGTCTGAACCTATTTTCTGTTGTGATGATTTCACCAAAAAATGATTGTTAGTATAATCTACTTCAGGTAAGGTTTATGTGTAATAAAAAAGGTGCCAATCAAACTAATTTCTAGTACATTTGTATGTAGCCCTATCAGTTATTTAATAGTGATTTAAAATGAGTCTTATAACTTCAGTAAGCCTTGTTCATTTTTCCTTCAAATGAATTTTTAGTTCTGCTTCTGATTCAGATACAGGACTCATCTCTGAAGTACAACCTTGCCAGCCAATCTCTCTCTAATGAGCAAGAGGTGGTAAAGGAGTTTGACTCGGATGAACCAAATTCTACCCATCAGGATGAAGCTCATTTATTCTGGAGTGGAAGTGATTCATCCCATAGTGTAAGTTTAAGAGCAGGACAAAGAAAGAAATGTTAATTACTGTAACCTTTTATAAATCGTTAGTTCGTCTTCAACCGGAATATTGCTTCAGAATCCTGGAGAGAGTGCATTCAAGATATAGCAGATGGATACTGGAAATGTGTAGCAAGTTTAAAACAGATGTGTACAGTCATGTTAAAGAAGGAGATAGAATAGAGTAGGGGATGGTGTGTTTTGTCTAAGGAATTTATTTCGGAACTTAGATCAAGGCAGCTGATAGCAACCTGATGTTGAGACCCTTGAAACCCAAAAGGACAAAGCTGGCAGAGTCGGAAGATCTGAGAGTAATTTTGGGTTCAGGGAGGTAATACGATTATAGATGTGTGTATTTAATATTTCAGTTATATTTGAATAATCTTGTAAATAAATTCAAACAACAGGAATTCTGCAGATGCTGGAAATTCAAGCAACAAACATCAAAGTTGCTGGTGAATGCAGCAGGCCAAGCAGCATCTCTAGGAAGAGGTGCAGTCGACGTTTCAGGCCGAGACCCTTCGTCAGGACTAACTGAAGGAAGAGTGAGTAAGGGATTTGAAAGCTGGAGGGGGAGGGGGAGATGCAAAATGATAGGAGAAGACAGGAGGGGGAGGGATAGAGCCGAGAGCTGGACAGGTGATAGGCAAAAAGGGGATACGAGAGGATCATGGGACAGGAGGTCCGGGAAGAAAGACAGGGGGGGGGGGTGACCCAGAGGATGGGCAAGAGGTATATTCAGAGGGACAGAGGGAGAAAAAGGAGAGTGAGAGAAAGAATGTGTGCATAAAAATGAGTAACAGCTGGGGTACGAGGGGGAGGTGGGGCCGAGCGGAAGTTAGAGAAGTCAATGTTCATGCCATCAGGTTGGAGGCTACCCAGACGGAATATAAGGTGTTGTTCCTCCAACCTGCCGTCTCCGCCGCATCTGCTCTCAGGATGAGGCTTTTCATTCTAGGACGAGGGAGATGTCTTCATTTTTTAAAGAAAGGGGCTTCCCTTCCTCCACTATCAACTCTGCTCTTAAACGCATCTCCCCCATTTCACGTACATCTGCTCTCACTCCATCCTCCCACCACCCCACTAGGAATAGGGTTCTCCTGGTCCTCACCTACCACCCCACCAGCCTCCGGGTCCAACATATTATTCTCCGTAACTTCCGCCACCTCCAACGGGATCCCACCACTAAGCACATCTTTCCCTCCCCCCCTCTCTCTGCATTCCGCAGGGATCGCTCCCTACACAACTCCCTTGTCCATTCGTCCCCCCCATCCCTCCCCACTGATCTCCCTCCTGGCACTTATCCGTGTAAGCGGAACAAGTGCTACACATGCCCTTACACTTCCTCCCTTACCACCATTCAGGGCCCCAAACAGTCCTTCCAGGTGAGGCATCACTTCACCTGTGAGTCGACTGGGGTGATATACTGCGTCCGGTGCTCCCGATGTGGCCTTTTATATATTGGTGAGACCCGACGCAGACTGGGAGACCGCTTTGCTGAACATCTACGCTCTGTCCGCCAGAGAAAGCAGGATCTCCCAGTGGCCACACATTTTAATTCCACATCCCATTCCCATTCTGACATGTCTATCCACGGCCTCCTCTACTGTAAAGATGAAGCCACACTCAGGTTGGAGGAACAACACCTTATATTCCGTCTGGGTAGCCTCCAACCTGATGGCATGAACATTGACTTCTCTAACTTCCGCTAGGCCCCACCTCCCCCTCGTACCCCAGCTGTTACTCATTTTTATGCACACATTCTTTCTCTCACTCTTTTTCTCCCTCTGTCCCTCTGAATATACCTCTTGCCCATCCTCTGGGTCACCCCCCCCCCGTCTTTCTTCCCGGACCTCCTGTCCCATGATCCTCTCGTATCCCCTTTTTGCCTATCACCTGTCCAGCTCTTGGCTCTATCCCTCCCCCTCCTGTCTTCTCCTATCATTTTGCATCTCCCCCTCCCCCTCCCACTTTCAAATCTCATACTCACTCTTCCTTCAGTTAGTCCTGATGAAGGGTCTCGGCCTGAAACGTCGACTGCGCCTCTTCCTATAGATGCTGCCTGGCCTGCTGCATTCACCAGCAACTTTGATGTGTGTTGTTGTAAATAAATTGTTTGATTAAGTATTCTTTGTTTGAATTATACTATTCATTATGGTTATATCTAAAAAAATATGAATTGCATATGTCATCACGCTACCACGTGATACGTGTATGCCTCACTTAAACACAAAGTTAGATTTATATTTCAGACTCCCGTGTTTTCCTTTAAATTAATTTATCGTTTTGCAGTTACAAAATATAACATTGGTGATGGGGTATTTTTAAAATTTACCCGAGACAACTATCAACCTATTGAAGTGCATTGAGATGTATGAACTAAAAATAAGATGCAGCGAGGAATGCCAAGTAAAAAAAAACACAAACCAGCACGTGCAGAGATGGTGACGTAAAAAAAAGTGGTAAACGTTAGAATTCAGGGTCCATAACAATGAGTGCCAGGTGATAACCATAAAAAATGAGCAGAATGGCTACATTAGAAATATTGTTAGATCTGATTCATCAAGAGATAACTAGCTCATGTATACTGAGCTAATTGAACAATATTTTGTAGCCAATGAAATAGCCAATAAGAAATGAATACCAATTTGGCTGAGTGCATTGTGTTACCAATTTTCTGTGTGCATTCTGTTTGAAGGCATACGGTTAGCTTTGAACTTTGACTGCTCCAACCAAACCAGCACAAGTGAGCTTTGCTGATATGCTGAAAGTAATGCAGAAACATTTGAATCAAAATTATTTTTGATGGCAGAATGCTTTAGGTTTCATAAGTGAAATCAAAATGAAGGGGAGTCCATTTCAGCGTATGTGGCTAAATTGAAGAGATTGTCTGGGCATTGTCAGTTCAGTAATGAGCACACGTCTTGTGTTTAAGTTTCTGGACTAATGGACTCACTATCCAAGGAAAAGGAACTTGGACCTAAAATGACAGAAAAATTGAACTTTACGTGGCTGCTACTGAATCAGTTCACATGGGCACCTCCAGCAGAATGAGATTTATCAATTTCACTGTTTCAATCTGTTGGATGCCATTGGGTTTTATGACAATTAAGCTAACAAGTAACTATCTAGTTAGTCCTTTCCAGCATATTGCCAGTAAAGTTGGTCATTCCTTTATCCAAAACTGCTTTAAACACTAAGTTAGCGCAATGTTCACAATACTCACTTTTGAGGCATTCCAGTTAATGACATTAACAGATTTGGATTCCCCATTATTCATTTTGATGTCAATACAGATTTTAAAGCGTAGCTGACAATGATAAAATCATTGTGTTAATAATGATCACTAGGCTTCTAAGATGCTGCTTCTCGATCATCTTAATTAAAACTCTTCAGGCATGATAGGTGCAATGAGTGAAATATTAGCAGTGTCAATTTATGAACCACATTTTTAAAAATGAAATTCAGCTGTCCATGAGCAACTCTAACTGCAACTTCTGACATGAGCTTCCTTCACACATTTTTTCAGAAGCGTTTCTTCACTTGCTACTAATTAATTAGTGCAAAGACATTGTTACAGACTATGTGGTATTGTGGCATGCAATGACTTGCAATTTTAGAAGCTGGATACGCAAATCAAACATAAAACTAATTCAATACATGTAAAATCAGATTACCATAGAAGTCATTTGCAGGTGGTCAAGTCCATTGGGATATCACCACGCCTTTGCACAACTGATAGTTTCCTGACAATATATCATGTATATCATAATATCATAAATTATGCACCACACATTGGCATGAATTAGAGCATTTGGGCCAACATTAGATCTTCAATGAATACTCAACATGGTGATGAAGCATATGAATTCCTGCCTGAGGAGTGACCTGGATCTGCTCCAATTTACTTACTGTTACAACAGGTCCTATTTTATTGGCTCTTCACTCAGCTCTGGAATACGTGGACAATAAAGATGCATTCTATGGGACGCTCTTCCCTGACTACAGCTCAGCACTCAATACTGTCATCCACTTGAAACTCATTCCTAAGCTCCAAGACCTGGGCCTTGATACCTCCCTGTGCAACTGAATCCTCGATTTCCTCACTTGCAGACCACAGTCAATATGTATTGGCAACAACATCTCCTCCACAACCTACAATCAATATGCTCCTGAAATGGCAGGGATAACTTCACTCACCACGACTATAAACTGATTCTACAACCTACACATTCACTTTCAATGACACTTTACAACTCATTTTCACCGTATTTTTTTATTTGCACAATTTATCTTCTTTTGAACATTGCTTGTTTGTCAGAATTAATTTATGTGTAATCTTCATAAATTCTATTGTGTTCCTGCCTGCTAGAAAATGAATCTCAAGGTAGTATATGTTGACATATACATTAATAATAAATTTTTCTTTGACAACATTTGTCAAAATACTAGGAGTATGTAATGCTGAAATTACCAAGGAGATATCAATTAAACCAGGTGGGGCTGCAAGAGGAAATGTTAGGATTCACATCAAGATATTCTTATCAGTGTGCACACAGTGGCCTGAACAGCCTGTTTCTCTGCCGTCTGATTCTATAAGGGATCTTCACTTTGATGCCTCACGCACATTTGTCACTATCCCTTGATCATCTTGCAGGAGATTGGAGCCATTTGTGGCATGGACTCATTCGGGCAGACACTCACCGTGCTTTTATTGTGCTTGTGTTTACCCTCACTTTCACAGCCATCTTCCACGCAGCTGTTCAGAGGCTCCCAGGTCTGACAACCTCCTCAGTGATTAATGCAGCAAAGATCTGCACAATCCTTTTCAATGCACAATTCTAGAGCTAAATCATTGGTTTTATTACACATCCAGCCAATTTTAAGATTTTTTTAAAGCGACTTGATTGGCTTTTATCAATACATAGATACTGTTTGGCATACAAGAAAACAATGAAATCTAGTTTTTGTCCAGTACTTCGGATTTATTCATTGTTTTTGTTCTCTGGTTACACAGGAAGTGTCTGAGAGTTTGAGTAATAAGGGTAAGGAAGGCAGCTCTGGAATTTTGGAAGCAGTTGATGGTGAAGCCAGTGACAAATCGCCAGATCCTGAGAGGAGTGGTTCATATCTTGATGGAGCGTTGACTGATAACCAGACCATGACAAGTACAACCAAGGTGGGCCACATTCCATTGTTATACAGACTGGCATGAATCCAGTTATCTTATGGCTAAGTGGAAAAGGCAACAGGTGAATGCTATGATGAACTGGACCACTGACCATACAAATACTAGATTTCTGAGCCTGAAATGTCTACTGGGTCAGGAGGTCGGTAGAACCCTTGACACAGTAAGATCTAAAACATTAAAAAAGCAGGAATTTCATCCTTACCAAAGTGCCGTCATAGCAGAAAGTGACTACAGCTGTCTCCAAATCCCCACACCACCAAGTATATTCCAGGCCTTATTCCCCTCGACATGCAATTTGATTTATCCACACCTACCCCCATCCCAAACCGCTATCTGATCTCACATCTCATCCAAAGATTCTTGGTTCCTGAGATACTTACCCAGGGATTGTTGTGTCACTACCAGGAGTGCAAAGGTAGCTCATATAAAAGTGAATCTTAAAACATTCCTCATGCACTACATGTTATTCAGAGGATGCTGTATTCTGCTGTGTTTGATACCATATTACACGTTAAACTTTGGAATGTTGCCATTCTCACCGCTGCCTCTTAGAGTTAGCACAGCACTTTTGCTCTACCTTTCTCATATGAAGGATCTGTAGGTGTGAATGATCTGGGGTATTCTGCGATTCTAATGATCGCCCTCTAACATTCCGCTTTCAAGTAAGGTGTGATTAATCATGTGGGGACCTGAACTTCCATTGCAATATCCATGGAAACGGTGTAAGTGGTTGTATTCAGCCATTTGCACCATTCTGCCATTCTGTTGGAGGTTTTGAGTCTTGCTGTGAGTTACTAGGGAAACCTGTATAAACACTGCTTAATTTCTGGGCTGCATTACCTAATATTTATTTTAAATGTGTTAAAATAACCTGTTTGTAACTTTCCATATTATCTTGTTTCTTTGTGCAACATATAAGCTTTCTTTTGTCTCCCCTTAACCAGATGAAGCAGAAGTCAAGGAAACATAAAAGCAAGCAGGCCTCAATAGTAAGTACACACACTTAATGCTAACTACAAATACATGTTCGTCCAACATTTTCTGCCTCCTACAGCTTCAATGAGTCACAATCAAAAGTTAAAAACTTGGAAGAGAAACGACTTTGATCTTTGGTGCTAAAAGTATGCAAGAGCATCAGTTGTTCTCCACACTGAAAGAATTGCTACATGATTTAAGTAGAATTTACTGTGTGGAAGTGAGTGAAATCAGTGATCAATAGATTCAGGTTTCTTTGCCAGCAGTTACAAAGAGAACTTTCTCCTATCTATCTGCAATTGATCTTGGCAATATGGACAAGTGTGATTTCATCTATTTTGGCCTGAAATAATATTAAAGAGCACTTCCTAAAATGGTGAGAAATCATGAACTTTTACTGATCTTGGAAGTCCCAACACACAAATTATCAAATGCCAGTAGACAATGCAATCGAGAGATGATGGAAATTTGGTCTTTACCTAAAGGGAGCTGGAATACAAAGGAGAGCAAGAATTGATCTCTTTGGAGCCATGGCAGATGTGCTGGTTTACTGCAGGTAGTTTTGAGCATTGCAGCTAAGGATATATTGGAGGGGTACATATGGATTCATCTGAAATATCCTTGGGCATAGAAGTTTGAAGGATGATCTACTTGAGATGTTTAAAACGTGAAGTCAATTTGACAGAATAGATGTACCAGGAAATGGTGTAGGAGTCCAAAGATCCCTGAAGCTTGGAGCACAGGAAGATACCATGGTAAAGAAGCCTCTTGTGATCATTGTCTTCTTTGGCTGTGACATAGAAAATTTGGTTAGGCAGGAACTAGAATATTGTGTACATTTCTCATCACTATAATATAGGGAGAATGCGATTTCACTGGGGAAGTGCTGAAGACTCACCAGAATATTACTTGGGATAGAAAATTTCTAGTAATGAGGAGAGACTTGAAAGGTTGGACTTGTTTCCCTTGTGGCAGAGATGGCTGAAGGGAAACATGATAGAGGTGTACAAAAGTCGCAGCTCAAAACGTCGACTGCTTATCCCTCTCTATAGAATGCTACCTGACCTGCTGAGTTCCAGTAAGATGCTGGCACGCTCATTTGTCACGGCTTCATTGGGTCAACCAAAGGTGGTGTTGTCTATTTTAAATGTATTTTTTACGATCACAAGACTCTGCTGGACATTAAGAACTTAAAGTACTTGCAGGTCTACCCCAGCAGTGCGTTGCTCATTGGCAGAGAAGCTGAAGGAGCTGGACTTGGTCCAGACCATGATGCTGCCTGCAACAGACAAGCATCACTGTGCAAAGGGGGTGTGTAGACTATCAGCAAGTGAACATCTTAGTCGCTTTTTTTGTGATCGCAGAAGACTGTTGGACATTGGTGGTGTGGAATGCCATTGGTTTATTGGCAAGCAGCGGGGGCAGATGGCAGGGGGAGCTGTGTGGCCTCAGTTGTAGTGAGGACTAGACCTCAAGCCGTGGTGTCACCTGTCTACAGCTGCCCGGAGGCATCAGAATTGGGTGCCTCATCGGAGTGCCGGAGGCGGTGTGGTATGGCATCCATGCTGGAATCAGTGCTGCCCCCCAGTGCTTGTTCAGCAGAAGACAGGCTGTACTGTGTTCAACTGCAGACTGCTGCAAACGTTCATGGACGCAGGGACTTGGACTGTTTTTTTGTGTGGTGTATTTTACTGCTATCTTATATGTGCTATGTGTGCCTTGTTCTGTGAATGGTTTTGGTGCGGTGTTTTACACCTTGGCCCTGGAGTAATACTGTTTTGTTTGGCTGTATTCATGTATGGTTGAATATTAATTAAATTTGAACTTGAACTCCTCCAATATTTTGTGTGTGTTGCTCTGCATTTCAGCATCTGCAGAATCTCAAAGTTCAAAGTACACTTATTATCAAAGTATTATACAACCGTGAGATTCATCTCCTCACACGCAACCACGAAACAAAACCAAATAGAATCCATACAAAAGAAGACTGTTGAATACCCAATGTGCAGAGAGAGAAAAAAACAGATCATGCAAATAAATAAAAGCAAGCAAATAGCATTCTGAGCTGAAGTCCACAAACAGAGTCCGAGACTCATAGTTCAGTGCAGAGCCAAGTAAACGTCACGGAGCAGCGAACTGTACCAGCTCATCCCTCACCTCGGGCTCCAAAACCCTAACCTTTTCAATCTGGCCGGGAGCCAAAATCAACATCCAAACATCGGGTCCAGTTGCCTTGATCTGCTCTGGGGCCTGGACCCATCGCCTCAATTTGGCCTGTACCCAACCTTTCCAATTCAGCAAGGCGTTTAAATGGATTAGACCTCGGGTCTTTCTCGCTCTCGGCGATGGGCCCACTGCCTTACCTCGGTCCCACCACATTGAATTGACACCGGATCCAAAGGGAAGTTATAGACTGTTACTTGAGATGATTGTTTGCCAGAAAATGTATGATTAACAAAGTATTTAGTTGTTTTCCATGTTTCATTAGCCAGCAGCCAGAAGTTGTTGAAATTCACCAGCGCCACCCTAAATCTTTCGTGTGTATAAGATGAATAAATGTTAAGAAAATTTTCCCCATTGCAGATGTAACTTAGACAGAGGACATAATACAATGTTTAGAGCCAATATGAGGAAGAATTACTTTTTTCACCCAAAAGGTTGTTTGAAGTCTAGAACACACTGTTTAGGAAGTGGTAGAAGCAGACACTCTCAAAACATTTGAGAAGAACCTAGATTAGTATGTGACTCTGGGGCAATGACTATTGACACTCAAATCAATTGGCATTTTTAGGAGTGAATCAATACATTCCTTTTGCGAAGACTTATCAAGGGATGTGAAGCCAAGGTGAAATAATGATTTTGAGATAATGTAACTGAATGACCACTTTCAAAGAGCTCAATGGCTTTTGCCTGTACCTATCTTTCTGTGGCCTCTGGGGAGGGAATCAAGCTTTAAAGATGTGCTCATTGGTAAATTTGTGAGATCTTATATTCTTTGAATTACAGATAAATAGTTCCAGAATAGATAACATTTCCAATGTCAATCTTGCAAATTTTCCTGAATAAAAAATAAGCAGTAGTCAGATCAAGTAATGCTCTGAATACAGTTTCAGGGTGGGGGCAGGTGGTCACATTAGTACCATGGAAACAATTCCAATCTTAGTAAGTGAGTGATTGAGGCCTCCGTTGATTGAGGTCAACCACGAATTTTGTGGCCTAGCTACATATTTGGTACGCAAACCAGGACAGAAGAAATTAAGAGCAAGCTGTTGCTCATGCTGTAGATCCCCCTCTTCGTGTAGCTGATGAATCCAGTGTATGGCAGAGACCAATACAGTTTGGCACCCGTGGCGACGCAGGAATTGTCTGTCAGCACTGAACTCAAACTAGACTGCCTTAGGGACTACAGCTCTGAATTTTTCCTCGGTTTATTTCCAAAGCCTTCCTCGTGAGTGGGTATAGCTGCAAGGTAGCAGAGGTTTGAGATCAGAGTTTTCCTTCTCCTGGATGAGCTGCCAACAATGGCTGACAAGCCCCATCTGCCTGAAGCGACTGTTTTTAAGGAGCCAGTAACCCTCCTTTGCCCTTCTCCTGTCAGCAGAAACGATTCCACTGGGCATAGTAGCTCGGCCACGAGTGAACACCAGGAGGTGGACTTGGTTGTCAGAGGTTATTTGAAATGCATGCCATTAGAGGCATTTAATAGGTAACGGGAGTGTATCTCCACTACCCCTTTGCTGGCTCTGACAACTTTAAGAACCACTATCCAATCCTAAAAATTTAGGGAACCAGCCATTTTCCTGGTAGACCCAAAATTTAATTCCTTTTGAATGAAATCCTATTAAACCCTATTCTTTTCTGTTTATATAGCATATCATTATGAGAAGGTAACAAACAAAGTTCATATCAAGCTATTTTGGGAGAACAAAATCCATTGTTTTAATATACAGTGTGATACAAAGGAAAAATTCATTGTTATTACAAAAAGACAGATTGTTGTTAGGTGTTCACAGGCATTTAAAAAGATGCGAGATGATGATTGGAGCCATTTCAATCCTGTGAGAGTTGTCAGGGATTCCATGTCTGTTTAGTGGACAGATTAAGAAAGAGGCCAGAGGCAGTTTTAGTGATGCGATCTGCACACCTTCAGTTGGGCAAAGCCGTTTAAATAAGCCAGGCTGGAACCATTTTAGAAGTGGGGGACATATACTGGCAATGGGCCACAGCATTCTTTCCGGAGAAATATTGGCCCTTTAGTAGATGAAAGTTGTCCTACAACAGATTTACACTTTTGATCATTTAAATAAACTGTAGCATTATTAAAAATGTTCAAATATCACAGTCCCAGTTCATGAGTTATGAGCAGTGATACTTCAAAGAAAACAAAACACTACTATCATTTATCTCTTCTAATGGTTAACGGATGAGCATATAACATGGTAGTCCATAAAAAGAGAAAAATAACTCCGTAAACTTTACAGACTGGTCAAGGCATTTTGATTAGATGCAAACCTAGTAGACAATGCTTCACTGCTAATAACTTGCTGGTGAATTAAACCTCATCTCTTTCCTCCAATCACACAGGATCAGTCATATGCCCACACAGATCCACAATCTGATAGACATCTGGGAAAGTAATCTACTTCTTTCAGCTCACCGATTCAAGTGTGTAGTGTCCTGTGAAGCTTTAATAATCGGACTTCAAAGTGAACCTATAGCTCCTCGCACTCAGGCACAGAGCCAGACCTTTCTTTTAAAAAGAAAGCATTGCACTGGTATGGATTTGTAAAATCAAACTACAGCAATCAGTAACTGATTGCCTTTAGTAATGCGAAAAGCTAAAATAAATATTGTACAAAATGTGGAATTGTAAATGGAAATGATAAATGGGGAGTAAATAAATGAAAACTAAAGGATTATGCAAAAATTAAACATCATTTGGACTCTCTGAATTACATGAACAGAGTCATTATTTAATATTCATTGAAAATACAGTCAATAAGTTCATGATTTTGCAGCAAAATGTAAGAAATGGGTATGTTGCAGTATTATGGAACAAATATATACGTTACTCCCAATATTGCCGCAGGAATGAAGGCTAACAATTAGCAAATGTTGACACGAGTTTCAAATTAGACTTCAAATTAGGCTGTTTTGATTATTAATATGTGTATGTTTAATGGAAACATATGAAATTCATTTGCAAGGTGTTATAGAGGCTTTCTCCATTCTATCATATTGTGCTGTAGTAATCGGTACATAGATTAAGCAGTGATTCCCTATAGAGCAGTCCCTAGCAATAATCATAGTTCATCTTACAGTGCTCCTTGGAAGTTTTCATGTTTTACTGTTTTACAACATTGAATCACAGTGGATTTAATTTGTTTTTTTTTTGACAGTGATTAATAGAAAAACTCTTGTGTCAAAGTGAAAATAAATTTCCACAAATTGGTCTAAATTTGTTAAAATCATTAAGCACAAAATAATTGATTGCACAAGTCATCAGCCTCTTCAAGTCAGTATTTATTAGATGCCCCTTTGACAGTAATTACAGCCTTGAGTCTGTATGGATAGGTCTCTATCGGCTTTGCACATCTGGACACTGCAATTTTTCTCCATTCTTTTTATAAAACTGCTCAAGCTCTGTCAGATTGCATGGGGATCATGAGTGAACAGCTCTTTTCAAAGCCACAAATTCGACTTGGCCACTCCAGGACATTAACTTTGTTGTTATTAAGCCATTCCCTGGTAGCTTCGGCTTTATGCTTGGGGTCATCATTCTGCTGGAAAACAAATCTTCTCCCAAATTGCAGTTCTTTTGCAGATTGCATCAGGTTTTCCTCCAGGATTTCCCTGAATTTTGCTGCATTCATTTTACTCTCTACCTTCACAAGCCTTCCAGGGCCTGCTGCAGTGAAGCATCTCAACAGCATGATGTAGCCATCAATGCTTCACGGTATTGATGGTGTGCGTTTGATGATGTATGGTGTTTGGCTTATGTCAAACATAGCGTTTAGCCTGATGGACAAAAAGCTGAATTTAGGTTTAATCAGACCATAGAACATTCTTCCAGCTGACTTCAGAGTCTCCCACATGCTTTCTGGCAAACTCTAGCTGAGATTTCATGAGCGTTTTTTTCTCTTTGCCACTCTTCCATAAAGCTGTGATTGGTGAAGCACCTGGGCAACAGTTGTTATATGTGCAGTCTCTCCCATCTCAACCACTGAAGCTTGTAACCTCCTCCAGAGTTGTCATAGGTTTCTTGGTGACCTCCCTTATTAGTCCCATTCTTGCGTGGTTGCTCTGTTTTTGAGGACAGCCTGCTCTAGGCAGATTTACAGATGTGCCATATTCTTTCCATTGCTTGATGATTGACTTAACTGTACTCCAAGGGATATTCAGTGACTTGGAAATGTTCTTGTATCCATCTCCTGACTTGTGCTTTTAACTAACCTCTTCATGGAGTTACTTGGAGTGTTCTGTTGTCTTCATGGTGTAGCTTTTGCCAGGGTACTGACTCACCTACATATGGACCTTCCATATACAGGTGTAATTTTACTACAATCAATTGAAACACCTTGACTGTGCCCAGGTGATCTCCATTTAACTAACTATGTGACTTCTAAATTTAATTAGCTGCACCAGAAATGATTTGGTATGTTATTTAAAGGGAGGGCGGGGGTTGAATACTTATGCAATCAATTAATTTGTGTTTTATATTTGTAATTAATTTAGATCACTTTGTAGAGGTCTGTTTCCTCTTTAACATGAAAGAGTCTTTTTCTGTTTATCAGCGTCAAAAAAGCCAAATTAAATCCAATGTAATTCAATGTTGTAAAACAATAAAACATGAAAATTTCCAAGGAGGGGTAGGGGATGAATAATTTCTATAGGTGTTAAATGACTTTCTACCCATGGACGGTGAGTACGCAAAGTCTGACTAGTCACTCCATTGACCAAGGAATATTGCAATGTTGCTCAATCATAACATTTACTCCAGAATTTCTAATTCTTTCATTTTAAGCACACACCTTAATTTATGGATGGGTTTCTTAAATTATTGAAGTATTTACATATCTATTTACACATACAGGTAAATAAGGGGAAAGGGGGAAAGCAGTGGAACAGTAAATGAGAATGATAAAAGGCTTTAAAAGTCCAGGTATATATTCAGGTACATCTGGGTCAGGTACAGGATTTCTAGGTGGGACCAGGATTAAGTTTTTCAAATAGTGAACTGAATTGAGCAGGTGATTGTGTAGTGACTTTGCATTCAACCAGGACTTTCCAGAACTAAGGTTAAAGCAAAGCCATTAAAACAAAAAAAAAATCCTGACAAGGTTGAAAGAGTGTGCAATGTACTGCTACAAAATATTATTGATGGTAAATCAATTCGGCTAGTTAACAGGGAAGTATATAGTTACACATGAACTAAACCTATTAAATTTAATAGGAGTAACAGATTCATATAGGAAGTCTTGATGGACCAAACGTTCTAAACCTTTTCCTGCTACTAAGAGGGAAAGAGTACATCAGCTGGATAAGCTAACCTTCAGTGAAGACTTGTATATCTCAATTTCTGACTGGGTTTACAAATCCAGTGCAAATGATTAGTTTCACTGAATAACAAAGCATAGAGGCAGTTGTACAACACATTTTGTCTGTGCCAGCTCTTAGAAAGAGGTATCAGATTAATTCCATTCTCTCACTCCTATTTACCATAAAGATTTAATCTAGCTCCCCTCAATCCAAGTTACAAGTTGCTCTGATTTAATACATAATAAATCTTCAGAGAGCAGTCTCACCATATTATTACCAACTTGGCAGAGTAAAAATGCACCAGTTCAATGAAAAGCATTGTGATACATTGGAACACAATTTTCCTCTGAAGCCAGTCTACATTATGCAAGCCCTCTGCGTGCTTGAGATCAATAGCAAGTGATAACAAAGGATGAAACATGCATTTGCCATCAACAATAACATTTTTTATTTCAACAATTCACCAAATATCTAAACTGCGACAGAGTGAAGCTGCACTTGGAGATCTAACAACGATGAATGCATTTGTTCAGCTCTTCCTCCTAGGCTCTTAAATTTTCATGTCAAATATAATCTAGCTCTCCATGAATATCTAAGCATAATATCAGCAGGGGCTCTGCCTCTGAAAGAAAAGCTGTAAAATGCCTTTGCAATAATGATTTTAAAAATTCTAAGGATTTCTAAATATGATATAGAGTACTTGTGTGTATTTTCAAACCACCCTTATGAATATAATGGTAAATTACATTGCTTTGAAAAAGTGTTTTCTTGAGCTCTGTGACTTGGCAGAAAGTAAAAGTTTTATAAAGTTGAATTTTGTGTTTGTAATGAATACTCAAAGTAAAAATAAAACATGCCTTGTAAAATATAAAAAAATAAACTAAAATTGTCTTAAAAGAAAAATTTCTTGGTGAATTTTATTAAACTACATTTAAAGAAAAATATAAAGATACAACAGAAAGTTGTCTCACCATCATCCTGGTTAGACATTGCTTCATTTAAGGATGTGATAGCATCGAGGTTAAATTATCTGGTTCATTGAGTCAGAGACTAGAATTATTTGGCTCATCACATTTGCTGGAACATTTAGATTAATAACTGAAATTAAAAGCCGGTAATAATGACCATGACTCTGATTTGCAAGCCTGATTCACCAGTGTCCTTCAGGAAATAAGAGCAGCAGTAGGCTATTTGGGCCCCAGAATTGTTCTACCACTTAACAAGATCTTGACTGATCTGCTTCCTGGACTCCTGGACACTACTCTCCTGTCCCACCACCATTCCCGTATCGAAGACTTGATCTCTTTAATTTCAATGGAAACAATGGATAAGCTTCCCCAGCCCACCAGGAAAGAGAACTCATGGGCTCCCAACCTTTTCAAATTCTGTTTATCTCTGTGGATCCACCAGTGTGGTTGACAGTTAACTACCCTCTAAAGTAGCCCAGCAAATTACTCATGGGGACAACTAGGAATATGTTGACTTTGCTAGTCACATTATCATCCTGCAATGAAAGAAAAATATTAGAAAGTGAGGAGGGAACCTCCAGCTTGGATGGTAATACTCCTGATATTGAAATTAAGTAAAGCTGGGTGATAGGAAACATCAACCTCACACTGAATGTAAAATAGTTTATTAAATCAGGATTACAATACAACATTAGAGTGTTAATTCTTGATCTCTGCTCAATCATATCTGATTTACTGTGTGATGAACACTGAAAGATCAGATTATCACAAGTACACTGACTTTTCAGAGGACCATCTATCTCCCTTAATTTTGAATGTTTACAAAATCTTCATGGGTAGGATGACTCCATGCTGTGATCTCAAAAAGACCATTGCCTAGTTCCTTATATAACTCTGCTCAACTTTTTAACAACATCTTTCCTGAATGCTTTTAGCAATAATAAGATGTCCAAACGCACTTCTGAGTAGCATTATAAAAACAAACGCAAGCCATATTTAAGTCAAGTGACCAAACTTTTCTTGACAGAGCTCTGTACCATTCAACTTTTATCACAATATATTAAAGAGATGAAAGAAGTGTAGTTGGTGCCATATTTATTGATTTGAATCACTGAAATGCCACAAAATTTTCAGGTCAGGAATTTTATTGCATCATGTCTATTAATAATCAGCACAGCAGTATCTAAATTACTGCCGCTTTGCCTTGCTGGGGATATGCACATTGCATCAGGTCAAGTCTGCCATTTTGGATATGCATAATTCTAGACTGTAACATCTAGGAAGATCTTGACTTTTTTTTCTATCGTAGCATAGACTGGACAATCATACAGCTCATTGGCCTCAGAACTATTAGATAGAGAGGGAAGAATACAGCAAATGTTCCTGATTCTTTATAATATTCAATGAAGTATTCGTTGCTGATAGACTAAAATAGCGACCAGGTTTGGCTAAGATAGCCAAACTCTCTGGTCAGACACATTACTGAAGATTGCATCGTATGATCATCTACTTGTAATAACTCCCCTCTTACTTTTTCCAACCATTCCTGACCCACACATTGTCCATCCATACAGTATACCAGCTTCACAAGCTACGGAAGGAAAACAGGCTGATAGATACCCACTTGGATTATTGAATAGCCATATTCCACATATTTCCATAATTTATTAACAAAATAATCTAAAAACTGAAAACAATTATGTTAATATCTCTGCAGCAGTTTCTGATGGGAAACAAAAAAACATTTGTAGACTATCTCCAAAACAAAAATGATCTTTGTTTTAAGTATTATCCCACATTAAACTTGAAAATTTCAGATTCTCAAAAAATTCCTACTTACAAGTCAGTGTTATTTCAATCAACATGATTTTTCTGAGATCTTTAATCTTGGGAGGACAAATTCAATTGAAGTCTAGACCTCAAAAGTAACCCCTACTTCCACAAGATCAGCCAGTTGAGCTTGTGAAATGTACGTACATTATAGGCAGACGGTATATCAGAACAGATCAGGTACATCATATGGGCTGATGGTACATTAGAACAGGTTCAAGATTTAACACAAGAGGTCTTCAGCTTGGCTCCATCTAAAAGAAGTATAGAATTCTCAGGTCCCTGCTAAATACTTAGCTTCCCTTTTTGATTCATGTGGTGTGTATTTAATCCTTCCCCTGACCACCTTATTTTCAAACATCTCTATTCCAGACCGATGTCTGTTCAGCCATGTTTTTCAAGCATTCACCAAGTTAGATGTCTTTTCATCCAATTCAAATTTAAAGTCTTTATATAATACTTTCCGTTTATTTTTTACGAGGTTAGGTTTATCGTATCAAGCATCCGTTCACATTTTACATCGGAATGAACAGATAAGGATCATGTGAAGGGGTAAAGGATTAGTGTAGTTTGGCATCATTAGTTTAATTAGTTTGCCACAACATTGTGGACTGAAGGGCCTGTTTTGTGCTGTACAGTTCTATATGCTATGAATAATATCATAATGCTCATTAGACTTCAAATGCATACCATCTGAATTGAATTGACTTTATTTCTTACATCCTTCACATACATGAGGAGTACAAATCTTTACGTTTTGTCTCTGTCTAAATGTGCAATGTGCAATCATAGCAATTTATAATAAATTGAACAGTCAATGTAATCCAATCAGCGTGAGTTAATCAGTTTGGTGGAAGAAGCTGTCCAGAGCTTGTTGATCCTGGATTTAATGCTGTGGTACCGTTTCCCAGATAGTAGCAGCTGGAATAGATTGTGGTTGGGGTGACTTGGGTCCCTAATGATCCCATGGGCTCTTTTTACACACCTGTCCTTGTAAATGACCTGAATCATGGGAAGTTCACATCTACAGATGCGCTGGGCTGTCCGCACCACTCTCTGCAGAGTCCTGCGACTAAGGGAGGTACAGTTCCCATAGCAGGCAGTGATGCAGCCAGTCAGAATGTTTTCAAATCTGCCCCTGTTGAAAGTTCTTAGGATTTGGGGGCCCATACCAAACTTCCTCAACCATCTGAGGTGAAAGAGGCTCTGTTGTGCCTTTTGCACCACACAGCTGGTGTGTACAGACCAGGTGAGATCCTCAGTGATATGGATGCTGAGGGACTTACAGCTGTTCACCCTCTCAACCCCAGATGCATTGATGTCAATAGGGGTTAGCCCGTCTCCATTCCTCTTGTAATCCACAACCAGCTCCTTTGTTTTTGCAACATTGAGGGAGAGGTTGTTTCCTTGGCACCACTGTATCAGAGAGATGACTTCTTCCCTGTAGGCCACCTCGTTATTGTTTGAGATTAGGCCAATCAATGTGGTGTTGTCGGCAAATTTAATTAGCAGATTAGAGCCGTGGGTGGGGACACAGTCATGGGTATACAGGGAGTAAAGGAGGGGACTCAGTACGCAGCCCTGAGGGGCTCCTGTATTGAGAGTCAGAGGGTTGGAAGTGAGGAAGCCCACTCTTACCACCTGCTGGCGATCTGACAGGAAGTTCAGGATCTAACTGCACAAGGCAGGGTCAAGCTCGAGGTCTCTAAGTTTTTTGTCAAGCCTGGATGGAATTATGGTGTTGAATGCTGAACTGTAGTCCAAGAACAGCATTCTCAGCTTCTTTCTTACTATTCATTACTATTGTGTCAGATTTATCACTATTTTAAACCTCAGCACGCATAGATTTGGTTCCTCTCTGCGATGTAAGTTACATCTTTAATTAGGCCACCTCTCTTTTGCATTTTTATCTCTGAGAACGTTCTCACCTAGAATATTTAGTTTTCATGCCTGATGTAGCTAAGTTTCTTTATCAAGTTAATTATGCCATTATGTCTCTAGTTTCATAATTTTAATTCATTGTGAAATGCTCAGTCAGATGTTATAGATGTCAGCTGTTCACCTTTCATGCTCTTCAATACTCTTCTTTTGCCTCAATTTTTCCTTTAGATTTATTTTTATCTGTCCTAAAGCGTATGACTTCATAACAACTTGTTAAGCTTATTTGCAGCCTAAATGCCTTTTTTCTGCATTTAATTAATTTTTCTCGTTCATAGTAGTTAATAATATCTGAATAATCAAAAGATCAACAGGTTAATAGACTTCCTTTCACATTGTTATCATACTTATCACAATCCGCTTACTATCTCCCATTCTCTCCATGACAACCTCTCTCTCAATATCGCAAAAACAAAGGAGCTGCTTGTGAACTACAGGAGGAATGGAGACAGGCTAACCCTACTGACATCAAGGGATCTGGGGCTGAGAGAGTGAACAGCTTCAAGTTCCTTGGCATACACATCACCGAGGACCTCACCTGTCTGTACATACCGGCTGCATGGTGAAAAAAGCACAACATTGCCTCTTTCACCTCAGAAGGTTGAAGAAATTTGGCATGAGTCCCCAGAGTCTATGGACTTTCTACAGAGGCACAATGGAGAGCATTCTGATTGGCTGTAACACTGCCTGCTACGGGAACTGTACTTCTCTCAATCACAGGACACTGCAGACAGTGGTGCGGACAGCCCAGCGCATCTGTGAATGTGAACTTACCACTATTCAGGACAGTTACAGCAAACAGGTGCATAAAAAGGGGTCGAAGGATCATTGGGGACCCAAGTCACCTCAACCACCTCAACCACAAACTGTCCGAGCTGCTACCATCTGGGAAATGTTACCGCAGCATTAAAGCCAGGACCTCCAGGACAGCTTCTTCCACCAGGCCATCAGATTGATTAATTCACGCTGATACAATTGTATTTCTAAGCTATATTGACTGTTCTGTTGTATATCTTGCTGTATTATTACAAATACTGTTCTATTTACTACACTATTTATTACAAATAACTAATTTGTACATTGGACATTCAGATGGAGACGTAACGTAAAAATTTTTACTCCTCATGTATGTGAGGGATGTAAGAAATAAAGTCAGTTCAGTTCAACTTACAGGTTCCCCTGGTGACAAAATAGCTGAAATGCCTCTATGAGGTGCAATGGCATCCCTCTTGTCTCTCTATTACTTTTGTCACTTTCTGTGAAAAATTACGTGAAAGTTGGGAAGCTCAATATCTGCTACAATAGTGCTGTTTATATTTTTCCATTTTGATATTGAATCAAATGATGCAGTGGTATAGTCAGACACAAAAGGGTGATTTTGAGAGGTTCTGTTACTGGTATAGGGACATGCCTTGTTGAATAAAAAGGTGATGATTTGAAAAAAGACATCAGTTTTAGAATCTCACAGAAGTATAACTGGCTTTTATCTCTGGAGCCTAATTCAAATCCAACTGAGGTCAGTGGAACAAAATTTTCTACTTAAATCCATATATACATAGAATTGCTCATAGTATTAGAACAAAACCTAGCAATGTAGAGCCATAGAAAATAAGTTATTCTATTTGATGATAATTTGAACTAAATTAACAAGTTACAAAACCTGTGCCAATATGTGAAATCGGAAATAGTCACATACTGTAAGTATGTGAATTAATATTGTGACATAGCTTTAACAAACAACTAAAGAAAATTTCCAGCTTTTTAAACTCCTTATTGTGCTACGCACACATTTAAATCGAAGGATCTCTCACATATTAATAAAGAAATCATGCAGAAGAAAATCCTTTGAGGTAAACCTTTTCATATTCTGGGCTCTATCTAGTCTTGAGCAACATCCGTGTAAAGCATGTGGTTAGCTTGCTAGGCAGATGTGATGATACCTGAACAAACGGTACTTTAAAACATTGGGGATGATATATCAGACTTTTATTTAATAAATTCTCATTTTTTAAAACAGGTTAAACAAAATCCAGCAGAGAATTCAGATAAGATTTTAGTAAGAGTAAGAAGAATGGATCCACTACAGGAAGACCAGGTAAATCACATCATGCACTTATTAAATTAGTTTCCAACATGAGATGGCATAAGGATTTCAGTACAAAACAGGACAACTAATATTTGTCAAGTGACTGAAAAAGTTAATAACCAGTTAATCATGGTTTTATTCAGCACTAATGAATGCAATAGAAATCCAATAATTTTATATCATCAAATATTGATTTCAATAGCAACACTTAAATGCTAGATGGTTCGCTTGATTTATTACTTTTCATTTTAAATATTTGCAATGTAAAGTGTAGATTAATTGCTATTCTAAAATATTAGTTTTGAGAGGTAGGCAGCAAGTATGCAAGGTGCAAGAATGGGTGTACAGTAAATGGGAAAGAGGATGGGAGAGATCGCCAATTGGCTCACAGCCCTCTCGCCCAGGTCTCAGACATATCGGAGAAAGATATAGTCCATCCCAAGGCAACTGCTGCTGGGGTGTGCTGAATTGATTTGTAATTGTTTTAAAACAGTGAGTCATTGAAACCTCTAATTGTGGATTATACACTACACTGTAGAGTTGAAACTATGTGGCCTCTCATAGGAATATTTGGCCTCTCAGCTTTACAGATGCCATAACTGGCTCCTCTAATGCGACCAAATTTTCAACATAGCTTTAGCTCTCAGAATTGTAAATTTTTGCTAAATAAGGAGCCAAGGTAATTGAATAGAGTTCAAATAATTAGTCATGATCTCACAGAAAGGCTGAACATGTCAAAAGGTTGAATCACCTGTTTATGTTCCTATGTTCTAACTTAACTGATAAAGGTGGAATGTTTCTGAGAAATTAGATATCTTATAAAAGTAAGAAAATTAATAGTAAATATGGGCCTACGTCGGTAGAGATTGACCATGGATATTGCTCCCTGGCTGTCTAGATGTTCAAGCCTGAGCAGTACAATATGGAGAGCAAGCTGTTGCCAGTGTAGCAGGCTCTCGCTCTCCATGCACCTGATGAACCCAAAGGAACAGTGGAGACTGGTATAGTTTGGCACTAGTGGTTTCGCAAGAGTTGCCAATCAGCACTGAACTCAACGTAGGACTGCCTTAGGGATCCACTCCAGATATTTCCCTCGGGGTTTACTCCTGAAGCCTTCCCCATGAGTGGATATAGCCACAAGGCAGTGGAGCTGTGAGATCAGAGCTTTTCTTCTCCTAGAGGAGCTGCCAACAATGGATGATGAGCCCCATCTGCACAAAGTGACTGCTTTTAAGGCTCCAGTAACCTGCCTTTGCCACTTCTCTTGTCAGTGAAAATGGTTACACTGGGCATAGTAGCTAAGGCGCACATGAAGGCCAAGAGCTGGACTTGGTTGTCAGAGACTAGCTACTGAGATCATTTAACAGGGAATGGGAGCTTATCCTCACTACCTCCCCATGCTAAGATGACCTTAAGGAACCTAATAGTAAATGTAACCACATAACTGTTTAAAAAATCGTGACAATTTACATAATCACATAGACACAGAAGACTGTAGGTGCTTTTTTGCTACACTCAATACATTCTCTAGACTGTATAGGTGACCCCCATGTTAGGGGGAGTTGTATTTCTAGAAGATTTGCCTTTATTGTTACCTTTCACAATGAGAAATCATGTTATCTGCAAGTGCATCAAGAAATGTGAGTTGAAAAATACTATATTTATTTAAATTTTTTCCACATAAACTTCTTCAGAGCAAATTTTTATTCTATATTTCAGATGGTTTTAGTAGTGATTTGTGAATTCCGTAAAGACAGATTTCCATTACTGAACTACCATAACATGAGCGTTGCCAGTAACTGCTGAAAGGATGGTGAAGGGAGATCCAATAACAACTTTCAAAAGAGAATTGGATAACTGTTTGAAGGGGATTGAACTGGGTACCAGATCTTAGTGAATAGATCTTCCAAACATCTAGTATATGTACAGTATCTGTATGTACAAGCAATAGAGAGGCATCACAGTCCCATGAACAAGTTGAGACAAAGGGCCCATTTCTGTTATTTTTATAAAAGTAAGGCAAATGATTATGTATCCTATAAATAATAACATAAAAATATTATGTGTTAGCAACATCAGAGGCTCGGCTCATACAATGAAATGAATCCAAAATATATTTTCGTGCAGGACTGTGATCAGTATGGATGTTCCCCATTTAACTTAACGCCTTTCTGAAATCAACCTTTCATTTATCTATTAATTCATTCATTGAGACGCAGTGCGTAACAGGCCCTTTTGGCTCTTCAAACCGCGCCATCCAGCGTTAAATCCCCTGATCTAAACCTACCCTAATCACGGGACAATTTACAATGACTAATTAACCTATCAATCGGCACACCTTTGGACTGTGGGAGGAACCTGGGACACCTGGAGGAAACCCATGTGGTCACAGGGAGAATATACAAGTTCCTTACAGACAAGGGTGGGAATTGAATGGGGTCACTGGTACTGTAAAGCGTTGTGCTAACCATTACGTTACCATGCCCCCATATGTCTGCCATTTATTCCACAGTGCTTTACTGCCAATAGTATGTGGTCATTCTGTTAGTATAGAAAATTCGACATCAATTTGCACATAGTATTATCCTATACACATCAATATAATGGCCAGATAGTGTTATTGATTTAGGGATTAATATTGGCCAAAAACCACAGATAGTTCCCGATTTATCTTAAAAAAATACTCAAATAGGATATTTTACATCAGCCTAAAAGCAGATGGGGAAAGCTGGCTATTAAATCTTAAGTGCCATAATTTTATGTTGCAGACATGGTTACCAGGAACAGCAGGAATGAGAAAAGGAAAGAAATTGAGGGCAAGAATAAGACTTTTATCACAAGGGAGAGAGGTACTTGCAATTTATTCATAATACTGGACAATTTTTTTTCAAGTCTTGCTTCCTGAGAATTATTTTTGTTTATGATAGATCACTTGAAGCTGAACACAAATAGAATTTCATACTACTGGTATCACATAAAAATTTGGAGCAACAAAAAATTTATTTTATTGAATATAATCCAATTCCCTTAAGTGTAAGGAGTCTTGGGAGTCCTTGTGCAGGATTCCTTAAGAGTTAATTTGCAGGTTGAGTCGGTGGTGAGGAAGGCAAATGCAATGTTAGCATTCATTTCAAAAGGCAAGAATATAAAAGCAAGGATGTAATGCTGAGGCTTTATAAAGCACTGGTAAGTACTGTGGACCCCTTATCTTGGAATGGATGTGCTGACACTGGAGAGGGTTCAAAGAAGTTTCATGAAAATGATTCCAGGATTGAATAGCTTGTCACATGAAGAGTGTTTGATGGTTCTAGGCCTGTATTCACTGGAATTCAGAAGAATGAGGGGTAACTGTATTGAAACCTATCAAATGATGGAAGGCCTTGATAGAGTGGATGTGCAGAGGATGTTTACTATGATGGGAGAGTCTAGGACCAGAGGCTACAGCCTCAGAATAAAGAGGCATCCTTTTAGAATGGAGATGAGGAGGAATTTCTTTAGTAGTGTAAATGTGGAATTTAGGAATTCCCTTCAGGCGGCTGTGGAGTCCAAGTCTTTATGTATATTTAAGGCAGAGGTTGGTATATTCTTGAATGGTCAGGGCATGAAGGGATATAGGGAGAAAGCCGGAGATTGGGGCTGAGCTGGAAAATGGATCAGCCATGATGAAATGGTGGAGCAGACTCAAAGGGCCAAATGGCCTAATTCTGCTCCTATATCTTATGGTTTAATTGCATAACAGTGTCAATGCTTTGCAATTGTTCAACTAAGCTAAAAATGTTTTGTTGGTGATTTTCCTTTGTACTTAGTGTCTGAGACCTCTCGTTTAAGTATCCAACAATAATCAGCCAAAATATGGATTCCAGTTGCCCTGATACCATTTCTCCATGATTGCAATATCCGGGTGAAACCTTTCACCATACTGGTCATTGACAGCACCAAGATTTGCAAGGAAGAAGTCTAAATGGGAATGCAGAAAATGAATCTTCAGTGACATGTTACACTTCATGGTTTTATATGCTTGAAGCATCTTGACAACTAGCTGCATGTAGTTTGGTACTCTATTGTAGCCAAGGAAATTTTCAACAACATCCTTGAATGCCTTCCATGCAGTTTCTCCAGTCCCACTAGAGGTTCTTCAAATTACCTGTCATTGATGACCTGTTTGATTTGTGGACCAACAAAAATGCCAATCTTGGCATCAGTTATTCTGACCTGAACTATAAATTGAGATAACAAATATAGACACTTCCAAAGAAAAGGTGAGTGATAGAGAACATAGAACATAGAAATCTACAGCACATTACAAGCCCTTCAGCCAACCATGTAACCTCCTCAAGAAACTACCTAGAATTTCCCTACCGCATAGGCTTTTTCTAAGCTCCATGTACCTATCTAAGAGTCTCTTAAAAGACCCTATTGTATCTGCCTCTACCACTGTCACTGGCTGTGCATTCCATGCACCCACCACTTTCTGTGTGAACAACTTGCCTCTAACATCCCCTTGGTACCTATTTCCAAGCATCTTAAAACTATGCCCCCTCGTGTTAGCCATTTCAAACCTGGGAAAAAGCCTCTGGCTATCCACATGATCAATGCCTCTATCATCTTTTATACTTCTATCAGGTCACCTCTCATCCTCCATTGCTCCAAGGAGAAAAGATTAAGTTCATTCAACCTGTTCTCAAAAAGGCACACTCTCCAATCCAGGCAACATTCTTATAATCCTCCTCTACACTTGCTCTATAGAATCCACATCCTTGCTGTAGTGAGGTGACCAGAACTGAACACAGTATTCCAAGTGGGATCTAACCAACATCTTATATAAGTGTAACATTACCTCACGGATGTTGAACTCAATCGCACATAAGAAAAGTTCATGGTGATTTTCATATCAGCAGCCCAAAATCCACAAGGTACACCCAAAAGTATTCAGGAAGCAAAATCTTTGTTCACTTGTGCAATTAACCATGCATGAAGAGGACTACATTCCTGGAGTTAGAACATTTCAAAGCTAAGTTGTGATAAACATCCTGTTGTAATTACTGTGATCTAAGCTCAATTTAATTTTCTCTAACTTAGCTGGTTGGATAGCTTAGTTCACTGAATGGAAGAGCAGGGTCACCATCTTGAATGTGGAAAGGGCCACTCCATTCTGCAGCATGCTAATCTCGATTCAGTTTTTGCCATGCAGTTCCTAGGCAGAAACAGGAGAAAGCTGAAATTGTCCACCACACACTTGCAATGTGTGAGAATACAAATATGCAGTAACAAGAGCTTGCATTTACAGAAAAGCTAGAAACTAGTTTAGCCCCCCCCCCCGGGCTTGTATGCAAACTTGACTAACTAGCTGGCTCTGCTAGCAGCCACATGACTTAGTAGTGAGAAAACCACCTTTCACAAACAATATACATCTAGGGTCTGTATGATTTGGGGTTCAACCAAACGGAACATTGTGATGTTCTGATTAAAGAAACCTCAATTGGAGCAAATGCTGTGTAAATACTGCTCATGGGAGTATTGGCCCCACCACCTTGGAGTCATTCATCTGCACAAACACTTCATGCAACAGGCACGTCCTCCAATGGCATTCTGTGGGGGTCTCTAACCTTCCGTCCCCCTTCGTAGCTTCCGCCAAAAACCATGAACCACACTACTGTCCATCACAAATCTCTCTCCACCCCGCTCTCTCTAGAACTTTCTCCTGATTCCACCATCCTGATTGGCTGACACAACATTCCTAAGATGGAGAGCAGGGCTTCTTATCTTTTGCCGAAACCAAAACATTTTACCAGCAGGACACACTGCTTTTGCAGAAAATTGCTAAAAAGAAATAGTTACAGCATAGCAGTAGAAATCTTAACCATGGCATTACAGTAGGAAAGTAGAAACAAAGTAGGCCATTTTTATGGATTTAATATAATAAAACATCTCAAGACATCTGGGGAAAGTTGATGGTAATGTGTAGAGAATAAAATGGACTAGTTAAGAAATGGGTGCTTGATGTCAGTGCAGATTTGGTGGGCTTGACGTCGTGTTTTTTTTTCTATACTGTATCCCTCCATGGCATTCAGAGAGAAGTGTTAATTTAACAAATTTGACACTGAGTCATGTAAGGTATTAGGCCAGAACTTTGTCAAAGGGGTAAATTTTAATGAGATTCTTAAATGACCAGAGGTGAAGAAGTTAAGGGAGAAATTTCCAAAGTGTAGTAACAAAACAGTAAAGCAAGACCCCAGCTGATCGAGCAGTTAAAAATACGTTCAAGAGGACAGAATTAAAGCAGCACATATAACTAAGAGAGTTTTGGAGTATTATAGGGAAAGAAAAGGCTGACTAGCTAACTCTTCCATATTTTCACACATTGTTTGTGAGTGAGTGAATTATAAAAATGAAAATAATATATTCTGGGGTAGCTCCAGAAAATGAGGGAACTATTTTTATCTGACCAATCGCCACCACTTTAAATCTTCCCAGCATTCCACTCTTAAATAGTATTTTGATTTTTCCACACTTGCCTCTTTCCTGGTATTTTGTTTTATCTCTAAATATTCCCAATAATAATGAATGTCATTATCCTGAAACTTTAACCCTGATTCCCTCTCCACTGATAATGCCCACATATCATATTTCCAGCAATTAGTATTTTCATGTTAGATTTCCAGAAATCACAAAATGTAGCTCTTTTGTATGAGCATTGAATGTTATAAAATAGATTTTTTAAATTAATTCTTCTCTCAGGACGATTACCACAGTATCAGGAAGTTAAAAAGAGGAAAGGTAAATTGATTCCATCAGAAATACATTTCAATAATTTCATTAATTTTATGGATTGTTATTGTTATAATTAAGCTGAAGTGTGAATTTTTACTCAACAGAAGAAAGCATTGAACAGTTTTGCTCCTACACTGGCAGTCATCTCACTGAAAGGTGAAAAGGTAACTTATGCTTATTTAAGAATTCTTGTTCTTAAATCCAGTCAGGATCAAACTACTCAATAGATATTTATGGTTCCCTGGAGGCAAGCGAGAAGAATCTTGACCCTGAGCGACAGGCTTAGAAACCAGGTTCTACTCACGAGTTAGTTTGATATACTGTAAGTTTCCTTCGTTCAGGTCTCAGACTACTGAATGTGTAACAGTCATTTATTTGTTATCACCAGCAAGGACAACATTTATGGCCACACTTAGCTGATCATTGAGAAGACTCTGGTGACAATTAATTCAGTGTTACCCATGTGGCATGGGTCTGGATTCACATGTAGTCTAGTCCTGATGAGAGTGGCAGATTCTCTCCCTTGAAGTGGACCAGATGGGTTTTTATTTGGTTATACTTTCTCTTAACCATTAGTAACTTGCTTACAAATATCCTTCTTTAGTGTATGAACAGGAAAAGGCAACTAAACCCTTGAGCTTGTCCCAACTTTCAGTTAGTTTGCATCTGCTTGTCTGTTATACTTTAATAGTGCTAAAGTGAAATAATATTTGTTAAGATAGACAAAAGTTCTAACAAAATAGAATTTCTTCAATCTTGCACCCATCCTAACATAGGAAATGCTTTCTACACCTATTTCAAGTATGACTGTTGAGTAATTTTCCAAATCACAAATTTGTCCTGCATATGGAAATCCATTACTAGTTTCCTTATTTTGAATATCAAAATTATAAATTTCAGGAAATATTCTGAACAACTAAAAAAAGTATTTTCACTTTACATCCTTTGCCACTTCAGCAATTATTTAACAAGGAATACACCTCCAGTTGATAGCATTAACTGGAGTACTCTACTTGCAAAATCGATTCGATGACTTCACTCTATTGTACTCACAGCACTACTGAAATGGAATTGGTCAATGCCACAAGACTGGTTTAGCTTTGGGCATCAATAGCTTAAGAATATGGCTGTCTTGTGATAGAAGAGGCTTTGAGGCTACTTTGAAAACAGAATCTAATTTTATGTGTTTCCCATTTAATTCTTGAAGAAACTGGTGTTAAGTATTTAATCTGAACCAAAGTCATTACTTTAAATTAATTGACCAGTATTTCAATTATTTTCCACTTCACTTCAACCCAAAGGCTGTTGTCCACAGAGCCTGTTTGTCTTGTTTTCCTTTACAGGGAGAACCTGGGATAAAAGGAAACCAGGTATGAATTGTCAACACTATGTTCACTTTATACTGAACAGAATTTTATGCCAGTTTTTGCTTCAAGTTTTGAATGTTATAATTTAGTATTAAAATTTGATGTGAATTATCATTAATGTTGTATTATCTTGTCACAAATAATGAAATATACAAAATAAATCACTAAAAGTCTGCCTGAAATCCCTGATGATGAAGAAGTCAATTAATCCATTAATATAATCCATTCTTTGTGCCACCAATTTGAAATAACTGTTTATTATAACTGCAGGGTGCCAAGGGGGAAACTGGTGAAAAGGGTCAAAAGGTAAGGTTAGGCACTACATTTTTATTGTGTTATCTATGTTTCCTGCTGAGTTTATAGTGCTGACTTAAGTGGGGATTGTCATTTCTGGGGTATTAAAACTATTTACCATTTAGAAGAATATTTGCCTAACTCTGTGAGTGTCTGCATCACTTACAGACGAAGCAAGGGGATATAGCACAATAAGCTGATGGTAGCAAAATGCTTATTAGCAGGGCAAGTGTCCCTATTGCAGATCACCCTAGCCGACAGTTCATGGAGTGTTAAAGGCAGGAAGCTTTACCTGAAACCTTGGGGCTGGTAGGATTAGTTTGAGAAGCTGGTGAGACATTTGGCGACGAGGGCCAGGTTACAGTGGGACTGCACAATTTCATGTCATAGATTTAGTGGTAACACTGGTAGAGGTTGAATTATTGCTTTTCAGCTTCCAAAACTGCTCAGTAGACTTTGACATACAAGGGATGATTGATAAGTTTGTGGCCTAAGGTAGAAGGAGTCAATCTTAGAAAACCTAGCACATTTATTTTTCAACATAGTCCCCTCCTACATGTACACACTTAGTCCAGTGGTCGAGGAGCATATGGATCCCTTCTGTAGAAGTGGTCCACAGCAGGGTTGATTGATAAGTTCATGGCCTAAGGTAGAAGGCGATGAGTTATACAGCTCTTGTTACATGCACGTGCAGTTCAACTCTTTGAGTGAAAGTGCAGAAAGTTTGAAGTTAATAACTCATCTCCTTCTACCTTAGGCCACGAACTTATCAATCACCCCTGCTGTGGACCACTTTCTGGAGGTCCAAGACGCCGACTTCTACAAAGAAGGGATCCGTATGCTCCACGACTGCTGGACTAAGTGTGTAAATATAGGAAAAATAAATGTGCTAGGTTTTCTAAAATTGACTCCTTCTACCTTAGGCCATGAACTTATCAATCATCCCTCGTAAATCTCTATCTCCTGTCTCCATTTTCAAGCTCAGTGGAATTGCCCGTAGCCTAATCCAAAGTTCAAAGTTCAGAGTAAATTTATTATCACAATACATATATGTCATGATATACAACCCTCAGATTACTGTTCCTGTGGACATACTCAATAAATCCATAATAGAATCGAAGAAACACCGCACCAACTGTATGTTCAACCAGTGTACAAAAGACAACAAAATGTGCAAATATAAAAACAGAGAAATAATAATAAATATACAAATAAGCAATAAATGTCAAGAAAATGAGGTGAAGAGTACTTGAAATTGAGTCCATAGGTTGTGGGAACATTTCAGTGATGGGGCAAATGTAGTTGAGTGAAGTTATTCCCTTTGGTTCAAGAGCCTGATGGTTGAGGGGTAATAACTCTTCCCGAACCTGGTGCTGTGAGTCCTGAAGCTCATGTACCTTCTTCTTGATGGCAGCAGTGAGAAGAGAGCAAGACTTGGGTGGTGGGGTTCCCTGAAGATGGATGCTGCTTCCTGTGACAACACTGCGTAGAAGTGCTGAATGGTGGGGAGGACTTTACTCATGATAGACTGGGCCTTTTCCACTACAATTTGTAGGAATTTCCATTCAAGGGCACTGGTACTTCTATACCAGGCTGTGATGCAGCCAGTCAATATATTCTCCACCACACATCTATAGAAGTTTGTCAAAGTTCTAAGTGTCATGCTGAATCTTCACAAACTCCAAAGGAAGTAGAGGTGCTGCCATGTTTTCTTTGTAATTGCACTTTTATGCTAGTCCTTGAACCATTCTAGTCCTCTGAAATGATGACGCTGAGGAATTTAATGTTGCTGATGCTCCCTACCTCCGATCCTCCAATGAGGACTGGCTCATCGACGTCTGGTTTCCTTCTCCTGAAATCAATAATCAGCTCCTTGGGCTTGCTGACAATGAATAATGGTTGTGGTTGTGGCACCACTCAGACAGATTTTCAATCTCCCTCCTATATGCTGATTTATTACTACATTTGATTTGGCCTATGACAGTGGTGTTGTCAGCAATCCTGAATACGGCTTTGGAGTTGCACTTGGCCACAGTCATAAGTGTAAAGCAAATAGAGCAAGGGGGCCCCTATACAGCCACGTGGTGCCTGTGCTGATGGAGATTGTGGAGATGTTGACAATCTGAACTAACTGGGGGTCTGCAACTGAGGAAACTGAGGATCCAATTGCACAAGGAGGTATTGAGCCAAAGTCTTGAAGGTTATTCATTAATTTGGGAAGGATGATAGTATTGAATGCTGAGCTGTAATCAATACAGAGCATCCTGTTATATGCATCTTTGCTGTCTAGGTGTTCCAGGGTTGAGTGAAGAGTTAATGAAATGGCATCTACCGTGACCTGTTGTGCCGGTAGGCAGATTGAAGCAGATCCAAGTTACTTCTCAGGCAGGAGTTGATATGTTTTATCACCAACCTCTCAAAACACTTCATCACCGTAGATGTAAGCGCAACTGGATGACAATCACTGAGGCAGGTTACCATGTTCATCTTAGGCACTAGTATAATTGGAGCCTGCTTGAAGCAGGTGGGTACCTCAGCCTGCCGAAGGCAGAGGTTAAAGACCTCAGTGAACACTACAGCCAATTGATCATGCGACACACATCAAAGTTGCTGGTGAACGCAGCAGGCCAGGCAGCATCTCTAGGAAGAGGTACTGTCGACGTCTCGGGCCGAGACCCTTCGTCAGGACAAAGGGTCTCGGCCCGAAACGTCGACTGTACCTCTTCCTAGAGATGCTGCCTGGCCTGCTGCGTTCACCAGCAACTTTGATGTGTGTTGTTTGAATTTCCAGCGTCTGCAGAATTCCTCGTGTTTAAGCCAATTGATCATAACAGGTCTTTAGTATTTGGCCAGGTACCTCATCTGGGCCAGAAGCTTTTCGTGGGCTTAACTTCCTGAAGGATGTTCGCACGTCGGCCTCAGAGACTGAAGTCACAGGACCATCGGGGCTCTGGGAGTTTGTGATGGTTCCTCCTTTGATTTGATGCTCAAAGCGAGCATAGAAGGCATTGAGCTCATCAGGAAGTGAGGCCCATTGTTGCCTATGTTCTTTGATTTTATTTTATAACAGCTGATAGCATTCAAACCCTGCCATAACTGTTGAATGTCCTTCATGTATTCAGGTTTAGTCCAGAATTGCCGCTTCACTTCGAAATGGTCTTCCAGAGATCATACCTGGACCTCTTATAACTTTATTGGTTGCCAGTCTTGAAGGTCTCTGATATGGCCCTCACCAAATTGCAGATCTCATGGTTCATCCAGGGCTTCTAATTGGGGAAGACTCTCAATGATTTTGTGGAAGACTCTCAATGATTTTGTGGGTACACACTTCTCCATAACTGTTTTTATAAAATCCATGACAACCATGATGTATTCATTCAGAATGACAGATGAGTCCTTGAACATGGCCCAGTCCACCAACTTGAAGCAATCCCATATCTGCTTCTCCGTCTCCTGTGACCACCTCTTTGTTTCCTTAATCTCTGAAGCCTTGCTTGTTAGCCTCAGATATATGTAGGTAGAAGGACAGCCAAGAGATCAGATGTCCTGAAATGTGGTCTAGGATGGAACGGTAGGCATTCCTTACCTTGATATAACAATGATCTAGTGTGTTGGGATCTTTGGTGCTATAGGTTATATGCTGATGGTAATTGGTCAGAGATTTCTTCAGACAAGCCTGGTTGAATTCCCTGACTGTGATTTGAAATGTGTTGGGATGAACAGTTTCTTGGTTGGAGACAAGATCATTCAGTATCTTAAGTCCTTAATTATAGTTGGCTACTGGTGGTATGTAAACTCCGGCGAGGATCAGAGATGAAAATGGTTCAGGTAAATAGAACAGATCATTAGGTATTCAGGTTGGGGGAAGCCGAGTTCGACAAAACTACAACATCAGAGCACCACCAAGAATTTATCATAAAACACACACCTCTACCTTTTGCCTTTTCCAAATTAGCAGTTCGGTCCATCCTAAGACCACCCAATTATAGCGAGGAACCTTGGAGCACATCCTCAGCGGCTGTACAAAGGCACTTGGTGAGGGACAGTACCGATGGAGGCATGATCAGGTCCTAAAGACAATCGCTGAAGCCATCAGCGTAGGAGTTGAGTGGGTGAAGCAGTCCCAACCCTCCAAGCAGACCATTGCCGTTGTCAGATCTGGGGAGCAGCCAATACCAGCCAAAAGGACATCTGCAGGCATCCTGACCTCTGCAAGGGACTGGCAGCTGTTGGTGGACCTTGAGAGGCAGCTCAAGTTCCCCAATCATATCGCAGCCACCACCCTGCGACCAGACATTGTCCTAGTGTCTGACTCTACTAAGCAAGTGGTGCTGCTGGAGCTGACAGTCCCATGGGAAGATCGCTTGGAAAAGGCCTTTGAAAGGAAGCTCTCCAAGTACGCAGGACTGGTCAGCAACTGTCAGCAGGCTGAATGGAGAGCGAGGTGTCTCCCAGTGGAGGTTGGTTGTGGGGATTTGCAGCCCATTCCTTAGCCTGAGCCTTCAACAATTTGGGCATTGAGGGAGAAAGGAAGAGGAGAGCCTTCCGCAGTACCACCGATGCAGCAGAGAAGGCCTCAAGATGGCTGTGGCTCAAAAGAGGGGAGCCGTGGAGTCATAAGTAGCTAGCCATCTGGACACAAGCTGGGGTCTGATCAGCCACGGCTGGGTCACCTGGAGGAGGGTGTATGATGTTGAAAAGACCCGAAACACCTGATGATTCCAGGAACATCACTGAAGATGTGTCCAGAGGCATCAGTAGATTATGTATGTACATAGCAGGGAAGCCTCAACAATGACGTCTTCCTACTCAGAGAGATTATCAGAATCTTCTGGAAATATGAAGTAAACATTGTGAAAGTATACAGTATAGATCAGTCAGTACTGAAAACTTACAGAAATAATGGAATTCAGCTTGTCTGGAAACCAGACAAGGAGCATCAGTGGTTATTAGACAAACTCAAATTTATAAATGAGTTCTGAAACTTCTGAATAAAATTTCCATGGTTATATTAATAATTGATTGTTATGTGTGTTCAATAATATCTCCATCTTGTTTTACCAGGGAGAGCCTGGTGTTGGTTTCAGAGGACCAATTGGTCAATCAGGATCTCCTGGACAAAAGGTACAAAGCAGCTTTCTGTTTAGTCAAAGAGGTCTCCAGCAGGCTAGTCTGGACTGTCCAATAAGCAATTAGTTTTACATTATTTTGTCCTTTATCCCTTTTATTTTTCTAACATTTCCATCAACTTCTCTAATTCTCTATTCATCTCCACACTATAGCAATGTACAGTGGGCAATTAACCCACCAACCTTCATATTTTTGGGATCTGGGGGGAAACTTGAGCATCCATAGTCACAGGGAGAACATACAAATTCCACATGGACAGCACCAGAGGTCAGCATTGAACCTAGATTTCTGGAACTGTGAGAGAAAATCTTTATTAGCTGCACTACTGCGCTGCCATGAACATTTCCTGACAGTTTTCTGACATCAGGTGTCTGTTTATCTGTGACATGTTAGAAACCAAAAGCAACCTACTTGTACTCTTGCAGTTATAGATCACAGACATCTGCTTGAATGTCATTCCTAGATCAGGTAACTTGCCTGTGATCCCAACAAAGAACTTTATCTGCCTTAACTCAGCTTTTATGAGGAACACATATCATCCCACCTTCTGAAAGGGCACATTCTGCCTATTGTGAGTGTGCTATTCACTACAAAACCTCTAACCATTTCCTGATGGACCTGCAGTCTTGTTTAGGGATCTTTGTTATCTAATATAGTCATTAATAAACAGTTTCGGGGCTGAGTGAATGATCCACAAATCTGTACTTTGGGCAAGTGTTAGTACTGTAGACAATGTTAAACCACTGTAATCAGGGCTTAGGATCTTGAGATATTGGTCCCATATTTATTAACTAATTTTTACAGTATCTTGATAAGGTGAAGTACAAATGTGTGATTTCATGTTATTTGCTCTACAAATGATAGGATTTAAGTGAGATTAGTGAAAGAAAGAAACTTGGGTAGTTTACTGTATTGTTACATTCAAGTTTATGACCAATTAACATGAAACTACTGTTGTAAACATCGCCACCATGGTCTGTCCCCAACCTGGCTGTGAAAGGCGGGGTGGGGGGGGGGGTTGGACATGGGGCTAGCAACGCCATCTCAAAAAAACCCAGAGCTACAGAAATGCAACAGAAGCTCCAACAACCTCCCCCCTGAGAGAAGAAGGATCTTCGCCTCAAAGACGTATAAAATTGTGGAAGCCCAGGACAGAGGACTCTGGCGGGCTGCTACCAGTCACCTTTGCCCCAGTAGGGGTTTTGGGCTTAAGAAGATTATTGTAAACACTATAAAATGGACCATGTTATTTTGATCTTCTGTAAAAACTTAGTTAGGCCATAGTAAAATAATGCAAACATTTTCAGTTTAAGCTTTTAGGATATTTTGCACCTAAACCAGCAATCCATATCAGAACAAACTGAGACACAAATCTTCAAATGCTGCACCAATCCTAAATGTGATTCCTTTAAATTAGGGTGAACCAGGATTAAGAGGTCCTCCAGGGGCTCAAGG
Organism: Mobula hypostoma; assembly: GCF_963921235.1. Classification (NCBI taxonomy): domain Eukaryota; kingdom Metazoa; phylum Chordata; class Chondrichthyes; order Myliobatiformes; family Myliobatidae; genus Mobula; species Mobula hypostoma. Next base: position 58,911,953 of record NC_086116.1, on the reverse strand, counting down.
TATTCAAGGCATTGCAGGTAATACAGGAATCCCAGGAACCCAGGGTGCAAGAGGTCTTCCAGGAGAGCCAGGAATGCCGGGCCTTAAGGTAACTATTAAAACAAATTTGTTTTTCCCAGTTTAAACTCTTTCATCTGCCCCATCTGCCCAAAGCAACTGACTTTAAGGCACCTTTATCCTTTCTCCTGTGAGTAAGAACGGTTCCATCGGGCTTAGTAGTTGAGCTACATGTGAAGGCCAGGAGTTGGACTAGGTTGTCAGAGGCTATTTGACACATACACCATTGGGAGCATTTAAAAAATAGTGGAAGTTTAAACCCACTACCTTCCCCGACTATGACAACCTTAAAGAACAATGGCATACATACTTTGATAATAAATGTACTTTGAACTTTAAATGTAATTTTAATCAGTCTACCATCATCAATTGTGAATATATTGTAAGCTTGGAATTCCTTCCCAAAACAACTTTGCTTCTCTATTTCTATTTTTCCCTTACAATGCTCCTAAAATCGACGTTTTAACAGCTTATGTGGTTCAGAGTGAAATTTTGTATGACATGGTCCTTAATGTACTATTGGACATTTTACATGTGAAATATACTATATAAATATATGTTCATATTTTTCTTTAATTTTGTATTACAAAATTTGGGGCTGTGGTGACTCATCCTCTCTTGAATATTTAATCTCCTAGAGTACTTACTAAGAATCCTCACTTAACTAACATCAAAATACCCAGGAGACCTTACTCCGGGCAGTATTTTCATTTTAGTCCTTGGATTTTAATTAAAAGTCATCCAAAAGCCACATGTTTCTGAAAATTGACAGCAGAAATTTAATGATTGTTCCAGCGTACAGCAGAGATACGTTGATTAGGTTAGGGAAGGAATTCTAGTCAGAGTTGAAGTTGTTGCAGAGCTTTTAATGAGACTACCTTCTTGTAATTGTCTGGGCGGCTCAAATTAATTCGTGCCTGATGATTCTTGCATCATCCAGCACATCAGAGAAATAAAAGTCATTTAGCCCATTGACTTTAATGCAAAGCCTCAGTGATGAACCTTAAGGATTTTCTCTCCAGTTTTGAAATTAATTTTTGCTTCCTATTATCTTTAAGAACTGTTAAATTAAAAAAAACTAAATTTAATTATGTCAAAATCTCTCAGACAAAAGAATGGAAATGTTCAGGAAATTATCTAATAAAAATTATTCCACTCTAGTAAAAACTTAAATACTTCATTCAGTGTCTTTAGGATACTCCTAGGCTTTTCAGATCCTAAGAAAGTTCTCTAATTGAGTGAACTTACTAGTTGTCAGTTCATTCAACTTATTAAGTATTCCCAACTGACAGTCAAAAGAGTCGGTCACACTTATTTTACAAAGCTAATTAGCTTGTCAAAGCACATTTTATTTCATAATAATTTGATTGTAAACAGACCTAGCTGTCTGCTGCTTCGTCTTAAATCCTTTCAGTTCTGCCTTCAATTCCTCTTCAACTTCTACCTCTAATACTACACTTTAATAAACTGTCCTTTCTCTTTGGTTACTACTTGTCCTAAATCATGAAATCTATAGCCAAGATCAATCATCACAAGATGAATAGCTCAAATACATGAATTAGTTCCACGGGATCAATTTTAACTGTTGCACGCAGGGAGGAAAGGACAGCAACAGTGCAGTCAGATAGCAGCAGTTCACACTACGAAAACAGATTATTGTTGTTGGTTAAATAATTTACTTCGATAAAATTAAAAATGCTTATGTTATAGACGTCCTTATCTATCAACTGAGGGAAAGATCTAGGGATCGAATTATCGCCAACCAATTGCAAAAAGTATAAACATAGAACATATAGAACATAGAATAGTACAGCACAGTACAGGCCCTTCGGCCCACAACGTTGTGCCGACCCTTAAACCCTACCTCCCATATAACCCCCCACTTTAAATTCCTCCATATACCTGTCTAGTAGTCTCTTAAATTTCACCGGTATATCTGCCTCCACCACTGACTCAGGCAGTGCATTCCACGCACCAACCACTCTCTAAGTTAAAAATCTTCCCCTAATATTCCCCTTGAACATCCCCCCCTTACCTTAAAGCCATGTCCTCTTGTATTGAGCAGTGCTGCCCTGGGGAAGAGGCGCTGGCTGTCCACTCTATCTATTCCTCTTATTATCTTGTACACCTCTATCATGTCTCCTCTCATCCTCCTTCTCTCCAAAGAGTAAAGCCCTAGCTCACTTAATCTCTGATCATAACCCATACTCTCTAAACCAGGCAGCATCCTGGTAAATCTCCTCTGTACCCTTTCCAATGCTTCCACATCCTTCCTATAGTGAGGCGACCAGAACTGGACACAGTACTCCAAGTGTGGCCTAACCAGAGTTTTATAGAGCTGCATCATTACCCCGCAACTCTTAACTCTATCCCTCGACTTATGAAAGCTAACACCCCATAAGCTTTCTTAACTACCCTATCCACCTGTGAGGCAACTTTCAGGGATCTGTGGACATGTACCCCCAGATCTCTCTGCTCCTCCACACTACCAAGTATCCTGCAAAACGTTGAATTTTTTTTCCCTCAATTATCTTGCATTTAGATATAGTTTAAACTGATTTAGGATTAATCTATTTTTCTTGGTTTACCAACAAGTCACAATTGCTTTTTCATTGTTATATATTTGTAAGAATTGTCCATTGATGCACAAGAATCCAGGAAAGGAATATTACATCTGATAAGCCATGTCTTCCTTCATAGATCAGATCAACTATTAGCCTTCAGGAACTTTCAAGACATTGTTCAATTCCATCTCTCTTCATATCAACAATATATTGATTGCTTCATGATTTTGTCAATGATCAACTTTTTTTCCTGCTTATTCAGTGAATCTGATTTCATTTGCAAAATCTCTGAACCTTGGAAAATTTCTACTTTACTTCCTTTCACTCATATAACACATTGATATATGTTTTAAACTAAAAGTTAATTAGAAACATTCTGGAATTTTCTAATGTGAAGGTTGAATCTTGTGTTCTGCAGAACATGTTGGCTCATTCAGGGTTGTTGCTGAAACGGCATCTAAAGCCATCGTGAGGGTCCATGTGTGAACTCAGATAGTCTGGAAATATGGATCAAGAAATGGCAGATGGAGTTTAATTTGGGCAAATATGAGGTTTTGCACTTTAGGAGGTTAAGTGTAAGTGTAGTAAATGGTCGGTCCTCTCGGAGCATTGATGTCCAAATGAAAGTTTGGCTGCAAGTCCACAGCTCCATGAAAGTGGCATTGCAATTAGATAGATGATAAAGAGGTATATGGCATACTTGCCTTTATTGATTAGGGCATTGAATATAAAAGTTGGCAGATCATGTTGCAGCCATATTAAACTTTAGTATGCCACATTTGGAAGAATGTATGCAGTTCTGGTTACTGATGTGGAGACTTTCAAGAGAGTGTTTAAGAGGTTTACCAGGAACAGGTTGGAAAACTGACGAAGGGTCTCGGCCTGAAACGTCGACTGTACCTCTTCCTAGAGATGCTGCCTGGCCTGCTGCGTTCACCAGCAACTTTGATGTGTATTGCTTGAATTTCCAGCATCTGCAGAATTCCTGTTGATTGGAAAAACTGTGTTGTTTTACTCCGAACCATCCGAGGCTAAAGGGGAACCTGATAGAAGTCGGTAAAGTTATGAGCGGCGTAGAGAGGATAGATAGTCAGCAATCTGCCATAGATTGGAAATATCAACAATTAGAAGCTACAGCTTTGAGGTGAGAGAGTAAAATTTCAAAGAAGCTTAATGAAGAATTTTTTCTTAACATGAGTGGTACATAGGTATCTGGAACAGTATACCATAGGAAGTGTTGGAGGCAGATATGACAACAACATTTGAGACAAACGAACTGTGCAGGGACTAGATGGATGAGGACCATGTACAGGCAGATACAATTAGTTTAAATTGGAATCATGATCAGCACTGACATCATGTGCTGAAAGGCCTACACCTGAATGCTACTGTTCTAAGTTCTCTTATGAAAATATGGCAGAGTGACACAGCTAATCCTGATCTTAAGCTTATGCAGTAAGTGCATGTTCCAGTAGCAATAACGGGACAGTATTCAGAAATCAAAGTTTGGCTGAAGATTACTTATCCTGTTGGAATGGATGATGTAGACAACTGTCACTGTTCATATTGCCTCCCCTGACTGAGCTCAGTGAACTGAATGGCTCAAATCAGCGTTCTCCCTGATGTTATGGCCTTTAACAATTGGTCATTTTGAATTTATTCATTGAGGATTTATTAACAATAAACTTCTTTGTTTGAATAGGGTATTCGAGGTAGAAGGGGCAAGAACGGATCACCTGGACCACCTGGAATAAAGGGACTACCTGGCAAGGAGGTAGGTATAGATGTTGTCAGTACAGATGTTGGGATAGCAGGGATATTTTTTTCACCCAGACATTAGTGAATTTGCTTCTGCACCTGCCTCAAATTACGTCATTTATTCATTTCAGAAACTAACTTTAAGCCTTCCTAAATATTTCTAGCATCTGTTTCACACACATAGCTGTTTTTTTTATTTTTCAGGGACCTCCTGGAAAACTTGGTTTCAAGGGTAACAAAGTAAGTTAACTTTTTTTCCAATTATCATCCTCTGTTGTTTCAAGCTGGAGTACAGTGAGACAATGTTACTGAACTGGTATCCCAAACGTCTGAGCTAATAATCAAGAGCACTCAAGTTCAGGCTTAGATGTGCAAGTTTGAAAATTTGAATTCAAATTTTTTTTTAAAGCTGATATAAGTAAATGTAAATACACCATTTGTCTATGTTCTTTTGGATGGAAGCTTTATATTTGTACCAGCACTGGTCTACCCATAACTGCAATCTCACTGGCAAAGTGGGTGACTTCCTGCTGAGTGACCAGTAAGACAAGGTGATATGGAAGAACTCATGGGCCAGTTGGACTGCAAGAAGACTAGCCAAACACCTTCTGAAAAGCACTATTGGATGTAAAATAGAAGTTAAAAATGTTCAGTCATACCGGGGAATTAATGGCAGAAATTAATTTTCCTTATAGCTGTCTTAGGGGCATTATTGATACTGTGATTTCACAGGAGCCTAGCTGCTGATAGAAAACATTAATTAGGTTACAGTTGGAATATTGTGTGTATTTCTGATCACCACTCTACAGGAAAGACATGATCAAGCTAGAGAGATGATGAAGTTTCACAAGGATTTTGCCTGGAATGATGAGTTTGAGTTATTAGAAGAGATTGTATAGACTGAGTCTTGTTTTCTCCCATGAGATATGACATGATGCAGAAGCAGATACACTGGGCCAAACGGCCTAATTCTGCTCCTGTATCTCACGGTCGACGTCAAGAATGGAGACCTCGCTATTGCAGATAGTGAATGAAGGAGACAGCACTGATTACTTTAAGGAAAGGCAGGACAAGGATATGAGGAAGAAGGAAACAATCTTATACTAATTGACTAAGTTGAGAAAGGGCAGGAAGAATCTTGTATGCAACTGTTTAGTCTAAATGGTCTTTTCCCCTCTTAAGTAAATACTTGGCTTAGTGGAAAACCTAAGAAGGATGACACAAGGAAATCATTGGAAAATCTTTGTGATTGTTATCTTTGGGCATGGAACACATTGGATTACTGAGCTAGGAGCAAGCATCAATTCAGTGAGTTAAATGACCTTCTTCAGTGCCCTAGCAATTCTACTGAGGAAGATCCAAGTGATTTCAACATAACCCTACAGATAAAATGTGATACCCAAAAAGATTCTTTAAGGTTGATGATGACACAGGTGCAGGTAAAATATTTTTAAACATAGTTAAAGAGATTTAGATACGAGTTGTTTTGATATCCAATTCTGCATTACCTCCAGCTTTTAAATTAAGTTTATCATTTCTCAGAGTTCAATGTTTTATTATTATTTATCACAGGGTAATATTGGACTGGGTATGCAAGGACCACGAGGTGTTCGAGGTTTTCCAGGTTATCGGGTGAGATCTTATAAAGCTCTCTTTGAAGTTACACTATACAACTCTTTTCTGTCCCCACTCTTTCATTATTATGCCTAGATTTTTCTCTCCATCATACTCTACAACCTCTTCCCATTTTCTCTATTAACCATCCTCTTTTTTTATCTCCACTTTTTCTATTTTTCTCACTATTTAACACACTCCCTGTTGTATCGAAAGTTAAGGACTGTTGGCAGATCTGATGGAAATAAGCCTTTCACATGAAATGCTGCAGACAACACACTTTATTGCTAAGCTACAGGTAGGAACACGCCTCAGCCCGCTTAACTGCAGCGCCCCGTTCCAATCGGTCCACAGCGACCTAACCTGTATGATCCCAAATACAAGAGTGGTGCTCATTCTTTTATACCCTGGTCACTTCTTTCCACTCCTACCTGGGTCAATCCTTCATCTGGGTCAACCCATCATGTGACCATTGCTTTGGGCGCTACAGGCTCAGGTCTGTGGAGACAATACCCTGGTCACCTGGCAACCAGGTCACCCTCACCCCACATTTCACATATTTGATCCCAGCAATTGTCCCTTGTGCTCTCTGGCTGACATTTTAGGATTCTCACTACACTCCCTCTCTCTAGTTCTTGTTCATTGTCCCTCTTTCTATTTATTGCTTCCTTCCTCTCATTCTCCACCACACAATTTCTCTCCATTTTGCCTTTCTATCCAACTCTTTCTCTGATCTCTCCATCTGTATCTCCTTCTCTGTCTCATTCTATACACTTCTTCCTCCATCATTCTCTTTCTGTCTAACTCTCAGTCCTCCCACAATTTTCTTCAGTCAGTTTATCGTTCTCCGTCTTTCTTTATTTCCTGGAGGACTCGTGTCTTCCCTGCAGATTTGTATGTAAGTGGATTAGAAATTGATTATTTGCTAGCTGTGCAGAAGTCATGCATGAACTGTTAGTAAATATAATTCCTTATTTCGTGGTGAAATGTCTGTATTTGAAGTTGAGAGATTACAGTAACCTCTGTACATTAACCAGCATTTATCTGTACCTGTTTGTATTACAAACTGAACTCTGCAAAGACCTAATGGTCATTCTAAGCATAATCCACTATTAATATAGTATGGTGAACTAACAGATCACCCTTACTAACTTTGAGGTTAAAACTTTTCTTGCCATAAATAGATACAGTTTTCCCTCTAGCTCCCTTCCACTCTTTTCCTGGTTGAAGTAAACATATTCCTCTCCTATCCAGCATCTATGTTGGTACAATTATTTTTAAAAGTTATAATGTCACTGTTTTGAATTAAATTCCAGCAGGTCAAACAGAATGCTTATTGTTACAGCAAGGTATCTTGCGACAGATGGAACAGACTGGTGCAAAGCTTGTCATGACAGCACCCTAACGACTCCACCAGGAGTTAAGGGCGCAAGGCTTGGTTGGTGCAACTGTAACGAAAACCAATTTCCCTCAGGATCAATAAAGTATGATTATGATTATAAGGCAAGGCACTTCACTTCAGCAGTAGTGGAAGTGGTAAAATAGTATCAAGGCAATTACACAGATGGAGAAAATAAAAACTTCCAAGCACTTGGTTTCTGCTCTAGCAATGCTAAATAATGTCATGTTTGCAAGGGTTTTTGGCTGACTAAATAAATTTTGACAGTGAGCATTTCTAAAGATTCTAGAACAGATCTCCAACCAGGGAACTTTTATTTCATATATTGTAACTGTCATAAGAGCAGAGAAGTACAAAAAATACATACAGGGGTTCAGATATACACACCTCTTCCTTTGTCACTGTTATCCTCATAGCTCACATGTTCAGACAGCCTTCGTTTTCTCAGTCCCTACTGGCCTTTTTGATTAATTGCTGTATTTGTGGCACATAAATTGTCTTTAACCCATAGCTACCCCACACACAGCCTCTTGGCCAAATTACTGTAGGTACAGTTAGACCATAAGATATAGGAGCAGAATTAGGCTATTTGGCCCATTGATACTACTCCTCTGTTTGATCATGTCTGATTTATTTTCTCTCTCAGCCCTTCTCCGTGTAACCTTTGATACCCTGACTAATGAAGAACCTATCAACCTCTGCTTTAAATATACCCAATGACTCGGCCTCTGCTGCCTTCTGTAGCAATGATTCCACAGTTTCACTACACTCTGGCTTAAGAAATTCCTCCTCATCTGTTCTAAAGGTATATCCTTCTCTTCTGAACCTGTGTCTTCTGGTCCTAAACTCTTCCACTATTGGGAATATTATTTCTATGCCCACTCTATCTAGGCCTTTCAATATTCAGTATGTTTCAATGAGATCCCCCCTCATTCTTCTAAACTACAGTAACGACAAGCCCAGAGCTACTCATACAATAATATTTTCATTCCCAGGATCATTCTTGTAAACCTCCTCTGGACTCTTTTCAATGCCGGCAGATATCATTAGGTAATGGGCCCAAAACTATGATAATATTCCAAATGTGGTCTGACCAATGCATTATAAGACCTCGGCATTACATCCTTTCTCTTATATTCTAGTCCTCTCAAATGAAAGCAAACATTGCCTTCCTTACTAACAACTCAACCTGCAAGTTAGCCTTTAGGGAATCCTTCACTAGGACTCCCAAGTCCCTTTGCATCTCTGATTTCTGATCTTGTTCAGCATTTAGAAAATAATCTATGCATTTATTCCTTCTACTAATGTGCATGATTATACACTTCCCAAAACTGTATTCCATCTACCACTTCTTTACCTATTCTCCTAAATCTGTCCATCTCAATCTTCCTCTTTCTGATGCCGTGAATTACCTCATCATTGTAATGTAATTAAACCAAAACTAATCTCATCAAGGTAACATTTCATATTATTTCATGTCTCCAGCTGCTTTGAAATGCACCAATGGCAGAAATTCTCCCCTACTAACAGAAATAATTGGTAGTTTTTTTCTACATGCGATAATTTTTTAAAACCTGTTTTGATATTATGATAGCTTTAGTTTGAATAATAGCAGAGAGACTCGTTTATAGATACAATCAACTATGCCAGCTGGATGAGTCCCTCACATTGGTCATATTTGACAGCAATGATCAAGGAATGTTACATTTTCAGAATACGGGGAGAACATCTATTAATACACACATTATAGATTGCATTGCAAACCAAAATCTAATCACCACTCCAACAGCCCATCATCTACACACTCTTCCACTGTTACCCCTCATCACTACTCCCATCTGCCTTCCCTATCTACTTCAGTTCCATACTCCATCTTCCTCTCGTATCAGATTCCATCATCGTCATCCCTCACTTGATTCCACCTATCACCTCCTAGCTTCTGTCACTATTTCCATTCTCCCCTTCTCTCTCTGCTTATCACCCCGCTTACCTGGATCCACCTCTCACTCTTGCTCTCCCCCTTCTATTCATCTTTTTAGACTGACTATCTGCTCTATATTTCAGCCCACATGAATGGTTTCAACCTGAAATGTCCATCTATTTCCCTCCACAGATGCTACCTAATCCAATGAGTTCCTCCACTATCTTATGCAACACACACAAAATGCTGGAGGAATTCAGCAGGTCAGGCAGCATTTTATTGAGTGGAATAAGATGGGCTGAGATCCTTCACCAGGACTCCACCAACTTTATTTGTTGCTCCAAATTCCAGCATCTGCAGTCTCATTTGTCTCCAAAATCTAATCAATGTTCATTTTGAAAAACTTCTAGGGAGGTAGCGGTGCTCCTGGATCTGTTGGGGAAATGGGACCAATGGTAAGTAATTGGGATGTGAGTAAGTAACAAGCATAAGGGGCAAAAGGATTGTGATTAACATCTTCTCCTTATTCTGCATTTCTTGCACCACAAAATAATCACTTACAAAATACACAATAATGTAAGTAGAATTGTTCAAGACTCTGCAATATCCTTCATGCAAGGATATATATGAAATATTATGAGTCTGAGCTTCTGCTGGTTCTCATTGCTTTCCTTCTGGATGTTATCTAGGCAGATTAAAGTAGATTATATAAAATTTCCTTCTACAACTCTGTTGACTGCCACTTACATAGGCCTTTCACCTTCAGTTATCTTCCATTTTGTTTCTTAATACGGACTCCATTAACTTTCTGATTAATGAGTCTATAGCTGCCAGGTGTGGTGTATGATATAATAGAAACATATGCCTATTTACAGACAGAGTCTTTTCAATCATTGACTGTGTAATTAACTCTGATTCATTCTCATATCTCCTCCATTGTTGATATTCTAAGGATTCTATGTTGTGGGTGGGGTTTGAGGTTGGATTTTGGCTTATTCTGACCTGGAAGCTTCAAAGCCACAGAGAAGATATCTACTCTACCTATGCCTCTCATGATCTTAAGAATTTCTGTCACATCTTTCCTCAGCCTCTGCCGCTCCAGAGAAAACAACACAACTTAGTTTAGCTTATTTTTGTAGCACATGCCCTCTATTTCAGGTATATCCCCGTAAACCTCTTCTGCACCTTCTCCAATTCTTTCCCATCCTTCCTAAAATAGAGTAACCCAAAATAAATGCAATCTAACTATATTTTTATAAAACTGTGTCCTTCTTGTGGTCTTTCTTGCAGGGTCTGAAAGGATTACCTGGTCGAAAAGGAGAAAAGGTACAAACCTCAACAGTGCTGAGAAAATAAGGGATTGGTTGTCAAATTTATTTGATCATTAAGCACAGACTATTTTGCCCTTTGAATCCATGTGAAAAAGCTTTCTAATTAGTCCTCATTTCGTTGTTTTCTTATGACATAGAAGGAGTCTGTCTCAGCCCATTGAATCCAGGCTAGGTTATGGAACAATCTCACTCCCTCACTGATTTTCCTGTCATCTATTTTTCCCATGTTCCCATTAACTCCTCTCTCCCCACTGGATTGTATACAGGTGTACATGGAGCAAATTACTATGGCAATTAATCAACCAATTTTCATTCTTTAGGATGTTCCTATCAACTCCTCTCTCCCCACTTGATTGTACATAGGTGCACATATGGCAGATTACTATGGCAGTTACTCTACCAATCTGCATATCTTTAGAATGTGTGAGGAAAAACAAGTTTCTGGAGGAAACTCATGCAATTCCTCTCCATTTCATGTGCAACACCTTGTCAAAGGCCTTCTGAAAATCCGAGTAGACAACATCCAACTGAGACTCTCCCTTGTCGTTTTTAGAATTGTTCTCATATCAAGGAGAAATGCTTCAGGCTATTAAATTGTCCCAGCTTAGGTACTGCTGAAAACATTCTTTGCCATTAACAATTTCAACTATTCCAATAATTTCCTGGATGTATCACATCCTTTATAACCATAATCAACATTCTACTGTATGTCTTCTTCCCTGAACTACTTACTTTCATCTTTAAATTCTACTCCAATCATGCCCTGGATTTTCCCGTTACTTTCTCCTCCTTCCAGCATTGCACTCCTCCTTCTTCTGATTTCTTCATTCGTTCTGCATGGGCATGTTGTGCATTCATACATCCCTCAGGCACAACCTTTGGTGATAATGCCCAGACTTCACATTCTGTTCCTTCACATTCCTTCCCTCACCCCTTCAATCTCCCTCTTTTTGAGACTCTAATTAATCACCCTTTTTGCTCATTGGCTGCAAATAAACTGCCATTTGCAACGTTCCCTCTATTTTTTTTTACAGCTGCATAAACCAACCATTGTCTGAGCAGGAATTTTTACACAGCCTGAAAACTGAGAGGCACTTGATTTTTTTTGTAAAAGGAAAATCTAGAATGAAAATTTAAAAATCACGTACTATTGATTTTATTTATTAATTGATGTGTATAATGAAATATAATATAACAAAGAAAATCTTTTGTAACCTTTCTCCAGCTGCGTCCAACTCCAGGTGTGTGGCAACAAAGGATATGTGCACAAGAACATTTCAGATACTGCGCGGCCCCACAGCTTAGAGGGAATAGTGGTCATGTGTCATCTTCAGTTCTGACGATTTAGGAAATGCTTTAAAAATTTTCAGCAATGATTGAAAATGTCTATGCTTTTGTTTCAGGGAGATTTTGGGATGGTAGGGATTAAAGGTGAAAAGGTAATTGAATCAAAACTATTTCTAGACTATATTTTATGATATAGTTAGAGTATAGACACAGACTAGTTAGTCCTTGAGTCTGCTATCATTGTTTTCCTTATTAATGACCTACCTGAATGTCACTCTTGCCTGTTTCCCCCTCTTTTAATATTTCCTATTTAGCAAATAATTTATGATTGCCTTTTTCAAAATATTTGTGCTCTATGATTTACAATGTATTCTGAATTTTAACTATTTATTACATTTTTCCCTTTAGGGAGACCCACATGGCATATCAGGACCCCAAGGATATAAAGGAGACAAAGGGGATCCAGTAAGAATACTCTATTTATTAAAGCAAAACACTCACAACATGCTGGAGGAACTCAGCAGCTTGGGCAGCATCAGTGGAAACGATGAGTCAATGTTTCGGGCTGGAACCCTTCGTCAGGACTGAAGAAAGAAGGTGGGGGAGGGTTGGAAGAAGGCTCGTGGTTTCAGTTGAAAAACCAGCAATTTGAAAGACAAAGAGGTGGGGGAGGGGAAGCAGGGACGTCATAGGCAGGAAAACAATGGGTAGTAGAAGAAGGAGGTGGAACCATGAGGGAGGTGATTGGCAGCTGGGGGAGGGGGCAGAGTGAAATAGGGATAGAGGAAAGGAGGAGGAGGGAATTACCAGAAGTTGGAGAATTCTATGTTCATACCAAGGGGCTGCAGACTACCTAGATGGTATATGAGGTGTTGCTCCTCCAACCTGAGTTTAGCCTCATCATGGCAGTAGAGGAGGCCATGTATGGCCATATCTGAATGGGAATGGGAAGCAAAGTTGAAGTGTGTGGCTACCGGAAGATCCTGTCTGTTGTGGCGGACGGAGTGGAGGTGCTCGATGAAGCGGTCCCCCAATCTGCATCGGGTTTCACTGACGTAGAGGAGACCGCACCAGGAGCACTGGATGCAATAGATGACCCCAACAGACTCACAAGTGAAGTGTTGCCTCACCCAGAAGGACTGTTTGGGGCCCTGAATGGTGGCAAGAGAGGAGGTGTAGGGACAGGTGTAGCACTTATGCTTACAGGGATAAGTGCCAGGTGGGAGATCCGTGGGGATGGACGTGCAGATAAGGGAGTTGCGGAGGGACCGATCCCTGCGGAAAGCGGAGAGAGGTGGAGAGGGAAAGATGTGCTTAGTGGTGGGGTCCTGTTGAAGGTGGCGGAAGTTGCGGAGGATAATGTGCTGGATCCGGAGGCTAATTTCTGGCCTGAAACGTCGACTCATCATTTCCACTGATACTGCCCGACCTGCTGAGTTCCTCCAGCATGTTGTGAGTGTTGCTTTGATCCCAGCATCTGCAGATTATTTTGTGTTTACTCTATTTATTAAACCTGTCTAATATTATCATACAATTTGCACTAATAACTTTGCTTATGATTTTCAGTCTTTTTCAGTGAAGCATTCTGCTAGTGATTTATTAACAAAATATTTGCAACGACAGAGGGAAAATGCAGGGGAATGGGACTAACTGATCACTCATTCAAACAACTGACATAGGCAGCAATATAATGGGCTGAATGACCGTTCAGAGTGTTGTATATGAATATAAGAAAATAGGAGCAGATTTAGGTCACCTGGTCCCTCAAGACTAATCTATCATTCAGTGTAATTATGGCTTACCTGCTTCAGGCCCTGTTTCTACTTCCATGCAAGTTCCCATGGCTCTCATTTCCCTGATATTTCAAACATTTATATACTTCCCCTTTAAATGCCTCCAGTGATCTAGCACCACAACCCATTGTGTAAGGAAAAGAATCTCCGTTCTTAATGCCGACACAGTCAATCCCCATGTTGTAGCAATTCACGTAACAGGAATTTGCCCTTACAGAATTCACAATTCTCAACACAAAAAGCTGAGACACAGAATAAAATTGGTTCTTACAGAATTTATGTAAAAGTAAGGTAATCAATAATCAAGTATATGATAATGTTTCTTACATCTTGTTGTCTGCACAGACAATGTGGCCCTCAATGGAAGAAAGTGATATGGAATGCTTTCTAGGATTTCAAACCCCATAATGCAGAGGTCACCTGTGGTAGATTGATACATTCTTAGATATTTGGTTTAACCAGTAGATAACACTAATGACTATAATTAATAAGACTCAAGTAGAAATGAAACTTAGACAATGTTTTGCTCAAAGGATGAGCATCTACAGTAAGTTCGAATATCAGCTTTGACTCTGTCACAACAGACTCATCTCTGAGTAAGACATTACACCAGAATCCTGAATACATAGCTTATACTGGTACTTGGGTACAGTACCTATAGAATTGTGTCCTATCATTGATATCATCCTTTGATGAGATGTTTACCCAACAGAAGGAAACTAAAAAGGTCCTTAAGGAGGTAAAGATGGAATATGAAAGTAAGCTAGCCCATAATATTAAAGAGAATACCAAAAGTTTCTTCAGGTATATGAAGTGTAAAAGAGAGACGAGAGTGGACATTGTATCGCTGGAAAATGATGCTGGAGAGGCCGTAAAGGGGGACAATGAAATGGCGGACGAACTGAATAAGTATTTTGCATCATTCTTCACTGTGCAAAGCACTAGCAGTATGATGAAGTTCCAGGTGTCAGCAGGCATGAAATGCTACCATAACTAAACAGAAGGCTCTTAGAAAACTGAAAGGTCTAAAGGTAGTTAAGTCACCTGGATCACTTGGTGTAAACCCCAGAGTTCTGAAAGAGGTGGCAGAAGAGGTCATGGAGGCATTAGTAATAATCTTTCAAGAAACACTAGATTCTGGAATAGTTCTGGAAGACTGAAAAATTGCAAATGTCACTCTACTCTTAAATAATAAGCAGGATAGGCAAAAAAGTATCAGTTTGGGAATCCTTGTGCAGGATTCTGTAAAGATTAATTTGCAGGTTGAGTCTGTGGCGAGGAAGGCAGATACAATGTTGGCATTCATTTCAAGTGGACTAGAATACAAAAGCAAGGATGAAATGCTGACACTTTATAAGGCATTGAGTCTGCAATTTGAGTATTGTTAAAACTTTATAAAGCACTGGTGAGGCCTTGGAGTATTATGAGCAAGTTTGGGTCCTTTATCTTAGAAAGGAGGTGCTGAAGATGAACAGGGTTCAAAGGAGGTTCACGAAAATGATTCCAGGATGGAATGGCTTGGCATATTAAGGGGGTTTGATGGCTCTGGTCCAGTGTTCACTAGAATTCAGAAGAATGAGGGGGTGACCTTGTTGAAACCTATTGAATGGTGAAAGTTCATGTTAGAGTGAATGTGGAGAGGTTATTTCCTTTGGTGAGAGAGTCTAAAATCAGAGGACACAGCCTCCGAATAGAGTTATGTCCTTTCAGAATGGAGATGAGGATCAATTTCTTAAGCCAGAGAATGGTGAATCTGTGGAATTCTCTGTCACAGGCAGCTGTGGAGGCCAAGTCTTTGTGTATCTTTAAGGCAAAGGTTGATAGATTCTTGACTGGACATGGCATGGAGGGATAAGGGGACAAGGCAGGAGATTGGGACTGAGAGGAAAATTGGATCAGCCATGATGAAATGGCGGAGCAAATGCGATGGGCCTATATCTTATGGTCTTTTCCCTTTCCTGTGAATGCAAAGGTTATCATCCTATTCAAAGAAGGTGAGTTGAATTTAGCAGATCAATATTTATCCTTTGATAAATGTCCCTTAAAGAAAATAATTAGTCATTTATTTCATTGCTGTCTTTGAAGTATCATCATAATCAGGTGCCGTGCCCAGTTTGAGTTTTGACTGCCATGGCCCACACGCTCCTGTTTGGGTCAAGTAGATCAATTCATTGGTATTCATTTCCAGTTCTCTGGCTGCTGTCTCCATCATCATTTGTCTTTGTCTTCCTCTTGCTTTCTTCCCTTCAATCTTTCCCATAATTACCATGCATTCTAACTCCTCTTTCCTAATCACATGTCCAATGAAATTACGTTGCCTTTTCATGATCTCATACATTATTTCTCTTTTTGTGCTTGCTCTGTTCATGACATCCTCGTTAGATATTCATTTTGTCCATGATATTCTTTGCATCCTCCTCAAAAACCACATCTCTGCTGCTTCAATTCATTTCCTCATGTTACTATATATATTTCAACATTCTGAGCCATATAACATAACTGGATAAACCTAACATTTCAGTGCTCTGAGGCGGGTTGTCATGCTTAGTTTAGTATTGGTCAGTATACTCTTCATTCTCGTAAAGGTGCCTCTTGCCATCCCTATTCTTCTTTTGATGTCCATGTCGCACCTGCCATCTGATGTCACCCAGCTTCCTAGGTAGCAAAAGTTCTGTACTTGTTTTATGTCTTCCCCATTTATTCTCAGCCTGCAGACGGGATTCTCCTTCTTTTTGGATATCACCATACATTTTGTCTTTTTGCAATTGATAGTTAGACCCATTTTTGCACTTTCTTCAACAACTATATCAATTAAGTTTTGTAGTTCTTCCTCCGTACTTGCAATTAATACAGTGTCAACTGCATATCTGAAATTATTGATGTTTTCACCGCCAACTTTGATTCCCAAGGTGTCTCTTATTTTTTTTGTAATATTGTTTCACAGTACACATTAAATAAATCAGGAGAGAAAACATACCCTTTTCTAACGCCTGTCTTGATTTTCGTAAACTGACTCACTTCTCCATCTATTCTTACAGATGCAATTTGTTCCCAGTACAGATTTCTGACTAGGCCGAGTCTTTCGAATATAGATCTAGAGTTTTCTGTAATATTTCAAATAACTTATTGTGCTTCACTTTATCAAATGCTTTTGTACTTGAATAATCTTTTTGCACTTGAATAGCTTGTTCTGATAGTATCCTTAACATCAATATTGCGTTTATTGTACCTTTGTCTTTCACAAAACCACATTGTTCTTTACCTATTTCAGTTTGTATCTTACTTTTAGCTCTTGTCATCAAAATTTTTCGAAGTATCTTGGCGACATGACTCATTAAACTTATGGTCCTATGTAATTAATTTTCTATTGCTCCAGGTTTCTTAGGAAGAGTGATAAATACTGATTTTTTCATCTCTTCTGGTATTATTCCAGTCTCATAAATGTCATTGATTAAATCAGTAAGTTTTCAATTCCATAATCGTCAAGGCCGATAATTTGTTCTATTACTAGTTCATCAGGACCTGCTGCCTTTCCTTTCTTCATCTTATTTATTGCATTACGAACTTCAGATTTTAAAATATTTGGACCTTCAATGTTTTTCTTAATTTCTGGTTTTTCGCCTTGGTCGTCTTCAAACAATTCCTGAATATAGTCAGTCCATCTGTTCATAATCTAATCTTTTTCCATGATAATGGTACCGTCCTTTGCTTTCAAACATCCACCTGAAGAACAGAGGAGCTTTTTACCCGTGATATTCTTGATTTGTTGATGTAACCTTTTTAGATCAGTAATAGGGATTCTTTCCATTTGCTCACATTCCTGGTTTAACCATTCTTCTTTGGCTTTTTGACATAAGCTTTTAACTTTTTTATCTAAGGACTTATATCCTATAGGATTTGCTTTCTTCTGTCTCCCTTCTTCTATTAGATTTTTGATTTCATCTGTCATCCATTTATTCTTTGTGCTTTTTTCTTTTTTAGGAATCACTGACTTTGCTGATTCTACCAAGGCATCCTTTAGAGAGTTAAATTTCATTTCTACATGATTGCTATCATCTTCAACAGATTCTATTTCTAAACTTTGAAATTTATTCCTTATTTCAATTATAAATTTTTGACTTAAGTTTTCTTCTTTAATTAATTGCAAGTAGTCAGGTTTTTGCTTCTTTAGTTTTTTAAGTTTTACTTTTACATGACATATTGCTGGGTTATGGTCACTATTACAATCTGCACCTGGGTATGTTTTGCATTGACTCACTGAGTTTCTAAGTCTTTGGTTTATAGTAATAAAATCAATTTGATTTCTAGTGTTATCACCTGGACTTTTCCAGGTCCACAAATGTCTTGGATGGTTTTTAAAGTAGGTATTCATAATGACCTGATTATTCATCTTGCACCATCCTACCCATTTCTCACCTCTTTCATTTCTTTCCCCTTGTCCAAATTTTCCTATGGTATTTCCATCAGCACCTTGTCCTACTTTAGCATTTAGATCTCCCATGACAATAACAATATCTTGAGATTTGCATCCATTCTTTGCTTGTTCAAGCTCTTCATAGAATTTATCTATATCCTCCTTTGTTCCATCTGTTGTTGTTAGTTCAAATGTTGCATTTCAATGTTATTGGCTGTGGGTCATTCGACTGACCTATGACACTTTTCATGCCATACAACTTCATGCTTTAGGTGAGTTCTTTTGTTCCTTTCAATTCTGGTTCAAGTTAGTCAAACCAGATCACTCAGACACTGGACCACGATAGCGAGATTACTTCTGCAAATCTGCTATTGTACACAATTAATATCTTACCTGAGAATGATTTTAGAATTAGCAGGTCAATAGCAAAAATATCTTGCATCCACATTCAATTGCTCTGATTAATTATCCCAGAGCAAGAGTCAGTTCTCATACTTTGGAGTATGCCATAAGCAATTTATTATTACACCAGAATTGGCTGTTCTAAGTTTGAGAATAGTGCTCTATAAATGCAAATTACATTATTAAAGTATTGGCCATGGAGGAGTTAAAATATGGAAGAAAGTATCAAACTCAAATAGATCAAGGACAGTGGAAGCAGACAAAACAATTGTCCTTGTTGTTGCCATGTGCTTGAAGAAATGGAGGCAGCCATCTTGTGAAGCTGCTCTGTCACCTCCATCTTATGAACTGTTTGAGAACTGACTCTTGCTCTGGGATAATCTAATCAGAGCAATTGAATGTGGATGCAAGATATTTTTGCTATTGACCTGCTAAATCTAAAATCACTCTCAGGTAAGCTATTAATTGTGTACAATAGCAGATTTGCGTAAGTAATCTCACTATCATGGTCCAGTGTCTGAGTGATCTGGTTTGACTAACTTGAACCAGAATCGAAAGGAACAGAAGAACTCACCTAAAGCATGAAGCTGTGTGGCATGGAAGGTGTTATAGGTCAGTCAAATGACCCACAGCCAATAACAGTGAAATGCAACATTTGAACTAGTTAGTAATGAATATAATAACAGAGGATTCAAATGCAAAATAGCAATAACTCTGGAGATTACCCACTGCAAGGAACAACCCCTATGCCGGGGCTAGAAGAAGCAGGATCAATCGTCTGGCCAATGGAAGGTCCCTTGTTTTGGTGTTATAAATTGGAAAAGTGGTCTGAGTGAGTATTGGTACAATGGGAGCAGTAGAATTCATGTTTTAAGTTGGCCTGGGGTCAACATGTATATGTTGTTGTTTGTGCAGAGAAAATACCATGCAATTCAATTAATTAAGAGTTGCAAAGTGAATTTTCTAATATAGCTCCAGTGATGAATGGTCAACGAAAGTGGTCAATGCTATCAAAACATCTTATAAGCCTGAATAACATGCTGCTTAAGAATAGGACTGACATTAATATTGATAAAAGATAAGCAAAAGCTGAATGGAACTTGATGGCTCCTTGCTGCTGAAACTTGGGAATGCTAAATCCATAATGTTTAACGTCGGGTGGAGAGCAGAGATATTTTGAGCAAAACTATATATAATCATTTAAGGAGATTAAACATTGGATAGTGTGTCATACATTTCATACCGTGTGTTGTAAGAACAAATTTAATGGTTGTGTTTATTGATCATGCAGTTTTTTTTTATCATGTAGGGTAAAAGGGGCCCTCCTGGATTTGATGGTGATAAAGGAGAGAAAGGTGAAGATGGACCCCCAGGACTTAAGGTGAAGATTTCATCCTCAACTATTGTTGCATTGAGAGCAGTGGATAAAGAGACATTTTTTCAGACCAAAGTTCTATTTCTTCTTCTAACAACTACTGCTTTCCACATACTTCTGACCACTGTGGAAGCCTGCAACTACTTAACCTCAATCTGCAGTCACTCAAGCTGTCCGTAAAATATCAGCAAACATTTAGCTAACATTGCAAATTCACAGTTTGAGGAAAAGTTGCTTTTTAAAGAATAATAAATATCTCTATTATTCTATACAATAATAAATAAATAAATAAATAAATACATACATACATTTGTAAATAATATGAATAAGGAGCAAAACAAGAGTATTTGAGGGAGAGTTTAATAGTATTGGAGACCTACATAGACAGGGATAATCAAATGTTGCATTGGATACATCCAAGTAAGTTAATGCATCTCTCTTATCACAAAGTTTTCATTGCAGATGGAACTGTTTAGAAAAAGGACTGAAATGCTCCCAGTTCTTTTAAAATTCTAGGTCTCTTAATACAGCATATCATTCTGTACCAGTATACTGAAGATGAATGTTGTTAGTTTTGACTGAAAATTTTTTGAAGGTCAACCAATTAATTCTATTTCCACAGGTGGGTGGGTGGGTGGATGAATTAAAGTCTATGAGTCAGTTACCTATTCGTGATGTGCTGTGTAATTCGATAAAATGTTCTTCCAGATTGTTAAGTGAGTGTCCAGTAATCTCAGGCCATTTTTAATGTTTGCTTCCAAGGGTCACAAAGGAGAGCCAGGGTCAAAAGGATCAATGGGTTTGTTTGGGGCCAGAGGTCCAACAGGACAAAAGGTTTGTACTACTACTTAATCTTGATTACGTAGAGAGCCACAATCATTTTGAAATATTACAATAATGAAGCTTGAATTGTTTTTACAGTCATCTGAAACCTTTAGGTTATAATTACTGCCTTCCATTTGATAGTTACTCTCTTGGCCTTTTGACTATACTGAACAGCTGATTTTCTGATCTGGTTACCACCTGCTAACAGAAACTACAAGACTAGTTTTAAGAATGTAGAAACAGTCCTGGAGATTCTTGCAATGATTCTACCATTCAGTTCAATCACAGTTGGTGTGGATTCTCTCCATCTTCCTCCACTGGTTATCGCTATGTTTTGTCACTCCAGAAACTAATCGAAAGAAAAACACATGAACCAGACTATTTGTGTACTGAGTTTTTCTTCCCTTTTCTTTCAGTAGGGTGCTCACATATGACATGGTGGTGTAATGATGTACACCATTCATACACTTACATATAATCCATAATAAAATATGTAAACAAAGAATGCTTAATTAAACAGTATTTTTACAATATTACTCAAATATTACAAAAATTTGAATACAATACGCTCCTCCCTGCCTAGCTATAAACTCAAACCCAATATGTAACGTTTCTAATCATTATATATAACCACAGAAGGATGTTCCACTAACATATATTATATATCATTATATATATATATATATATATACATACATACATACACACACTTCCATCTCCAAACTCTACCTCTAACCCTAACACCGACACCCCTCCCATACACCTCAGCTCCTGCAACGCCAAGTGTACATCCCGCAATCTTACCCTTCGCCTTAACCCTAAGTCCAAGGGCCCACACATCCCAACTAACCCGGGCCACACCCCCATAAACGAGCTTCCTTAACACCAGGTCCCACCCTCTGTCTTCCCACAGGAAAACCTGCACCTCCATATCTATGCACAATACACATAGTATACTATAAGAGGTGTGATTGATAAGGTCATGGCCTAAGGTAGAAGAAGTCAATTTTAGAAAACCTAGAACATTTATTTTTCAACATAGTCTCCTCCTACATGCACACACTTAGTCCAGTGGTCGTGGAGCCATACGATTCCCTTCTTTATAGAAGTGGTCCACGGGAGGGGTGATTGATATGTTCGTGGCCTAAGGTAGAAGGAGATTATTATTAACTTCAAACTTTCTGCATTATCACTCAAAGAGTTGAACTGCACGTGCATGTAACGAGAGCGTCTTAGACCTCCAGGTGGTCCATAGCAGAGGCGATTGATAAGTTTGTGGCCTAAGGTAGAAGGAGATGAGTTACACAGCTCTCGTTACATGCACATGGTGAGGCGGTACAGGCAAGCTTGACCGGACAACGTGTATTGTAACATGTGAATACAGTGTCTGATGTCACCATTTCCTTTGCCCTTTTGAAAAGCCATCTTACACTATTTTGTCCATGTCATTTCTTCCTGATCTGTATTAATGAGTTCAAGGGTTAGAACACAGTGGCCAGATTTGGCAAGAACTTGATATAGTAATTGACAAATCCTAAAAAGGACCACACTGTGATATCTCTTTGGCCTTGGGGGATCCACCACTGCTTGAATTTTCTCAGCACACTGTGTAATCCTTGTACATCAATAGTGTGAACACAGGAAGTGATGCTTGGTTTAAAGAATTCACACTTGCCGCGTCATGCTCAGAGCCCATACTCTTCTTAACACCACCTCGAGATATTGCAGATGTTCCTTGCCATTCTTGTCAATGATATCATCCACGTAACACTGAGTGCCTGGCAGCATTATAGCACCTGGTCCATGGCTTTCTATCAGAGTGCAGGAGCAGATGCTACTCTAAAAATAAGCCTATTATAGCAAAGAAGCCCTTTGTGAGTGTTTATGGTGAGAAATATTTTGGACTCTTCTTCCATCTCCATCTGTAGATAGGCCTCAGCTAAGTTCACTTTGTAAAGTGTTTCCCTCCAGAAAGGTTTGCAAAGATATCCTCTATCTTCAGCAGAGGATATTGATCTACTTTCAGTATTGCATTGATGGTGACCTTAAAATCACCACTGATCCTGACAGACCCATTCTTCTTGGCTACTGGGACCACTACCATTGCCCATGAAAACCATTACCATTTCCACTCAACCTTGGAAAGAATTTCTTCAGCCTCTGTGAGATCTAACTCACTGGCTACTTTATCATGGAGAGGTATAAGGAACTGGAAAGGCTTTGAAAAAGGTGGTGTGACATTTTCATTTAACACTATCTTACTCTTGATATGTTTTAGTTTTCATTACTATCCATGAACACTGCTGTGGCATCATCCAGTACCTTTCTTAATTTGCTTTCAGTTGACTATTTAAGGGGATGTGGCATTTAAATGGTGGATGGATCTCCTATCAAGTTGTAGTTGTCTCAGCCAATTGCGTCCCCACAATGCTAACCCTCCTGTTTTTACCACATAGAAGCCAAATGTGACTTGTTTGTAGTTGTATTTCACTGTTCCCGTTGGATTTATCTTTTCCCCAGTATGAGTTCTTAGTTGGATAACTGCAGGCTTCAATTCAGCATCTTTGAAATGTTGTTCAAACTCAGTCTATAGAATGACTGAAACAGCCAAGCCAGTGTCCAATTCCATTTTAATTAATTTGCTATGGTGTAGGCCATATTGTTTGCCTCTTGTTAGTTTTCACAATGTGAATCTCAAGGCTACCCAGTCCTGAATCACTCTCTTCATTATCAGATTTTTCATCAACAGCGTGTAGATTAGTGCCTCTTTTGAAACTGCAACTTGATTTTTCAAATATCTTTTTCTCTTCTCTGTGCCGTCCATTTTTTTTGTCTGCCCGGCATGCTCTCTGTATGTGTTGTATTCTGCGGCATTTTCTGCAAGTTTCACCTTTAAACATGCATTGGTCTGGTGTAAGTGAGGCCCTGCTGCAATGGTAACACAATTTGTTTAACCAGTCTGGCTTCCATTTAGACATTGAAACTTTGTTCACGCTCACTTTCGTTTCTGACTGTAACTCATTGATAAAGTGATTTCAACTGTTTTTTTTTTAATTATGAGCTGTGCTTGAGTTAGGAGCTGTTTTTGAATGCTTTCTTGTAAGATCCCACAAAATAAACAATCTCTCAGTGCGTCATTAAACCCATCACTGAACTAACAATGCTTGGATAATTTCTTAAGTTCAGCCACGTACTCTGCAAAGAACTCCACTTCATTATGAAACAAAGTATTCTGCAATCAACTATAGTTTTGATTCTAAATGTTTCTGCATTACATTTACAATATTAGGAAAGCTCATTTCAGCTGGTTTGTTTGAAGCAGCCAACTTCTAAGCAAACTGTATGTTTCTCCACCCATCACACTCAGCAACTTTGTTGTTGCTTGTTAATTTTGTCCATTTTCTGCCATCTCTCTACCCTTCTGAAGAAAAACGTGCTGTGCGTCAACAGGTAGGTAACCGTCTTAGGTTCATTTTAAAACTATCTTTCAGAAACTAATGGAAAGAATATCACAGGAATTGGGATCTTTGCACACCTAGTTTTTCTTTCCCTTTCTTTTAAGCGACTTGCTCACATTTGATGTGGTGGTATAATAACATACCTCTTACATATAACTCAAGGAATTAAGTAAACAAACAAGGAATGCTTAATCAAGTAATATATTTACAATATTACTCAAATATTACTGATATATTGAAAACACTACAGTTATATCACTTATAGTTTTGAAATTTTCAGTTGATCCTCCCACCCTTTTTCCCTAACAAACTCATTGAGTCAAACTTTTGAGGGAGAGAGATTCTGATTTTCACCAGACTTTGAAGAATTGCTTTCTTACATCACTTCTGAACATATCTGTGTATATTCTTCTGGTTTATACTGTGACCCAAGAAACTTCAATGGAATGTTTCTATGGTAATAATGCCCATCTCTATGACAGCAGTGTTAGAAACATTGTGATCTATAGTCCCTATGACGTTGCTGCTTACTAAGGCAAATAACAGAGGCAGTGCTGCTTCCAATACATCCTTGACATAAACAGCTCTTTATAACAATTAAAATCTCCTGGAAGAACTCAGTGATCAAGCAGCATTTGTGAGTGGACTCAGGAATTGTTGATGCTTCAGGTAGAAACTCTGCAGTAGGATGCCAAATTTCCAGCATCTGCAGTCTCCTGTGTCGCCAATTCTCAAAAACAATGGCTGGTACAACAGTGTAATGAAATTCACACCACACAGTACAAGAAGTTTTAAAGGTACATTCTATATACACCAAGCAACACACATCAAGGTTGCTGGTGAACGCAGCAGGCCAGGCAGCATCTCTAGGAAGAAGTACAGTCGACGTTTCAGGCCGAGACCTTTCATCAGGACTAACTGAAAGAAGATCTCCCCCTCCCCCTCCCACTTTCAAATCTCTTACTAGCTCTTCCTTCAGTTAGTCCTGACGAAGGGTCTCGGCCCAAAACGTTGACTGTACCTCTTCCTAGAGATGCTGCCTGGCCTGCTGCGTTCACCAGCAACTTTGATGTGTGTTGCTTGAATTTCCAGCATCTGCAGAGTTCCTCATGTTGGCATTCTATATACACCACAGCCTTCAACTCAATCAATTAATTAAATCAATTTACTGGTGTGCTTAATCTCCGATCTCATCAACTTTATAGGTGCTTTTTAACGATTAAATTTTCCAATCTAGCAGCTCTTGGTCTTCCGACTGTCTGTCACTTGGTATTGGGTTTCCTATGTCACTTATTTGATGTCCTCTCCAAGGATGGAGATGGCTGAGTTTGCAACTTTCTGCAGCTTTCGCCGATAACTTATTACTATTATGATTACTCATTCCCAGTTATCGCAGAGTGTTGTATGCCCATATCCACATAGTGCGGCACAGTGCATCAACCGCGATGCCAGTCAAAACTTCCCTTTCCTGTAAATGTCTGCAAGAAAATGAGTCTGAAGGTAGCATCTTGTAAAATATACATACTTCTAAAATAAATTTACTTTTAATTTTATACTTATACATGTGCTGATTTGCTTTCTTGCATGTCCTCTCCCAGAATCATGATAATATCAATCATCTGCAAGAACATTCCTTTTCATTTCACATACAGGGTAAACAGCTGAACGTACTCCTTTGTCAAACATATCTACCACATCCACTAACTGCCATTGTTACTGCACTAAGAAAGAGAAGTCCTTTCTCGATTATCTTCCTATTGCTCCCTCAAGCAGTAATATCCTAAATGTGATGTCAATGCAATTTCAGTAAGGTTAGCTGCTTGTTAAGTAAATGACAGGTAAAGTTAACAATAAGGCATTGTTCACTGAATATAATTAAATCTCAATTGACAATGGTGATGGGTACATTGTGTGTTAAAGTCCATACAATATGCTACGTTCAATTCTTACAGGAACACTCATGCATACTCTACAATCCTGAAGGACTTTGATATCAATAAATTAAATTAAAATACAATTTGAAGTTAATTTCTACTTTTTGAACCTTAATTTATTCGCAAATTAGAAATCTGGTACTCATCCCTGTAAAATGTTCTGGACAATGGGGGAGGGGTGCAAATGAAATTTTCAAGACTGAATTTAAGAGTTTATTTTTGTGAAGTTAGCAAAGAATATGGAATAATTGGTGTAATCAAGACACAGATCAAAAATGGGCTCAAGAGGGGAGGTTGAAGGACCAACCCCTAGTTGAAGAACAATTGAAATCATCACGTGTCAAGTACATCAGTTTTTTTGTAGTTGTGCTCTTAGCACATTAGCAGGATATGCCACATGTTTTATTTTATGGAATCTGTTTAGTTATGATGCCTTTCATAGTTCAAAAGCCTGTCAAAGCTCACCATTTGGCAACTACCGGAACAGTGGCTACTAGATAGAGATTTGTTAATGAAGCTGTATCTATGTATGAGGAAGGGGTTTATTTTGTAACAGAATAAAAGATCACTCTGTAAAAGATTAGAGTTGAACTGGTTTGATAAAAATTACAAAGTTAAAAAATTATTGAGATTGAAACCCTCTTCCAAAGTACAGCAGCAAGTTCAAAAATTCTAACGTGGAGGAACTTTATGAAATTCAAGAATGGAAATCTATTACTTATCTCTGCAAAAGACACTGAACAATAAGCATCTTTCATCAATACAATGAAAGCTAAAGAGGAGGGAGATTACAGGATTTAAACAACCTCTAAATTCAGATCCAGATATACAGTTCAATTTTGGATCAAACGGAGATCTAAAAAATGTTTTACAACATTGTCGTTAAGTAAGTAATGGTGAATCTATTTTATAATTTTCCCAATTCCACTGACTTTCATAAAAACAAAAAACAGAGATATAAAATGTTCTGTCAATTAGCTTTTATCCATTTTATACAACTTATTTATTTCTAGATCCTGAGACTACATTGCACATGAATTTAAGGTGATCTTTTTTTATTTCAGGGTGAACCTGGCGAGCATGGCAGAAATGGAATTGCAGTAAGTTTATTTAACTTAAAAAACCTAGTAGGTATTTTGGATTAAACAAATATGGCATACTCCTGTATTACAGAGGGGTTGCCTTCCTTAAAAACAGTCCATAATGTGACTTCCTGTAATGAATTTTGACAAAAATTGACAACATTTATTGCTTCATTCACATTTCACTTGTTTATTTGTTTATTTATTTATTTATTGTTTTTGTGTAAATCCTGAAACTGTTTTTTAATTCCATTACTCAAATCTTCTGGCTATGTGAATTTTGAAATAGTGAATTTGTTACCCAAATGGGTAGAACGTACAAGAAAACTGGGCAACATTAGCAGAAAAAAAAGTAAATTAAGAGTAAGAACCTAAAGCTTGCATAGTATATTCGTTCATCATAGAATTAAAGGTTAACTTACTGAGGAAGGTCGCTGAAGCAGAACATGTAAATTTGTTCGAGAGGCAAAAACATTGAATGATTGCGGTCAGAATTTAGACATGGTTGAATATTTATACAAATACATTACTTCTCAACATACAATATTTGTGTTTTTGTGGCAACCATTAAATCAATTTCTGTTCCACAGCATCTGTTTGTTGCCTGAATCCATCAGTCAAATCTGCAAAAATGAATACTTCTCAAAACAAAGCAATGTCCTTATATTTTCAATCCTTTGCTCTCAATCACTTCTTTATCATTTTAAAACGGTTCACTGAAAACCATACTTAGCAGAGATGCCAACTGTAAGTACCATATACAGAAGACAACTATTGGCAATATTACTACTTATTCCTATTCCTAGAACACTTTTATTAACAATTTACTGATATTCAAAATATTGTGTGAAAATTTTGCCTATGTGATAAATGTGGTTGCCTTTTAGTAATGTTATTCCTAGATTATGAAGAACACTTTAAATACAAAAGTTTGTTTTTTTTAAAATCACTTTTGCTGCTGAACTATATTATAATCGCTTTTTCCTTCACATAAGGTTCTGAATTTAAATCCAATCATTTGCAGTATATCATTGTTCCTATGTTCATATTTATGTTAGCGCCTCACATTCTTTCCTTGCTGAAGTAAAGACATTTTCTTGTTTTGCATGCTGTTTCAATCCCCAAGGATGAATCTATTGGCACTGTAAGAACGATGCAGCCATGCAGCATGCTGTAACATCTAGTTACTGAGCCTGCGTGTTCCTCTTTTCTCTTGTGCTCTATAATGTGTAAATGTCAATGGAGTTAGAAGTAGTTTAATTATCATAAAAGTTGCCAATAAGATGTTGTAGGCATAAGTAAAATCATTAATTGCATATCAATTTGCCAAGCAGGCCCTGTTGTGTTGGTTCATGGCAAAGCAGCTTGTCGTTTCATGTCATGGTGAATAAATCTGGCAAATGGATTGTGCCTTACCTTACGCAACATCCTACAGTAATGCATATATTATAGTCAAATATTAAAGTCTGAAGAACTCAGCTGCTACCCCTTTCACTTTTGAACACACTTGTTTAACTGCAGCCACTAGAATGACTTTCTACACACAGTTTGAGATTACCTTTATATTTCACTAAACTGCTCCTTTAGTCATGATAATTAAGAGTCCTATGGCTGTTTCACCTCATCCTTACACCTAGCCATTACACGTTACCTACTAACTGAGTGAGGTTGTCCTAAGGGGTCATTTGAAGGGTGACACATTGACAATACCACAATCCCAAAGTACTATGGAGACAAAGAATACCACCTTACAGGCTTCAAAAAAAAATGAATAGTGACATTGAATCAAAATGAGATAGTTAGGATTTCCAACCAAAAACTTTTCATCTTTTTTTGGACCTAATATGGTTACTTCCTCATTAAAATCCCAATCTTTGCGATTATATCCAATTTATAGGCACCAGTGAACTATTCATTTACATTTCGTCATCAGATCTAGCTGGTCTGCATATAACACTCTGAATTTTCACCCTCCTATCAACCTCATCTTGCAAAGATAATCCGCAAAATTTTTGCATATAAGTACAGTATACAGAATGGAAACAGGCCTTTAGCCCAACAGGCCCATGCCTATATACATTAACCATTTAACTATCAACTGACCATTTACACTAATCCTGCATTAACCCATTTTCCTCCTATATTCAGCTCTGTATGGGTTCTACCAGAGCATCCAACCAAAATCCACACATGCTTTTGAGTATGCAAACTCTGGATGCACAGCTCCAAAGGTCAGGATTGAACTGGATCCACGAGCCTCAAGGCTCTATTCTGCCATAGTTTTCACTTTCTCTCCCTTGTTACGTACCCTGTAACTGGGTTGCCAAACCAGCAGAAATGGATCACTCAGTTGGAGTCTGGATTACTAGAACTAAGAAAGTTTTATTAAAGAAACAAGCAACACAGTACTCTAATCAAAAGGATAATAAATGCAACAGTTCAGCAATGATAAACACACATGTACACAGAATTAGGATAACAGGATCAATCAAGTTCTATCGTCGTCTAGGGGTAAATGACCAGTTTCAAAGTGAAGCAAATTTCAGTTCAATTTAGTTCAGTTCAGTTCACAGTAATCACTGCCGTGGGAGATGGACAGTGGGGGGAAGGAGAGAGAGAGCAAAACGAATGAATATTCAAACGGCTTCCACACAGACCTTCGATATTCTTCGCAGTCAGCTTTCATGCGAGCCCTTTGTGATGTCTTCTGAGGTCACTGATCATGACCCCTCCGTTTCCAGATACGATCGTTTCTCTGCGGTGAACCTAGCACCCGGGCAAGGGCGGACACACACCACGTTCCCGCCGATCGTGCCTTTCCACCCTGCGCGTCTATGGCTTGGTCCCGCGACCAGCCGTCCAAAACTTCCCACCGACTTATGGGAGGTGCACCGCTTCCAGGGTCTCGTTACCTTGTGGTGTTGTGTGTGTCTTGCCTTAGCGAACCTGTCCCTTTTTATCCCCCCACTGGGGTAACGCCTGTCCATCACTTCAAACAGTTCAGGGTTCAAAGGGGGAGCCGATCTTGACAGCTCTCCTTCCGTTAAACTCTCCCGTCCCTTCATTAATATCTCCAAATGCTGCTCCATTGTTTTCCTTATCTCTCTTTCTCCTGAAGACAGGTGGCAGACCAACTGCTGATCCCTCTGGTGCCAGCACAGGACAGCTAACATCTTAATCTATGTGTATTCTCGTCACACCCTTCATTACTTTCCAGTCATTCAAGATTAAAGTGATATACAATAGAGGTTAAGATTCTGAGTTGGCACAGACAACATTGAACTCCTGATCTAGATTCCACCGCACTATGGAAGAAGCAGGATTTTAATTCAACTAATGAAAAATTACTGTTAATAATGGAGACAATGAAATTAAAGGACTGTTGTGAAACATATCTGGTTAGTTATCCTCCTTCACAAAAGAAATCTACTGTCCTGACCTCCTGTGCCTCATACACGATTCCAGATGTTGATTCATTACTGACTCCTGAAATAGCCTAGTAAGCCCTTGATTCAAAAGGCAGTTATTAATGACCATATCCTATGGATTAATAAATAAAATGAAGCATATTGCAAGGGGCTGATTTTTGCAATACAGGAGAGGTTTCATTGGTTGAATCGCTGAAAGCGACTATTCATCATACTTTCTATTCAACAGTCACTATATATGTGATTAAGACCTACCTGTTAGTTTTTTTGAATTCAGCCCCATTAAACTACTGACTTCACAATTTTCCTTCCTACTTCAATTTAAGATTCCAACCTGCTTGAAGAAGACCACTATCATCCTGGTACATGAGAAAAGTAAGGCGACATTCCTCATTGACTACCGCCCCTTGCTTCGCATCCACCACCGAGAGGTTGACTGTGACGCCTCTCCGCCTTCAAAACTATAATTGCTAGCAAACTCATCTCCAAACTGCTAGACATAGAACTCAATACTTCCCTTTGCGACTGCATCCTTGACTTCCTGACCAATATACTGCAATCAGTAAGAATAGGTAGCAACACCTCTGTCACCATTAACCTCAGCACTGATAACCCACAAAGTTGCATCCTCAGCCCCTATACTCCCTATACACTGTTGACAACTCCATCTACAAGTTTGCAGATGACACTGTTATACTAGGTCATATCTCAGATAACAATCAGCCAGAGTACAGAAAGGAAATATAGAGCCTAGTGACATGGTGTCAACAACTTTTCCCTCAATGTCAGCTAAACAAAAGAGCTAGTTAGGTTGAAACCTTCAATTCCTAGGAGTGAATATCATCAACTGTGGTCTAACCATGTGGACACCACAGCCAAGAAAATCAGCACCTCTAATGCCTGAAGAGGCTAAAGAAATTTTGCATGTCCCCTTTTATCCTCACCAACTTTATCGATGCACCGTAGAAAGCATCCTATTGGGAGGCATCATGGAAGAGTTGGCCTACAGAGAGGAAGTAGAAGAGTTCAAGGCCTGGGCCCAGACAAACAACCTCTTCCTCAATGTCAACAAGACAAAGGAAATGGTTAAACAAGAGAAAATCCGCAGATGCTGGAAATCCAAAGCAACACACACAAAATGCTGGAGGAACTCAGCAGGCCAGGCAGCATCAATGGAAAAGAGTACAGACGATGTCTCGAGCCAAGATCCTTCATCGGGACTGGAATAGAAGATGTCAGAGTAAGAAAGTGCAGGGAGGGAAGGAAGAAGCACAAGGTGGTAGGTAAAACTGGGAGGGGAAAGGGGTGAAGTAAAGAGCTGGGAAGTTGTTAGAAGAGATACAGGGCTGGATAAGGCAGAATCAGATAGGAGAAGACAAAAGGCAATGGAAGAGAGAAAAGCAGAAGCAACAGAGGGAGGGAGGTAATAGGCTGGTAAGGAGATAAGGGGAGAGGAAAATGGGAATGGAGAATGGTGAAGGAGTGGAGGTGGCATTACCAACGTTCAAGAAACTGATGTTCATGCATCAGGTTGGAGGCTACCTAGATGGAATATAAGGTGATGCTCCTCCAACCTGAGTGTGGCCTTATTGCAACAGTAGAGGAGGTCATGGACTGACGTGTCAGAAAGGGAATGAGAAGTGGAATTAAAATGGGTGGCCACTGGGAGATCCCACTTTTACTGGTGGACGGAGTGTAGGTGCTCGGTGAAGCAGTCTCCCAATCTGCATTGGGTCTCACCGATATACAGAAGACCACACCGGGTACAATAGATGACCCCAACAGACCCACAGGTGAATTGGCGTGGACGGTAGTAAGGGAGGAGGTGTAAGGGCAGGTGTAGCATTTGTTCTGCTTGCAAGGATAAGTGCCAGGAGGGAAATCAGTGGGGAGGGATGAATGGAAATGCATTCGTATAGGGAGTAATCCTTGTGGAAAGCAGAAAGTCGGGCAGAGGGAAAGATGCAGATTTAAAAGGGCAGACATCCTGCTTCGGATTTGATTCGAAGAAGGAGTCTGAGAGTCTGAGTGGGAGTGCCGAGAAAGAGATTTTTGAAATTTTCGTTATTTTTTTTTCTCCAACGGCTTTCTGAGAGGCGGGACTGCGCAGGCGTGTGACGTCGGGCAGTGCAGCGCGGCAGATTTAAAAGGGCAGACATCCTGCTTCGGATTTGATTCGAAGAAAGAGTCTGAGAGTCTGAGTGGGAGTGCCGAGAAAGAGATTTTTGAAATTTTCGTTATTTTTTTTTCTCCAACGGCTTTCTGAGAGGCGGGACTGCGCAGGCGTGTGACGTCGGGCAGTGCAGCGCGGCAGATTTAAAAGGAACAAAGCCTCATAGAGCGGGCAGCGTAGTTTGCGGGCGGCGGAGTGAGCCGGGAGCAGAGTGAAGACTTAAGGGCTTCGGCTCAACGGGCTTAGGCGGAAGCGGGCGAGGCGAGGAAGGTTTGACATTCATTTTCTGTTGCTATTTGAGGAGAGGGGCATTATGACTGTGAGGGCAGTTTGCTGTTCTCGGTGTCGGATGTGGGAGGCCCTGGAGTCTCCAAGCCTCCCGGACGTCTACATCTGCGCCAAGTGCATCGAGATGCAGCTCCTAAGGGACCGCGTTACGGAACTGGAGCTGCAGCTCGATGACCTTCGTCTGGTCAGGGAGAGCGAGGAGGTGATAGAGAGGAGTGGAAGGCAGGTGGTCACGCCGGGGCCACGGGAGGCAGACAAGTGGGTCACGGTTAGGAGAGGGAAGGGGAAAAGGCAGGTGATGAGGAGTACCCCGGCGGCTGTGCCCCTTAACAACAGGTACTCCTGTTTGAGTACTGTTGGGGGGGACAGCTTACCCGGGGGAAGCGACAGTGGCCCTGCCTCCGGCACAGAGTCTGGCCCTGTAGCTCAGAAGGGTAGGGCAAGGAAGAGGAGGGCAGTTGTGATAGGGGACTCGATAGTAAGGGGGTCAGATAGGCGATTCTGTGGACGCAGTCCAGAGACTCGGATGGTAGTTTGCCTCCCTGGTGCCAGGGTCCGGGATATTTCTGATCGTGTCCAAGATATCCTGAAGTGGGAGGGTGAAGAGCCAGAGGTCCTGGTACATATAGGTACCAATGACATAGGTAGGAAAAGGGATGAGGTCCTGAAAGAAGAATATAGGGAGCTAGGAAGGGAGTTGAGAAAAAGGACCGCAAAGGTAGTAATCTCGGGATTACTGCCTGTGCCACGCGACAGTGAGAGTAGGAATGCGATGAGGTGGAGGATAAATGCGTGGCTGAGGGATTGGAGCAGGGGGCAGGGATTCAAGTTTTTGGATCATTGGGACCTCTTTTGGCGTAGGTGTGACCTGTACAAAAAGGACGGGTTACACTTAAATCCTAGGGGGACCAATATCCTGGCAGGGAGATTAGCGGGGGCTACTGAGGTGACTTTAAACTAGAATGGTTGGGGGGTGGGAATCAAATTAAAGCGGCTAGGTGTGAGGAGGTTAGTTCACAACAGAGGGATGGGAACCAGTGCAGAGAGACAGAGGAGTGTAAAGTGAGCGTAGAAGTAAAAAGTACAAAGGGGAAAAGTAAAAGTGGCAGGCCGACAAATCCAGGGCAAGCATTAAAAAGGGCTAAGAGAGTTGTAAAAGAGCGCCTGAAGGCTTTATGTGTCAATGCAAGGAGCATTCGTAATAAGGTGGATGAATTGAAAGTGCAGATTGTTATTAATGATTATGATATAGTTGGGATCACAGAGACATGGCTCCAGGGTGACCAGGGATGGGAGCTCAACGTTCAGGGATATTCAATATTCAGGAGGGATAGACACGAAGGAAGGGGAGGTGGGGTGGCGTTGCTGGTTAAAAAAGAGATTAACGCAATAGAAAGGAAGGACATAAGCCGGGAAGATGTGGAATCGATATGGGTAGAGCTGCGTAACACTAAGGGGCAGAAGACGCTGCTGGGAGTTGTGTACAGGCCACCTAACAGTAGTAGTGAGGTCGGAGATGGTATTAAACAGGAAATTAGAAATGTGTGCAATAAAGGAACAGCAGTTATAATGGGTGACTTCAATCTACATGTAGACTGGGTGAACCAAATTGGTAAAGGTGCTGAGGAAGAGGATTTCTTGGAATGTATGCGGGATGGTTTTTTGAACCAACATGTCGAGGAACCGACTAGAGAGCAGGCTGTTCTGGACTGGGTTTTGAGCAATGAGGAAGGGTTAATTAGCGATCTTGTCGTGAGAGGCCCCTTGGGTAAGAGTGACCATAATATGGTGGAATTCTTCATTAACATGGAGAGTGACGTAGTTAATTCAGAAACAAAGGTTCTGAACTTAAAGAGGGGTAACTTTGAAGGTATGAGACATGAATTAGCTAAGATAGACTGGCAAATGACACTTCAAGGATTGACGGTGGATATGCAATGGCAGGCATTTAAAGGTTGCATGGATGAACTACAACAATTGTTCATCCCAGTTTGGCAAAAGAATAAATCAAGGAAGGTAGTGCACCCGTGGCTGACAAGAGAAATTAGGGATAGTATCAATTCCAAAGAAGTAGCATACAAATTAGCCAGAGAAAGTGGCTCACCTGAGGACTGGGAGAAATTCAGAGTTCAGCAGAGGAGGACAAAGGGCTTAATTAGGAAGGGGAAAAAAGATTATGAGAGAAAACTGGCAGAGAACATAAAAACGGACTGTAAAAGCTTTTATAGATATGTAAAAAGGAAAAGACTGATAAAGACAAATGTAGGTCCCCTGCAAACAGAAACAGGTGAATTGATTATGGGGAGCAAGGACATGGCAGACCAATTGAATAATTACTTTGGTTCTGTCTTCACTAAGGAGGACATAAATAATCTTCCAGAAATAGTAAGGGACAGAGGGTCCAGTGAGATGGAGGAACTGAGCGAAATACATGTTAGTAGGGAAGTGGTGTTAGGTAAATTGAAGGGATTGAAGGCAGATAAATCCCCAGGGCCAGATGGTCTGCATCCCAGAGTGCTTAAGGAAGTGGCCCAAGAAATAGTGGATGCATTAGTGATAATTTTTCAAAACTCGTTAGATTCTGGACTAGTTCCTGAGGATTGGAGGGTGGCTAATGTAACCCCACTTTTTAAAAAAGGAGGGAGAGAGAAACCGGGGAATTATAGGCCGGTTAGCCTAACGTCGGTGGTGGGGAAACTGCTAGAGTCAGTTATCAAGGATGTGATAACAGCACATTTGGAAAGCGGTGAAATGATCGGACAAAGTCAGCATGGATTTGTGAAAGGAAAATCATGTCTGACGAATCTC
Organism: Mobula hypostoma; assembly: GCF_963921235.1. NCBI lineage: Eukaryota > Metazoa > Chordata > Chondrichthyes > Myliobatiformes > Myliobatidae > Mobula > Mobula hypostoma. The sequence continues at coordinate 58,876,042 of NC_086116.1, read as the reverse complement.
ATAGAATTTTTTGAGGATGTAACTAGTAGAGTGGATAGGGGAGAACCAGTGGATGTGGTATATTTGGATTTTCAAAAGGCTTTTGACAAGGTCCCACACAGGAGATTAGTGTGCAAACTTAAAGCACATGGTATTGGGGGTAAGGTATTGGTGTGGGTGGAGAATTGGTTAGCAGACAGGAAGCAAAGAGTGGGAATAAACGGGACCTTTTCAGAATGGCAGGCGGTGACTAGTGGGGTACCGCAAGGCTCAGTGCTGGGACCCCAGTTGTTTACAATATATATTAATGACTTGGATGAGGGAATTAAATGCAGCATCTCCAAGTTTGCGGATGACACGAAGCTGGGTGGCAGTGTTAGCAGTGAGGAGGATGCTAAGAGGATGCAGGGTGACTTGGATAGGTTGGGTGAGTGGGCAAACTCATGGCAGATGCAATTTAATGTGGATAAATGTGAAGTTATCCACTTTGGTGGCAAAAATAGGAAAACAGATTATTATCTGAATGGTGGCCGATTAGGAAAAGGGGAGGTGCAACGAGACCTGGGTGTCATTATACACCAGTCATTGAAAGTGGGCATGCAGGTACAGCAGGCGGTGAAAAAGGCGAACGGTATGCTGGCATTTATAGCGAGAGGATTCGAGTACAGGAGCAGGGAGGTACTACTGCAGTTGTACAAGGCCTTGGTGAGACCACACCTGGAGTATTGTGTGCAGTTTTGGTCCCCTAATCTGAGGAAAGACATCCTTGCCATAGAGGGAGTACAAAGAAGGTTCACCAGATTGATTCCTGGGATGGCAGGTCTTTCATATGAAGAAAGACTGGATGAACTGGGCTTGTACTCGTTGGAATTTAGAAGATTGAGGGGGGATCTGATTGAAACGTATAAGATCCTAAAGGGATTGGACAGGCTAGATGCGGGAAGATTGTTCCCGATGTTGGGGAGGTCTAGAACGAGGGGTCACAGTTTGAGGATAGAGGGGAAGCCTTTTAGGACCGAGGTTAGGAAAAACTTCTTCACACAGAGAGTGGTGAATCTGTGGAATTCTCTGCCACAGCAAACTGTTGAGGCCAGTTCATTAGCTATGTTTAAAAGGAAGTTAGATATGGCCCTTGTGGCTACAGGGGTCACAGGGTATGGAGGGAAGGCTGGGTTCTGAGTTGGATGATCAGCCATGATCATAATAAATGGCGGTGCAGGCTCGAAGGGCCGAATGGCCTACTCCTGCACCTATTTTCTATGTTTCTATGTTTCTATGTGCTTGGTGGTGGGATCCCGCTGGAAATGGTGGAAATTATGGAGAATTATGTGCTGGACTTGGGAGGCTGGTGGGCTTGTCAGTGAGGACAAGAGGAACCCTATCCCTGGTTGGGTGGTGGGAGATTATTGACTTCAGGAGAACACGCACCTCTCACACCCCACAGTACATCATGGCACAAACTGCAAACAGTTTCAGTCTCCTGGGAGTGTACATCTTGCACAACCTGTCATGGTTCCAAAACACATCCTACCCAATCAACAAAGCTCACCAATGCCTCTACTTTCTTTGGAGACTGAGGAGAGCTGGATTATGCACATCAATACCCCCATCCTATGCATGTGCAGTAGAGAGCATCCTGACATGCATGGTATGGAAACTGCACTGCGGCAGACAGGAAAGCTCTACACGGATAATCAAAATTGCCCAACCCATTACCAGCACCAGCCTACCCACCATCAACCAACATGCACACATGTACAGAAAGGTGCCTGAAAAGGGCCAGTAACATTATGAAGGATCCCACCCATGGACTGTTTGTCCCACTCCCATCACGATGGAGGCTGCATAACATCCACCAGACTCAAAAACAGTTACTTACCCCTCCCACCATCACTACCTTATCACTTCCTGTCAGAGTCACCTTATGTACAGATAGTCCTGTGCTTGTGTCACTTCATGGACATAACAATCAATCTATGCATTTTAGCTATCTACTTATTATAGTTTTTTATTATTGTGTTCGTTATTTTATTGTGTTGCTTTTCATACTGCATCATATCTGGAGTAACAATTATTTTATTCTCCTTTACACTTATGTACTGGAAATGACATTAAACAATCTTGAATCTTGGTATGGCAACTGTTTTGCTCGTGTCTACAAGAAAATGCAGAGTGGTGGAAGCATCATGGAAACCACCCTCCATTCCATGGAGTATATTGTTCAAAGCCTCAATAAAACAACCAACATAATGAATAGCCCTTTCCATATCTTTTCTTTTTGGCATGTGCCTGCGTGCGTGTGCGTGCGTCCGTGATGATGTCTTTTTCATGGCTTTTACAAGGCGCAGAGCGAGAGAGAGACTGTGTGGTGCGCCACTCCTCACAAAGACGTTTTCGCAGTATTTTTCCCTTTTTTTTATTTTATGAGTTCGAGTTACGATCTCAACACTCAACCCGGCACGGATGGAAAGCGTACTCGGGAGTGGACCCGACTGGTTTCGAACCCGGGACCCTCTGCTCCCGGGTCCGGCGCCGATGTCATTGCGCCACCAGCCGGCCCGCCCTTTGCATTTCTCCTTGCATGGTAGATCAATTGGTAGCACTTTCATCTGGTTCAGAGGCTTCAGCACAAAAATCTTCATCACTGAAACTGATTATTTTTAGTCACTTTCACATTGCTGTTTCTGAGAACTTCCTGCTTGGAAACTGGCTTTTGCATTGCCCACGTTGAAACAATTACATTTTAAACGTAAAGTTCTGAAATAGTTTGAGGCATCCTAAGCCAAGAAAGCATCTATAGAAATTACTGTTTAGAAATAAATAATTATTTATTTTTAAACTTAATTGTTTATTGGTAAGCTGCATGGACATGATAACATCATCATGTGTCTTGACTGAATGTTCATGAAAATAGGGATATGGACTATACTCAAAGATAATTTACTAATGATAACTTTTTAAAACGTTTTCTAATACCTTTGTTATCTACTAACTTAACAACACGTCCAAATGAAGGGTGTGGTGGGAGGTGGAGGAGCTGAAAACCGATTCAATGTAAACTTCCAAAGCTAATTGAATGGCTTAAAGGTAGAGATTTGGAAGGCTATAGGAGAAGAGCTAGGCAGTGAAACTAACAATGCATTTTTAAAAAAGGCCTATAAAACTGAATTGCAGCTTTTGCATTAAAGTCTGCAATTTTATTGTCAAGCAAAGTTATGAGAAATGAAAATCAAATTTCTTTTCTGTAGAAGTTGAGTTTGCTCCACTAGAGGGTGCCACTTTAGGTCTTTCTGCAGCAGATGACTAAAGTGCATCAACTTCCCCAAATCCTTCGCTGTTTCTTATTCTCCCTAATTGAATGTGATTATGTTGAAAAAAGAATATTTTTCTATATAGTGAGCACTCCTGTAAACTGTATCTTGGGCCAAGTTCTGAATATAAATAAATTACTTAAACATACACATATATCTTTATTGGATTAAAATTCCTGTCACAGAAGAAAATGTCACAAATAATTACTATAATATTGGATATCTATTTTCACTTAATGAATGACCAATTATATAGTACTTTTCCACTGAGCTCTGAGGCCTTCCTAACTTTTCAAAATAAATCATACTTTAAAGGCTGCAAATTAAACTAACTGCAAATCCTGGAAACTTGAAAGAAAAGTAAGCAAAATTATATTCAATAGATCAGGGAGCGTCAATGCAGGTTTGTGTCTTAAAATTTATGGTTGTTAAAGAGAAATATTGGCAGTAATCACTTCTGTGAAATCAGCAGTAATTTCAGGTGCAGTTAAATATAGAAATCCGGAAGCTGCTGTTTGTACTACCCAGCTCATACACGGTATGCACTGTTCCAAGTCTTTACAGATCCTAATTATTGCCATCACCCCTTGACACGAAGTTTAACATATTATATGTGATTCTTACTTTAAAAACTAAGAAACAAAATCCTTACTGTATGAGATGAGATCAGTCTCCATCTCAGTTCCTCATGCAAGAAGGCAAGATAGTTCAGCTGGTTGATTGGTGTCACTACAGCAATCTAGCACACAATGTCAGTAAGACCAAGGAATTGATTGTGAACTTCAGGAAGAGGAAGTTGAGGGAATACACACCAGTCCTCATCAAGGAATTAGCAGTGGAAGGGGCGAGCAGTTTCAAGTTCTTGGGTGTCAACATCCCTGAAGACCTAATCTGGGCCTAACATATTGATACAAAGAAGGCATGACAGTGGCTATATTTCATTAGGAGTTTGAAGAGATTTGGAATGTCACCATGCACAAGTTTCTACAGATCACCATGGAGAGCATTCTAACTGGTTGCATTACTGTGTGGTATGGTGGGTCCACTGCACAGGATTGGAACAAGCAACAGGAAGTTGTAAACCTAGCCAGCTCCATCATGGGCACTAGCTTCCCAGGCACTGAGGAGCCTTCAGAAGGCGACCGCTTAAAAATGCAGAAACCACCATTAAAGATCCCCATCAGCTAGGACACGCCACCTTCTCATTGCTACCATTAAGGGGGTGGTACAGGTGCCTGATCTTTGGAAAAAAAAATATTGTCAACATTTCGGGCCAAGACTCTTCGGAAGGGTTCCTCCAGCATTTTGTGTGTGTATTTTTGTTCTCCCATTTATTGCACTACTTACTTAATTTAATTTTTTGACATATATTTATTGTAATGTATAGTTTTCTGTTACCTATTGCAATGTAACGCTGCCGCAAAATAACAAATTTCATCACATATACCAGTGATATTAAACCTTATTCTGATTCTAATGTTATCCATGCTCTAAGACTAGGTGCGTCTAAGACGGCATCACAAAAACTTGGTTGGCACGTGGTGTGCAGTGTTACCTCTCGATTCTTTAAACACCACCCATAATAAAAAAAAGATACATAATGGTTAACTTCACCACTAAATGAAATAGCGAATAACGTAGTGATGGGGAATATGTTAAAGGATCATGGCTAGAATGTTAGGATGTGCTCCTTTGACAACTTTCCAGAAAAAGAAAAAAAAATGCTATGTCACTTGTGAGGATATTTTTCAGATGATTATCACCAATTTGGGCACCTGCTCTCGAAAAAGTTCGCCGCCCCTGCACTAAATTAATTGCTCTCCTACTCTTACCCTCAATATAAATTTGCATCCCTAGTCACTTCCTTATTCCTGTAATCAGTCTCAACTCTGATCACTTCTTTGTATTATTCTCCCCCACAGCCTCTTATTCTCTTCCAGTCCAGTTCCATGTCCATAATGAAAAAAAACTCTCAGTGCCCTGACATCTGTAGTTTCAAAAACTCAACTTATGAGTCTTTGGCCCTCTATTCACCCGAAAAGGCTCTTCAGCTATTGATCAATGGACTTCTGCTGCCCTTTCTCCCTGTTCATTACTGCACTCACAATTGGCTTAGCCTTTCACCATCAAGTCTGGTAGACCACAATAAGCAGCATTGACACACGTTCTTGTCAGTCAAAATTGCTCACTATTCTTCCTGAATGCAATATTCACCATGAAGTCTTCTCTCTACTTGAACTGTCTTTATAAACTTCTTGCCCAAATTTCACCCACCCTCACCTTCAACAACATGTGCAAAGAACAAAACAACTTATTGTTTCACAGATTGAAACATTCCTTTCGCTTCCTTTCTACTAACCCAATAAGAAATCATTCTAAAGATCTCTGTAGCTCTAGATTCAGGCAGGATTTCATCTTTGATTTCTCTCTTATATAGCCTCATGTTATCAGAACTCAACTAATCCATGAGGCCCATCACCTGTCCTATCTAACTTATTCCTCTAGACTTCTAACATATTTACTCCTTTTCAGGCCTTCATGTTTCCTAAAATTGTTAACAGATCACTCTCTTGAGGTGCCACCCATTTTATCTCTAAAATATCATCAACGTGTGTGGGCACCTGGCCAAGTGGTTAAGGCATTGGACTAGCTACCTGAAGGCCATGAGTTCGAGCCCCAGCCGAGGAAACGTGTTGTGTCCTTGAGCAAGGCACTTAATCACACGTTGCTCTGCGACGACACTGGTGCCAAGCTGTACGGGTCCTAATGCCCTTCCCTTGGACAACATTGGTGTCATGGAGAGGGGAGACTTGCAGCATGGGCAACCGTGCCCAGGCCTGCACCCTGGAGAGTGAAGACTTTCCAGGTGCAGATCCATGGTCTCGCAAGACTAACGGATGCCTTTACTTTATCATCAACATACAGTACATCTTCCCAAAGAATCATTTCAATACTTCCATCTGTCTAAAGTACCACCCAACCCAAGCTCCTTTTCTTTGCCAAAATCCTTAGGTGTATTCTGACCTTCCAACCTTGTGTTCCTTGGAACTCCTTGTCTGTATTTCTACAAGTATGTTCCATATTTTCACAGTCCCAAAGCAGCTCATAGCAAAGTCATCAATGGCATCCAATATTGAGACAAATGTTAACTATCCCTTCTGATCATGTCTGTAGCTATTAGCCTGACTGAATTTAGTTCACCTCCCCAGTGCCACCACTGCCCAGCCAAGCAGGCAAACCTCCCTTTTTCACTTTTTTTAATCAATTCAATTAGTCAGAGATAAGCCTGCCATGGTATTTTTTCCACAACCCATTCTGATATTTTCCCCATCCCAAACCCCACTTCCCTCCCCAGTCATCACCAGAAAGGATCTATTCTTGGATTTCTATTTCTTATTTACATGCTTCTCTTAGCAATATTCCCCAATAACAAAACATAGATCCTCAGAGACTTTGACACCCAAGAACTTGAAACTGCTCACTCTCTCCACTTCTGATCCCTCTATAAGGATTGGTATGTGTTCCTTCGGCTTACCCTTCCTGAAGTCCACAATCAGCTCTTTCGTCTTACTGACATTGAATGCCAGGTTAGTGCTGCGACACCACTCCACTAGTTGGCATATCTTGCTCCTGTACGCCCTCACGGTATCAACAGCAAATTTATCGTTGGTATTTGAGCTATGCCTAGTCACACAGTCATGGGTATAGAGAGAGTAGAGCAGTGGGCTAAGCACACACTCCTGAGGTGCATCAGTGTTGATCATCAACGAGGAGGAGATGTTATCACCAATCCACACAGATTGTGATTTTCTGGTTATGAAATGAAGGATCCAATTGCAGAGGGAGGTACAGAGGCCCAGGTTCTGTAACTTCTCAATCAGGATTGTGGGAATGATGCTAATAAATGCTGAGCTATAGTCGATGAACAGCATCCTGACGTAGGTGTTTGTGTTGTCCAGGTGGTCTAAAGCCATGAGAAGAGCCATTGAGATTGCATCTGCTGTTGACCTATTGTGGCAATAAGCAAATTGCAATGGGTCCAGGTCCTTGCTGAGGCAGGAGTTCAGTTTAGTCATGACCGACCTCTCAAAGCATTTCATCACTGTCGGTGTGAGTGCTACCGGGTGATAGTCATTAAGGCAGCCCACATTATTCTTCTTGGGCACTGGTATAATTGTTGCCTTTTTTGAAGCAAGTGGGAACTTCCACTTGTAGCAGTGAGAGGTCAAAACTTTCCTTGAATACCCCCATCAGTTGGTTGGCACAGGTTTTCAGAGCCTTACCAGGTACTCCATAAGGACCTTCTGCCTTACGAGGGTTCACTCTCTTTAAAGTCAGCCTAACATCGGCCTCTGAGACAGAGATCACAGGGTCATCAGGAGCAGCAGGGATCTTCACAGCTGTAGTTGTGTTCTCCCTTTCAAAGCAGGCATAGAAGGCTTGAGTTCATCTGGTAGTGAAGCATCACTGCCATTCATGCTATTGGATTTCGCTTTGTAGGAAATAATGTCTTGCAGATCCTGCCAGAGTTGTTGTACATCCAATATCGCCTCCAATCTCATTCAAAATTGTCTCTTTGCCCTTGAAATGACCCTCTGCAAATCATACCTGTTTTTCTGGTACAGGCCTGGGTCGCCAGACTTAAATGCCACAGATCTAGCCTTCAGCAGACGACATACCTCCTGGTTCATTCGTGGATTTTGGATTGGGAATGTACAGTAAATCTTTGTAGGCACACACTCATCAACACAGGTTTTAATGAAGTTGATAACAACTGCAGCATACTCATCCAGGTTCGAAAATGAATCCCTGAATACAGTCCAGTCCACCAATTCAAAGCAATCCTGTAGGCGCTTCTGTGCTTCCCTTATCTGTACCTTCTTCGTCTGGTGCTGCAGTCTTCAGTCTCTGCCTATACTCAAGGAGTAGAAGTACAGCCAACTTGGGATTAGACTTCCCAAAGTGAGGGCATGGACTAGTACATGAGTTGCCCCTAGACACCCCAGAAGTAATTATGAAGGGAGCTGATACGGTAAAGATGGAGAACTTGTTGGGGACTTGAAAATTAGCAATCATAAGTCTACATCAGTGATCATTAATAAATGCAATGAAGAATTCAGGTGAAATGTATTTATCCAGAAAAAAAATCCATGTATGGAATTTGTTTTCATATGGGGTCACTGAGATCAAAATCATTGCGGCACTTGAGGAAATTAGACAAGTATATAGACTTAAGGATAAAAAGATATGGTGAAGTGAAATAATATAGGTAGAATCTTGCAGGGAGCATTGACCATTTGGACAACATGACTGTTTCTATGTCGTAAATTTTTTCTCTATTCTGCCATTTATGCATCATCTTTATTGGACTTTAAAATATACTCTTATATGGACTTCACATAAAGTTAAATTTTGTCTGTTAGTTATAGTAAAAGGTTGATTCATTCTGCGATCTCATGTAACTGATAAAGGTAGAAGACTCACACCTTGTAGCTCACATGCAAACTTATTCAAGATTTAATTGGTATACATAGGATCATCTTCTGTATCCAGCAGCTCAGTTTTTGCTTTCATGCCAAATATTCCTTTTCCTCTCACTTGTTAAAGATTTGAAGTGCTTGTCTGAACTCACTGTGTTTGTTCATGTTAATATCAATATAATAATAAATAGACAATTTTAAATTATATGCTCCATCAGTAAAGCGACTGTAATTAATTCAAATAGTAGAACTGTTTTCTAAAGATACAAACATGAACTTTGTAAGTGCAGAACATTAAACTTAAAGAATGGTGCAATAGAGCTAGTAGAATGTATAACAGAGAAGCAGGATACAACACAACCAATGAATGAGTATGAAATTTACAAGTATCTGGGATATCAACAAGCAAAGAAAATAGATCATAGTGTGATAAAGGGAAAACTTTTGACAAAATGTACAGGACTTTAAAGTTTAAGTAAATCTGCCAAACAGAGCCCAATAGTAAAAATATAACAAAAGCAGTAAACACATTTGCTATACCCATATTAAGTATTCTTTTGGGACAATATCTTTGTCCAAAAACAATCTGGAAAATTTACAAAGGAAAATAAGAACTGAAATGACAAATTTTAGGAAACACTATGTGTACTCATACACACATCGATTAACTCTACCTAGGACAGAAGGAGAAACAGACCTAAAAAATTACACAAGTCAGATAAAATTTCTAAGGATATTTTTTCATTAAAAAGAGGATTCAGCACTCCACACAAGTAAATGCAATTCTGATAAGAAGTACCTACTACAAAAGTTAAATGAAAGCACATCCTGAAAAATGAAGAAATTATCACTACAGAAGAAAATGTTAACCAATGGGAGAGCATGACCCTCCATGGAAGATATTCCGACAATCTGAGCACTCCAGATATCAACAAGTAAGCATGAAAGGTCTGGCTCAGACTTGGAGACCACTTCCCAGAAGAAGGGTTCCTTGTGGTAATAAAGGACCGGGTGGTTAACACAAAAAATATGAAAATACGTAATAAATGACCAACAAATTCAACACTATAAATGCAGAAAATACGAAGAGAAACCAGAAACAATACAACACATTACAGGATCCTGCAGCAGTTTAACTCAATCTGATTACTTACACAGGCACAATCAAGTGGCAAACATCATTCACCAAAATCTTAACTTAAAATACAAACTCATAAAAGAAACCACACCTTACTATAAGAACAAGTCTGATCCAGTTTTAAAGTCAGAGTTCTACAAATTATATTACCACCAATCCATTATTACCAGATAGGACGATCCATAATAACTGTCCTCATATATTACAGGATAATCAAGCAAGAAAAACTTACTTAATAGATATAGTCATTCCAAAAACACATAACATACAGAAATCAATGTAAAAAACACCAGAAATATGCTGAATTAAAAGAGGAAATTGAAAGACACTGAAACTTAAACAGGGTTTACATTGTCCCAATAATAATATCTACAACTGATATCATCCCAAAGTCACTACACAGTCGCATTAAACAATTAGGCCTACACAGCAATATCTATGTAAATCTCCAGAAAGCCACAATGCCAAATAGCACTAGAATAGTCCAAAGGCTCCTAGCAACTGAAAAATGACTGTGCTTGGCTATGCCTGTACCTCAGGTTTTATTAGCTTGAGCTGAGAAAAACTAAAAATACAATAATAATAACTTTATAGCACACTTTTCATTGAGATGATGTAGTTCAAGGTGCTTTACAATGGGATAAAAGTATAAACATGAAAATAAAATAAAAATAAACATGCAAATCAAAAGATGTCAGTTAAAAACAAGGTTAAATAGGTTTTGAGCTGCATATTTCTTCATATATTTACCCTCACTCTATTGAGCTCCAAGCTGATTATATCTGATACTATTTCATTCCTCCACAGAAAGTTGAAAGTATAGAATTCCATGTACCTCAAATTTCCTTTTCTAGTTTCTTTTTTGTGAAAAACTAAGCTTAATGTCAGCTGACTACAACTACTAGCATTTTATGCAGCACCTCTATAATACAAAAAATGGTCAAAGATAATTTATGGAAAGATAACAAATTCCAAAGTTCAGTAAGTTAACTTTATATAACTTGAAAGTCATTGTAAATATGAAAGAGACTCATCATCCCTATGTATTGGTGGATAAATGTATCACTCAGTACTTTTATGAGTTAAATGGCCAAAAATCCTTGCTTAATATTATTAGTTGATTTTGGAGTCACAGAGATTTCAGAGGGTAAAATATCCAGGATTTTAATTTTTAATCAACTATCTGGCATACTTTGATGAAAAATGTTCATTTGCAGAGAAAAGGCAAGGACCAGAAAGGACTTGTGGTCAAGGCTTCTCTAGTTAGAAAAGCTGAACAACTGCACATCCCTTTGAAATGTGTGAGGTCACACTATTAAGAGAACACCGATGCCATGATATTTTTCGATGCATTATTAGTCTGAGGAACAGTAGGAGCAATATTGATTGAAGAAAGTTAAAAATCATCGAATTTTGTTTTGATGCCATCTGTTGATGTTGACCTTTTGTTAAGTAACTATGTAATACTTCTTTTATGTTGTACAACTTTAGCTTTCAAAGTCATAATTCAAAGATGGTGTGACGTGTAATTATTTCCAAGCATCTAGTGTTTCTTGATGATAGTTTTATTGTTAATTAGCCCTCAAAATGAAATCTCTCAGCTTGAGTTAATACATATTTAATTATCTGCAAAATGGTCCCTGTTGACCGTGGTTAGGCTGATATGCTTCAAAATTATGTTTATTCTTATTCATAGATTTTTGTTTACTTCCTTATGTTTAAAGAACTGCCATGTTTATATTTCAGACTCTACCAATAAGTTTTTCATTATTTATTTATGGGATTGTGGTCTTTGGCAGCTCTTTCCTTCAAAATATTAGATGCTTATATGGATTTTTAAATCAATTTTTGAAAGGCCAGCTTATTTGAAGTATCCAATTAATTAGACATCCTGTCTTTATTCCTTTTTGAAATAACAGTTGGCAGAATATATCCAAACAGATAAATCAAGTCTTTTTTTCTTCTTCACATTTAAAATGCATCAATGACAATATTTTACTTTGAACATTCTAACTGCATAGAATATGATCTATAAAATGTAAGTAATAAATAGGAAATTATTCCTAAGGTCAATTTCAGTAAAACATGCACAATAAATTTGCCCAGTATCATCAAACAGCAATCAAAAGCGCATCACTGATGAAAACTGTTAAAAAGAAAGGAAGGAGTTGGAGTTGTCTGGTAGTATACTTTACCTCTAATTTAGGAGGTTGTGATTCAAAACTAACCCTAGGGACTGAACACAAACGTCTAAGCTGACACATCAGAATAGTAGTTTCAAATGTTTTCATCATCTTGGAATTTCTTTACACAACTCCACAAGATGAAAATTGGCTTAACTTTGAGCTCAGCAATTTTGCATATATTCCTGGTTATTCTTCTGGCATATCAAGAAGGACTTGTAAACTCCATTCTGAAGGAGGGAAGACATCATTTACTTTTCTTTCAGTCCATGAGAATGGTCACAATAGGAATGCGTATTTGCCTGCTCTGTTGGTTTCCCCAAAGTGCATTCATGTCCCTAGAGAGACCCATCAGCAACATGATGAAAATAAAACAAAATGCTGAAAAAAGATCTCAGTGAGTCAAGCAGTATCTGTGGAGGCAAAAGAATGGTCAGTGTTTCATATCTTGACCCAAATGTTGACCATCTCTTTGCCCCCGCAGATGCTGCTTGACCCATTGAGTTCCTGCAACATATTCTTCTCTGCTCCAGGTTCTAGCATCTAGTGTCTCCAACCAAGACACCTAGTTTCTTAGCCTGGAGTTTCTTTGTGGCTGTCTTGCACAGAAAACTTCCTGCAAGCTCTGTTCAACAATTTATCCAGGTCCCTTTCACTTTCACGGTGCACTTTCCTACCACCACATGACCATCATTAAAGCATCCATTCATACATAGCTGGGAAATTGTTCTTTAACTTGATGTATGCCCTTTAAGAACAAAGATCAAATCAGCTGGACTAAATAAAAATTTGAAGTATATTAGTTGAGAACAATGTGTTGAAACCAATGAAATCAATTTCAGCATGGCTTTACACAGGAACTCCAATAATACTGAAGTTTTCAATTCTCATGCCACTTTCATAAACAGTAATCTGGTACTATTCTAGAGGTGATGATGCTGTCAGATGTCTGTCAAAAAGAGAACTGTTTTGGCCAAAATTTATTCATTTCTTAACAATACTAAAATAAACCATTTTGTGGGAATCTAGCTTCAACCTCACTGTTATAAGGCATTTTCAATGGTTCTCTAGTATGATAAGATGGACTCTTGACCTCACAATCTACATTGTTATGATCTAGATCTTACTGACCACCTGCACTGCACTCTCTCTGTACTGGAACACTTTATTCTATAATCTGTTATTATCTTACCTTGCACTAACTCAGAATCAGAATCAGAATCAGGTTTATTATCACCGGCATGTGCTGTGAAATTTGTTAACTTAGCAGCAGCAGTTCAATGCAATATATAATATAGAAGGAAAAGAGAAAGAAAAAGAAAATAATAAATAAATAAATAAACAAACAGCTTACGTATACTGAATAGATTAAAATAGTGCAAAAAACAGAAATAATTGTATATTAAAAATGTGAGGTAGTGTTCACGGGTTCAATATCCATTTAGGAAACAGATCCCAGAGGGGAAGAAGCTGTTCCTGAATTGTTGATGTGTGCCTTCAGTCTTCTGTAACTCCTACCTGATATTAACAGTGAGAAAAGGGCATGCATTGAGTCCTGGAGGTCCTTAATAATGGACACTGCCTTTCTGAGTCACCGCTCCCTGAAGATGTCCTGGGTACTTTGTAGGCTAGTACCCAAGATGGAGCTGACTAAATTTACAACCCTCTGCAGCTTCTTTCAGTCCTGTGCAGTAGCCCCCTACCCCATATCAGACAGCGATGCAGCCTCTTAGAATGTTCTCCATGGTACATTTATAGAAGTTTTAGAGTGTATTTGTTGACATACTAAATCTCTTCAAACTCTTGTTACATGCTCAAGGAGACCTGTTTGTTTTTTTGTGAGAATGATGTAATGGTCTTTTGGAGGTCACCTGATGTGATTTTCCCGCCAATGTGAGGTCACATGATGACATGTGCACCATGGCTATATAAGGGTCGACCCAGGTGACGCAGTAGGTTTTTAGTTTGTAGATTTCCAGGTAGAACGTGTTGTGTCTCCGTTTCTGTTGCGTGTTTGTTTTTGTGATGCAGTTTCATTTTTAAAACAGTTGTGTGTTCTATTGCAAGATACCATATTACTGGACTGGAAATTTTTAGCTAGATGTGGTGATTTACTCAATTCCAACAGTAGAAGGGAGAGTGAAGAATTTATTGAGGTACAGGATCGAAGGATCGAGAGGAGTCAGCATCGTTTGGCAGTTTAATAAAGGATCGACCTTATTGAATCTTCGTTGGAAGAGTAGCGACCTGCATCGGAGATAACTCTCGCCAAAAAGAGCAAGGAGTTCATGCAAAGGTTTGCTCTCTCTCTAAAAGAATTTAAGGTCAGTTGTCTTAAACTGTTTATTTACCTCCATGTGAATTCTGTAGACAGAATCAGCAGGGAAGTTGCGTCTGTGAAGAAATCTTTCTCCAGAGAAGTCTCTCCCAATTGAATGTGTAAATCTGTTGGACTTTCGAAGTTATCACTTTAAGAACTATATTTGACTTTATCGCTTTAAGAACTGTTTTCGCATTTAACGCTTTAAGAACCAGTGCTGAGTGACGGGGTGTTGAACGGCTGCATATCGGTTAACTTCCGGTTAAAGTTTTCGTTTGTTTTTTTTACCTTATCGTTTATCCGTGTTTAATAAATGTGTGGTTGTTTTTATATAACCTGTCTCAGTTGATATTCATTGTTGCCTTTTACGTAACACTCCTAATGAAGTATAGTCATTATCTTGCCTTCTTTATAACTGTATCGATATGTTGGGACCAGGTCAGGTTCTCAGAGATCTTGACACCCAAGAACTTGAAACTGCGTACTCTCTCCACTTCTAATACCTCTGTGAGGATTGGTATGTGTTCTTTCATCTTACCATTCCTGAAGTCCACCATCAGCTCTTTCGTCTTACTGACATTGAGTGCATGGTTGTTCCTGTGACACCACTCCGCTAGTTGGCAGATCTCGCTCCTCTATGCCCTCTCGTCTTCATCTGAGATTCTGCGAACGATGGTTATATCATCAGTAAATTTATAGATGGTATTTGAGCTATGCCTAGCCACACAATCATGGGTATAGAGAGGGTTGTGCAGTAGGTTAAGCACACACCCCTGAGGTGCACCAGTGTTGATTATCAGCGAGGAGGAGATGTTATCACCAATCCGCACAGATTGTGGTCTTCCAGTTAGGAAGCTGAGAATCCAATTGCAGAGGGAGGTACAGAGACCCAGGTTCTGTAACTTCTTAATCAGGATTGTGGAAACTATGGTGTTAAATGCTCAGCTATAGTCGATGAACAGCATCTTGACATAGGTGTTGGTATTGTAGTGTGAACAGCCATCGAGATTGCATCTGCCGTTGGCCTATTATGGCGATAGGCAAATTGCAATGGGTCCAGGTCCTTGCTGAGGCACCTCTGCACGATCTCAGTGTACCGTTGTAATGAATTTCTTATGGAACCTTGATACATGTGACAATAATAACACAACTTATCAATTTTTTAAAAAATTTACAGCCATCAATCCTTTGTCAAAGCTGGATTAGAACCTCTGAACACTGTCTAACAGCACTGGGTGAGCACCTTCACAAGAAATGAAATAGTCCTTTAAGGCAGCTCACAACCCATTCCCAAAGGCATTTATGAATGGGCAGCAAATTCTGAGACTAACAGCAACATTCAAATCCCTTGAAAGATTTTTTTTTAATTAGTCCATTTGGAAGCTCTAATCAGTCGTAAAAATATTTGATGGATCCATGTCAGATCGATAATAGGCAAATATTACTTAATGCAACAACAATAAAGTTTGATAACTAAGTACATTAACTTGAAGACTATTTTATGGATTGGGGTTCAGCAACCATTCTGCTTGTGGAAAAATGGTCTATTCATTGCATACATCCGATAAAAGGCAACTACTATTTTAAAAACGCTTAAAAATCAAAATTACTTTCAATATTTGGGTTCTGTGTTCTGCAGAATTATGAAGAACCTGATTTTAATGTATTTCCTCCTAATTATTTATTTTAGGGCAAAGCTGGACTTGATGGTAAAAGCAGAGCTAAGGGAATTAAAGGAGACAGAGGCCTGCAAGGACAGAAAGGGAATGAGGTAAGGAAAAATCTCCAATTGAATACCATAATTCATTTCATTTATTTATTTGGCTGAAAAACTTGAAATGTGTGCTTCATCAGAACTGCCTCATCAACGTGCAACATAATGACCTTCATCTTGCTACTTGCATAATTACCTCATTCCAGTTCCTGGAAGGTCTTGTAAGGTCTGCCTGGCCCAAAACAGATCATCAATCTAAGGGAGCTTTCTGACAGCAATATGTTATTTCCCATATTCTCTGTTTTTATAGACTCCAGTGGAGAATGAAAACCATCTATACCAGAAGTAATTTAAGTTTGTTCACGAAATGCAAAGATCACTACAAGGATGCCATTTATTGCCCCTTGAGCTGAGTAGTTAGCTGCACAACAACGGTTGGATCTAGTATCAGTTGTAAGCCAGAACCAGTTAACATTAGCAGATTTCCTTCTCTGAAGAATATCTGTAAATAATATTTTATGAAAATCTGAAAGTTTCATGGACTCATTATAGATACTGGTTATATATATCATTTTCACTACATGATTAACAGTCGTAATTGGATTCAAAGTAACACCTTGGGATCAATAACCCAGGCTTCTTATTATGTCCAGTAACTTCAGCACTATTCAAATGCACAAAACTGTGGTTGTTAGAATCTGAAATTGAATCAGAAGTCCTGGGAATAGTCAACAGATGGGGCAGTAACAATGGAGAGAAACAAAGTTAATGTTTTGAATCAATGCCTTTCATCTCAGCAGACCAGCTGAATATTTGCAGGATTTTCAGTGTTTATAACTCATCACATATACTAGTATTGCTTTGACCATGCCTATTAGAGAACCTACTGCATTCTTGGCAGTAGATGACATCAAATATATATACCACCTGCATAATAAATCTGAGACCCAGAGTGGCGGCCTGAATTCCAAAGATCTATTGGACAATATTTTGTAGGTACTTTTACGATGGTCCTAAGGAACTATGAAGAAAGGGAAGTCTTACTACTTTTATGGGGGAGCATCCCTTATTTTCTATCCACCAGACCGAAAATCATGATAGATTTTTGTTGATAGAATAGAAAATCAGAAAAGTTCATAATGGCAGAGTGATAAGGTTTGCATAAATGTAAACACTGTGAGGATAATGTAGTACCCGCTCGAGGCACAACAGGTGTTTAAAGCAAATTATTTTAAAATTGTGTTAACACATTAAGATACTGCAGATGCTATAATCTGGAGCAATAAACAAACTGTTTGTGAAACTAAGTGAAACAGTCAGCATCTGTAATGGAAAAAGAAATGGTTGATGTTTGTCCAGGTGCAGGGTCCTGACCCAAAATGCCGATTATCTCTCTGCCTCCACAGATGCTGCCTAACTTACCGTGTTCCTCCAGTTTATTTATTTGGTCTTTTAAAATGAGCTTGCTCTTGCCTTTCCAACTAAAAATGCACTCAAATTAGAATCTTCCCAAATTTGGATGTGAGGTCGGCACTATCAACAGATGCTGGACAATTTGGGTCTTTTAGAAAATTGAGAGAGACTTTATTCAAACTTTACAAAATAGATATTGATATGTTTTCACTTGTGAGAGAGTCCATAAGACATAAGAGCAGAATTAGGTCAATCACCCCATCAAGTCTGCTCCACCACTTCATCATGGCTGATTCATTTTCCCACTCAACCCCATTCTCCTGCCTTCTCCTCATAACCTTTCACACCCTGACTAATCAAGAACCTATTAACTTCCATCTCAAATATATCCAGTGCACTAGCTTACACTGCTGTCTGTAGCAATGAATTCCACGGACTCAGTACCCTCTGGCTGAAGAAATTCCTCCTCATCTCCATTCTAAATGGACGTGCCTCTATTCTGAGGCCGTGCCCTCCGGTCCTAGACTCCCCACCATCCTCTCCACATTCACTCTATCTGGGCCTTCCAGCATTCAATAGGTTTAAATGAGATCCCTCATTCTTCTAGATTCCAGCGAGTACAGGCCCAGAGTCTTCAAACACTCCTCATATGATAAGCCTTTCAATCCTGGAATCATTTTCATGAACTCTTTGAACCCTCTCCCAATCAGCATGTCCTTTCTTAGATAAGGGACCTTAAACTGCTCACAATACTCCAAGTGAGGCCTCACCAATGCTTTATAAAGCCTCAGCATACATCCTTGCTAATCAGCCAATGCTCTATCCATTCTAGTGTCTTTGCTGTTATACCGTGGGCATCTTATCTTAGGATGCTGTCCAAGTTGCATGCTATCTTGGACAATGTCTCCCATCCACCACATAATGTACTGGGTGGGCACAGGAGTACATTCAGCCAGAGACTCATTCTACCGAGATGCGACACTGAGCGTCATAGGAAGTCATTTCTGCCCGTGGCCATCAAACTTTACAACTCCTCCCTTGGAGGGTCAGACACACTGAGCCAACAGGCTGGTCCTGGACTTATTTCCTGGCATTTACATATTACTATTTAATTACTTATGGTTTTATATTGCTTTATTTATACTCTATTCTTGGTTGGTGCAACTGTAACGAAAACCAATTTCCCTCGGGATCAATAAAGTATGACTATGACTATCTTGTTAAGCAGCCTCATGTGTGATACCTTGTCAAAGGCTCTGAAAATCCAAGTACACAACATCCACCAATTCTCCTTTGTCTATCCTGCTTGTTATTTCCTCAAAGAATTCATCTTGGGTACTAGCTTCTGTAGTTCCAAGACATCTTCAAGGAGTGGTGCCTCAGAAAGGTGGCATCCATTATTAAGGACCCCCATCACATAGGATTTGCCCTCTGCTCATTGTTAGGAAGGAGGTACAGAAGTCTGAAGGCACATATTCAGTGATTCAGGAACAACCTCTTCCCCTCTGCCATCTGATTTCTAAATGGACATTGAACCCATAAACACTACCTCAATTTTTTTAGTATTATTTCTGTTTTTGCACTATTTTTTATTTAATTGTTATATATATATATATATAAAAGTTACATTAAAATTTATATAATGAGAATATATATATACACACACACTGTAATTGATTCACTTATTATCCTGTATTGCATTGTACTGCTGCTGCTAAGTTAACAAATTTCACAACATATGCCATGATATTAAATCCAATTCTCATTCTAAAGAGTTCCAACAGATTCATGAGGCAAGATTTTTCCCTAAGAAAACCTTGCTGACATTGACCAATATTATCATGTGCCTCCAAAGAGCCCATTCTTAACAATCGACTCCAACATCTTCCCAACCACTGAAGTCAGGCTAACTAGACTATAATTTCCTCAACACACATCAAAGTTGCTGGTGAACGCAGCAGGCCAGGCAGCATCTGTAGGAAGAGATTATAATTTCCTTTCTTCTGCCTCGCTCCCTTCTTGAAGCGTGGAAAGACATTTGCAATTTTCCAGTCCCCTCTGGAACCATGCCAGAATCTAGTGATTCTTGAAAGATCATTTAATGCCTCTACAATCTCTTTTGCCACCTCTTTCAAACCCCTGGGCTGTAGTCCATTTTATCAGGTGACTTATCATCCATCAGACTTTTCAGCTTCCCAAGAAGTTTCTCTCCAGTAACAGAAACTGCACTCACTTCTGCATCCTGACACACTCGAACCTCTGGCATACTACTAGTGCCTTCTACAGTAAGGTCTGATGCAAAATACTTATTCAATGCATCCCCATTTCCTTGTGCCCCATTACTACCTCTCCAGCGTCACTTTCCAGCAGTCCGATATCTACTCTCACCTCTCTTTCACTCTTAATATATCTGAAAAAACATTTGGTATCCTCTTTGATATTATTGCTAGCTCATCTTCAGATTTCATCTTTTCCCTCATTATGGTTTCTTTTGTTGCCTTCTATTGGTCTTTAAAAGATTCCCAAGCCTCGAATATCCCACTAATTTTTGCTTGATTACATGTCCCTTCTTTTGCTTTTCTGTTGCCTTGACTTCCCTTGTCAGCCATAGTTGCATCATCCCGCCTTTAGAATATTTCTTCTTTGGTATGTATCTATCCTGCCACTTCCAAATTGCTCTCAGAAACTCCAACCATTGCTGTCCTGTCATTATGCCTGCTGGTGTCCCTTTCCAATCAACTTTGACCAGCTCCTCTCTCATGTTTCTGTAATTCCCTTTACTCCACTATAATGCTATTATATCTGACTTTCGCTTCTCCCTCTCAGATTGCAGGGTGAATTCTATCATATTATGAACACTGCCTCCTCAGGGTTCCTATACCCATCAATCTCTAGCTGTGTTAAAATATCATTTACAAGTACTCCCTCTTGGGATCCAGCACCAACCTGATTTTCCCAATCCACTTCCATATTGAAATCCCCCATGATTATCACAACATTGCCCTTTTTACATGTTTTTACTATCTCCTGTTGAAATTTATATACCACATCCTGGCTACTGTTTGGAGGCCTGCATGTAACTCCCATCAAGATCTGTTCTTCTCTTACAATTTCTTAACCCTACTCACAAGGATTCTACATCTTCCGATCCCGCGTCATCTCTTTCTAAGGATTTGATTTGATTTTTTGACAACAGAGCCACTCCATCCTCTCTGCCTACCTGCCTGTACTTTTGATACAATGTGTATCCTAGGACGTTAAGCTCCCAACTATAGTCTTCTCTCAGCCACAAGTCAGTGATGCACACAACGTCATACCTGCCAAACTCTAACTGCACTACAAGATAATCTACCTTATTTTGTATACTGCGTGCATTGAAGTTTAACTCTTACAGTCCTGTATTTGATTTTGTCTCCATGTTACACTGCAATTTATTCCACTAACTGCAATTTTGCCTTATCATCTGCCTGTCCTGACAGTCTCACTATATACTACATCTATATACCAACTGCCTCATCCTCAGCTCTATCACTTTGACTCCTATTCCCGTGTCAAATTACCTTAAACCCTCCCCAACAGCTCTAACAAACCTGCCCACAAAGATATTGGTCCCCTTTGGGTTCAGGTACAACCAGTCACTTTTTGTACAGATCATAACTTCCATAGAAGAGATACCAATGATCCAGAAATCTGAAGCCCTGGCCCCTGCACCAGTTCCTATGCCATGCATTTTTCTGCAAAATCATCCTTATTCTTAATCTCACTGGCACATAGCACAGGTGGCAATCCAGAGATCACTACCCTGGAGGTCCCACATTTCAGCTTTTTACCTAGCTCCCTATATTCTCTCTTCAGAACCTCTTTCCTTTTCCTACATATGCCATTGGTGCCAATATGTACTGAGATTTCTAGTTGTTCACCCTCCCCCTTTAGAACACCATGGAACCAATCCACGACATCCCTGACCCTGGTACCTGAGAGGCACCATACCATCCGTATGTCTCTTTCATGTCCACAGAATCTTCTGTCTACTCCCCTAACTGTGGAATCCCTTGTCACTTCTGCAGTCCTTTTCCCTTCACAGCCACAGTGCCAGACTCAGTACCAAAGACCTGTCGCTATGTCCCCCTCCAGTTAGTTATTCCCCTTAACAGTATCCAAAGCAGTATACTTATTATTGAGGGGAATGGCCACAGGGTACTCTGCAGGGCTGCCTATTTCTTTTCCGTCTCCGAAGAATCACTCAGGCACCTGTCTCCTGCGTTGTAGGGATGACTACTTCCCTGTAGATCCTATATATCACCTCCTCATTTTCTCATATGAACTGAAGGTCATTGCTCCAGTTCCCTAAAACGTTCTCTGAGGATGTGATACAGACATGGTTATCTGGGAGGCTGGAGGGGTCCCAGAATTCCCATATCTAACACAAGAATTGCAACGCTGACACTGGAACCGTTCTCACTGCACTAACCATGCATTAGCGGATGACGAATGAAGAAGTAACTTACTTCCCCAAGCACTTTGAGTCAACACCTCCCCACTCCAACAATGGTCCATTCACTCTGCCTTTCCGCTTGCCCCATCTTACTTTTATTTGCTCTTGCTAATGAATCACGATTCAGCTGGGCCACCAGAAAAAGCCAAAAGCCCATAACTGCTGCTTTTTAAAATAGCTTGCCCTTAGCTGTGTGGAGCCTCCTCTGGGCCACCAGAAAAAGCTGAAAGGCCACGAAAGCTACTTTTTAATATCGCTCACCTCTACCTGTGTGGAGCCTTCTCTGACAATTCAACTGGGCAGCTGGAGAAGTCCAAGGGGACTTAGCTACAAGTAAGGGGTCTAAGGTATGCATTATTTTTTTCTCTCAGGAGGTAATGAATCTCTGGTATCCTCTGTGCCAAATGGTGCTGGGGGCCAGATTATTAGATATATTTAAGGTAGCAATAGATAAATATTTGAAAGATCAAAGGTTATGTTAAACTGGTACAAAAGAGGAGTTGAGGCCAGCATAAGCAGCCAGAATTATATTGAATGTCAGGGCAGGCTTGCATTCTTGTACCTTAATTAACAACACTTGCAGAATCTCGGAATAGGCTGTGGTTCATTTTACTGGGTAGTGCCAGTTGTGATCAATTTGCATTTTGAAGCAGTGTGCAAAATTCAAGTGGAATGAACATAATTACATAATTCACAGACAAAATTCCAGAAACTGTACAGTCAATATACAAAGATGTAATCCAAAACTCCAACTCTGGATGTGCAAGCAGATTAAAGTTTATATACTCACAAAATCAAACAAGGCCAATTATAACCTTAAGATAAAGACAGAACCGAGACCAAGGCATACTTGGAAACTGACATGCATATGCATCAGTTCCCTCCTTCCAAATTCAATTCTTATTTTTTATATTTCCATTATATTTTCATTTCCTCCTCCTTTCTCAATCATAAAAGTTTTACATTTAAAGGGGTGCACTCACAGCCCAAGTGGACAATTCTCAAATATTTTTTCCCATTCATTTGCAACATATCATTGAGAATAAAGCAGCAAATTTAAGTTAATGCAAAGGGTTTGGTTCACACACTACATTAGAAAGCCGTGCTGGAAAAATAATCATTGTTGCCTAGATTACCATTATCCGACTGGCAGCAGGTGGGTGTAAAAATTACCAGCAATTCAAATATAGGCCATTAAGAACTTGTTCATCAAATTATTAAACGAGGTGCTTGCTTCTTAGCTTCAGTTGGTCTTCCACACAAGCTCAAATGGACAGCAGCTCAATTAACATGAAATTCCTCAGCTGAAACACATAATACTGCAACGAAGTAGAGGACGTCACCTTAAAATCTTTGTTGCTTTGATTTTGACTTCCCCTCAATTCAAATCACATAACTAGCAGATCAATTGCCCTCATTTTCTGAAGCATCCTGAGGGAAGATTATTCTTTTCAAAGGTTAGCTGAGAAATGGCCAAAAATTTACTCTTGGATAGATATACCTTCATACCTTCAAATCTTAAACCTCAAAGATTTCCTTAGCACAATGTGTGTGAGGTAAATCTTTAAACATACATTTTTCAGGTCTCCTGATTTTTTCCAGCATTTTGGTCAAAATTCCCCCTCAACCCTCCTGAAGCATTGTCCTGATTCCTAACCAAATGGATTATTGATTCATAGAAACATAGAAACATAGAAAATAGGTGCAGGAGTAGGCCATTCGGCCCTTCGAGCCTGCACCACCATTTATTATGATCATGGCTGATCATCCAACTCAGAACCCAGCCTTCCCTCCATACCCCCTGACCCCTGTAGCCACAAGGGCCATATCTAACTCCCTCTTAAACATAGCCAATGAACTGGCCTC
Source organism: Mobula hypostoma (assembly GCF_963921235.1). Taxonomy (NCBI): domain Eukaryota; kingdom Metazoa; phylum Chordata; class Chondrichthyes; order Myliobatiformes; family Myliobatidae; genus Mobula; species Mobula hypostoma. The sequence goes on along the minus strand of NC_086116.1, from coordinate 58,852,143 downwards.
AACAGTTTGCTGTGGCAGAGAATTCCACAGATTCATCTCGCAAACACAAGGAATTCTGCATATGCTGGAAATTCAAGCAACACACAACAAAGTTGCTGGTGAAACGTCGACTGTACCTCTTCCTAGAGATGCTGCCTGGCCTGCTGCGTTCACCAGCATCTTTGATGTGTGTTTATTGATTCATCTCATTGTCTTTTGGGGGCATGTTGCTTTTTTATGTTTGAGTATATGTTGTATTTTTATTGCATATGGACTATAATGTAAGGTAATTATTAATTTTCTTCCTGTTTTAGGGAGATAAGGGTGACCAAGGTTTAAAAGGAGATAGTGGACACAGGGGTGAGAAGGTAACAATTTCTGCACAAGATATTTCACTGGAGTGTTTTTCAGCTGGAATGCAATCGTGTGCCACAGTGAATGATGGACATTGAAGCGTTATCAATGGAAGGATTTCAGCCAAAGAAAGAACTCTGTTTAAATGCAATCATACATCTGTCAGGAATATTCTTAGTTACATAAATCATTTTCAAATCTATTCTGGCGTACTGACCTCTACCTTGCCGAGGCACAGTGACAACTCGCGGATACCTCCTCTTATTTATCCCTCGATTGTGACCCCACTAAGGAGCACCAGGCCATTGTCTCCCACACCATCACCGACTTTATCCGCTCAGGGGATCTCCCATCCACTGCTACCAACCTTATAGTTCCCACACCTCGCACTTCCCATTTCTACCTCCTACCCAAGATCCACAAACCTGCCTGTCCAGGCAGACCTATTGTCTCAGCTTGCTCCTGCCCCACCAAACTCGTTTCTGCATACCTCGACACGGTTTTATCCCCCCTTGTTCAATCCCTTCCTACCTATGTTCGTGACACTTCTCACGCTCTTAAACTTTTCGATGATTTTAAGTTCCCTGGCCCCCACCGCCTTATTTTCACCATGGATGTCCAGTCCCTATATACTTCCATCCCCCATCAGGAAGGTCTCAAAGCTTTACGCTTCTTTTTGGATTCCAGACCTAATCAGTTTCCCTCTACCACCACTCTGCTCCGTCTAGCGGAATTAGTCCTTACTCTTAATAACTTCTCCTTTGGCTCCTCCCACTTCCTCCAAACTAAAGGTGTAGCTATGGGCACCCGTATGGGTCCTAGCTATGCCTGCCTTTTTGTTGGCTTTGTGGAACAATCTATGTTCTGTGCCTATTCTGGTATCTGCCCCCCACTTTTCCTTTGCTACATCGACGACTGCATTGGCGCTGCTTCCTGTACGCATGTTGAGCTCGTTGACTTTATTAACTTTGTCTCCAACTTTCACCCTGCCCTCAAGTTTACCTGGTCCATTTCCGACACCTCCCTCCCCTTTCTAGATCTTTCTGTCTCTGGCTCTGGAGACAGCTTATCCACTGATGTCTACTATAAGCCTACTGACTCTCACAGCTATCTGGACTATTCCTCTTCTCACCCTGTCTCTTGCAAAAACGCCATCCCCTTCTCGCAATTCCTCTGTCTCCGCCGCATCTGCTCTCAGGATGAGGCTTTTCATTCTAGGACAAAGGAGATGTCTTCCTTTTTTAAAGAAAGGGGCTTCCCTTCCTCCACTATCAACTCTGCTCTTAAACGCATCTCCCCCATTTCACGTACATCTGCTCTCACTCCATCCTCCCGCCACCCCACTAGGAATAGAGTTCCCCTGGTCCTCACCTACCACCCCACCAGCTTCTGGGTCCAACATATTATTCTCCGTAACTTCCGCCACCTCCAACGGGATCCCACCACTAAGCACATCTTTCCCTCCCCCTCTCTCTCTGCATTCCACAGGGATCGCTCCCTATGCAACTCCCTTGTCCATTCGTCCCCCCCATCCCTCCCCACTGATCTCCCTCCTGGCACTTATCCTTGTAAGCAGAACAAGTGCTACACATGCCCTTACACTTCCTCCCTTACCACCATTCAGGGCCCCAAACAGTCCTTCCAGGTGAGGCAACACTTCACCTGTGAGTCGGCTGGGGTGATATACTGCGTCCGGTGCTCCCGATGTGGCCTTTTATATATTGGCGAGACCTGACGCAGACTGGGAGACCGCTTTGCTGAACACCTACGCTCTGTCCGCCAGAGAAAGCAGGATCTCCCAGTGGCCACACATTTTAATTCCACATCCCATTCCCATTCTGACATGTCTATCCACGGCCTCCTCTACTGTAAAGATGAAGCCACACTCAGGTTGGAGGAACAACACCTTATATTCCGTCTGGGTAGCCTCCAACCTGATGGCATGAACATCGACATCTCTAACTTCCGCTAATGCCCCACCTCCCCCTCGTACCCCATCTGTTACTTATTTTTATACAGACATTCTTTCTCTCACTCTCCTTTTTCTCCCTCTGTCCCTCTGAATATACCCCTTGCCCATCCTCTGGGTCCCCCCCCCCTTGTCTTTCTTCCCGGACCTCCTGTCCCATGATCCTCTCGTATACCTTTTGCCTATCACCTGTCCAGCTCTTGGCTCCATCCCTCCCCCTCCTGTCTTTTCCTATCATTTTGGATTTCCCCCTCCCCCTCCAACTTTCAAATCCCTTACTCCCTCTTCCTTCAGTTAGTCCTGACGAAGGGTCTCGGCCTGAAATGTCGACTGCACCTCTTCCTAGAGATGCTGCCTGGTCTGCTGCGTTCACCAGCAACTTTGATGTGTGTTGCTTGAATTTCCAGCATCTGCAGAATTCCTGTTGTTCAAATCTATTCTGTTGCAATACCTCTTCTTTGTTGAATATGCACCACCTATTATGGTTATCTATTCATTTTTGAAACCTGAAATGGGTCTGAATTAAGACTGAAACAACAAATTTCATGAAGTATGCCAGTGATATTAAGCCGGATTTTGATTCTGAAATGCCGTGCACTGCCCCAATGTTTCCTCCGTTAGTCCCATTTCCAGTTTGAATAGCCTGCAGACCAGATAAATTTTATTATCTAGGAGCCATATCATAGTCACCTTCTGCAATCAAGCAACAATTAAAAAACTTACTCCATTGCTTTAAATTTATATAAAATATACTATACTAAGATATTAGATTAGATTAGATTATGAGGACATGCAGTCCTCTTTTATTGTCATTTAGTAATGCATGCATTAAGAAATGATACAATGTTCCTCCTTGAATGATGTCACAGAAACACAAGACAAACCAAGACTGAAAAAAACTGACAAAACCCACATAATTATAACATATAGTTACAACAGTGCAAAGCAATACCGTAATTTGATAAAGAACAGATCAGGGGCACGGTAAAAAAAAAGTCTCAAAGTCTCTCGAAGGTCCCATCATCTCACGCAGACGGTAGAAGGAAAAGAAACTCTCTTCCTGCCATGAGCTTCCAGCGCTGCAAACTTGCCGATGCAGCATCCTGGAAGCACCCGACCACAGCCGACTCTTGAGTCCGTCCGAAAACTTCGAGCCTCCGACCAGCCCTCCGACACCGAGCACTGAGCACCATCTCTGCCGAGTGCTTCAACCCCGGCCCCGGCAACAGGCAATAGGAAAAGCCGAGGATTTGGGGCCTTCCCCTCCAGAGACTCTCGATCGCCCAGTAGCAGCGGCAGCGAAGCGGGCATTTCAGAAGTTTCTCCAGATGTTCCTCCGTGCTTCTCACATCTGTCTCCATCAAATCAGGATTGTGCGCGGCATCCTAATTACAAATACAATATCATTTTGGAGCAGCCGCGCGCGCTGCATCGCGCTGTCATCTTCTCCTCCCCTCCATCTTCTCCTCCCAAATAAAGATGAAGAATTTACTTTATTTGTCAAATGTACATCAAAACATACAGTGAAATGCTTCATTTGTACCGAAGCATTTCGCTGTATGTTTCACTGTCACCATCATCATTACGTGCCGTGTCGTATGACATGGGTGATCATGGTCTTCCATCTGTCTTTGATCTGATTGTTGCCTGTGGGTAAGATCCCCTTCATGTTGTTGTTTCAATATACATGTGACAAATAAAGCTAACCTTCAAATTAATATAAACTGAGTCTGAGGATGTACGGGGCAGCCAACAAGTGTTACTATGCTTCCAGCACCAACATAGCATGCTGACAACTTACTACCCAAATGTCTTTGAAATGTACTTGGGAGGAAACCCACATGGTCACAGTGAGAATGATAGATAGCAGTGAGAATTGTACCCCGATCACTGGTGCTGTAAAATGTTATGTTAACCACCAACAAACTCTGCCTTTACACAGTATCGTTTTATGCCATAGTTATTATTACTAATATGATAGTGCAGTGTGCTAATAATCTCTTCTTATTGTGCATGCAAAGTGATGACAATGCAGTTGGTTTAACAGAAACAAGTAATTTTTATTTCTTTTAGGGTTCACAGGGTTTACCAGGCCAAAGAGGACAACCCGGATTTGGTGCTGAAAAGGTGGCTAAAGATTTATTTAAATTCCCTATTGATACAGATTTCTGTCTATTAATTTTTCTGATCCATTCTCCTAGCTCACAATTCAAGATTAAAAATGTCAAGATTCGGTTCTTAAATGGCTTTGGATTAGGCTTGATGTAGAATGCTCCTCACTAGCCCCTCACTGTTTGCACTCACTGTATTTGTGAGCCAGTGTGGGAGTTAATGGTGAGTGAAGAAATCGTGAGATTTATTCTGTCAGAGAGCAAAGCAAAGAATAATACTTCATGATGTGAGTAATGCACAGTACGTTAAAGGGCACCTATTACTCTACCAGCATGATGATGTCAGATCTTACTTCACTGTCAAGTGTTTCTCACATAACTTAGGCTGGCACTTTGCGGCACTATAAAGAAATAGATCCACTGTTTAGAGGTGTCTTGAATAAGTTAGCTCTGGAAGTATCAAAAGTATGAAGCAGGAATGCCAAGCTGTAATTAAATATTCAGAAGATGGGTGGGGGAAAGGGGTCAAACCTGAGATTCTATCTGAGTGACTTGGATGGGGTTGGTGTTGTAGGATAAACTCAGTGACGCATTATTGAACTTATAGGCAGCTGGAACTAATTAAATATTTAGCTGAAGGTGCTTTTGATTTAGTCATGACCTTATTTTCAGCAATAAGTCATAGGTAGGGATGGGGTTGATGAAAATGTGCAACTGGGTCGTATCAGCTGATGCCACACCCTTCAGTAATATCATGGCAGAAAAGCATGTGGTAAAAAGGCTATGGTGAGGGCAGACTAGGGGGAAAAGAGAGAGAGCTAGGGGTGGGATCAGAGGACGTTTGCTCATGTTGATTATTCAGCAGAAAGGGAAATACTTGAAAGCATTCCGTTAGAGATCAGCCATAAAAAAAGAGGAAATAATCAGGATTGTCAGAGGACAAGAAGAGATAAGATTCTGTGTTTGCTGAACAGGTTTCACTGCTAAAAAGTGTAGCATTGTAAAGAATAAACATGCAATTTTCATGGAAAATGCTGCAAATATGCAGCACATCAGATATTTTCTGTGGAGACAGAAGAAGATGTAATACTTTCAGTCAATGATCTATTTTCAGAACTGAGAAAAGTTGGAGCTAACTAACATTTTTAAGCGCTGAGAAAAGGAGAAGTGTTAAGAAGGTCTTTTTTGGGGTGGACTGCAGTCATTAAATGACAAAAGAGATGAAAATCTGAAGTGAAAGAAGGTGGTGAATAAGATAGTTAAACAATCAGAAGATCAGTCTAATCGAGATGTAAGCAAAACAAACAGGATCATATGAAATTACAAAAGCAAATAAAATGGATGCTGAAAATCTGAAATAAAAACAGAAAACATAAGAATTACTTCTTATTGCTGAAATTTTCGTGCCTAAATGATAGTATGCTTCTAGTCAGAAGATAAGGTATTGTTCCTCAATTTTACATTGAACTTCATCAGAGCAGTGTAGAAGGCTGATAAATCTAACTGAACGTGAGACAGAAAATCAAAAGTGCCAAGAAACTAAAAGCTTTTAAAAGTTTCTAAAGAACCTTGATTTGAACTCAAATGCATTGGTTAGAGCCAAAAGAGACAACAACCCAGTAAATTAAAAGCATAAGAACATTGTTTTTCTCTCGTAATTCAACAGATGAGGAACCATCTGGACAGATGCAACACCCAAAACTTGACTTGCATCTATTATTTATTTTCTTTCTTAAAGGGTGAAAAGGGTGAGCCTGGGTTACCAGGAAAGTTGGGGTTAGACGGTCTAACGGGACAGAAGGTTGGTATCTATCTTGCTTTATCACAATGCCTGCTTCTAATGCCAGAACCCCATAATGTATGCAGAGAACTTCAAATGGATTAGTAATATTTCTAAGTGTAGCAGAAAGCCAAAATATACTTAAATTGAGAGATAACCCTCAGATTCTTGTTATATTAGTGAACAATGAGAATATGGAATACATTACTGCAAAATGTGGCCTAAACCAATAGAAAAGCATTCAAGGGAAGTTAATAAAATACTTGAGATGATGAAAAAAATAAGATGCTGTGCTGGGTGAGATGGGCGAAAGTAGGTAAGGTAAGAGGAGCCATATTTGGGAGCATAAACAGCATTATAAATAATTTGCTGAATGACTTGTTTCTGTGTTGGAAATTCCATGCACTACTACATAAAATATTAAATGTTTAATCTCTTTGAATCAAAACACCACCATTATGAGGTAAATTATCACCAAAAGATTTAGAATAGATCAGAATAAAAGTCACTACCAGGGGTTCTTTTGAAAAGTCTGGTGAAAAACAAGTGTAGGTTTAAGGTAAGGGCTCCCATAGGCTTAAACAGAACATATGTTAAGCAGAATGCACTGCTATATTTAATGAAATGTTGCAGATAGAAAAATGTTCTACATGTCAATAAGTTCTTCTGTATAATTTAGGGGTCTCAAGGATTTGCAGGTCTTCCAGGCCCCAAAGGAGTTTCAGGAGAAAAAGGACAAAAGGTTAGTTTATCTAACATGTTATTATCTCCTATAGTAAATTAAATGAGCGTCATGCTACACAGTGGGTAAGTTATATTGTCAGTAGATAAAAATTCCACCTGAGCGACTGAAAAAGTATTTCATGAGCACGCACGTACTTTAATTAGTGAAAATACCATGAAAGAAATTAGATGGCACTAATCTCTTAAAGAGAAAATTCAGTTATCAATGTTCCAAAAAGCACTTCAGCGATTTTCAGCAGCCCTGAATACAAACTAAATGACCAATGTATTTCCAGTATAAAATCATTTCTTTTCCGTATTAACTAAATTTTCCCTCCTTGGAATAGGACATTTTACAAGTATTTGAAGGCAGCAAATGGCAAAATAAAAACAGCTAGTACTTATTTTTATAAAGAGATGGGGAGGAGGGCTACCAATGGGCTATGAACAGAAGCTGACAATTTATTCAAATCAGGTAGTGTATGGCCCAGTGCCAGTTTCTGCATATTCACACTGTAATTACAATGAAAGCCTGTTTCTGTCTTTGGCTAATGACTTTTAATTATAGCATTCTGCAACATGGGCATCATCACAAAGGCATAAGACAGGGAGCAAAAGACATTGAGAATTCTTGCAGTCACGTAAGAAACACTACTGAAGATCCCAGAAATATTGAAATATGGATTGACATTCAAATTAAAGCAACTGGCATCAGAGAACAGCTGGTTCGAACAAACTATACAATATAATTATGAGGCGGAAATACAGGGAAAATACTGATCCAAGTAATTTCATGTCCCAGCCATGGAAATAAATGGAGGTAAGGCAATGTGTCAAGTACTAGCAAGAAGACAAAAGACTGAGTGAATTTTGCCAGTGACAGAGATAAATGGAAAGAACTGAAATATGTAACCACACAAACATTTTTACCAACTACAGAGAGAAAAACAAGAGAGTTAAATAAATTTGCAATATCTTGTGCCAATCATAGAGAGCGGGAAAGAGTCAAACTGATTAATTTCAAGGCACAAGTATCTAATGAAAAGTGACTCTAACTGAAGAGCAAAATATATACCGTTTGTACAACTTTCTAGCCTAGTTACCACACCTGCATGTTCCAGTGCTGTTACATTAGCTGCTACTACAAGACTCGAGGATGTCTTCTATGCTGCTATTAACAAACACATGAAAATGCTAAAGGTCTTGGTCTCTCAATCCCTTGAACTTTCTCTGCAACTTCAACATTGTACTTTTCTTTCTGCTTTTCCTTCCACTAACTTGATGTACTTATGTATGGATTTGAAATTAGCTGTATGGGAGAAGACAGGGAGTGGTAGTGGATGATTGCTTCTCAGACTGGAGGCCTGTGACTAGTGGTGTACCTCGAGGATCTGTGCTGGAACCATTGTTGTTTGTTGTCTATATCAGTGATCTATATAATAATGTGGTAAATTGGATCAGCAAGTTTGCTGATGACACTAAGACTGGAGGCATTGTGGACAGCGAGGAAGGCTTTCAAAGCTTGCAGAAGGATCTGGACCAACTGGAAAAATGGGCCAGAAAATGGCAGATGGAATTTAATGCAGACAAGTGTGAGGTGTTGCATTTTGGAAGGACAAATCAAGGTAGGACATACACAGTAAATGGTAGGGCACTGAGGAGTGTGAAGGAACAAAGAGATCTGGGAGTTCAGATACATAATTCCCTGAAAGTGGCATCACAGGTAAACAGGGTTGTAAAGAAGGCTTTTGGCATCCTGGCATTCATAAATCCAAGTATTGAGTATAGGAGTTGGGATGTTATGGGGAGGTAGTATAAGACATTGGTGAGGCCAAATTTGGAGTATTGTGTACAGTTCTGGTCACCTAACTATACGAAGGCTATCAGTAAGATTGAAAGAGTGCAGAGAAGATTTACTAGGATGTTGCCGGGTCTTCAGGAGTTGAGTTACAGGGAAAGATTGAACAGGTTAGGACTTTATTCCTTGGAGCGCAGAAGAATGAGGGGAGATTTGATAGAGGTTTACAAAATTATGAGGGGTATAGGCAGAGTAAATGTGAATAGGCTCTTTCCACTTAGATTAGGAGAGATAAATATGGGAGGACATGGCATTAAGGTGAAAGGAGAAAGGTTTGGGGGAGCATTAAAGGGAACTTCTTCACTCAGAGAGTGGTGGGAGTGTGGAACGAGCTGCCATCTGACGTGGTAAATGCGGGCTCACTCTTAAGTTTTAAGAATAAATTGGATAGATACATGAATGGGAGAGGTCTGGAGGATTATGGACTGGGTGCAGGTCAATGGGACTAGTGGAATAATGTTTTGGCACAGACTAGAAGGGCTGAATGGCCTGTGCTGTAGTGTTCTATAGTTCTATGCTCCACCTAGATGGTATGCAAACAAAAGCTTTTCACTGTATCTTAGGACGTGCAACGATAATAAACCATTATCAATATTGCTCTGACCTCAAAAAGTGGGATAGAAACATAGAAAACATACAGCACAATACAGGCCCTTCAGCCCACAAAGCTGTGCCAAACATGTCCCTACCTTAGAACTACCTAGGCTTTACCCATAGCCCTCTATTTTTCTAAGCTCCGTGTACCCATCCAGGAGTCTCTTAAAAGACCCTTTCGTATCCGCCTCCACCACTGCCGCCAGCAGCCCATTCTACACACTCACCGCTCTGCGAAAAAAACTTACCCCTGACATCTCCTCTGTACCTACTTCCAAGCACCTTAAAACTATGCCCTCTCATGCTAACCATTTCAGCCCCGGGGAAAAGCCTCTGACGATTCACACAATCAATGCCTCTCATCATCTTGTACACCTCTGTCAAGTCACCTCTCATCCTCTGTCGCTCCAAGGAGAAAAAGTCGAGTTCACTCAACCTATTCTCATAAGGCATGCTCCCCAATCCAGGCAACATCCTTGTAAATCCCCTCTGCACCCTTTCTACGGTTTCCACGTCCTTCCTGTAGTGAGGCGACCAGCACTGAGCACAGTACTCCAAGTGGGGTCCGACCAGGGTTCTATATAGCTGCAATATTACCTCTCGGCTCTTAAACTCAATCCCACAATTGATGAAGGCCAATGCACTGAATCCAATCCCCAGTCTAACTACTCTTAATGTGACAAACTGTGTCATTGATGGTTTTATCAAACAGTACTACTAAGTTGCCTACAAATGCTCAGTGTGGGTCCTGCCAGACCACTTTGCTCCAGCCTCATTACAGTCATAATCTTAGTATGCGCAGAAGAATGAATCCCAGTGGTTATATGAGATGTCAAAATAACATCTAACCAAATATGCATCAAGAACCATTGATAAAATTGAAGTCGAAGAAAATCAAATGAAAAATTCTCGTACCTTGAACAGTAATTATTTAATTATTGAGGGCATTTCATCTCAGCCAGTATTCTTCAGAGCAGTATCCCAAGCACAACAAATCTTCATCTGTTTCATCCAGATAAACTTTCCTCAAATTCAAAAGTGGGAATGTTTGCTTCTGTTGCACATTGTCTAGTTTTCATTGCCGTTCCTCCGACAATCAATGCCTCCATGTGACTAGACCAAAACAACGTTAAGGTTTGGTTTAATCCTTAAATCCCCTGTTTAATATTCAAGATGATACCTCTGAGCTAAAATCTGGACTAAATACATACTATAAATACTATGCATACAAGGGAAAATAATGGTATGGGTATTTTTAACAACTGACTAGCCTCCTGGCTCTGAAAATCTTTTCACTACATATAAGATAGCTTGCAGTAGTTTCTGAAGCTTTGTTAATGGTATGTCCAGAACTCTTAATCTCTACAACCTGGAAGACAGGGAATTTATGATCACCAAAACCTGTAAGCTCCTCTTCCTATCATGCATCATCCTGATTTGGGAATATATCATAGATCTCATGTTAATACTTTGATGAAATTCTGGGAGTGTTTAAGTATATCCAGTCATGGTTAAAGAAGTGGTTTACTACATTTTTACGGGGATGTTCAAGTTGGGCAATAATTGTTAGCTTTGCCGGTGAAACTCACATCTTTTGAATGTATTTTAAAAAGCTGCATCAGCATCCAAAAGGATTGATAGGTGAACAGTTTGGTGGAACACTTTGAAGCACCTTAGAAGTTAATCTTGTTGTTCCACTGTTATTTCTGTATTAAAAGATTTCGTTTTTATTTTGTATGTTAAAAAATTAGAAATGCCTTTCCACTGTAACTGGTAAACATCTCTTTTATTTATTTAATCAAATATTAAGATGGCAGAAACCACAAGGAACTTTACCTGGAGTGAATCCATCAAAGCACTTTATCTGGCCAACCCTGGTCTGATCATTGCATTCAATTCTGGTCACCTGTGAATAGGAAAAATCTGATCACTCTGGAGAGATTCACCAGGACGTTGCTTGGGATGGAACAGTTCAGTTATGAGGTGGGGACTATAGAAGATAGAGATCTCCCTGGAGTGGAGGAGGTTAAGAGGGGATATGATTGAAGTAAGTAAAATTATGAGCAGTAGAGATAGGGAAGGCTGCAGGAAACATTCCCCATATCAGAGGTAATTAAAACTAGTTGACTGAGATTTAGAGTAAGGAATAAGAAGTTTAAACAGAATCTGAGGGGATCTTCTTCACCCAGAGAGTGGTGAGTACCTTGATGCACTGCTTGAAAGAGTGGTTGGAACTGGGTCACTGACATTATTTGATAAGTTCCCAGATGAGCACTTGAACTGCTTAGGACTAGAAGGTAATGGACCAAGTAGTTGTAGATGGGATTAACACTGAAGTGTGCACATTAGTGGATGACTTGGACCAAATGGGCTTTTTCCATTCGGCTTCATTCCTAAGTTGTGATTCAATGCTGCAACTGATGCACTCAAATTCTTATCTCCCCTTTTCCAATAACCTTACCCTGCCTTCAATGCAGTGTCTCATTTTACATCATTACGCACGGCATTTTCAATTTTTCACATCCAGCCAGCATAAGGATTATACAAATTTCTTATTTTTTATATATTCTTAAAAGTGCATCACACCAGTCGTTGCCCTTTTTCCTAGCATCTATAATTGCAAATATTATTTCTACCATATATAGTTAACGTGCATTAAGAAAATTAATGTACTTTAAACGGTCCTACATATTTAGTCCTGAACACCCTAATTTCTCTCATGTCAGCATTCCAATGTGCACAATATTTTCTGTTAGGGAGCAGGAGACAGTCATTACAGCAATACAGTTTAAACCTGAGAAGAAAATGTTAACCTGCCAAAAGTAATAAAAGATAAAGATAAATGATGTTATATATGTACATAAATTAACATTTTCATTAGTTAACATTTCATATTTATTGTCTCAGCATACATCCATGTGGAGACAATAGTATCATTAAATGGGACATTTAGAATATGAGCAGATCCTTAAATATGATTTTAAAATCATTATAGGCACAAACTGTACATCAGACTTCATTGAATTCGCCTGATTGTGCAAATAATGGTATCAATACACTAAACAAATTGCTGAAGGAAATTGTTGCTGGAAGAAATTTTCTTATTTTGCGATGAAATGGTTTGGATGTATGGGACAAGACCTGATGGTTTTTTTCCAGCATTATTTTAAAAAGACATTGATCGGTTGGGTACCTGGAAATCCTAAATGGTACACAAACCTTTCTAATTGACATTCCTTTATTCTACCCAGGTGTTTCCAAAAGTAGGTGGATAGGAGCAAATAAATTTACCTCAGAGATAGAATTTATCATATTCACTAACAACTTAAAATACAAATTTCTTTTTAAAAAGCTATTTCCTCTGTGGCATAAAGTAAGCATATAACATTGACCTACTGACAAATTTATTTTAAACTATTGTCTGATAACTCCCTTACTATTTTTTTTGTGAGAATGCAAACAGTGAGTCTGATTCCATGATCACCTTCCCCTTCTCCTGGCTGAACTAATGACAACCCTCTCAGTCTCTATCATCTATTGCTGACCTACATTCTGTGTCTAAAGTCTTGAGCTGTTACACTTCAGCCTGCAAGTTTACTCCCTTCAATTCAACGCTTTTTAATTATAACATGTCGCCAATGTCTCTACATTTGCACAATTTTGGAAAAATCTTTAACAATTTCTTCATAACATTTTTTCACTTTAAGTAAACTTCCTGTTTTGGGGAAATCCTTTCCTCGCTGCTTTAAACACTCATACAATCTCTCAAATTGTCTACTTTTGCTTGTTGGAAATTGGAAAACCAGTTTCCCCTGGGATCAATAAAGTATGACTAGGACTATTTGTTCTACCTTTCAGCCTTTGATTCAACAAAAGAAACCACTTGCTGGACTAAATTCTTAATGACCAAATCAGAATCAGCAGATCTTAAATACACCTAGTGTTGTGTAATATCAATTACTTCACTACTTTGTATTTACTTCCATGTTCTGAGAATAGTTAATGTTGTATCACAGGTATTATTTACTTCTTAGGTTTGCAGATTTACATTTCAATCAATGTGTAACACTGATTTGATGCTAGTACCTTAAAATGGATCGCAGCAATCAAGGTGATACCAAACTATTAAGCAAATGCTGGTAGTCAAGATTGTTGCAGCAGCAAATATGCCTCTCCTACATCCCAATGCCTATATCACACCATTATTAAAAGTGATCTGCATTATTTAAAGGCACCCTCCAAGTCAAAGCTTTAATAGAAGAATTGAAAGTATTCCATTTGCATAAGTTTCATTTCTGGTCTGCAGGTGTTTCAGAAATCATGACCTAAAGTAGTTTTACTTGCTGCAACACTAGTTCTATTGCATATGGTTACAATACTCATAGACCTACAGCATGGCTAAGAGAAAGATTAGAGGACTCCAAAGATGTTAGAAGAGTGAATGAGGAACAAAATCCTCTCAGAAGAACCATTTACTTGACAGAGGAGCAATACTTGAGGAGACTCTGCTTCTGCAATGAGGTACTTATCTGTCATGTCACAGCCCTACAGTAGACCAGATTTGCTTTGTCAGTACTTATCAAAAATGTCACTGAATTTCCATAGGTGTCACTCTTCCCAAATTCTTCAAGGAAGTGCAATCACGTCTCCCAATGTACACCATCCCACTTCATGAGGGTTATTGTAGTTGTTCACTCAAGGTGAATCAAGTACATATTTTTTTTCTTGGAGAGAAGATAACTGTAGAAAAGAAACAAGATTTTTTCCCTTAAGAAAGCAAGTTACAGAGAAGTCATAGCCTGCACCTACATTGAGTTGAGAGCACCAAACAGTGGTTGGGATATTCATGAACCCAAAGAGCAATCACTTACTCAATATACAATACATATGCCACAATAACCACTAAGTAATGATGGTTAATTCCTACAGACCTGTCATAATTCCTTCATAATCCAACAGTGCATTTTGCCTGCTTTCTTTTTTTAGGCACCATGTCAGGCCAAAGGGATATCCGCTCAACACCTGGCTCCTCACTGTCACCTACCCAAGCCCAACTACAAGAAGGAACGCTGATATAACAAGACCCATGCTGTCATCTGCAAGGTACTGAGCAAGCTGTCTACAGCCTGACTGCATGGAATGTATCTTGCAGTACACAGTGAAACAACCAATCCCTATGCTTACAGGTCTGTTACATCTTCCACAACTCAGTCCCAGCTGTTGCCAGCAGCTGTGTACCAGAGGTGTTGAAATAAGAGAAGGTGGGAGGGAGTATATCACAACCCCTTTCTCAGCAGACAGTAGGGAACACTATGACTGCATTGCACTTTCAGTAACAGAAGCTGAAAGGAACTGCACCTCATTAGGGAATGAGCAGTCAAAAGCTGCAAGAGCAACACCTGGATGACTTTCTCACAACAAAGGGCTACTAAACGACAAATAGTTCACTGCTAACAGAGACCATCATCAATAAGAGGCCATATACCTGCTCTCCCTAGACTTCCAATGGTATTATCTTTGTGGAATTCCTATACATCTGAGGGGTTACCAGTGACAAAGAACTTAACTGGACTGACCACATCATTATTATAGCTACAACAGCAGATAGAAGCTGGGTCTTCTGACCTTCAAATCCTTACCAACTTTTACACTTGATAAGATTGAAAATCCAACAACACTCAAAAGTTATCCACTGTATAGGAAAATGCTGTCTGTTTTTGACCTGATCCACCAGCCTAAAGTCTCACTTCCTTCATCTCTGGTGCTGTATGGCTGTGCATGTCATCTACATTGTGCATTCATTCTCCAGAACTACTCCAATAGCTCCTCTCAAATGTGAAAACAAGTAGAAAATGAATAATAGTGAGTAGGGGAAGATGCCTTGAATGGAGACGTAAAGAGGCATAAGATGCTGGGACTTAGAGCTAAAGACATGGTGCAGGTCAGGCAGCATCTGTGGAGGCGATGACCACCTTTATCTGGGATGGTATCTCCACCCTTCCCTACCCCAGCTGGCTCTATCTGCACATTCAATTCAATTCAAGTTTAATTGTCATTTAATTGTCAGTTATGAATACTCATGAATACAGCCAAACGAGACAGCATTACTATGGGGTTAAGGTACAAAGACACATTACCAACAGTCACACACTGTAAGCACACAGAAGATCACAAATACATAAGAAGTATCCCCCCCCCCTCACCCCACCGCTTGACATCGTGGTTTGATGCCCAGTCCTCACACATACAAGTCAACAAACCCATATACAATGCTTATATAAAGTATTCATCGCCCTTGGAAATTTTCATGTTTTTTTGTTTTACAACATTGAATCACAGTGGATTTAATTTGCCTTTTTTGACACTGATCAACAGAAAAAGACTCTTCCATGTCAAAGGGGAAAACAGATTTCTACAAAATGATCTAAATTAATTACAAATATAAAACACAAAATAATTGATTGTATAAGTGCCCACTTCAAATCAATATTTAGTAGATGCACCTTTGGCAGCAATTACAGCCTTGAGTCTGTGTGGATATGTCTCTATCAGCTTTGCACATCTGATCGCTGCAATTTTCCCCATTTTTCTTTATAGAACTGCTCAAGCTCTGTCAGATTGCATGGGGAATGTGAGTGAACAACCCTTTTCAACTCCAGACACAAATTCTCAATTGGACTGAAGTGAAAGAAGGCTCTATGGTCTGATGAAAGTAAAATAGAGCTTTTTGGCTTTTTGGATTGAAGTCTAGACTCTGGGTTGGCCACTCCAAGACATTGATTTTGTTGCTTTTTATATACCTTTAGCTTTATGCTTGGGGTCATTGTCTTGCTGGAAAACAAATCTTCTTCCAAGTTGCAATTCTCTTGCAGGCTGAATCAGGTTTTCCTTCAGGATTTCCCTGTACTTTGCTGCATTCATTTTACCTTCTACCTTCACAAGCCTTCTAGGGCCTGCTGCAGTGAACCCAGGCCTGTACCAGAATGTCCAATCCCTATACACTTCCATTCCCCATCAAGAAGGCCTCAAAGCCGTCCGCTACTTTCTGGATAATAGACCTCACCAGTTCCCCACCACCACTATCCTCATCCGGTTGGCGGAAGTGGTTCTCACACTCAATAACTTCTCTTTTGGCTCTTCCCACTTTCTTCAGACTAAGGGTGTAGCTATGGGAATTCACAAGGGCCCTAGCTATGCCTGCCTCTTCATTGGTTATGTGGAACAGTCTGTGCTACAAACCTGTTCTGGTACTGCTCCTCAACTTTTCCTTCGGTACATTGATGCCTATGTTGGTGCTGCTTCCTGCAACCCATGCTGAGCTCGTCAATTTCATCGACTTTACTTCTAACTTCCACCCAGCCCTCAAATTCACTTGGTCTATCTCGGACACTTCTCTCCCCTTTCTTGATCTCTCGGTCTCCATCTCTGGAGACAGACTGTCCACTGACATCTTCTACAAGCCCACTAACTCTCATAACTACCTCAACTATACCTTTTCCCACCCCGCCACATGCAAAAATACCATTCCCTGTTCCCAGTTCCTCCATCTCCGCCGCATCTACTCCGAGGATGAGGTTTTCCGTTCCAGGGCATCTCAAATGTCCTCTTTCTTTAAGGATTGTGGTTTCCCTTCTGCTGTCATCAATGATGCCCTCACCCTCATCTCCTCCATTTCCCGCACTTCAGCCCTCACCCCATCCTCCCGCCACCACAACAGGGACAGAGTTCCCCTTGTCCTCACCTACCACCCCACCAGCCTCCGGATCCAGCACATTATCCTCTGCAACTTCCGCCACCTTCAACAGGACCCCACCACTAAGCATATCTTTCCCTCTCCACCCCTCTCCGCTTTCCGCAGGATTCGGTCCCTCCGCAACTCCCTGGTCTGCACATCCCTCCCCATGGATCTCCCACCTGGCATTTATCCCTGTAAGCATAAGTGCTACCTGTCCCTATACCTCCTCTCTTGCCACCATTCAGGGCCCCAAACAGTCCTTCCAAGTGAGGCAACACTTCACTTGTGAGTCTGTTGGGGTTATCTATTGCATCTGGTGCTCCCAGTACGGCCTCCTCTACATCGGTGAAACCCAACGCAGATTGGGGGACTGCTTCGTCGAGCACCTCCGCTCCATCTGCCAAAACAGACAGGATCTCCCAGTAGCCACCCACTTCAACTCTGCTTCCCATTCCCATTCAGATATGTCCATACATGGCCTCCTCTACTGCCATGATGAGGCTAAACTCAGGTTGGAGGAGCAACACCTCATATACCGTCTAGGTGGTCTCCATCCCCTTGGTATGAACATAGAATTCTCCAACTTCTCGTAATTCCCTCCCCCTCCCTTCCCCTATCCCTATGTCACTCTGCCCCCTCCCCCAGCTGCCTATCACCTCCCTAATGGTTCCGCCTCCTTCTACTACCCATTGTGTTTTCCCCTATTCCTTCTTCATCTTTCCTGCCTATCACCTCCCTGCCTCCCCTCCCCCACCCCTTTATCTTTCCCCTTACTGGTTTTTCACCTGGAACCTACCAGCCTTCTCCTTCCCACCCTCCCCCCATCTTCTTTAGAGGGCCTCTGCCCCTTCCCCCTACAGTCCTGACGAAGGGTTCCGGCCCGAAACGTCGACCGATCTTTTCCACGGACGCTGCCCGACTTGCTGTGTTCCTCCAGCGTGTTGTGAGTGTTGCTTTGAGCCCAACATCTGCAGAGTATTTTGTGCCTGTACTAGAAAACCAGGTATGATTTGCGGAGGGCTGTTGCAAGGAGAAGGAGACAATTTCAAACGAGGTTGGAGGTGATATCAGATGCACAGCAACTCTGACAGGGTCTGCAAGACATTACTTCCTACAAAGTGAAATCCAATAGCATGAATGGCAGTGATGCTTCACTACCAGACGAACTCAATGCCTTCTATGCCCACTTTGAAAGGAGAATACAACTACAGCTGTGAAGATCCCTGCTGCACCTGATGACCCTGTGATCTCTGTCTCAGAGGCCGATGTTAGGTTGTCTTTAAAGAGAGTGAACCCTCACAAGGCAGGAGGTCCTGATGGAGTACCTGGTAAGGCTCTGAAAACCTGTGCCAACCAACTAGCGGGAGTATTCAAGGGACATTTTCAACCTCTCACTGCCATGGGTGGAAGTTCCCACTTGCTTCAAAAAGGCAACAATTATACCAGTGCCTAAGATGAATAATGTGGGCTGCCTTAATGACTATCGCCAGGTAGCACTCACATCGACAGTGATGAAATGCTTTGAGAGGTTGGTTATGACTAGACTGAACTCTTGCCTCATTGCAATTGGACCATTGCAATTTGCCTATCGCCACAATAGGTCAATGGCAGACGTAATCTCAATGGCTCTCCACACAGCTTTAGACCACCTGGACAATACAAACACCTATGTCAGGATGCTGTTCATCAACTATAGCTCAGCATTTAATACCATCATTCCCACAATCCTGATTGAGAAGTTACAAAACCTGGGCTTCTGTACCTCCCTCTGCAATTGGATCTTCGACTTCCTAACCAGAAGACCACAGTCTGTGTGGATTGGTGATAACATATCCTCCTCGCTGATGATCAACACTGGCGTACCTCAGGGGTGTGTGCTTACCCCACTGCTCTACTCTCTATATACACATGATTGTGTGGCTACGCATAGCTCAAATACCATTTATAAATTTGCTAATGATACAATCATTGTTGGTAGAATCTCAGGTGGTAACGAGAGAGCGTACAGGAGTGAGATATGCCAACTAGTGGAGTGGTGCCGCAGCAATAACCTGGCACTCAACATCAGTAAGATGAAAGAGCTGATTGTGGACTTCAGGAAGAGTAAGACGAAGGAACACATACCAATCCTCATAGAGGCATCAGAAGTGGAGAGAGTGAGCAGTTTCATGTTCCTTGATGTCAAGATCTCTGAGGATCTAACCTCGTCACAACATAACGATGTAGTTATAAAGAAGGCAAGACAGTGGCTACATTAGGAGTTTGAAGAGATTTGGCATGTCAACAAAGACACTCAAAAACTTCTATAGTTGTACCATGGAGAGAATTCTGACAGGCTGCATCACTGTCTGATATGGAGGGGCTACTGCGTACAGTAGGACCAAAGGAAGTTGAAGAAGAAATCTAGTCAGCTCCGCCTTGGGTGTTAGCCTACAAAGTACGCAGGACACCTTCGGGGAGCGGTGCCTCAGAAAGGAAGCGTCCATTATTACGGCAAACACTCAGCGATTTAGGAACAGCTACTTCCCCTCTGCCATCCGATACCTAAATGGGCACTACCCCACTTCTTTTCTAATATACAGTATCTCTGTTTTTGCACATTTTTTAAATCTATTTAACATACGTAATTGATTTACTTGTTTATTATTGTTTTATTTCATTTACTATTATTATTTTGTCTCTGCTAGATTATGTGTTGCATCGAACTGCTGCTGCTAAGTTAACAAATTTCACGTCACATACCAGTGATAATAAACCCGATTCTGATTCTGACTCTGATGTAGCCAGCACCATGCTTCATGGTGGGAATGGTGTGTTTTCGATGTGCAGTGCTTAGTCTGATAGCTTAAAAGCTCAATTTTGGTTTCAACAGCATAGAACCTTTTTCCAGCTGACTTCAGAGTCTCCCACATGCCTTCTGGCAAATTCTAGCTGAGATTTCATGCAAGTTTTTTCAACAGTGGCTTTCTCTTTGCCACTCTTCCATAAATCTGTGACTGGTGAAGCACCTGGGCAACGGTCGTATGCGCCGTCTTTCCCATCTCAGCCACTGATGCTGTTAACCTCCTCCAGGGTTGTCACCGGTCTCTTGGTGGCCTCCCTCACTCGTTCCCTTCTTGCACAGTCTCTCAGTTTTTGAGGACAGCCTGCTCTAGGGAGATTTACAGCTGCACTATATTCTTTCCATTTTTATGATTGATATGACTGTACGCCAAGGGATAGTTAGTGACTTGGAAATTTTCTTCCATCCATCTCCTGACTTGTGTTTTCCAATAACCTTTTCACAGAGTTTCTTGGGGTGTTCTTTTGTCCTCATGGTGTCTGCCAGGCTACTGACTCACTAGCAGTAGGAGTATTTTTGCTACAATCAATTGAAATACCTTGACTGCACACAAGTCTCTAAAAACAGATCTCCATTTAACTAATTATGTGACTACAACCAATTGGCTGCACCAGTGTTGATTTGGTGTGTCATATTAAGGGGGGCGGAATAATTATGCAATCAATTATTTTGTGTTTTATATTTATAATTAATTTAGATCACTTTGTAGAGATCTGTTTTCACTTTGACATAAAAGAGTCTTTTTCTGTTGATTAGTGTTAAAAAAGCAAAATTAAATCCACTGTGATTCAATGTTGCAAAACAACAAATCATGAAAACCTCCTGGGTGGTGGATGAATACCTTTTATAGGCACTGTCGAGAATCAGTAAAATATAACGATGCAGAATATGCATATATACAGCCCAGACTTCATGCTCACCGATATCATTTATCGACCGGCTCCAACATCTGCTAGGTGACATCACAATCCCAGTCTTCACATGTAAAGGACATGTAGAATGTTAGTACCCCTTCTCACCTGCATTCACTAATCACCTGCCAGCTCCTGTCTCATCCTTCCCCCCTCCACCTTTTAATACTGACAATCACCCCTTTCTGTTCTGAGAGAACATTTTTAGCTTTAATGCAGGGTCTCAACTGCAATGTCAACTGTTCACATGCCCCCACATATGCCGCCTGACTCGTTGAGATACTGCAGTAGCTTGTTTTCTACTTAACATGCTCCCTGGAGTGTATAAATCAGAACAGAATGTGAAAGGAAGGGGAAAGGGGGATGTAAGAAGGAGAATTACTTATCATGCTATCCACGAACTCTGTGATGGCTGCTGTAATAATAGCTAGAATTCAGTTCTCCAGGCAGACTTGTCTCTTTATTTGCTGTTTCGGATGCAGAGTATGCATCTTTTTAATCTAGTAGTGGAGAAGGAAATGCAGTGGTGAGTGTTCTGCAGTGTATTTGGGGAAATAGCTGCTATAATCAAACATTAGGTAATGCGAAAGTTTGTTGTGATGCTTGAAGTAGTTGTAAACGTGTGAGATCTGTGGCAAGCATTTGAATGTTAAGTATAAATCCTGAAAGAAAGTGTTGATCTGCACAGAGCGTGAATCTAATGGCAGAGTTGATTTAATGATGATTTATTCATTAGGTTTGACCATGAGTGTGAGGTCATCACAAAGAAGGCAAGGCGGCACTTCTAATTCCTTATAAATTTGTGAGATTCAACATGTAAACAAAAGCCTCTGCAGATGCACGATAGAGAGTATCCTAACTGGTTGCATCACAGACTGGTTTGGAAACACCAATGCCCAGAAATGGAAGACAGTACAGAAAGTGGTGGAAACAGCCAAGCCCATCACAAGCAAAGCCCTCCCCACCATTTGCATGATGCTCTGCCGAAAGAAAGCAGCATCCATCATCAAAAACCACCACGTTCCAGC
This sequence comes from Mobula hypostoma, assembly GCF_963921235.1. Classification (NCBI taxonomy): domain Eukaryota; kingdom Metazoa; phylum Chordata; class Chondrichthyes; order Myliobatiformes; family Myliobatidae; genus Mobula; species Mobula hypostoma. The sequence goes on along the minus strand of NC_086116.1, from coordinate 58,830,259 downwards.
CCATGCCCTCTTCTCGCTACTACAGTTAGGCAGGAGGTATAGAAGCCTTAGATTCGACACCACCAGGTGCTGGTTCATTTATTACCCTTCAACCATCAGGCTCCTGAATAGTCACCATAACTCTGAACTGATTCTATGACATACAGACTTACTTTCTTTACATCTCAAGTTCTTAGTATTCTTTTATGTTTGCACTGTTTGTTTTCTTTTACAAACTGGTTGGTTGTTAGGCTCAGTCTGTTTATGTATAATTTTTCATAAAACTATTCTTTTTTTCTGTAAATGCAAGAAAATGATACTTTGATAATATTACATTTACAGTACTTTGAACTATAAGGTCATTATCTTATCTGGCATCTTATTTAATACATTAACCTTGATTGTGACTTTCTCCCACTGCCAGTAGACTACTTCAGAGCCTTTATGCCTAAGAGGACGTCTCTCTATCATATTAACAAAAAAAATTCCCATTCTCACTCATGATCAATTGTAAGCTTCAGCAAGCTTTCAGAAAATTTGGAATCACTGCTTTCACTGGTTGTAGCTGAAGGTTACTCTACTTATAAAGGTACAAGCAAGGCTTCAATTAATACTTCGTCAGGACTAACTGAAAGAAGAGCTAGTAAGAGATTTGAAAGTGGGAGGGGGAGGGGGAGATCCAAAATGATGGGAGAAGACAGGAGGAGGAGGGATGGAGCCAAGAGCTGGACAGGTGATTGGCAAATGGGTTATGAGAGGATCATGGGACAGGAGGCCCAGGGAGAAGGAAAGGGGGGGGGACCCAGATGATGGGCAAGGGGTATAGTCAGAGGGACAGAGGGAGAAAAAGGAGAGAGAGAGAGAAAAAGAATATATACACACACACACACAATAATAATAAATAAATAAATAACGGATTCTGATATGTCTATCCACGGCCTCCTGTACTGTCAAGATGAAGCCACACTCAGGTTGGAGGAACAACACCTTATATTCCGTCTGGGTAGCCTCCAACCTGATGACATGAACATTGACTTCTCTAACTTCCGTTAATGCCCCTCCTCCCCCTCGTACCCCAGCCTATATATATTCTTTTTCTCTCTCTCCTATTTCTCCCTCTGTCCCTCTCACTTTACACCTTGCCCATCCTCTGGGCTTCCCCCCTCCCCCTTTACTTTCTCCCTAGGCCTCCCATCCCATGATCCTCTCATAACCCTTTTGCCAATCAACTGTCCATCTCTTGGCTCCATCCCTCCTCCTCCTGTCTTCTCCTATCATTTTGAATCTCCCCCTCCCCCCTCCCACTTTCAAAACTCTTATTGGCTCTTCTTTCAGTTTGTCCTGACGAAGGGTCTCGGCCCGAAACGTCGACTGTACCTCTTCCTAGAGGTGCTGCCTGGCCTGCTGTGTTCACCAGCAACTTTTATGTGTGTTGCTTGAAATTCCAGCATCTGCAGATTTCCTCGTGTTTCAATTAATACTAATCACTGAGGAAGTTGTTCTTCCAGTTTGCAGCAATTGAAAGCTGAAATCATACTAATGATAATGGAGCACCAAAATTTTGTGAGTAAAATTGGTTAGGCCTACTAAAGCAACATGATTCCAGCACATTTTTTCCAGCATAGTCATTTTATGTTGCATTCTAGGAGCTTAAATGAAAGACAAAAAGTTAGCAGGTAATATTTTTGAGTTCCTAAAAGTACTCATTTATTTTAGAAGTTTGAAATAATTTTTTAAAACAACTTGACACATTCATGAACTTTGCCTTTTTAACAGGTTTTCTACACAGTAGCTGTACCAGCCTTCATTAAGATATTTAAGTATATTTGTGTCCCTCAGAACTATATGGGTAGCCAGTAGATGTTGCCTAGTTTTGAGTCCTAAATAAGTGGTGCAATATTGCCCCCAACAGTGACCTATTAGGCCAGACCAAAATTGGCCTATTATTTTCTGTCGCTAATTATGCCAAGAAAGGCAGGCAGGCTGGCTCTTTCCTAGAGATGGAAGAAAAACCTTGCTGCATTTCTTGTATGACAAAGGTGTTTAAAAAAATAATCAATTCCAAGTATTTTTGAAAACATTCTTTTCCTTTTCCACAATTCCCTGCTCTATTCCTCTCATTGCTTTTGTCCTGTTACGCTCATTTGAGTTTGTTCCAACTTCACAGCACTTCTCACCACCCTTTCAACCTTCATCCACCGACTGCTGTAATTTCTAATTCTGTATTTATTTTTCAACCACTTAAAATAGGTCTGTGCTCCATTCATTCAGAATCAATTGTGTGTGAAGCAATGAGCCTTACTATTTCCGACCATCTTTACATTTGTGGTGAAATGCAATGGTTCTGAAGTGGTTCTCAGACCTAAATTTGTTGTGTTATCAGCTCTGGAAATTGTGATTCTTGAAGTACACAACTATATGAAGATATAATAAAACCTATTATCTCTTGTACTGTATAGGTCAGTTTTGATTTTACTTTCTGATTCTTTATATGCAGGGTGCTAAGGGTGTACCTGGACTCACTGGTTTCAAAGGGACCAGGGGTTTACCTGGAAAAGCTGGACTACCAGGACCAATGGGTGCTTGGGGTCAGAAAGGTGAACCTGCAGCAAAGGTAGGATTATTAATGGTCAAAAGACTTTACTGTGTTGCAGTATAATCTAGCATTTAATATTTCTAATATTCTATTTCACAGCATCCACAGTATTTTGCTTAAGAATGGTATTTCTTTGTCTCTTACACTTTCTTTCATGTTTGGTCCCATGATGCTTCATACCATTACAATGGAAAAGTACACCCTCTAATATACTAGACAAGTGACCAAGTTTCGTGGGTATAGTCCCAGAAATTTCCAGGCTGATCATTTTATTTTAATTTTTTTAATATATTTACACCATCTAAGTTTATGAATAGTTTATTGCAGAGGGTTTCACTCAATTCGAACTTCATGTTACAAATGTTGATACAAAAGTTTACTTAACTTACATCCCACGTTAGTAAACTTTTGTAACATAAATATTAGATGCCACAAATATGGTGAATATTATTTTCAAATAAATTTGGGAATTTGGTAAGGAGAAGATGGAAGTGCGACGCAGCTCGCAGCGGCCACTCCGGTGGTGATGTCTGTTATCTGTAAAGTAGGGTGCTGTGCACAATCCTGATTTGATGGAGACGGATGTGAGAGCACGGAGGAACATTTGGAGAAACTTCTGAAATGCCTGCTGTTGCTGCTACTGTGTGGTCTGGAATCCCCGGAGGACAAGGCCCCGAGTCCTCGGCTTTGCTTGTTGCTCGGCGGCCGGGGCAGGGTCGAGGCGCTGGGCAGAGGATGGTGCTTGGAGAGGCTGTATCGGAGGGGCTGGTCAGAGGCTCAAAGTTTTCGGACGGACTCAGAGTCAGCTGCGGTTGGGTGCACCCAATGCATCGGCAAGTTGTCAGCGCTTGGAGGTTCATGGCAGGGAGAGTTTCTCCCTTCTGCCGCATGGGTTAGATGATGGGTCGATTGGGACTTTGAGACTATTTTTTACAGTGCCCATGGTCTGCTCTTTATCAAATTATGGTATTGCTTTGCATTGTTGTAACTATATATTATAATTATGTGGTTTTGTCAGTTTTAGTCTTGGTTTGTCCTGGTTTTTTTTGTGATACCATTTTGGAGGAACTTTGTATCATTTTTTAATGCATGCATTTCTAAATGATAATAAACGAGGACTGAGTGTCCTCATAATCTAAAAAAAAATCAATTACAGTATACATATATTGAATAGATATTTTAAAATGGGCAAAAACAGAAATACTGTATATTAAAAAAAAAGTGAGGTAGTATCCAAAGCTTCAATGTCCATTTTGGAATCAGATGTCAGAGGGGAAGAAGCTGTTCCTGAATCACTGAGTGTGTGCCTTCAGACTTCTGTACCTCCTACCTGATGGTTACAATGAGAAAAGGGATGTCTTGGGTACTTTGTAGGCTAGTACCCAAGATGGAGCTGACTAGATTTACAACCTTCTTCAGCTTCTTATAGTCCTGTGCAGTAACCCCCCACCCCATACCAGAGAGTTATGCACCCTGTCAGAATGCTCTCCACAGTACATCTATAGATGTATTTGAGTGTATTTGTTGACATGCTAAATCTCTTCAAACTCCTAAGTATAGCCATTGTCTTGCCCTCTTTATAACTGCATCAATATCTTGGGACCAGATTAGATTCTCAGAGATCTTGACACCCAGGAACTTGAAATGGCTCACTCTCTCCACTTCTGATCCCTCTATGAGGACTGGTATGTGTCCCTTCGTCTTACCCTTCCTGAAATCCACAATCAGCTCTTTCGTCTTACTGACATTGAGTGCCAGGTTGTTGCTGCGACATCACTCCACTAGTTGGCATATCTCACTCCTGTACACCCTCTCGTCACCACCTGAGATTCAAGCTCCTAAGTATAGCCACTGTCTTGCCTTCTTTATAACTACATCAATATGTTGGGACTGGGTTGGCATATGACCAGAAGATTCTACCAACAATGGTTGTATCGTCAGCAAATTTATAGATGGTACTTGAGCTGTGCCTAGCCACACAGTCATGTGTATATAGAGAGTAGAGCAGTGGGCTGAGCACATATCCCTGAGGTGCACCAGTGTTGATCGTCAGAGAGGAGGATATGTTATCACCAATCTGCACAGATTGTGGTCTTCTGGTTACATAGTAATAAAAACTACAAATATTACAATAAGTATATATAAAAAAACAGTAGTGCAAAAGAGAGGGGAAAATACTGAGGAAATATTCAAGGGCTCATTGTCCATTCAGCATTTTGATGCCAGAGGGAAGAAGTAGTTCCTGAAACATTGACTGTATTGTCTTCAGGGTCCTGTATGTCTTCCTTGATGGTAGCAATGAGAAGAGTCCACGCCCTAGCTAATGGTGGTCTTTAATGGCCGATGCCACTTCCTTGAGGCATCAACTTTTGAAGGTGTCCTAGATGCAGGTCCGGCTAGTGCCCATGATGGAGCTGGATGAGTTTACAACTTTCTGCAGTTTTTTCCAAGCTTGTGCCCTGTATTCCAAATAATGATGCAACCAGTTAAAAAGCTGTCATGGTGCAACAGTAGAAATTTGCAAGTGTCTTTCATGACATGCCAATTCTCCTTTAATTCCTAATGAAATATAGCTGCTGTTGTGCCTTCTTTGTAGTTGCATCAATATGTTCGGCTCAGGATAGATGCTCAGAGATATTGAGATCCGGGAGTTGACATCAAATCCTTAGAAAGAGGTGACATAGGATCAGAAGAAGTTGAATTCTTCTGTTAGAGTTTGAAACTGAGGGTAAAAGCACCTTAATGAGAGTTATACACAAGCACCCAAACAATAGCCAGGATGTGGGATATAAATTTCAATGGGAAATAGAAAAAAAGCATGTAATAAGGGCAATGTTACGATAGTCATGGGGCATTGCAATATGCAGGTAGATTGGGAAAATCAGATTGGTCTGGATCCCAAAAGAGGGCATTTATAGAATGCCTATGGGTTGTTTTTTCAGAGCAGCTGGTGGTTGAGCTCACTAGGGGAAAGGCAATTCTGGATGGATGTTGTGTAATAAACCATATTTGGTAAGTGAGTTTAAAGTAAAGTAATGCTCAGGAGGCAGTGATCATATGATATAATTCACCTTGCATTTTGAGAGGGAGAAAATAAAGTCAGATATATCAGTATTACAGTGGAGTAAAGGGAATTACAGAGACATGAGAAAGGAGCTGGTCAAAGTTGATTGGAAGGAGACACTAGTATGGATGACAGCAGAACAGCAATGGCTGGTGTTTCTGGGAGTAATTGGGATGGCGCAGGATACGTACTGTACATTCCAAAGATAAAGAAATATTCTAAAGGAAGGATGAGGTAACCATGACTGACAAGAGAAATCAAAGACAGCATAAAAACAAATCAGAGGGTATATGATATAGCAAACATTAGTGGGAAGTTAGAAGATTAGGTAGCTTTTAAAAACCAATGGAAGGCAACTATAAAAACCATAGGGAGAGATAAGATTAAAAAATGAAGGTAAGCTAGCCAATAATACCAAAGAGGACACCAAAGGTTTTTCAGATATACACTACAAAGAGTAAAAGAGAGCGAGAGTGGATATTGGACCACTGGAAAATGATGCTGAAGAGGTAGTAATGGGGGACAAAAATAATGGTGGATGAAGTTAAGAAGTGGATGAATGAAAATACGTATTTTACGTCAGAAGTCACTGTGGAAGACTCTCAGGGGTCAGAAGTGAATGTGGTTGCTATTACTAAGGAAAGGCACTTGGGAAGCAAAAAGGTCTGAAGGTAGATAAGTCTCCAGGACCAGAGGATTACACCCCCAAAAGTTCTGAAAGAGGTAGATGAAGAAATTGTGGAGGTATTAGTAATGATCATTCGAGAATCACTAGATTCTGAAATAGTTCCAGAGGACTGGAAAATTGTAAATGTCACTCCATTCTTTAAGAAGGGGGAGGCAGAAGAAAGGAAATTATAGACCTATTAGCTTGGCTTTGGTGGTTGGGAAGATGTTGGTCTATTATTAAGGATGAAGTTTCTGGATACTTGGATAAAGTATGCCAAAGCCAGTATGGTTTCCTTAAGGGAAAACCTTCCCTGATAAATCAATTGGAATTCTTTGAGGAAATAACAGGCAGGAGAGACCAAGGAGAGTCTGTGGATGTTGTTTACTTAGATTTTCAGAAAGCCTTTGACAAGATGTCACATATGAGGCTGCTTAACAAGATAAGAACCCATCGTATTACAGGAAAAATAGTAACATGGATAGAAGATTGGTTGACTGGCAGGAGGAAAAGGGTCCAAATAAAGGGGAACTTTCCTGGTTAGCTGCTGGTGACTAGTAGTGTTCTGTAGGGGGTCAGTATCAGGACTGCTTTTCACGTTATATGTCAATGATTTTGATGACTGACTTGATGGCTTTGTGGGCAAGTTTGCAGACGATACAAAGTTAGGTGGAGGGGCAGGTAGTGTTCAGGAAGCAGGGAGTCTGCAGATGGACTTGGACAGATTGGGAGAATGGGCAAAGAAGTGGTAGATGGAATATAGTGTAGGGAAGTGTTTGTTCATGCACTTTAGTAGAGGGAAGAAAGGCATAGACTATTTTCTAAACAAGAAGATAATTCAAAAAAAATCAGAGGTACAGTGGACCTTGGGAGTCCATATGCAGGATTCCCTAAATATTAACTTGCAGGTTGTGTTGGTGGTAACGAAAGGAAATGCAATGTTAGCATTCATTTCAAGAGGACTAGAATATAACAGCAAGGATATGGTGCTAAGGTTTTATAAGGCATTAGTCAGAATGCACTTGGAGTATTATGACCAGTTTTGTGCCCCTTATCTATGAAACTATCTGTTAATATTGGAGAGAATCCAGAGGAGGTACATAAGAATGATTCCGGGAATGAAGAGCTTAAAGTATGAGGAGCATTTGCCGGCTCTGAATCTGTACTCACTGGAGTTTAGAAGAAAGGGTGGATTTCATTGAAACCTATCCAATATTGAAAGGCCAAGAGAGACTGTATGTAGAGAGGATGTTTCCTGCAGTGGAGTAATCCAGGACCAGAGGGATTTAGAATGGAGGGACGTGCATTTTGAACAGAGATGAGGAGGAATTTCTTTAGTTGCAGTGTGGTGAATCCGTAAAATTCATTGCCACAGACAGCTGTGGACACTAAGTCAGCAGGCATACTTAAAGCAAAGGTTGTTAGGTTCTTGATTAGTAAGGGCTTCAAAGGTTACGGCAAGAAGGCGGGAGAAAGGGATTGAGAGAAACAGTAAATTAGCCATGATGAGGAACGGTGGAGCAGACTTGATGGACTGAATGGCCTAATTCTGCTACTATGTCTCGTGGTCTTAAAACTGCTTTCAGCACAACCACATCCTCCCATGTGGTATCAAAATGGCACAGTACTCCCAGTATGGATCAATGTTTATAACATTGCAACATACCTCGCTACCTTCTTATTCTGTGTTCTGACCTATGAAGGCAGGCATATCTTATATCTTTTTCACTATCTACGCCGCTTCTTTCTGGGAACCAGGACTTGAACCCCAAGGTCCCTTCCTCATCGACATTCCTTCGTGATTTTCCACTTATTGTGCATATTCTAACGTTATTTAACTTTCAATATTATATCACCTTGCAATTATCAGGAACAAACTCCATCAGTCAATACTCGACCCATTTTTTTAACTGAGCTATATCCGCTGTAGCATTAGACAACTCCTTGCAATCCACAACACCAAATTCTGTGTTACCTATAAATTTACTAATTCTACTTCCTATGTTCACATCCAAGTATTTAATACACATTACATCACAAACATCAAAGGCTACAGCACCAATCCCTGTAGTACACGTTGGTCAGAGACTTACAATCAGTAAACCATCCTTTAGTCAGTGAGCCAGGACCCCAAATTTGGGCCACTGGTATCATCTGGGGGGAATAATTCTTATAGTGATTTTTGGCAAGGTATACACCCCTAGTGCTAGAAAATATGTGATAGCATTGAAGCAGTGGTAGTTTTCTGTGTGTTAGAGTTAGGGTTAGGATGGGGACATTCCATACCATAGCAAATTTGCAGATGACACAAAGCTGGGTGACAGTGTGAAATGTGAGGAGGATGTTATGAGAATGCAGGGTGACTTGGACAGGTTGGGTGAGTGGGCAGATGCATGGCGGATGCAGTTTAATGTGGATAAATTGAGGTTATCCACTTTGGTGGCAAGAACAGGAAGGCAGATTACTATCTGAATGGTGTCAAGTTAGGAAAAGGGGAAGTACAACGAGATCTGGGTGTCCTTGTTCATCAGTCACTGAAAGTATGCATACAGGTACAGCAGGTAGTGAAGAAAGCTAATGCCATGTTGGCCTTTATAACAAGGGGAGTTGAGTATAGGAGCAAAGAGGTCCTTCTGCAGTTGTACAAGGCCCTGGTGAGACCCCACCTGGAGTATTGTGTGCAGTTTTGGTCTCCAAATTTGAGGAAGGACATTCTTGCTATGGAGGGAGTGCAGTGAAGGTTCACTGGGTTAATTCCAGGGATGGCGGGAATGTCATATGTTGAAAGATTGGAGCAACTGGGTTTGTACACACTGGAATTTAGAAGGATGAGAGGGGATCTGATTGAAACATATAAGATTATTTAGGGATTGGACATGCTAGAGGCAGGAAACATGTTCCCGATGTTGGGGGAGTCCAGAACCAGAGGCCACAGTTTAAGAATAAGGGGTAGACCATTTAGAACGGAGTTGAGGAAACACTTTTTCACACAGTGGGTTGTGGATCTGTGGAATGCTCTGCATCAGAAGGCAGTGGAGGCCAATTCTCTGGATTCTTTCAAGAAAGAGTTAGATAGAGCTCTTAAAAATAGCAGAGTCAAGGGATATGGGGAGAAGACAGGAACAGGGTACTGATTGTGGATGATCAGCCATGATCACAGTGAATGGCTGTGCTGGTTTGAAGGGCTGGATGGCCTACTCCTGCACCTATTGTCTATTATCTATTGTAATGCCTTAGCCATCCTAGGAAAGCGACTTCGGGATGCTGGTCTAAAGGACGTATGCATAGAGGCTGGAATTGTCACAGAGGGGTCCACCAATGGAGTCCTTGATGGTAAATACTACAATCGTGCTGACAGGGTCCACAAGTACATCTATGAAACATTGATGAGACTTGCATGGGCAGAGTTCACACTGTGGGTTGAGGACAACGTTCCAGAGAGGAGAGGGATAATCAAATCATTCTTAGACCATGTGAATGATGTGGCCAGTGAATTGAACCAACAGAAATTGAACAATCTGCTGCAAAGTCCACTCTTAGCTGAGCTGATAACCCTGTGGACAGACTTTCTGGAACACCCCTGTCACAGCAGTGGCGAGCTATCTGCATTCTGGATATCATACATTGACATGGTAGAGAACATGGTACTTGGGTTTCTGTGTGCCTCTCGTGGGGGGGACTGGGAGTTGCACCTCCATGCTATAAGAACCATGATCCCATGGTGCTTTGCCTGTGATAGGATGATTTATGCCAAGTACCTGTCCTCTTACTTTGCTCAGATGATGAACCTCCCAGAGAAGAATCCTTCTGTGTATGAGGCCTTCGAGACATGCCAATTCTCAGTGCAGCTGTCAAGTAACAACCCCTTTGGGCAGATCCCTGTGGACCAGGCTATTGAAGCCACAGTGAACAAAGACACACAGACTCCTGGAGGCACGTCACAGTTCAGCCCGAATGCTGGAGCTATCAAGCGTTACTACATAACAGTTGCATTCCTGGGACAGTTAAGGGAGATGGTGCAAGGCAACAAATCAGAGCCTTGTCATGCGGAGCTACAGCAGCCAAGAATCCAGAAAGATGAGGAAGCAGTTTCAACGGTGGTTAGCCTCATACATGAATGGGTCAACCCATTTGCAGAGAAGTGGGACCTCATTAACATCTCTACGGCAAAGGCAGCCCACAAGGACATTGCCTCCGACCTGATGAAGGCATATGAGATTGGTGAGCAATGCAATGCAACCCTCAAGGATGAGAGACTAGAGGAAGACCCAACAGCAAAGAAATTCCATGACCCAATGAAAACCAACAAGCTGAAAACATTCAGTGATATGTGTAAGAAGAGAGAAGTGAAATCAAATGGGAGGGGAATCATCTTGAAAGCAGACATGGCTGTGTTTGGACACATCATAGTGATGGCACAAGGGCACAGTCTTATTATGGAGGATATCCTTTCTCATCCCCTTGGACCATTGCCCTAGGCCCTGTCCACACCAGAAGGATTGCTGAGAAAGACAAATATAAAATATAAAATACTTTAGCCACAACCTTGCAGAAAAATGTAGCAGTAGAAGAGCAACTCCCAGGAAACTCTGCTACAGTGGTTGATGGAATGAACTTGGTCCAAAGTTCAAAGTGAAAGGTGATCAAGTTACTTTCAGAGATGTTGCCACAACAATTCTGGGTATGGCTCTGAGGGAAGGCAGTAAGAGTAGCAGAATGGATGTTGTGTTCAACACATACAGGGAGAACTCTATCAAGAATAGTGAAAGATCTCTACGGGGTGAAGAGACTGGTCATGAGTTGCAAGGTATCACAGGCACACAGATGGTGAGGCAGTGGAGGAGCTTCCTGATCAAAGTCAGTAACAAAAATAGTCTCATTAGCTTCACAGTCCATGAATGGAGGAAGGCGGAGTATAGAGCAAAGCTACAGGAGAAGATTCTGTGTGCAACTGGTAATGACAAATGTTACAGAATCACATCTCAACACAGTAAGGTGGTGTCAGCTGTTCAGTGTCAACAAGAACAAGCAGATAACCGCCTACTTCTCCATGCTGCCCATGCCACAAGGGAGGGATACCAATCTGTAGTGATCTGCTCAGAAGAGACAGATGTCTTTATCATGTCTTTAGCATTTTGTGACAAGATTGAGGCCCCATTGTTCCAGAAGTGTGGCACTAGAACCCGTACAAGGCTTGTAGACATCAGGAAGGTTGCTGCCACTGTTGGCATAGGGGTTTGTAGGGCTCTCATCGGATTGCACACATATACAGGATGTGACACTGTAAGCACTTTTGCAGGCAAAGGGAGGACAAGTGCCCTAAAACTTCTGACCAGCAACAGGGAAACTCAGCACACATTCTTAGAGTTGGGTCAGGAATGGGACCTCTCCCCAGAACTGATGGACAAACTGAAGGCATTTACATGTCTCCCGTATGCCCCAAAAGCATCAACCACCAAGGTCAATGAGCTCAGGTATTACCTTTTCTGTGCCAAAAAAGGTGAAATCGAAAGTTATCAACTCCCACCATACAAGGACTGCTCAACAAAACATGTACAGCGAGCCAACTACCAGGCTGGTATATGGAGTAGATGTTTGGAGAAGGAACCACAAGTGCCAAGCCCTGTTGGCAGAGGATGGAAGATGGAGAGAGAAGAGGAAGCTGAACAGTTGGTGGTGCACTGGATGGAAGGCCAGCCAGCACCCAATGCCGTCCTGGATCTACTGGCCTGTAACTGTCCAAAAAGATGTTCACTCCCAAAGTGTATGTGTGTTGCAAATGGCCTCAGGTGTACTGACATGTGTAGACTGACATACTGTGAGAACCAGGCATCCACCTCAAAGAGTGTGGAAAGTTCAGATGAAGATGTGGAAGACTTGGAAAATTATTATGATTATTAATAGGTTATGGAAATATGGAAAACAAAGTATGGAAAGCAGTCTTTGATTAAATATATTCATTTTACAACCAAATGGGGCCTAGGTTATGGCCGTGTGGAACCCCACATTTGAATTATTGTACTGTAATTCTATATGCTATGACAAAACCTTAAGATTGTTTTGATTTGATACAATAATATGGAAAATATCATGACATTGATAAAACTCCAGAAATCTCTCCAGATGAGGTTTTTTACCTTTTGGGGGGTGGGGTAACATTTTCTGCTGTACTGATGTTAATATGGAATATATACAAAAAGTGATTACTTATTTGAAGTAATAAAGCTACCACTGGTACAATGCTATCACATATTTTCTAACTCTAGCGATGTATACCTTGCCAAAAATCACTATGAGCATTATTCCCTTCGGATGGTACCGACCAACCCTACTGGCTCACGGACTACTTCTTAGATTTTGCCAATTTTGTATCCAAATAGCAGTCCTGTCCTGGATCCCATATGCCTGCCACAGGAGCTCTTGTCAATTGCCTTACTAAAGTCCATATAGACAATATCTACTGCCTTGATCTTATCAATCTTCGCAGTCACCTCCTCAAAAAACATTCAAATTCCTGATGGTTCAGTCTCTTCAACTTGATTCCAGCCCCCATCCACCAGAACAAACTCAATCATAAAGTCATTCTTAATTTAGGGGGAGGGAACGTCCCATTCTTAATTTAAATTAATGAATAATTACAATGGAGATTGCAAAGACAATTGCTGCAAGCCAGAATTTTGCTTAGCAAAGGAGACCTGGTCTGCAGTTTTCGAAATGCGGAACACCCTACAGCTTTCAAATCCACAACTGCAGAAAGAAGTAAAACCTCTCTGAAATAAACATCTAGCAAAACAGGATTTGGAGGAAATGTAATGGACTTCTCCCCGATGTATTTTATTAATTACTAAGAAGTAAAGAAGTGATAGTCCCACTTTTTATATGTGTACTAGTCTTCCCATGTCTCCCAGAAGTCCATGGGTACTTCAAAAGGAATGGATAATAGAGCGTGAGGCTGCCACTATCAAAATACAAAATGTTGTGTAGCAAGGTGATAAGGGATGTTTATGTACAATAAGGTTCCCACTGTTTAATCATTTTACAGCTTCTACAATTCAAATAGAAATACAGGTATGACAAATAAAACAGCTCAGTGTACATATTGAAAACTAGGGCTCTAAGATGGTTATGCTTATTGTGGAAGATGTAAGAATCAGTTAGCTATATTTTTATGGTTCCCTAGAGAGCTGTATTCTCTGGGGAAAAAAATGTAAAAATAAACAAATACAAGAGATTCTCTAGGTGTTAAAAATCCAGAGGAACACATACAAAATGCTGCAGGAACTCAGCAGATCAGACAGCATTTATGGAAAGGAATAAAAGTCAACATTTTGGACTGAGATCCTTCATCAGGACTAGAAAGGAAGGGAAGAAAGGATGCTTCCCATGGTGAGTGACTCAAGGACAGGAGGACACAGCCTCAGGATAAAGGGGTGTCCATTTAAAACAGCGATATGGAGAAATTTCTTTAGTCAGAGGGTGGTGAATTTGTGGAATTTATTACCACAGGCAGCTGTGGAGGCCGGGTCATTGGGGGTATTGAAGGCAGAGCTTGATAGGTTCTTGATTGGACACGGCATCAAAGGTTATGGGGAGAAGGCTGGGGAGTAGGGCTGAAGAGGGGAAAAAAACATCACCCATGATTAAATAGCAGAGCAGACTCGATGGACCAAATAGCCTAACTCTGCTCCATGTCTTATGGTCTAAGAAGCCAGAATAAGATAGTGGGGGGAGGCAAATCTGAATCAAAATACAGAAAATGCTGAAATAACAGCAGGTCAGGCAGCTCTTTTCTGAAAAAGAAACAGAATTAACTTTCATGATAATCAGGAAAATTTAGAGAGAAGGGAGGGGTGGAGAGAACAAAGAGAACATCAGTGATTATTTTTCCACCTACAATATTTGACTTCTAAACCAAAGCACAGGTCAATAGATCTGACCTCTGCATTGCAAAAATAAAGGGTTTGGCATTTATTCCTGATTAATATCCAACAAACTCCCAATCCTTCAGAAAATTTCACATCTATGCATGTTTGATAATATCAGTCTCTGCTGTGTTTTCTGAACAAATTAATTGGCTACTGATACTCCCTCCCTAGGTTTATGTTTCAAGAACATCCACTGCAGTTCAATTCTGGGGGGTTGTTGGCATTAATGGGATAGTATCTCAGAAACATCAGTATATTAAGCATTATTGGCAAGTGATAACTCAAAAGAGATGCTACTTAAGTATTTAGTTATGAATATTCTTCCTTTATTTAGGGTGAACCAGGGAAGCGAGGCAGAACCTGCCATGGCAAGAGAGGCTTTCCAGGGATTTCAGGAGGAAAGGGAGATCTGGTTAGTAAATTCCTAATAAGCAAGTTGAAAAGTATGCAATGAATTATTTGTTAATTGCTCATTTTATTAGATTTGTTGTTTTGATCAGGCCAATGTTTACTGCCCTTGAAAAGATGATGGGGACATCGTCTTGAAATGCTGGTGAAGGTTTTTGCACAGTGCAAGACAAAGATCCAGTGATAATGAAGGACTAATAATACATCTCCAAATCAAGATAGTGCAATACATGAATGTGGTTCTGTAGCCGTGTATCTGAAACCTTGTTTTTCTTGATGGTGGGGATTGCTTGTCCTGGACTAACTGTCAGGGTAGCCTAGGTGAGTATCTACAGTGTATTTTGTTGCTGATACACACTACAATCATCATGCAATGGTGGTAGATAGAATGAACTTTTCAGATTTTTGACAGGCTTCCAATCAAGCAGACTGCTTTAACCTGAATAGCATTGAGCTTCTTAGAAATGCACTGCATCACACAAGTGTTGATTCACACATGCTCCTGATATGTGCCTTGTGGACAGTAGAAAGGCCTTGGCTATCAATAGGTGAGTTATTCATAATCACTGCCTGGAACATCTGAGACATGAATGCCACATTTTCTGAAGAATCACAAATAGTATTGAATATTCAAGACTCAAGATTATTTATTGCCATTCATCAGTACACAAGTGTAAAGGAGAACAAAATTATTGTTACTCCAGATCCAATGTAGCATAAATAATAAGCATAAGGAACACAATAAATATAAATACATAAGATTAACTTACATACATAGACAGATTTATGCATATAAGGTGACGCCAGGTACAGGAGTTAATGTACATAAGGTAACTCTGACAGGAAACTATAAAGTAGTGATAGTGAAGAGTGTGGTGGGTGATGAGCCTGTTGGCTTGGGGGCAGTAACTGTTTTTGAGTCTGTAATATAGGGTATTGTAGAACATAGTG
Organism: Mobula hypostoma; assembly: GCF_963921235.1. Lineage (NCBI taxonomy): Eukaryota > Metazoa > Chordata > Chondrichthyes > Myliobatiformes > Myliobatidae > Mobula > Mobula hypostoma. The sequence goes on along the minus strand of NC_086116.1, from coordinate 58,814,669 downwards.
TAATTACTGAATGTCTCCATTTCTGACTTTATTATGGAAGAACATTCATTGGAGAAGCAAATGAAGATGGTTAGGCCTAGAATTCTGCCTTGGAGGAACTTCCGCAGTCATTTCATAGGACTGGGATTATTGACCTCAACCACTTCCACTTTTTTTTTGTGTGAGTCAACAAAGAAAATTGATGAAGATAGGGTGATGGATGACAAATATGGAATTTAGAAAGGCATTTGACAAGGTTACCTATGGAAAGCTCATCCAGAAAGTTATGAAACATAAGATCCATTGAAATGTGGCTGCATGAATGTGGAACTGGCTTGCTCACAGAAGGCAGAGGGTGGTAGTAAGTGGAGTGTATTCTGCCTGGAGCTCAGTGCTTAGTAGTGTCCCACAGGAATCTGTTCTGGGACCTCTACTCTTGTGATGCATATAAATGACTTGGGTGAAGAAACGGAAGAGTAGGTTAGTAAGTTTGCAGATGGCACAGAGGCTGGTGGTGGTGCGAATAGTGTGTAAGGTTGTCATAGGTTACAAAGGGACAGGAAGAGCTTCTTCCCTGAGGCTGTGACCCTGATGAACCTCAAATCACAGTGCTAAGCAGTATTGCACCCATATTGTACTGTCTCAGTACTTTTATATTTGTGTGCTGTAGCACTTACTTTTTATTCACAGTTATTTTGTAAATAACACTATTCTTTGCATTTCTGGTTAGATGCTAACTGCATTTTATTGGCTTTGTATCTATACTTGACACAAAGACAATAAAGTTGAATCTAATCTAATCTAAAGGGATAGAGACAGGATGCAGAGCTGGGTGGAGAAATGGCAAATGTAGTTAAATCCAGAAAGTGTGAAATGATACACTTTGGAAGATTGAACTTGAAGGCAGAGTACAAGGTTAATGACAGGATTCTTAACAGTGTAGAGGAACAGAGAACCTTGGAATCCAAGTCCAACATTCCCTCAAAGTTGACGCACAAGTTTATAGGATTGTTAAGAAGGCGTATGGTCTGTTAACCTTCATTAGTTGGCAGGATTAGATTAAAGAGCCATGAGGTTATTTTGCAGCTCTATATAATTCAGGTCAGACCTCACTTGGAGTATTGTGTTCAGTTCTGGTTGCTTCATTATTGGAAGGCTGTGGAAGCTTTAAAGAGGGTGCTGCCAGGATTGGAGAGCATGTCTTCTTAGGAGTGATTGAGTGAGCTAGGGCTTTTCTCTTTGGAACGGAGGAGGGTGAGAGGATACTTCATAGAGATGTATAAGATTATGAAAAGCATAGAGAGTGTGGACACACAGCTACTTTTCCCCAGGGTGGCAATGGCCAATACCAAAGGATGTCTGTTTAAGGCGAGTGGAGGAAAGTTAAGAGGAAGTGTCAGAGGTAGTGCCATGTGCCTGAAATGCACTGCCAGTGTGGTGGTAGAGGCAGATAAAATCGGGACATTTGGAAAGACTCTTGGATAGGCAAAAGGATGTAAGAAAAATGCAGGCTGTCTGGAAGAGAACTGTTAGATCATTCAAAGAGTAAGCTTATATTAATTGGCACAACATGAAGGGCCAAAGGGCTATATTGTACAGTACTGTTCTATGTTCTATGTTTTATTCCAAACATATTAATGTTTTCTTCCTTATATGCTCACAGATTTCAGTCTTATCAAGGCTCCTTTATGTCATGCTCAGTCAAATGTTCTTATCTTTAGGACTCTTGCCTCACCTTTGGATTTCAGTCAGTGTATTTCATCCATGTTTAGACTAAGACTATAATAAGGTCTGGACCATTTGATTCTGGACAAACCCAGACTAAAAATGGGTAGGGAGCTCAATTTGATCAGGTATATTTCCACAGAATTTTTGACAATTCCTCCCATCACTTTGCTGACAGTTGCAAGTGGACTGATTCTATGGTAATTCAGTAAGGCTCTGAAAATCCAGAGCCCTTAGAAATTTGGTAGTACCAGACTAACAGATATTCTTGATTTCTGAATGCTACTCTGGATTTTCTGTATTTCTGGATGCTCATTATGATTTTATTCTATCTTATTTTACATGTTACCCTGTAGTACATGTAAAATAGTGCATGGAGTACAATATATTTGCCAATGAACCAGTGAGTTTAAAGGCAGCAGGAAACATACAAGCAATCCAGACCTTGGCTTAAGCCCCAAACTTACCCGCAGTCCAGACACCAGCACTCTGAGTCCTGAGCTCTGGCTACACATCTCAGCTGCACTTTGGACCCTTGGCTACATTTACTCAATGGCACTAACATTAAAATTAATACATTCCTCTGTATCACATTGGTAGCTTCTATCACTCATGTACTGTGCTGATTCATGTCAGCACGTGTCGGTAGGGTGCATTTTTGCGAGTGACTAGCACCAGTTGAAGTTAACTGGTGCTGATTGAAAAATAAATGGCTGGTTTGGCTCTTTCATTTGGAACAAAAAAAGACCCTGTATTAAAATGTCTAAGTTACAGCTTCCCAGTAGTCTAGGGGGTCTGGATTTTCCTGACATCAAAAATATCAATTAAGTTCCTTTTTATCTTAAGTGGTTGACTGGGTTTGCAGGGATGCCTCCTCAATCTGGCTGGATATTGAAGCCTCACAAACAAAATGCCCTCTTATTAGTTTGCTTTTCATCAATAAGATGAAATTAGTTAAGGAATATTGTCACAATCCAATAATAATTAACACAATCAAGGCTTGGAGGGCAGTGCGACAAACTGAGGGCAACGCAGCAAAAATATCACCCTTCACTCCAATAACCGGCAGTCCAGATTTTCAGCCTGGCATAAGGGATTCTGGATTTAAACTTTGGATTTATAAGGGTAGTTTCCATCTAGGAGATTTGTTTGATGAAGGAACGATGATGTCTTTTAGTCAAATAGTACAGAAATTCAACATATCCAGCAAGGATCTTTTTCATTTCTTTCAGATAAGAGGTTATATACAGAAAAAAAACATCATTGTTAACTGATTTCTATAGTTCTGACATAGAAAAGAGGGTGTTTTGTTCTAAGGGTGAAGTCTCCATCAGTACTTTTTACAGCATCCTGAGGGAATGTTCTTGTGGAGAGGCCGAGCAGTTGGGAAAGGTCTGGGAGGAGGAGCTGGGAGTAGGAATTACAGCTGAAACATGGAAAAACATCTGTGATAATGCAAAGAAAATTTCAGTTTGTAATAGAACTAAAGCATTGCAACTCAAACTTCTGCGCAGAGCCCATCTGACTCCAGATTGTCTCTCGAAATTTAAGACGGAGGTTTCTTCAACGTGTTCTAAATGTAAAGGAAATACTGGAACTCTCACTCATTGTTTTTGGACTTGTCCCAAACTTCAGGCATACTGGAGTGATATTTTGGGTGAAATGGAAAAGAATCTGAAGATGGAGCTTGAACTGGACCCAGAGTCTTTTCTCTTAGGCCTACCCAGCAGTCATATTATTAATGAACATCAGAAAAAAACTTATTAATATCCTGACTTTTTGTGCAAGGAAGAACATTTTACTTTGTTGGCTATCCAATAAGGCCCCTGGACTTTCTGGTTGGCATAAATTTATCATGGAATACATTCCTTTGGGCTTTTTACCATGTATGGTACACTCATAAACAAATAGTTTTCATAAAACATGGCAACCTTTTCTACAATATGTAGATGTAAACCTGTCTGCTATTGGATTTTTGTATAGGATGTGGTGGTGATGTCTATACTCTGATGGAACTGTTCTGATAGCTGATATCTGTGGGCATGTGGCCAAGTGGTTAAGGCGTTCGTCTAGTGATCTGAAGGTCACTAGTTCGAGCCTCAGCTGTGGCAGCGTGTTTGTGTCCTTGAGCAAGGCACTTAACCACACATTGCTCTAGTGTCTGTGTGAGGAGTGGTGCCCCACACAGACTTACAATCTGCGCCTTGTAAGGCATGAAAATGCCCAACGCAGGCCGCTCATGGTCTGAGTCGACAGTCCCCCCTCCTCCCCCTGTGAGCGGAAGAAATGTAAATGTACCTGGAAATTGAAAGTTTTGTTATGCTGAGCAAAAAATAAAAATAAAAATAAAAATAAATTTAAAAAGCTGGTGCTGATTGAAGCCGTGCCTGAACTTCTGAAAACAGAAGTGTTCATTGTTTCCAGCTGCTGCTAGAAGTCATTCTAATACTATAAAGCCAGTTGAAGTACGGAAAACTGTAGGAATCTGAGTTTGATATATGGCTCAAGACATTTTAAGCAATGAATTAGAGGACAGAGAAATTCTATTCTATGCTCCAGTCTCCCAGAAATTCATCCAAGATTACCATGAATACCATGAGTAGTGGATATGGCCCAGTCAATCATGGTAAAAGCTTCTCCACCACTGAGCAAATCTACGAGGAGTGTTGTTGCAGGAAAGCAGCATTTATCATCAAGGACCCCCACCATCCAGGCCATGTTCTCTTCTCGCTGCTGCCATCAGAAAGAAGGTACTGAAGCTTCAGGTACCATACCACCAGGTTCAGGAATAGTTATTTCTCCTCAACCATCAGGCTTTTGAACCAGAGGAGATAACTTCACTCATCCCAAGACAGAACTGATTCAGCAAACTATGGACTTACTTTCAAGGACTCTATAACTCATGTTCTCGATATTTATTGCTTGTTTATTTATTATTATTATTTTGCTTTTTTTCTCTTTTTTGTATTTGCACAATTGTTGTCTTTTGCCACCTTTGTTGTGTGCGGGTTTTCATTGATTCTATTGTGTTCCCTTGTACTTATTGTGAATGCCCACATGAGAGTGAATCTCAGGGTGTATACAGTGACATGTGAACTCGGATAATAAATTTACTTTGAACTTTTGAAATGATAGTGGAAGGAAGCAACTAATGGGCCAACCCCAGGAACGAAGCATCTTGGAGATAGATGCAGTACCAGAAAGGGATAAATCATCTCACAGACAAGTCAAAGTTATTGAAGGCATCAAAAGTCCCATCTTCCAGCAATTGCCGTATGCAATGCACATACATTGCTCAATTAGCACTGTCTCTGTTACAGTCTCAAATAAAGCATTCTTATGTCCCCTCATATAACTACTATTTATTACGATTTACACACATACACACACATTCACGCATGTATTGTACATATCTAATAATTACACATACCTCTACTAATTATACAAGCATCAAGCACATCACCGAGACACATTACAATATGACTACCACATTTATCTGTCTTGCAGGAAAGGGTGGCACACATGCCGAGCAATTATCAGCAATTATAATGTGTCTATTGGCTTATTGCCCCAGAGGAGAAAATGCCGGGCGTCAGGACAGTTGTCAGTAACTGTGTGGGTATTCCAAGTTATGTAAGATCCATGTCCTACTCTGATATGCGGTGCAGTCACTGTTCTGGGTCATTAGTATTTTCTAAATGGAGAGAAAATTCAAAAATCAGAGGTGCAAAAGGACTTGGGAGTCCTCGTGCAGGATTCCCTAAAGGTTAATTTGCAGGTTGAATTGGTGGTGAGGAAGGCAGATGTGAAGTTAGTATTCATTTCAAGAGGACTAGAATATAAAAACAAGGATATAATGTTGAGGCTTTATAAGGCACTGGTAAGACCTCACTTGGAGTAGTGTGAGCAGTTTTAAGCCCCTTATCTAAGAAAGGATGTGCCGACATTGGAGTGGTATTCTGAAGTAAAGGAAAGGTACGTCACATCTGGAGTTTCTCCGGTTAGCAGACGATTTCTCTCCATGCCTCTCTGACATAGTGGGGAATAGCGTACAAGGGAAGTTACAGCAGTGGTTTGCCATTGCCTTCTGACGGGTGAGTTTCCAAAGAGATCACCAGCTCGTAACCCAGCACGGATGGAAAGTGTGCAGGGGAGCCGGCTGGATTCGAACTCGGGACCTTTCGTCCCGAAGTCCAGCACTGATGCCACTACGCCACCAGCAGGGTCATTCTGAGATATGGGACTCAAAATTGTTGTCAATACTCCAAGTGCTGCTTGACTAGTGTCTTATAAAGGCTTAGTATTATCTCCTTGCTTTTATATTCTATTCCCCTTGAAATAAATGCCAACAAAGTGTGATTTTTATTAACAACCTGGATGTGGGAGTAGAAGGGTGGGTTGGCAAGTTTGCAGACAACACAAAGGTTGGTGGTGTTGTAGATAGTGTAGAGGATTGTCAAAGATTGCAGAGAGACATTGATAGGATGCCAAAGTGGGCTGAGAAGTGGCAGATGGAGTTCAACCCGGAGAAGTGTGAGGTGGTACACTTTGGAAGGACAAACTCCAAGGCAGAGTACAAAGTAAATGGTAGGATACTTGGTAGTGTGGAGGAGCAGAGGGATCTGGGGGTACATGTCCACAGATCCCTGAAGGTTGCCTTACAGGTAGATAGGGTAGTTAAGGAAGCTTATGGGGTGCTAGCTTTCATAAGTCGAGGGATAGAATTTAAGAGTCGCGAGGTAATGATGCAGCTCTATAAAACTCTGGTTAGGCCACACTTGGAGTACTGTGTCCAGTTCTGGTCGCCTTACTATAGGAAGGATATGGAAGCATTAGAAAGGGTGCAGAGGAGATTTACCAGGATACTGCCTGGTTTAGAGAGTATGCATTATGATCAGAGATTAAGAGAGCTAGGGCTTTACTCTTTGGAGAGGAGGAGGATGAGAGGGGACATTATAGCGGTATGCAAGATATTAAGAGGAATAGATAGAGTGGACAGCCAGCGCCTCTTCCCCAGGGCACCACTGCTCAATGCAAGAGGACATGGCTTTAAGGTAAGGGGTAGGAAGTTCGAGGGGGATATTAGAGGAAGGTTTTTTTACTCAGAGAGTGGTTGGTGCCTGGAATGCACTGCCTGAGTCAGTGGTGAAGGCAGATACACTAGTGAAATTTAAGAGACTACTAGACAGGTATATGGAGGAATTTAAGGTGGCGGGGTTATATGGGAGGCAGGGTTTGAGGGTCGGCACAACATTGTGGGCCGAAGGACCTGTACTGTTCTGTACTGTTTTATGTTCTATTGCATTTGCCTTCTTAACCACAGACTCATCATGTAAGTTAACCTTCTGGGAGTCATACATAAGGACTCCTAAGTCCCTCTCCATATCTGATGTTTGAACCTTCTCCCCATTTGGATAATAGTCTGCACTATTGTTTCTTTTACCAAAATGCATTATCGTACATTTCCCAACACTGTATGCCATCTGCCACTTTTTTGTTCTTTCTTCCAGTTTGTCCAAACCCTTCTGCAATCGCATCGCTTCCTCAGCACTACCTACCCCGCCACCTATCTTCGTATTATCTGCAAACTTTGCCACAAAGCCATCAATTCCAATATCTAAATCATTGTGAAAAGCAGCGGTCCCAACGCTGACCTCAGAGGAACACCACTAGTTACCGGAAGCCAACCAGAAAAGACCTCTACATTTAAGTAAATGTCAAAAGCACTGCATTAAGGATTAAGGATTAAGTACTGGAAAAGGGACAACTTTCTTGCTGCATTTCCTTCCAGACTAACTGTTTTAAAATGTATTTATATTTGCTATGAGCTATGAAACTGAAAGCATAGATATGGTAAATCATCCAAATATGCTATTTTAAGAGCTTTGACTTAATTAGCTGCAGATAATAAATGGAGCATAAAATTTTTCCTATTCTTCTCATTGCATTAGACAGATAACATCACAACATTGGCAACAATTTTCTAGTTTATAATTTCTTTTTTTTCATTAAATCCTTTCCCAGGCCGTGAAGACAATAAATCCAAATTTTTAGCAGTATCGACATTAACAATTCGCAGCTCAGAGATGATACAAGTCTGATCCTAAATCAGGCCCTCACTATGTCATACTAAAGGGATTAACTCTTCCCCTCACAATCTGCACTTGCACTTTATTGTTTACGTGCACTGCACGTTCTCTGTAGCAGTTACACTTTGTTCTGCATTGTTATTGTTTTACCTCACTGCACTGTATAATTACTTGATCTTTGTGAATTGTATGCAAGGTAAGCTTTTCACTGTATCTCAGTACAGTGACAATAATAACCAATTCCAATAATCATATAAGAGCTTAAATATTGCAAACTCACAAATTGTTATTGGGAGAAAGAATGGATACCAGATTATCCTGTAAGTGCTAAAAGATTGTCTCTTGGATGAAATGTCAGAGTGGAGATAGTTGTAAATTTAAAGAGATTCAGCATTAAGGAGGAAGTTTATGACTCATTGGACCAATTTGGATATTACATATGAACAATGATCATATAATTGACCTATTTCCATTGCTTCCAAAGCAGCCACCAAACTAAATTCCTAGTGGTAATTCAATTTGATGATAACATTTGGCAAAAATGCCTTTTAAAACAAACCACAATGTTCATTCTCCTATCCCCTCACAATGGAATCCTACTTTATCAGTAGCTAACATCAACCACTGGTTTTCCAATGTAGCTGCAAAGGTTTTGATGAATGTGTGGATTTCAAGTTCTAATGTTGATCTTTAGCATTTATACATTCAGTCCAGGTTGAATTACTTCCACGTATTGTAGTAGCGTGCATGTGGGGTTGAAGTCATTCTAGATTCAATAAAAGTATTAGATTAGATTAGATTATGAGGACACTCAGTGCTCATTTATTGACATTTAGAAATGCATGCATTAAGAAATGATACAATGTTCCTCCAGTATGACATCACAGAAACACAGGATAGACCAAGACTAAAAGTGACAAAAACCACATAATTATAACATATAGTTACGACAGTGCAAAGCAATACCGTAATTTGATAAAGAGCAGACCATGGGCGCGGTAAAAAAAGAGTCTCTAAGTCCCAATAGCCCCATCATCTCACGCAGACAGTAGAAGGGAGAAACTCTCCCTCTCATGAACTTCCAGCACTGCAAACTTGCCGATGCAGCACCCTGGAAGCACCCAACCGCAGCCGACTCTGAGTCCGTCTGAAAACTTCGAGCTTCCGACCAGCCCTCCGACACCCAGCACTGAGCCCATGTCTGCCGAGTGCTTCAACCCTGCCCCGGCCGCCGAGCAACAAGCAAAGCCGAGGATTCGGGTTCTTCCCCTCCCGAGATTCTGGATCACACAGTAGCAGCGGCAGCGAAACAGGCATTTCAGAAGTTTCTCCAGATGTTCCTCCATGCTCTTACGTCTGCCTCCATCAGATCAGAATTGTGCACGGCCCCGACTTGACAGATAACAGATATTCATCACCGGAGTGGCCACTGCGAGCTGCGTCACGCTGCCATCCTCTCCTCTATTGCAATGGATACATATAATTGGGACTCCATGATTTTCCTCATTGGTAATTATCTAATGATATGGTTGAATATAAAAAAGTATCATGTAACTTGGTTGTCTCTCAAGAATACTGAGAGTAGAGATTGGTGAAGCTCTTCTTTGGGCAATATTTCACGTAAATTTTCTAGTTATTCTTGCATCTTTAATTATAAAATAACCTATTATAAGACATCCTCATAGTAATAGGAAGGTGTTTTGTAGCAAAATTAATCACATTTTTAAGTCATTAAAAAACATCAGCTCTGATAACATTGCTCACCCTTGCAATGGGCATGATTACATAAGGTGAAGAAGTGGAGTTACTCATCCAGTTATATAGTACCCCTGTTCCTCCTCCCCGCATTACCCTGGCTAATGGTAATTATCTTATTTCCAAGTTAACATAACGTTCAAACTGGCACTCTCAATATTTCACAGTAAAGAATGAATTATTGCACAAAGAAGCAGAATGTGATCAATTAGTGTCATATTTCACTTCATGTACTTTATTCCAATGCTTAAATAATTAATTGAAAGTTTGATGATGACCTCTCCCCTATAGTGTCTATCTCAATCCCTCAAAGCACGCACACACACATTTGCAATAAAAGGAATGAAATACTTGCTTGCTTTGTTCTTCCTGTACAATCTAAGCTTGCTCTCTGACCAATTAAGTACATACCTTCAGCCACCCACTCACCCCATCACGTGTAAGTATGCTTTACTTTTGAATGTTTTACATTTGCTAAAAATAGGAAAACACAGCCTACATTGTGTTATCAAATGCCTGGCTGTTGATGATGCAAGTACACTTTACTAATAAGGTGACAAATTATAAGGTGGCCATCTGAATGTAATCTATTCAAGTTACATCAGTAAGATTTAAGAACTCAGTGATTTCTTTGTCACCTATAAAATGTAGGGAGAAAGTAAAAGGAGGACCAACGCCTTTGTTTTGCTGCTATTTCCAATGGAAAGGCAAAGGTGATTTTGATGGTGCCGTCACAAATGTGAATGGTGCCGGAAAAGCGCCAATCTTGCTGAGATGAATTTCACTCAGAAATGCCGAGACTAGGTGGGACTGCCACCATAAAACATGACCATGGCATAATATATGCAAAATGGCTTTTAAAATATGATTTTCAGGTAAAATGGTATGTGGAATTTAACGCAAACAAGCGCGAGGTTTTGCACTTCGGTAGAACCAACCAATGTAGACCTTACACAGTGAATGGTAGGGCACTGAGGAGTGTGGTAGAACAAAGGGATCTGGGAGTACTGGTCCATAATTGGTTGAAAGTGGCGTCACAGGTAGGTGGCGACTTAAAGAAAGCTTTTGGCACGTTGGCCTTCATAAATCAATATATTGAGTACAGATGGGACGTTATAGTGAAGTAGTTTAAGATGTTGGTGAGACCTAATTAGGAGTATTGTGTACAGTTTTGGTCAGCTACCTACAGGAAAAATGTAAACAAGGTTGCAGGAGTACAGAGAAAATTTACAAGGATGTTGCCAGGTCTGGAGGACCTGAGTTATAGGGAAAGATAGAATAGGTTAGCACTGTATTCTTTAGATTTGATAGAGGGATACAGAATTATGAGAGTATAGATAGGGTAAATGCAAGCAGGCTTTTTCCACTGAGGTTGTATGGGACTACAACCAGAGGTCCTGGCTTAAGGGTGAAAGGTGAGAAGTTTAAGGGAAACTTGAGGGAAAACATCTTCACTCAGAGGGTCATGAGAGTGTGGAATGAGCTGCCAGCAGAAACGGACCATGCAAGCTCAATTTCAGCATTTAATAGAAGTTTGGATAGTACATATTCCTTTGGCTAGGAATACAAATCAAAAATTAATATGTGAAACTCACTTATTTTTAAGCCTTGAAAACTGTGGGAAAAAACCTGCATTATCTTCCTGTGGTACGTAGGCATACATGTTATGTTGGCATCAATAACTGGGAGACCTCATCTATTTTTTTAAATTCTGTGATGTGGAAAAGATTATTTCAGGCCAGGCCCCTTTCTCCTTCACCTTAAGTTTGATTGGTACTTTTGGACCATGCACTATTTTTCTCTTAGTACCACTCACAATGCTATAGTCAGAGATTTGGCCTCCGCAAATTAGAGAAGTAACTCTTTGAGGGACCAGGTATTCCATCTTCAGTATTACAAGGCCACATTGCCTTCCGCTGACCTTGGAATCAATGTTAAAATCAGAGAGGCCCAAGCCCATGAATTCATTTGCATTTCTCGGCCTACTGAAATGGAACTGCATGGGGAGTGCACACAAACTTTTCGGTGGTTGCAGGAGCGGCCTAGCTCGAAGGGCCTACTCTGTGCTGGACAGATAGATTTCTCCCTAACATTGTCATATTATAAAACTCAATATGCAAAAACAAGTTATACACAGAACAAAATAATTTGCAACACAGCATGAGACTAAAAAAATCCTAGTGAAATCCAGAAATGACGCACTGATCATTTATTTTATTATTTAATATGTGTCAACTTCCGTTGCCTACCAACATTTCAAATTTTCAACTTTATTTGCAAACACTTTAATGTTTTTGCCCTGCTCTGTCCCAATTTGTCCATCCCTTGACTGTGCCTACACTGTTGATCTTCATTTGCTGGTCCAATGCATTTCAAAACTCATTGTGACTCAGTGATTAAGTGCAGAATTGAGCAAATCTTTAATCTTACTTTTTTGGTTTAAGCTTTTCCATGCTTCCCCTCAACTTTTAATCAAGTGTCAATCCACACCGTTATGCACTTTTGAACAAATTTTGATCTGTTGAAGTGATTATTGGAAATTACTGGGAATCCAGAGTTATGTCGTTATCTCATTCAGGATTGTTGATAGTAATTTTAGTACACCCACCATCAGTTACAGAGATGAGCTAATTTATACACACTGGCATCTTCTACCTGTCTAGATAATTAATACCTAATGGGCAATGGGACCTTAACATCCATTTCATCTTTTTGTACAATACTGTGACATTATAATTAACAGTGTACAGAGAATAATACAAAGAATAATGGAAATATGATAGGAATGACTTCTGATGGAAATCCATGATATAAAATGGAAGCATATGTGGTTAAGATGAGATGAAGTATGGGAGCGGGAAGCTTACAGAGAGTATCAGAACACAGCCTTTGAGGAGCATCTTTTGATTCTAGGCTGCAAATTTATATAATGGTTATCATATATTGAACTTTTGAAGTTTTAATTTTGGAACAACCCAGAGGAATTATTCACTATTGAATAAATTTATTTTTACCCTGAGCAGGGAGAAATTGGCCCCATGGGACTGAAAGGTGAGAAAGGAGATCCTGGACTTTCAGTAAGTATCCTTAGAAAACAATTAAGGTGCAGAATGAGTCAGATTTTTGTTTTTTTTTGCAACTTTCAACGCCACCTGCACACCCATTCCACCTATATCCCTGCACTTCCTAAAACACTCTCTCTCAGCTTTTCTCCTAAAGCTTACATTTGTTTAAAGTTAGGATGAAAGTCGTCAACATCAAATAAAAAAAATCACTTTCCCTCTTTACCACCGATTATTTTCTTACAATATCTTCCTTATTTCCTACTTCACACATTATTCCTTGAGCAATAAGAGTCATTCTTGACCACTGTAAACTGAAGGAATTAAGGGCAATGTCTCCCATTTCTTTCTGTTTTATCCTCTCAAAAAATACACCGGTGTTCCAAAGTGACCATGATATGCACGGTCATATAATACTGGTTATAACAGACTAGAAGCTTGGATTCTCAATTTAAAACACTGCATTCAAGGTTATTAAGTTAATTTAAATAATTCTGGTGAATGGGGGAATTGTAAAAATAACAGTGAAAATTGTCTATTTACCAAAAAAATTGTTTTTTAGTGAAGAATGCATTAGGCGTAGCCTGCGTGATTGCTGTCTGTATTCCATGATTGAATGCTGGAGACCAAGTCAGATATTCAGTTGTCCAGTTTTAACATGTGTGGCATGTGTGTGCTTAGCCCATTGCTCTACTCTCTATATACACATGACTGTGTGGCTAGGCATAGCTCAAATACCATCTATAAATTTGCTGACGAAACAACCATTGTTGGTAGAATCTCAGGTGGTGATGAGAGGGCGTACAGGAGTGAGATATGTCAACTAGTGGAACGGTGCCCCGGCAACAACCTGGTACTCAACATCAGTAAGACGAAAGAGCTGATTGTGGACTTCCAGAAGGGTAAGATGAAGGAGCACATCATCTTACACTTCTGGAATGTCAGGGATAAGTTTTTTTTACTCAGAGAGTGGTGAGTACGTGGAATGGGCTGCCAGCAACAGTGGTGGAGGTGGATATGATAGGGTGTTTTAAGAGATACCTGGATAGGTACATGGAGCTTAGAAAAATAGGGGCCTATGGGTAACCCTAGGTAATTTCTAAGTAAGAAAATGTGTGGCACAGCATTGTGGGTCAAAGGGCCTGTATTGTACTGTAGGTTTTCTATGTTTCAATGGAGCTTCGAAAAATAGAGGGCTATGGGTAACCCGAGGTAATTACTAAAGTAAGTACATGTTTTGCACAGCATTGTGGGCCAAAGGGCCTGTATTGTGTTGTAGGTTTTTTATGTTTCTATGTTTCTACATACCAATCCTCATGGAGGGATCAGAAGTGGAGAGAGTGAGCAGTTTCAAGTTCCTGGGTGTCAAGATCTCTGAGGAACTAACCTGGTCCCAACATATTGATGCAGTTATAAAGAAGGCAAGACAGCAGCTATAATTTATTAGAAATTTGAAGAGATTTGGTATGTCAACAAATAAACTGAAAAACGTCCATAGATGTACCATGGAGAGCATTCTGACCAGCTGCATCACTGTCTGGTATGGGGGGGGGGCTACTGCACAGGACCAGGTTGTAAATTTAGTCAGCTCCATCTTGGGTACTAGCCAATAAAGTACCCAGAAAGGCAGCGTCCATTATTAAGGACCTCCAGCACCCACAGCATGCCCTTTTCTCACTGTTACCATCAGGTAGGAGGTACAGAAGCCTGAAGGCACACACTCAGCGATTCAGGAACAGCTTCTTCCCCTCTGCCATCCGATTCCTAAATGGACATTGATCCCTTGGACTACCTCACTTTTTAAAATATAGCATTTTTATTTTTTGCACAATTTTTAATCTATTTGATATACATATACTGTATAAAGTATACTGAATAAGATTTACTTATTTATTTATTTTCTTCTATATTATGTATTGCATTGAACTGCTGCTAAGTTAACAAATTTCACATCATATGCTGGTGATAATAAACTGATTCATATATCCTGACCAATTCACTTACTCTGCCTCATCTCAGGTCCATTTCAGACACAAACATAATGCTGGTGCTTTTCATTTGGCTGTCACTGATAAACTTAATTTCAAAAAGGATCTCAAACAATGGACTTTTAGGCTTGTTTTAATCTAAGTTTATGAATGTTAGTGAAAATTTATCACTCAATCACTCCATTATATTATCACTATTATGTCTTTCATGGCTGCTCTGACATTAGATGAGGCAATCCTTTGCAATAGGTTGAGTTAGGAAAGGGGAAGTTTCTACTTTTGTTTGTCCCATATACTGTGCCTATAAAAGTATTCACCCCAACCCTTGGAAGTTTTCATGTTTTATTGTTTTACTTGTTGAATCACAGTGAATTTCTGACATTGATCAACAGAAAAAAGATTCTTTCATGTCAAAGTGAAAACAGATATCTACAAAATCTAAATTAATTACAGTTATAAAACACAAAAAATTGATTACATAAGTATTCACCCCTTTCAAGTCTGTATTTAGTAAATGCACCTTTGGCAGCAATTCCAGCCTTGAGTCTGTGTAGATAGGTCTCTACCCAGTTTTGCACATCTGGACATTTCAATTTTTCCCCATTCTTCTTTATAAAAATGCTCAAGCTCCTTCAGATTACATGGGGATCGTGAGTGAACAGCCCTTTTCAAGTCAAGCAATAAATTCTCAATTGCATTGAGGTCTGGACTCTGAATTGGCCACTCCAGGATATTAACTTGTTTTTTAATCCATTCCTGTGTGGCTTTGACTTTATGCTTGGGGTCATTGTCTTGCTGGAAAACAAGTCTTTTCCCAAGTCGCAATTCTCTTGCAGACTGCATCAGGTTTTCCTCCAGGATTTCCCTGTATTTTGCTGCATTCATTTTGCCCTCTACCTTCACAAGCTTTCCAGGGTCTGCTGCAAAGAAGTGTCCCTACTGCATCATGCAGCAAGCTTCACGGTAGGATGGTGTGTTTTTGATGGTGTGCGGTGTTTGGCTTACGCCAAGCACAGCGTTTAGTCTGATGGCCAAGAAAGCTCAATTTTGACTTCATCGGACCATGGAACCTTCTTCCAGCTGACTTCAGAGTCTCCCACATACCTTCTGGTAAACTCTAGCTGAGACTTCATATGAGTTTTTTTTCAACAGAGGCTTTCTCTTCATCAGTCTCCCGAAAAGCTACGACTGGAGAAGCACCTGGGCGATATTGTATGTGCAGACTCTCGCACCTCAGCCACTCAAGTGTGTAACTCCTCCAGAGTTGTCAGAGGTCTCTTGGTGGCCTCCCTCACTAGTCCACTTCTTACACGGTCATTCTGTTTTGAGGACAGTCTGCTTTAGGCAGATTCACAAATGTGCCATATTCCATCCTTTTCTTGATGACTGACTTAACTGTACTCCAACAGAACAATTGTGTTAATGTAGTTGAGCCTATTATTTATCCCTCAACCAACAGCGCTTAAACAAATTCCCTGATTATTTACTTAAGACCAAAAGATATAGGAGCAGAATTAGGCCATTTGGCCCATTGTATCTACTCTGCCATTTCATCATGGCTGATCCAATTTTCCTCTCAGCCCCATCTTCCACCTTCTTCCCATATCCCTTCATGCCCTGACAAATCAAGAATTTATCAACTTCTGCCTCAAGTATAAATAAAGGCTTGACAAAAAGACAGCTGCCTGTGACAAATACTTCCACAGATTTACCACTCTCAGGCTAAAGAAATTCCTTCTCATCTCCATTCTAAAAGGATACCCTCTATTATGAGGCTGTGCCCTCTGGGCTTAGACTCTCCCAGCATAGGAAACAACCTCTCCAAATCCACTCTATCCAGGCCTTTCACCATTCAATGGGTTTCGATGAGTTTACCCCTCATTCTTTTGAATTCTAGTGAATACAGGTGCAGAGCTGTCACACACTCTTCATATGACAAGCCATTCAATCCTGGAAACATTTTCATGAACTCTCTCCAGTTTCAGCACATCCTTTCTAAGATAGGATACCCTGCAGTTTGCCCACGAGCAGTACATTGGAGTCGATGATGCCTCATCTACCTGCTGGACAGAGCCTACTCCCATTTGGAGGAGGTCAGCGCTGAGGATCATGTTTTTTTGATTTTTCAAGTGCCTTGAATACCATACTGCACTAATTGCTGGGAGCAAAGCTCTGTTCAATGCAGATGAGCATTTCCATTGTACCGTGGATAATGGACTTTCTGACTAGCAGACCACAGTTTATGTGGCTTCAGAGCTGTGTGTCAGACATGGCTATAAGCAGCACTGGGGCCCAACAGGGACTGTATTGGCTCCCTTCCAGTTTATCCTGTATACCCCAGACTTCAGATACAACACTGAGTCATGTCATCTGCAGAAATTCTCTGGTGCTTCAGCAATAATTGGGTGTATGAAGGGAAGACAGGAGTATGAATACAAGGCCCTGGTGGAGGACTTTGTCAAATGATACAAGGTGAATTATCCACATCTCAACATTAGTAAAACAAAGGAGATGGTGATGGACTTAAGGAAGACTAGACCATAATAAACAGGGGCAGAATTAGGACATCTGACCCATACGGTCTGCTCCACCATTCAATTACGGTTGATCCTTTTCTCACCTCCTCAGCACCACTCCCCGGCCTTCTCCCCAGAAACTTCGATGCTGTGTCCAATCAACAACCTATCAAATTCTGCCTAAATACACCCAATGACCTGGCCTCCACAGCTACCTGTGGTAATAACTTCCACAAATTCCCCACTCTCTGGCTAAAGAAATTTCTCTGCATCTCTGTTTTAAATTTCAAGTTGAACTCAGTCATATTGTGATCACTGCCTCCTAAGGTTTCTTTTACCTTAAGCTCCCTAATCGCCTCCGGTTCATTACATAACACCCAAGCCAGTATAGCTGATCTCCTAGTAGGCTCAATAACAAACTGCTCTAAAAAGCCATCTCATAGGTATTCAACAAACTCACTCTCTTGAGATCCATTTCCAATCTGATTTCCCTAATTGATTTACATGTTGAAATCTCTCATGATTATCATAACATTGCCCTTTTGATATGCCTTTTCTATTTCCTGTTGTAATCTGTGGTCCACATCCCAGCTTCTGTTGGGAGACCTGTATATAACTGCCATCAGGTTCCTTTTATCCTTGTAGTTTCTTAACTCAATACACAAGGATTCAGCTTCTTTCAATCCTATGCCACATCTTTCTAATGATTTGATGCCATTCTTTACCAGCAGGGCCACACCACTCCCTCAACCTACCTTCCTATCCCTCTGATACAATGTGTAACCTTGGACGTCTAGTTCTCAACTACAACCATCCTTCATCTATGATTCAGTGATGGCCACAACATCATAGCCAACAATGTGTAAAAGCAAAACAAGGTCATCCACCTTCTTTCTTATACTCAGTGCATTGAGATATAACACTCTGAGTACTGTATTTGCTGCCCTTATTGATTCTGCATCCCTAATGAACTGATAGTCAGCCTGCTGACTGCAATTATGTCCTCTCATCTGCCTGCCCTTCCTGACAGTCTGACTGCACACCATCTTTGCTTTTTTTTATCATCCCAAGTACCTTCACCCTGGTTCCCAGTCCCCTACCAAATTAGTTTAAATCCTCCCCAACAGCTGTAACAAAACTGTCCGTGAGAATATTGGTTCCCCTCGGATTCAGGTGTAACCTGTCACTTTTGAACAGGTCATACCTCCCCCAGGAGAGATCCCAATGTTCCAAGACTAAGCATTTATTGCTCCCTGTTACTATTGATAGTGAAGACGTGGATGTGGTGAGGACCTACAAATACCTGAGGGTGCACCTGGATGACAGACTTGAGTGGAGCACCAACACAGAGGCTGTGTACTAGAAAGGCCAGAGTCACCTCTACTTCCTGAGGAGACTGAGATCCTTTGGAGTACACCGGCCTCTCCTTCCACATGTTCTGCCAGTCTGTTGTTGTCAGTACAATCATCTATGCGGTGGTGTGCTGGGCAATGACATCAACACAGGTGATGCCAACAGGCTCAACAAACTGATTAGAAAGACTTTCTCTGTTGTCTGAAAACTTTGCAACAAAGCCATCCAAATCACCAATATATAACGTAAAAAGAATGGGTCCCAACACAAGCCCCTGTTGAACACCACAGTCACTGGCAGCTAGCCAGAAAAGGCTCCCTTTATTCCCACTCTTTACCTCCTGCCAATCAGCCACTGCTTTATCCATGCTCTAATCTTTCCTGTGATACCATAGGCTCATAACTTTTAAGCAGCCTTATGTGTGGCACCTTGTCAAAGGCCATTTGAAAATCCAAGTACACAACATCAACCAGTTCTCCTTTGTCTATCCTGTTTGTTAATTCTTCAAAGAATTCCAAAATTCTTCAAAGAATTCCAACAGATTTGCCAGGCAAGATTTTCCCTTGAGGAAACCATGCTGACTATGTCCTATTTCACCATGTGCCTCCAAGTACCACGAGGCTTCATCCTCAATAATTGATTCCAACATCTTCCCAACCACTGAGGTCAGACTAATTGGCCTATAGTTTCCTTTCTTCTGTCTCTCTCACTTCTTGAAGAGAGGAGTGGCACTTGCAATTTTCCAGTCTTCCGGAACCGTTCCAGAATCTAGAGATTCATGAAAGATCACCACTCCATAATCTCTTCAGCCACCTCTTTCAGAATTCTGGGTTGTACACCACCTGGTCCAGGTTACTTGCTACCTTCTGACCTTCCAGTTTCCCAAGAACCTGCTCTCTAATTATGGTAACTTAACATATTTCCCTGACACCTGGAACTTCCACAGTGAAGACTGATGCAAAGTACTTATTCAGTTCATCTGCCATTTCCTTGTCCCCCATTACTACCTCTCCAGCATAATTTTTCAGTGGTCAAATATCCATTCTCACCTCACTTTTACACTTTATCCATCGGAAGTAACTTTTGGTGTCTTTTTTAATATTATTGGCTAGCTTACTTTCATATTCTTTCTTTAATGACTTTTCTAGCTGTCTTCAGATGGTTTTTAAAAGCTTCCCAATCCTCTAACTTTCATCTAATTTTTGCTCTATTGTATGACCTCTCTTTGCCTTTTATGTTGGCCTTGACTTCTTGTGTTAGCCATGGTTAGCCATCTTTCCTTTAGAATACTTCTTCCCCTTTGGAATGCATTTATCCTGTGCCTTCCAATTGCTTCCAGAAATTCCAGCAATTGCCAGTGTTCTTTTCCAATCAATTCTGGCCAACTCCTCTCTCATGCCTCTGTAATTCCCTTTACGTCACTGTAAGACTTAATTTCATTGCTATTCACAGGAGCTTGCAAAGCAGAGGATGGTTGTTGTATCAGAGTCAGAATCAGGTGCATTATTACCGGCATGTGACATGAAATTTGTCTGCTATTATGTAATAGAGATTATATTTCATAAGCATTTCAATGGCTGTAAATCACAACAAGGTTGAGGAAAGAGGTGCAATGCAAATAATTTTGAATATTTTTATTCATTGTGTTTAGGAAGAAGAAGTGAAAGAAGCTGTCAGAAAAGAAATGAGCAACATATGTGGTCAGCCAATTAATATCAATATCTATGTGAAAATAGAAATTGGTTTTATTGGAAATTAATTCTCTAAGTGTTTAAAAATCATCCATACAACATTATTGCAAAAAATGGTTTATGTGTCTTTGTGCAAATGCAATTCCTTAGCAAAATAGTTTTTAAACAAATAGTCTCTTAACTTTCATTATAAATTCAGCAATTCTTAATGCTCACAGTGATTTTCCTGGTATTGCAATCGTTAGACATTATAGATGGAACCCAAGTGCCATTGAATCCTGCTGTTTCTTCAGCATTAGTCTTCAGGAGGATATACAAAATGAAAATTGATCTATTTGCATTACATATGTCAAGAAGTAATGGAATCTTATTAAAAGGCTGAACATATAAGAGATTCAGATTTTAATAAGTACTTAAAGGTCATTGTTGCTTCAGAATGTGACTTTTTTTCCAAACTGTCTTTCAGACTGAGCTTGGGAGTGCTATGACTCACTATATTTAAGTTTGCAGTGCAGCCTCTCCAATTCTCCATGGTCAAATTACAATAATGCCACATGGCCAGAAATACTTGGGTTTTGAATACTTAGGGAAAGTGTCTTGTGTGTTTTAGTGGAATATGTCTCGGTATGGAGTGGAAATGTCAGAATTCCACTCCTGATTAATATTCACTGCCCCTTGTTGGAAACAGTGTGTGTGGTATATAAAGTAAGTTCAAGGTTAAGTTTAGATCTGTTCTCATAAATGGCGGGCCTGACTCCATTCTTTCTTATACAGTCACAGCCAGAGAGTCACCTGTGATAGCTTCTTATGTTAATTAAGTTAATAAAAGATAAAATGGAAGGAGGCTAACGTAATGCTGATCAAAACACCTGCCTAAAAATTGAACTTTAGGTACCTAATTGATGCTGCATAAAATGCTAACACAATATAGGATATCAGAAGTAAAATAGTAAAATTTCTTTCTTTAAGGAATCATCTTCTTCATTTGTACGAACAATTAAACTTAATCTACTGATTTCAAGGAATGCTTCCTAAACTTATGACTACCATGTCATTTGTAACTGCACAAAATGCCCTTGGGCTTTTAACAACCTTTCCCTCTCTCCACGGCAGCCTTTTATCAGTTGGTTCAATTATTCATTGACAAAAATTGAATCCAATGTTTGTGTTGCACAAACTTAATACATCACACATAGTGAATCAGTGAATATATCACACTGAAACTAATGACTAATGCATAAACCTGGGACAGACTTCATATGTACCCACGATTTTAATGAAAATAATCTGTAACTATTAAGTTTAGTTCATGCAAACCTCAAACAGTGGATCTTAAAAAGCTGCTTATAGCAGTGGGAGCCATTGCAATAACAGGACTTGAAAGGTCTCCAGGGGAGCCTGGTGTAGCACATTGCTGGACCACAGAGCAGACCAAATAGGACTCAATAATCACTGGCCTTGATTTTAAAATTCTCAGTTTTGTTTTCAAAACACACAAAGCCTTGCCTCTCCCAACTATTGCAGCCCTCTAAAAATAATTTGCACATGCCTACAGCCGCAGAGGTAATGGAAAGAGAAGTTTAAGTAGTTAGTACTTAAAGTACTTAAACTGCTCTTTCCATTACCTCTGTACT
Source organism: Mobula hypostoma (assembly GCF_963921235.1). Classification (NCBI taxonomy): domain Eukaryota; kingdom Metazoa; phylum Chordata; class Chondrichthyes; order Myliobatiformes; family Myliobatidae; genus Mobula; species Mobula hypostoma. Next base: position 58,792,877 of record NC_086116.1, on the reverse strand, counting down.
TCCTTTAAGAATGTCCTTTGAATGTACTGTTTGACAAAGCTTTTGGCCATTTGTCAATGTATCTCCCATTGGGGCCAAATGTCAAATTTTGTTTGATAATGCAGTTTCAGGAAATGTCACTACATTGAAGCTAGGATATAAATGGATATTGCTAACATTGAAACTGCAATGCCTGCCAATGCCACCAAGAATGTTGTGCCTAAGCATGTTAGAATTTATTGGAAATATAGATGAATATATAGAAGAGTATAACTAGATTCACAATGCAAACTCTAATATTCAGGGTTCAGTTGAAACCAATTACTTTGCAGGTGCTAAGGGTCTACTGAGAATGTTCCTTTTGAAGGATAGGGATTGGAATTATCAGGAGTTATATTATAACTTGTGTATCAGTCTAAAAGAAGAGTTGTGAAAATCACAACAGCAATATGCGTTGAAGCTCCAGGAAATATCAACTTGTTCTCCATTAAGGAACTCACTGTGGAGCCTATAGGTCCCAATAAGCCACCTGAACTGCAAGGAGCATCTTAAAAGAGGACTGTAGTTCCTATGTCATTCCATCCTGGCAACCCATTACAGTATGAGCTACTTTTCTATAGCAAATTGAGTCATTAAAGATCTAAATGTTTCCGCACCAAAATAATCTTGAGTTTTAAGTAGACACATACTGTATGTATTGTTAGACTTCTGTGTAAACCCAAGAATTACTAGGAGTTAGTCTGGCCACAGCAGAGATCCCACAAGTTTACAAAACATACCAACATGTTTCTCAAAACAACCTGTATATCTTAAGACCATAAGACAGAGGAACAGAATTAGGCCACTTGACCCATCGAGTCAGCTCCACCATTCCATAATGGCTGATTTATTATTCTTCTCAACCCCATTCTCCTGCCTTCTCCCCATAATCTATCATGCCCTAATGAATCAAGAATCTATCAACCTCCATTAAAATATACTCAATGACTTGGCCTCCACAGTCGTCCGTTGCAATGAATTCCACAGATTCACCACTCTCTAGCTAAAGATATTCCTTCTCATCTCTATTCTAAACGAACATCCCCCTATTTTGAAGCTGCGGCCTCTGGTCTTAGACTCACTCATTCTCGCTATATCCACTACCTAGGGCTTTCAATATTCAATAAGTTTCAATGAGATCCCCCTTCATTCTTCTAAACTCCGGCGAGTACAAACCCAGAGCCATTATAGGTTCCTCATACATGAGTCATTTCATACCTGGAATCAGTATCGTGAACCTCCTCTGGAACCTCTATAAAATTCCAAGTGTGGTATGACCAACGCCTTTTAAAGCCTCAGCATCACATCCTTGCTCTAATATTCTACTCCTCTCGAAATGAACACTCAATGAATGTCAATTGCATTCCTTACCAATGACCCAGCCTGCAAAGTAACCTTTAGCAAATCCTGCACAGGACTCCTAAGTCCCTCTGCACCTCTGAGTTTTGAATTTTCTGCCCAATCTTCTATCTATGCAAGTATTGTTCCTGAAATACCATGGTCTATTGTTAAGTAGCCTCATGTGCATTACCTTATCAAAGACATTCTGAAAATGCAACTAAACAACATTCACAGACTCTCCTTTGTCTAATCTGCCTGTTATTTCCTCAGATAATTCCAAATGATTTGCCAGGCAAGATTTCTCCTTAAGGAAACCATGCTGGCTTTGGTCTACTTTATCCTGTGCCTCAAAGTACCCTGAAACTTCATCCTTAATAACGGACTCCAACATCTCCCCATGCATTGAAGTCAGGCTAGGAGTCTATAATCTCCTTTCTTCTGCTTCCCTCCCTTCTTAAAGAGTGGAGTGACTTTTGTAATTTTCCAGTCCTCCAGAACCATTACAGAATTCGATGATTCTTGCAGGATCATTTCTAATGTTTCAACAACCTCTTCAGCTCCCTCTTTCAGAATCCTGGGGTGTAGTACATCTGATCCAAATGACCTACCTACGTTCAGATTTTTCAGCTTCCCAAGCACCTTCTTCTTAGTAAGTAGCAACTACACTCACTTCCGCCCCCGACACCCTCAAGTTTCTGGCTTACTGATAGTGTTCTCCACAGTGAAGAATGATGAAAAACATTTATTCAGTTCCTTTGCCATTTTTTTGTCCACCATTACTACCTCTCCAGCATCATTTCCCAGCAGTCCAATATCCCTCTGATTTCTCTGTTAGTACTTATATATTTGAAAAAAACAGTTTGTGTCCTCCTTTATATTATTGACTAGCTCACCTTCATATTTCATCCTTTCTCTCCTTATGGCTTTTTAAGTTGCTTTGTTGGTTTTAAAAGCTTCCCAATCCTCAACTTGCCACTATTTTTTTTGCTATGTTATATTCCCTTTCTTTGCTTTAATGCTGTCTTTGATTTTCCTTGTCAGCCACAGTTGCATTATCCTCCCTTTGGAATACTTCTTCATCTTCAGATATACCTATCCTGCACCTTCCAAATTGCCCCCAGAAACTCCAGCCAGTGCTGTTCTGCCGTCATCTCTGCAAGTGTTCCCTTCCAATCAACTTTGGCCTTTCTCATGCCTCGGTAATTCCGTTTGGGCAAGCCGGCTGGTGGTGTAGTGGCATCAGCACCGGACTTCAAGGCAGATGGTGCTGAGTTCAAACCCAGCCGGGTCCCAACCTGGGCAGCAGCAGTATCTGTGCAGAAGAAAGGCCTGGCAATATCCATATCTTGCCATGAAAACCCTATGGACCTATGGTTTATGAGATCATGACATGTCGGACTCGACTTAACGACTGAACAACAGAATTCCCTTTACTCCATTCTAATACTGATATATCTGACTATTTCTTCTCCCTCTCAAAATGCAGAGTGAATTCTATCATATTATGATCACTGTCTCCTTTACCCTAAGCTCCCTCATCAAATCTGGCTCATTAAACAACATCCGATCCAGGACAGCCTTTCCCCTACTGGGCTCAAACATAAGCGGCTCTAAAAAGTCATCTCATAAGAATTCTACAAAATCCCTCTCTTGGGATCAAGCACCATTCTGATTTTCCTAATCTACCTGCATATTGAAATCCCTCATGATGATCATAACATTGCCCTTACTACATGACTTTTCTATTTCCCATTGAAATTTATAACCCCACAACTCACATCTCACTGCTGTTTGGGGACCTGTGTATAACATTGCAATTTCTCAACTCTACTCATAAGGATTCTACTTTTTCTGATCCTATGTATCCTCTTTCTAAGATTTGATTTAATTTTTTTTACCAACAGAGCCACCCTTCCCTCTCTGCCTACCCACTTATCCTTTAGATACAATGTCTATCCTTCGATGTTAAGCCCCTAAATATGATCTTCTTTCAGCCACGACACAGAGATGTCCATAGCGTCACACCTGCCCATCTTTAACTGCATTACAAGATCATCTACCTTATTCCTTATACCATGTGCATTCTAATATAACACCTTCAGATCTGTATTCATCACCCTTTTTGATTTTGCCCCCTTTTTACACTTCAACGCATCCCACTGACTGCAATTTTGCCTTATCATCTGCCTGTCCTTCCTCACAATCTCACTACATACTGCATTGACTTGTATACCAACATACAAGAAGGATGTGGAAGCATTGGAAAGGGTACAGAGGAAATTTACCAGGATGCTGCCTGGTTCAGAGAGTATGCATTATGATCAGAGATTAAGGGAGCTAGGGCTTTACTCTTTGGAGAGAAGGAGGATGAGAGGAGACATGATAGAGGTGTACAAGATAATAAGAGGAATAGATAGAGTGGATAGCCAGCGCCACTTCCTCAGGGCACCACTGCTCAATACAAGAGGACATGGCTTTAAGGTAAGGGGTGGGAAGTTCAAGGGGGATATTAGAGGAAGGTTTTTTACTCAGAGAGTGGTTAGTGCATGAAATGCACTGACTGAATCAGTGGTGGAGGCAGATACACTACTGAAATTTAAGAGACTACTAGACAGGTATATGGAGGAATTTAAGGTAGGGGCTTATATGGGAGATCACCAGCTGGTAACCCAGCACGGATGGAAAGCGTGCAGGGGAGCCGGCTGGATTCGAACTCGGGACCTTTCGTCCCGAAGTCCGGCACTGATGCCACTACGCCACCAGCAGGGTCATTCTGAGATATGAGACTCAAAATTGTTGTCAATACTCCAAGTGCTGCTTGACTAGTGTCTTATAAAGGCTTAGTATTATCTCCTTGCTTTCATATTCTAATCCCCTTGAAATAAATGCCAACAAAGCGTGATTTTTATTAACGACCTGAATGTGGGGGTAGAAGGGTCGGTTGGCAAGTCTGCAGATGACACAAAGGTTGGTGGTGTTGTAGATAGTGTAGAGGGTTGTCAAATATTGCAGAGAGACATTGATAGGATGCCAAAGTGGGCTGAGAAGTGGCAGATGGAGTTCAACCCGGAGAAGTGTGAGGTGGTACACTTTGGAAGGACAAACTCCAAAGTAAATGGTAGGATACTTGGTAGTGTGGAGGAGCAGAGGGATCTGGGGGTACATGTCCGCAGATCCCTGAAAGTTGCCTTACAGGTAGATAGGGTAGTTAAGAAAGCTTATGGGGTGTTAGCTTTCATAAGTCAAGGGATAGAGTTTAAGAGTCGCGATGTAATGATGCAGCTCTATAAAACTCTGGTTAGGCCACACTTGGAGTACTGTGTCCAGTGCTGGTCGCCTCACTATAGGAAGGATATGGAAGCATTAGAAAGGGTACAGAGAAGATTTACCAGGATGCTGCCTGGTTTAGAGAGTATGGATTATGATCGGAGATTAAGGGAGCTAGGGCTTTACTCTTTGGAGAGGAGGAGGATGAGAGGGGACATTATAGAGGTATGCAAGATATTAAGAGGAATAGATAGAGTGGATAGCCAGCGTCTCTTCCCCAGGACACCACTGCTCAATACAAGAGGACATTTCTTTAAGGTAAGGGGTGGGAAGTTCAAGGGGGATATTAGAGGAAGGTTTTTTTTTACTCAGAGTCGTTGGTGCGTGGAATACACTGCCTGAGTCAGTGGTGGAGGCAGATACACTAGTGAAATTTAAGAGACTACTAGACAAGTATATGGAGGAATTTAAGGTGGGGGGGAGTTATATGGGAGGCAGGGTTTAAGGGTTTGCACAACATTGTGGGCCAAAGGGCCTGTACTGTGCTGTACTATTCTATGTTCTATGTCCCATCCTCAGCCCTATGATTCTGGTTCGCACCCCCCTGCCAACTTTGTTTAAACCCTCCCCCACAGTTCTAGCAAACCTGCCGCAAGAATATTGGTCCCCCTCAGGTGCAAGTGTAACCCATCCTTTTGTACAGGTCACACTTCCTCCAAAAGAGATCCCTATGATCCAGAAATCTGAAACCTTGCTCCCTCCACTACTTCCTGAGCCATTCATTCATCTATACTATCATCCTATCCTTCTCCTGACTAGCACGTGGTACTAGGAGTAATCCAACTGAACTGCAAAAGATTTCACTCCATCAATAACAAGCTATTCAGGTAGAAGTGTACCTACTTATCATCTGGTACTGAAAATGTCTACATCCAACAGGAGATCAACATTTTCCCTTTCTTTTGATTTTTCTACGCAGGATCTAGAGAACAATCCCAATGTGAAACAGAGATTTAACTAAGTGCTAAACAACACTGAAGCATTTTGAAGAACATAATAGGGAGAAGTAAGTCAGAAACCAGGGTACAGGGATTTAAGTTCACTGCCATGAATAAGAGAGATGAGAATAATTTTACAAAGTGATCAGAAACACATTGACTGGAAGAATGGTGAAAACAGGAACTTCTAAAATAAAATTGAATAAAAATGTAAACAGCACTAATTTTTAAGGTTGTGCCAGAAGGAAAGGGGTGTGAGTAACTCGTTCAAAGAAATGTCACAGGCATTGGGCAGTGTCTGGTGTCCCAAACACGGCAGTATATGGCTGCTACGATAAAGTGGATGTACACTGTTAATTATATTGCTCCAAAGCACTGAAAAGCCATCAAGAAAAAGAAAGGAGCAATAAAATCTCGTGCATTGTCAGTCATTTGGCAGCTAACAGTGCTACCATACTCATTAATCATAGCGCCAGTGTCCTGTACGAACTGTGCTGGTTCTTGCATTACCTAACATTGCAGTGGGAAAGTCTTCCAAAACTAACAGGTATAAAGCTCCATGCATTATCTGAATTCGAGGGGGGTTGGGGTGCAGTAAGAGATTAAGGATGATAAGGATGCAGCAACTGCTGGAGCTGTTTATCCACTATCCATTGATGTCAGATTCTTCTATATTCTTCACTCACTCCACCTCCTCTCACCCCACCCCAATCAACATACGCAGGCTCCGTTTCCTGTCTTTACAGTTCTATAACTTACATTAAATGGCAATAAATTGAACCAATTTTATTCTTTGCACACAGCTAATTAATATGTTGCTGAATAAAAATATTATTTGATTAGTGAATAATATTGAGATGAATTGCTTTATTAGTAGATAAAGGCCAACATTAGTTTAGACAAGAGCTGAATTCTTAAATTATTCTTAAAGCCTCTATGGATCTCTAACATTGCTTATCAAGCAAAATATTTAATTGTAGGCATCATTAGTCATAAAACCTTATGTGTAGTTAGTATTGAAATATTATTTTAATAGGAATCTTTTTATGCATAACTGAGCTCACAAAATGTGGCATCCATTTGGATCTTTAATGTCTCCCTTAATGGATCAGAGCAACAATTCAGTATGGTACTGAACAAGTGAGACCAGGAAACACGCAGGTTTCAACTAAGTTATTTTTTTTCAACCATTAAAGAGTGTTAAAATTCATAGATACCCTGAGTGATAGAGGAAGACAAAATTAGCCATCATTCCTGCTTCCAATTACAGTCCAGTGAATCCAATACAGATTGTCAAAGGTTCATTTTATTATCAAAGTAGGTCTGCAGAATACACCTCTGAGATTTGTCTTCTCCAGCTAGCCACGAAATGCAGAAAACCATAGAAGTAGTTGAAAGAAAGACATCAATCCCCACCCCCTCCCTCTAGTTGTAATCCCCCTGCATGAAAAGAAAAGAAAACAAAAACTTGTAAACCCCACACCCCCCAACCCCTCCCTTGCACAAAAACTCGCGTTAAAACAGCTGTCCTGCAGCGCTTGTGCAGTACCAAGCTGAAGAAGCAGAAAGTAACAGATCATCTATATAGAGAAACAGAAGCAAGAACATCCAGCCCACCAATCGGCAACAAGAAAGAATGAGTAAGAACAGAAAAGAAACATAAAACTGAAAGAGACCAATAGGAACTACAATCTCAGAACTTCTATAACATGTCCGAGAGCATCGGGACCCAGCGGCCCTTCCAAAGACAGTGACTTGAACCCAGCAGTCCCTCCGAGGACAGTGACTCGAACCAGTGGTCCCTCCGAGGACAGTGACTCGAACCAGTGGTCCCTCCGAGGACAGCGACTCAAACTAGCAGCCACTCTGAGAACCACTCACTCTCCTCCACATTTGCCTCGGTGTTTCAATCTTCCTCGATGCTTTAACTAACAAGAAATATAGTTGATCATGGCCCCTCATCTCGTCTTTGGCTTCTCCTGGTAGCTCTTGCTCACATTTCTCTCCTGGAGTTTTCTCAGGGACAGCAGAGCGCTAGCTCATTCGATCGAACTACGGACTGTGAGTCACAGGCTCCAACAGTGACAAAATCAAAATTAAGATAAAAAGAATAAGTAGAAAATGTAGAAAAACTGACGTGATTGACTATCTGATTGACTACCTTGACCGGAAATTACCATACTGAAACAGACCCTGCGATCCATCTAGGTCGAACCGTTATTCTGCCTAGTCTCTTCGACCACACCTGGACCATAGCCCTCCAAGCCCCTCCCATCCATGTACTCATCCACGCTTCTCTTAAATGTTGCGATTGAAGCCACATCTTCTGGCAGCTCATTCAACACTTGCACCACTCCCTGAGTGAGGAAGTTCCTGCCATGTTTCCACTTAAATATTTGACCTTTCACACTTAACCCATGACCTCTAGTTCTGGTCTCACCCAACATCAATGGAAAAAGTCTGTTTGTATTTATGCTATCTATACTCCTCATAATTTTGTATACCTCTATCAACTCTCCCCTTATGCTCCTATATTCCATGGAATAAAGTCCTACCTATTCAACCTTTCCCTAGAACTCAGGTTCTCAAATCTGGCAACATCCTTACAAATTTTCTCTGTATTGTTGCAATCTTATTGACATCTTTCCCATAGGTAGATGACCAGAACTACACACAATACTCCAAACTTGGCCTCAACAACATCTTATACAACTTTAACATAACATCCCGACTCATGTACTCAATTCTTTGGTTTATGACAGCAAATACAAAAGATCTTTTATGACCCTATCTTCCTGTGACACCACTTTCAAGGAATTATGGATCTGTATTTCCAGATCCCTTGGTTCTACTCCACCTCAGTGCTCTATCGTTAACTGTGCAAGTCCTAACCTGGTTTGCCCTCCCAAAATGCAAACAGCACACATCTGCATTAAATTTCATGTGCCATTTTTCCATCTGGTCCAGATCCCACTGCAAGTTTTGATAGCCTTTATCATTGTCTAGTATGCCTCCAATCTTGGTGTCACTTGCAAATTTGCTAATCTTATGTTAGCAAATCCAAATTTGCTATGCAATGTGATTGAGGAACTGAAATGCAAATAAATCAAATGCAATTACTATGCGGTGTACTTATCTCTGTTGACCAGGTATCAATATACAGTTCTATACAACAACATTTGACTTGAAAACAACAAGGAAAGGCTCTACCCTTCAACCAAAATGGGAGCGAGGGTAGGTGGGCAAACCCAAGATTGGGAGAGTTGGGGAAGTAACCAAGGCGTCGCAGAAAAGATAGCCTCTGCGGAAGCTTTTTAAAATTTAGAGTACTGTAACATAGGGGAAATATTTTGGAAGAGAATTCCAAGAGATAGCCATGACAAGAGGAAAAGTTAATACATTAGCATTGATCCAAAAATTTAATTTAATAAATGGTATTAAAATAGGAACAATATCAGCATTTTAATATTATTCCGCAGATCAAACATTCCTAGCAAGATAACAGTTGTCTGAAATACAAGGCTTACATCAGCCTGCATCAAGTGTTTTCATATTTGATATCATTGGGAAAAGAATACTTGAAACAAGATGCTTTCTATTTAAGGAGGGATTAACCAGCTGTAATACATGAGTTTACTTTTGACTGAGTTGTACTGAATGGGTTTTAGGAAGTCCCAGAGCTCTTCTTTGGGAAGGTTGGTGTGGCATTTCCCATTTTTTAAAAACAAAATGCAATGTCTGTATGTGAAAGCATGCCAGATATTGTACAGACTCAAAATATTTTTATCAAGGTAACAGAGTAGCTTAAATGCCTTATTAATTTTCAAATTGAACGTGGTTAGCTACCCAGTTCTATCTTGGTTCATTGAAACTTAAATTTGAGTTCAATATGCATTGTTATTTCTGATCATTGTTGAATTTGCTTTAAGCTAGCATAAGTCTTTAAATACAAAATATTTTTGTGCAAATCCTTTTGTCTTAAACATCAACCCTGTTATTTCAACAGCTTGTGCAGGTGAGTCAGCAAGGAAATGGGTTGACAGAATGGTGAGAAATAACACTTTTCTCTGGAATAGTCATTATCTATTTTCCAGATAAAGAAATGCATGATGGTTAGCTGTTGTATTATACAGTTCAAGTTATGTTTTCACCTACCCCAACATTTTGGAATATACTGTATGCTTTTTTCCATCAATCCTAAAGTAGCAATAAGAAAGGGAACTTAAATGAGGTAAGGAACTTATTGTGTTAATCACCATGTTCAATACCAACACCTCCTCACCACCATATTTTCCAGTTACAATTAATTAAAGAAAGATCTGCATTCACTCATAAAACGAAACCACAACTTATAAGATTTGAAATAACATTTTTATGGTGAGTAGAACGACACAAAAAGAAAGATCAGGAAGAAACTAAGGCTCTCCTCTTTATTGTACATTAATTAAGCAAAACTTAATCTGATCTTCCACTTTTGATAACATATCTACAGTGCTTATAAAAAGTATTTGGCCCTGGAAGTTTTTATGTTTTATTGTTTTACAACATTGAATCACAGTGGATTTAATTGGCTTTTTTGACACTGATCACCAGAAAAAGATTCTTTCGTGTCAAAGTGAAAGCGGGTCTCTACAAAGTGATCTAAATTAATTACAAATATAAAACAACAAATAATTGATTGCATAAGTATTCAGCCCCTTTAATATGGCACACCAAATCATCACCGGTGCAGCCAATTGGTTTTAGAAGTCAAATAATTAGTTAAATGAAGATCATTGTGTGCAGTCAAGGTGCTTCAATTGGAGTAAAAATACAGCCGTATCTGCATCACACAGACTCAAGGCTGTATTGCTGTAAAAGATGCATTTACTAAATACCGATTGAAGGGGGGTCAGTAATTATGCAATAATTATTTTATGTTTAATAATTGTAATCAATTTAGACCAATTTATAGAAATTTGTTTTCACCTTTGACATGAAAGACTTTTCTGCTGATCCGTGTCAAAAAAGCCACATTAAATCCACCGTGATTCAATGGGGTGTAAAACAATAAAACATGAAAACTTCCAAGGAGGGGGGATGATTACTTAGGGAGGGGATGAATACTTTTTATGGGCACTGTATATCTGCAAAGTGAACTAAATATTGTTAAAATTGTTGTTTTGCAAACTTTACACCTACTATGTCAAAAGTTATAAACATTGCTTTAAAAATATCTGGACACCCAATTTTATTTTATTCCCCCTGTTGAGCCCCTGGAGTATCTCTTGGTTTCTCCACTGTCTCTATTAGATTTCCTTCTGTATTCAGTGGGGAGAATTTAATACCAATATAACCAAATACATATTTGTGGAAGAAATGATACTTAGTTTTCAGCATCTACATAGTAGATGGGCTATATTGTAATTTTTATGCTACAATGTCAGTCTATGCTTTTAACTAAGAATTTTGGAAATGGACCAAGCAACAAAACATTGACAATCACGCATTATATTTTATTAAATTTATAGATTGTTTGCCAACAAGAGATTGAAATTGCTCCGTGTGCAACATCTAGCACAGTAGTTAATCTGTTCACATTAAATTTGGTATTTCAATGAGCTCTTAAATCCATTTAAAATGAGGTTAAGAACTTGTTGAATTGTACACAAAGGAATTTAATGACACTGTACAAAACAATATATTAAAATGGCAAACAGAGAAAATTGATATCTATCATCTATTTATGAATTACTGTAAAATAAATGTCAAGGTTCCTATGCATTCTAGTATTTGTATTCCATCCTTGTCTCTTCTAATGTCAATAGTCTTCTCCAGCTTCATAATCCACTACAATATCAGAACTCTTGATTCTGTCCTTCTGTTCATTTCCAAATTTAAATACTTTATTGCTAACAGCATTGCCTGCAGCTCTAGAAATTCCCATCTAAATCTCTCAGCCTCTCTTCCTCTCTACCCTCTTTAAGACAATCCTTTAAAACCTACTTCTTTAACTACAATTTTTGTCAATTACCATAATATCTCCCATGTGATCCAACACAATTTTTGGTTAATAATGCTGTTGTGAATTTTTCTTACAATGGCAATAGAGCTACAAAAATTTCAAGTTGTTGAATAGAGGATATTTTTCATTTAAAGCTGAAATTTGCTTTGAATTTACTGACTTTCTCATCCCTCCTACACCAACTCCTTAGCCATGTGTTAAACCATATGATTTTTCTCACTAGCACGTGGCATGGGTAGCATTCCTGAGATCACAGCCCGGAGGTCCTGTCCTTTAACTCACTTTACAGAACCTCATCACTCTTCCTACCCATGTTACTGGTATTTACATGGACCACGATCTTAGCTGCTCACCCTCACACTTAAGGATGTTGAGAAGTCAATCCAAGATGTCCCTAATCCTGGCACTCACGAGGCAACATACAATCCTGGAATCTCATTCTTGTCCACAGAAACTTCTTTCTCTCCCCCTAAATAAAGTATCTCCTATCACTACAACTCACCTCTTCTACTCTCTTCCTTTGTGAGTCACAGAGTCAGGCTCAGTGCCAGAGACCTGACTGCTGTGGCTTTTCTCTGCTAGGTCAACCTATCCCAACAGTTTCCAAAGTGGGATATCTGCTGCTGAGAGGAATGGCCACATAAATTGAGAAATCTTTATTGAATGAATATACTTTTGTAATTTTCTTGGCTCAAGAAAGTTGTTTGAAGTTATTGTGAGAAGCTTGTGTCATTTTTGTTCTTACTTAAATGATATGATAATTAAGTGAATTATGAGAACTGATCAGATATCTCAATGAATTTGAATTCAAAAGGTTAAGGCATAATTTAATTGAGGTTTTTCAGATGAAATTATTTTCTACAGTGAAATACACTAAAGGTTTAACTTTAAAATCACAATTAAGATCTTCAGGTACAATATCTCAAAAGGTCACCTGGAGCTCCTGGATCCAATCTATATTAATTCACCCTCCCATACCCACAGGAACCTGTCTGTCCTCAGCTTCTTCCGTTGCCAGGGTGAGGCCAAATGTAAATATGAAGAACAGCACTTTATAGCAACACACACAAAATGCTGGAGGAACTCAGCAGGTCCGGCAGCATCCATGGAAAAGAGTAAACAGTCAATGTTTCAGGCTGAGACCCTTCATCAAGACTGAAGAAAAAAGATGAGAACTCAGAGTAAGAATGGGGAGTGAGGGGATGAAGAAATACAAGGTAGTGGGTGATAGGTGAGACCAGGAGAGGGGGAGGGGTGAAATAGAGAGCTGGGAAGTTGTTTGGTGAACATGATGAAAGGCTGGACAAGAGGGAATCTGATAGGAGAGGACAAAAGGCCACGGAAGAAAGGGAAGGAGGAGGAGCACCAGAGGGAAGTGATGGACTGGTAAGGAGATAAGGTGAGAGAGGGAAATGGGAATGGGGAGTGGGGAATGGTGAAGGGACAAGGGACAGGACAATTACCGGTAGTTCAAGAAATAGAAGTTCATACCATCAGGTTGGAGGCTACCTGTACAGAATATAAGGTATGGCTCTTCTAACCTCAGCGGGCCTCATCGCAGCAGTAGAAGAGGCCAAATACTAAGATGTTAGAATGTTAATGGGAAGTAGAATTAAAATGGTGGCCAAAACTATTTTAATTCTGTCTGCAGAGTTCCTCCAGCATTTTGTGAGTGTTGCTTGGATTTCCAGCATCTGTAGATTTTCTCTTGTTTGTGAACAGCACTTCATATTCTGTTTTAGTATCCCTCAATCCAATGGCATGAATATTGAATTCTCCAATGTCAGGTAACCTGCTCATTCTGCACCCAGGTCTTCACATATACGCTCTTCTTTCCAACCCAGAGCACCCTACTTCTCAGTTTCTTTTAGCTCCTCTATTTACTCCATTTGTCCATCTCCCATACACGTACCTCCTACTGGTCTCCTCTCCCCACCGTTCCTATTTGCCCACCTCAGCTCGAATGCCTTCTACAAATTCACTGATGACACGACTGTTATTGGCAGAATCTCAGACGGTGATGAAGAGGATTACAGGAGTGAGATAGATTGGCTAGTTGAGTGGTGTTGCAATAACAACCCTACACTCAACATCAGCAAGGAATTGATAGTGGACTTCAGGAAGGAGACGTCGGGAGAACACACACCAGTCTTCAACAAGGTGTCAGCAGTGAGCAGCTTCAAATTCTGGGGCATCAACGTCTCAGAGGATCTATCCTAGGCCCTGCGATTATGAAGCAGCCACACAAGCAGCTATACTTCATTTAGAATTTGAGAAGATATGATATGTCACCAAAGACTCTAGAAAATTTCTATAGATGAAATGTGAAGAGCATGCTGACTGGTTGCATCACCGTTTGGTATGGAGGGTCCAATGCATTGGATCAATAAAAACTGCAGAGGGTTGTAGACACAGCCAGCTCCATCATGGGCACTAACCTCACTACTATTGAGAACGTCTTCAAAAGAAGACAGCATCCATCATGAACGAACCTCACCATCAGCATCTGCCCTCTTCTCATCTCTACCATCAGGGAAGAGGTACAGGAGCCTTCCACACATTCAACCTTTTAGGAACAGCTTCTTCCCCTCCACCAGGAGATTTCGGGATGGTCTATGAACCCATGCACATGATCTCACTATTTTACTCTCAGTTTGCATTGTTTGTTTTCAAATATATTCTTTTTGTGACTTGTAGTAATTTTATTTATTGCATTGTACTGCTGCTACAAAACAAATTTCACGACATATGTATGTCAATAATAATAAAACTGGTCTTTCCCCTTATACTTTGGTTCTCCTTCACCTTATCTGAAGCCCTTTATTACCTTCACCCACCAGTATTCTCTCCCCCATTTGACTCCATCCGCCAATCAACTACCCTTTAGCTCAGATTGTCTTCCATCTCTTGCCGTGCTGCTCCTCCTCTATTCTTTATAATGGTGATGTCTCCTCAGTGTCCACTGAGATGACTCATCCACTTGGCACAAAAAGAGAACACTGGAAGAACTCAGCAGGCCAGTACTTACTCAGGGTTTCTACCCAAAATATCGATTGTCTATTTCTATTCACAAAACCTGCATCACCCACTGAGTTCCTCCAGAAGCTCGTTTTTTGCTTCAAAACTTCAATATCAAGTTTGATATATTTTTGTTAATAAGGCTACTAAGGGTCATAGAAATGAAGGCAGTTAGATGAATATCTGAGTAGCCTTCTTCAACTAGTCTGTTTTTATAAATGGGGTTTAGGAAATGTGATTTATAATTCTATGATTTTTTGACCAAAAAGAAATAATTAATGTAGTGAAATTTCTCTTAATCTTGAATGTGCAGCTCTCAATTTTCACTATAGTTAATTACCCACTAACAATATTTCAGGAATGCGCAGCCTTGAACCTTCCAATCTCTGAGAATGAAATTCTATTTGAATCATTCATTACAAAAAAAACATGGCTCTTTCATTATTCATTACCATGGAAACTTCATCCATCTTTTTAAACTCTGAAATGTCTGAGTGTTAAATATAACGTTGAAGAGGGCAAACACTACATTATTACAGCAATACTTTTCATCTAAGGAACGTAGGAAGGGAAGGACTAATGAGGACCATAATAGAATACGTATCTTCTAATGACAGTGTTTTGAATTGTCTAAATTACTTAATTTAGACTCAAACGCCATCTATAACTTTGCCAATGACACCACTGTTGTTGGCAGAACCTCAGATGACAATGAGGAGGCATACAGAAGAAAGAAAGATTGGCTGGTTGTGTAGTGTCATAACAACAACCTTGCACTCAACATCAGCATGATCATAGGATTGATTGTGGACTTCAAGAGGGGGAAGTCAGCAGAACACACACCAGTCCTCATCGAGGGGTCAACAATGGAAAGGGTGAGCAGCATCAAGTTCTTGGCCATCAACATTCAGAGGATTAATTTCCCAACATACTGATGCAATCATGAAGAAAGCACAGCAGCAGCTATACTTCATTTGGAGTTTGAAGAGATTTGGTATGTCACCAAAGACTCTAGCAGATCTCTACAGATCTACGGTGAAGAGCATTCTGACTGTTTGCAACACTGCTGGCAGGAAGGTTCCAACGTGCAGGGTCAGGATCGGAAGAGGCTGCAGAGGGTTACGGACTCAACCAGCTCCATCGTGACACTAAACCCTCCCCACCATCAGGGACAACTTTAAAAGGCAGTGTCGGAAGGAGGTGCCATCCGCCATTAAGGACCCTCACTATCTGGGACATGCCCTCTTCTCATTACTACCATCAGAGAAGACAGGAGCCTGGATACCCACACTTAGTGTTTTATGAACAGATAATTCCCCTCCACCATCAGATTTCTGAACAGTCCGTGAACAGTATCTCACTATTTTTGTACTGCTCATTTACTTTTTTTGCAACTTATAATAATTTTTATGTCTTGCTCTGTAGAGCTGTCACAAAACAACAAAATTAACAACATAAGTCAGAGATAATAAACCTGATTCTGAGTCAATTATTCTTCAATTCTTTCACTGCATTCTGTTTTCAGAATCTAAGCATCAATGACAACGTCAATATTTATCATCTATTCCTAATAACCAACCCCCTGAGAAAGAAATGCTGAGCTCCCAACTTGAAATTGTTACAGTCCTTCCAGTTGAAACCCTGTCTTTATTGGGAATAGAAGTCATGGCTTGGGAGATGTGAGAATAATCTAGGCAATAGTCTGCAGTGCATAACATAGATGGTACACAAAGCAGTCATCGTTCATTAGTGGTGGCGGAAATAAATGCTCAGGATGGTTTACTGGGTACCAATAAAAAGGACCGCATTTTTCTGGGTGGTTTCCAGTTCTTTGAGTCATGTTACAGCTGCACACATCCAAACAATTGGATCATGCTCCCAATTTCTGGCTGGGGTGTCACTTGATACAGAATACCTAGCTTCTTATTAGCTCTTAATAGCAACAGTAGTAATGCAATTAAGAGAAAATTTACAGATGCCATAAATCCAAGCAACGTAGCTGCCTGGCCTACTGTGTTCCTGCGCATTTTGTGTGTGTTTCTTGGAGATGCTACCTGGCCTGCTGAGCTCCTCCAGCATTTTGTGTGTGTTGCAACAGAAGTAATGCGGCTGGTAACTTAAGTTCCCACACTTCTGATCTTATGATTGAAGGAGCATCTATGATGAAAGATCCAAAGATTATTCGCTAAGGATATTGACCTAAAGAATTCCTGCAAATAAGCTGTGGAGCCAAGATGATTGACTTCCAACAACCTTAATGTCTTCCTTTGCGCAATATATAATTCCCTTTCCAGAGTGTTGACCAGATACTATTGACTTAAATGTTATCAGATCTCCTTGAAGTCACATTTTCCCAAATCTGGCCTTGATATCAAGGCACCTTGATGTCACCTCATCTCTATAATTGTCATTCAACCCAAGACTAAAACAGTGATGAAGTCTGGATTCAAATAGTCCAGGCAAACCCAAACTGGGCATCATGAGCAATTTACTAGTAAATAAGTGTCACTCAAAGTTACTGTTAACATCTTCCATTACTTTGCAGAAAGATGATTGGGCGATAGTTAGCTAATTGGATTTCCTCTGCTTCTTGCGAACAACACTTGATTTGGCAACTTTCAACATTGGTAGTTGCCAATGTTGTTACTGAACAACTTGGCTAGTACACATCTCTAGTTTGTTCCATCACCTTTACTGTATCCAGTGCTCTCAGCCATTACTTGATGTAACATGGACTGTATGAAATTGGCTAAAGACTTACATCTGTGATACTGGGGATCTCAGAAGGAAATTAGATGGATCATCTGCTTGGCACGAGAAAAAAGAACACCAGAAGAACTCAGGCTGTCTCAAGGTCTTGAGGTCAACTTATAACTTTTTTCTACATTCGTACATTGATGCTATTTAACCTGCTGAGTTTTTCTAGCATTTGGTTTATTGTTGTAGATTCTAGCATCTACGGTCTCTTTTGTCTTCTTCCATTTGTCACTTCTAGATGAACATGTTTCTAAATGCTTCAGTCTTTTCTTTATCATTCACATGCTGAGCCATCATTGAGCATAGAGATATTCTTGAAGCATTTAATTGTCCAGCACAATTCACAACTATATGTGGCAGGACTGTAGAGTTTTAATGTCATTCATTGATTTAGGGATTGTTTACTTCTACTTAGTTCTGTTTTTGCTATAGTCTTGTCTACTATCTTAGCATTTAATTTTTTAGGCACACCTCAATATTTCTTATTGTAATTTGTAGTATATTTTTGTATTGCACTGGTATGCCAGTGATAATAAACATGAATCTAATTCTGATTCATTCAGAAGTAGATGAATACTTGTTAAGTATTGACATGAAAGAAGGGAATGCGGAAGTGAGATTGCACTTGGATCAACCTTGATCTCACTAAGTGGCAAAGCAAATCTGAGAGCCAGATGGCCTATTCCTGCTCCTAATTAGATTAGATTAGATTAGATTATGAGGACACGCAGTCCTCTTTTATTGTCATTTAGTAATGCGTGCATTAAGAAATTATACAATGTTCCTCCAGAATGATATCACAGAAACACAAGACAAACCGACTGAAAAACTGACAAAAACCACATAAGTATAACATATAGTTACAACAGTGCAAAGCAATACCATAATTTAATAAAGAACAAACCATGGACACGGTAAAAAAAAGTCTCAAAGTCTCTCAAAAGTCCCATCATCTCACACAGACAGTAGAAGGAAGAAAACTCTTCCTGCCATGAAACTCCAGTGCCGCAAACTTGCCAATGCAGCACCCTGGAAGCACCCAACCACAGCCGACTCTTCAGTCCGTCCAAAAACTTCGAGCCTCCGACAACGAGCACCATCTCTGCCGAGCACTTCGACCCTGGCCCCGGGCAGCAGGCAATAGGCAAAACCGAGGATTTGGAGCCTTCCCCTCCGGAGATTCTCGATCGCACAGTAGCAGCAGCAGCGAAGCAGGCATTTCAGAAGTTTCTCCAGATGTTCCTCCGTGCTTCTCACATCTGTCTCCACCAAATCAGGATTGTGCACGATACCTACTTAACAAATACGATATCATTTCGGAGCGGCCGCGCGCACTGCCATCTTCTCCTCCTCTTTTAGTTGTTTCCGTTTAAGCCATGAGATCGGCGATATACATTTCTGCTACTACTGATGGTCTACAGCACCCTTGCCTTGAGCTGAGTTTATCGCAATTAGCACCAATGTAATCCCACAAAATATGATAGTATCTTTGGTGTAAAGATGAAAGTTTTTGCCCCCTAAAGGGCCATGTGGTATTCTTCATCCAATACCATCATGAAAGGATACATCTATCACAGGTGAAGGCAGTCCCCTTTCTAGATGCTGCAGACTCAGCCTGGCAGCTATAAAAAGTAATTTCTACATTTTCTAAAAGATAGGATGAAGTATTACATCTACCTCATCTTGTTCTCTCCTCTTTAGGAAAAGATTTCCAACTGATTATTAGAACAGATGATTCCAAAGAAAACTCCTGGGAAAAAGGTGCAGGAAGCAGAAAAGATGTACAAGAAAGAAATGATCATGAAGACAGTGAAGAAGCAGAATTTGAGGATGAAGCTGAATTTGGAAACATAACGCTACATAACACCACAGGTATATTACGGGTTTATTACAATGAATTTTTAATTCACATTTCTGTATAGGTGCAAAGGAGAAGCAAAATATGCAGAACAAGACCTTTATGACCCAAACTTTAAACAGATTCTTACTGTAATATTGTCTTATATAGCTCAATTATTTATTACAACCAAAACTCACTGAGAATTGTCCCTAATATTATTCCGGCAAGTGTATTCCACAAATTCACCATATTCAATGTGAAGGAAATAATTCTCAACTATTGACCTCCACATTTCTTAAAGTATTAGTGCCTACTTAACAAGGTCCCTTCAGCCAGTCATTTAATTCAATAATTCTGGCCACTATTTACATTACAGATCTTTTGTACAGAGATAAACGACCAGAAAAAAATGATTTTATTGGTATTCATTGAGGAATACATATTGACTAGAGAGTTTTCTTCCTGTTCAAAATACTCCATGTGAACTTTTCCATTCTACTGAAGAAACAAAAGGAATCATGATTTAAGCTTCAACCATATACTGGTACTTCCAGCAATGCAGTTGTGTGAAGTACCATTAAACAAATTCATTTATTGCATTAGAAAACATTGTTGAAAAGCTTGAGACTGGCATGAGAGTTCAGTCACTGGAAGGAAGGAACATCAATCAGGTCCACTGTTTGAGTACAAAAGGCAGCAGTGGGTCGGTACAGTAAAAAAAGAGCTTTGACCAGTGACCGGTCGGTGTTTGCGATAGATTAGCAAGAGAAAATTAAAGGAAAGCAGGGGCAAGTGCAGCAGCCATTATCACAGCACCCGTCAACCGAGTGGACAGAGTCAGGGTGGTGGTCTTGAGGCTTTAGCTCTTCAAGGCTTCCACAAGGAGAGGAAGCAAAGGAAAGAAAGGCTCAAGGTTCTTTATATCTGCTCAGCTAAGATAGTAGAGATGCCAAGCAGGGTAGTTGACTGCTCCTCTTGCAGGATAGGGAAGGCAGTGAAATGCCAGTGTCCCTGACGACTACAACTGCAAGAAATGCATTCATCTGCAGCTTCTAACAATCCACATTAAGGAACTGGAGCCGAAATTTGATAAACTCTGGGTCATTTGGAAGGCTGAAGGAGTGATAGATAGGACATATAGAGAGATAGTTACACCCAAGGCGCTGGACACAGGAGACTGAGTGATGGTCAGGAGGGGGAAAAGGGTTAAGGAGCCAGTGCAGATTACCCATCTGGCCACCCGCTTCAACAACAGATATATCACTTTGGATACTGTCGGGGGTGGGGGAATGGCAGAGTAATCCAACAGAGGAAAGTCGCAGGGGTCAGGTCTCTGGCACTGAGTCTGCCTCTGTGACGCAGAAGCGAAGGGAGGAGAGGCACACTATGGTGATAGGGGATTCATTAGTTAAGGGAACGGACAGGAGGTACTGTGGGAGAGAACGGGAGTCCTGGATGGTGTGTTACCTCCCGGGTGCCAGGATCCAGGATATCTCCGATCGAGTCCTCCACATTCTTAAGCAGGAGAGTGAACAGCCAGAAGTCGTGGTCCACGTAGGTTCCAATGACATGGGTAGGATGAGTGACGAGGTTCTGCGTAGGGAGTTCAGGGAGTTAGGTGCTAAGTTAAAGGGTAGGACCTCCAAGGTTGTGATCTCAGGATTGCTACCGATGCCACGTGTTAGGGAGGTCAGAACTAGGAAGATTATACAGTTTAATGCGTGGCTAAGGAATTCATGCAGGAGAAAGAGCATAAGATATTTGGATCATTGGGCTCTCTACCAGGGAAGGTGGGACCTGTACAAAAGGGACGGTTTACACCTGAACTGGAGGGAGACTAATATCTTAGCAGGAAGGACTATTAATGCTGCACGGTGAGGTTTAAACTGAAGTTACAGGGGGATGGGAACCAGAGACCAGAACATTTAGTAGAGAGGTTGTGGAGGCAGATACTGGTAAGACCTCAGACAAACTTAGGAATCAAAAGGTTGAGCATGGTGTGACTAATCATGAGCTGCCTACATTTCAATGCATGAAGTATTTTAAAATAATAGTGCTGAAGATGAGGCAGCTGGTTTACTAACAGAGGCAAAGTATAGTGAGGAGAGACTGTTGATAGGGCAAAATTGCAGTCTACAGGATGAGCTGCAACATAAAAGGTGGACAAAATTGAATTTGAATACATGCAGTATACAGAATAAGGCAAATGGTCTTAAGACCATAAGACATAGCAGCAGAATTAGGCCACTTGGTCCATTGACTCTGCTCCACCATTTCACCATGGCTGATCTAATTTTCCTCTCAGCCCCAATCTCCTACCTTCACTCGGTATCACCTTCATACCCTGACCAATCAAGAATCTATCAATCTCTGCCTTAAATATAAATAAAGACTTGGCCACAGCTGCCTGTGGCAAAGAATTCCACAGATTCACCACTTTCTAGCTAAAGAAATTCCTCCTCATCTCCATTCTAAAAGAGCTCCCGCCCCTTTTTTTCTGGGGCTGTGTTCCCTGGTCTTTGACTATCCCACGATAGGAAATATCCTCTCTACATCCACTTTATCAAAGACTTTCACAATTTCATAGGTTTCAATTACGTCACTCCTCATTCTTCTGATTTCTAGTGAATACAGGCCCAGAACCAAATGCTCTTCATATGACATGCCATTCCATCCTGGAATCATTTTCATGAACCTTCATTGAACGCTCTCCAGTTTCAGCACATCCTTTCTAAGGGGCCCAAAACTGCTCACAATACTCCAAGTGAGGCCTCACAGTGCTTTATAGTTTCAATACTACATCCTTGCTATAACTTGTAGCACAGTTACGGATTGGCATGTATGATATTGTAGGCATCACTGAATCATGGCTGAAAGATTATAGCTAGGAGCTTAATGTCCAAGGATACTCATTGTAGCGAAATGACAGGCAGAAAGGCAGAGGGCGTGATGTGGCTCTGTTGGTAAAAAAAAATTAAATTAAATCATTAGATAGAGGTAACATAGGGCGGAAGGCGTTGAATCATTGTGGATAGAGCTAAGGATCTGCAAGGTCTGTTTACCCAGAGTCTTTTTACCTGATGGGTGTTGTATACAGACCCCAAACAGCAGTAAAAATGTGGCATCCTCATTACAATGGGGGATAAAAAAATGAATGCCAAAAGGGCAATGTTACAATAGACATGGGGAATTTCAATATGCAGGTAGATTGGTAAAATTCTGGTTAGTGCTGGATTCCAGGAGGGGGGAATTTCTAAAATGTGATGTGATGGCTGTTTAGAGCAGCTCGTGGTTGAGCCCACTAGGAGATCAGCTATCCTGAATGGGGTGATGTGCCGTGAACCAGAATTGATTAGACAGCTTAAGGTAAAAGAACCCGTTAGGACAAGTGATCATAATATTGTCAAGTTGATTTAGAAATTTGTGAAGGAGAAGCTTAAATCAGATGTATCAGTATTATAGTGAAGTAAAGAAAATTACAGAGGCATGAGAGAGAAGTTTGCCAAAGTAAATTGGAAGGAGCTGCTGGCAGGGATGACACCAGAGCAGAAAAGGTGTGAGTTTCTGGGGAAAATGAAGAAGGTACAGGATAGATATATTCCAAAAACAAAGAAATACTCAAATGGCAAAATAGTACAACCGTGGCCAATAAAGGAAGTCAAAGCTAATGTAAAAGCAAAAGAGAGGGCAGAAAACCACGCAAAAATTAGTGGGGAATGAACGTAAGCTAACAAATAATATCAAAGTGGATAGTAAAAGCTTTTCAAGTATGTAAAAAATAAAAGAGAGATGAGAGTGGATATAGGATCACTAGAAAATGAGGCCAGAGAAATAGTAACGGGGACAAGCTGGTGGCAGATCAACTAAATGAGTATTTTACATCAGTCTTCACTGTGCAAGACACCAGCAGTATTCCAGATGTTAAAGGGTATGAGGGAAGGGAAGTGAGTGCAGTGACTATTACAAGGGAGAAGGTGCTCAAAGAGCTGAAAGACCTAAGGGTACATAAGTCATCCAGACCAGATGAACTGCACCTTAGATTTCTGAAAGAGGTAGTGGTAGAGATTGTGGAGGCATTAGAAATGATCTGTCGAAAATCTTTTGACCATGGCATAGTATAACCATATAACGATATAACAATTACAGCACGGAAACAGGCCATCTCGGCCCTTCTAATCCGTGCCGAACTCTTACTCTCACCTAGTCCCACAGACCTGCACTCAGACTATAACCCTCCATTCCTTTCCTGTCCATATAGCTGTCCAATTTAACTTTAAACAACAACATCAAACCAGCTTCAACCACTTCTGCTGGAAGCTCGTTTCACACAGCTACCACTCTCTAAGTAAAGAAGTTCCCCCTCATGTTACCTCTAAACTTTTGCCCTTTAACTCTCAACTCATGTCCTCTTGTTTGAATCTCCCCCACTCTCAATGGAAAAAGCTTATCCACGTCAACTCTATCTATCCCCTTCACAATTTTAAATACCTCTATCAAGTCCTCCCTCAACCTTCTATGTTCCAAAGAATAAAGACCCAACTTGTTCAAACTTTCTCTGTAACTTAGGTGATGAAACCCAGGTAACATTCTAGTAAATCTTCTCTGTACTCTCTCTATTTTGTTGATATCTTTCCTATAATTCGGTGACCAAAACTGTACACACTACTCCAAATTTGGCCTCACCAATGCCTTGTACAATTTCAACATTACATCCCAACTCCTATACCCAATGCTCTGATTTATAAAGGCCAGCATACCAAAAGCTTTCTTCACCACCCTTTACACATGAGATTCCACCTTCAGAGAACTATGCACCATTATTCCTAGATCTCTCTGTTCTCCTGCATTCTTCAATGCCCTACCAGTTACCATGTATGTCCTATTTTGATTAGTCCTACCAAGATGTAGCACCTCACACTTAACAGCATTAAACTCCATCTGCCATCTTTCAGCCCACTCTTCTAACTGGCCTAAATCTCTTTGCAAGCTTTGAAAACCTACTTCATTATCCACAACTCCACCTATCTTAGTATCATCTGCATACTTACTCATCCAATTTACCACCCCATCATCCAGATCATTAATGTATATGACAAACAACCTTGGACCCAGTACAGATCCCTGAGGCACACCACTAGTCACCGGCCTCCAATCCAACAAACAGTTATCCACCACCACTCTCTGGCGTCTCCCATCCAGCCACTGCTGAATCCATTTTACTACTTCGATACTAATACCCAACGATTGAACCTTCCGAACCAACCTTCCACATGGGACCTTGTCAAAGGCCTTACTGAAGTCCATATAGACAACACCCACTGCTTTGCCCTCGTCAACTTTCCTAGTAACCTCTTCAAAAAATTCAATAGGATTCATCAAACATGACCTTCCACGCACAGATCCATGTTGACTGTTCCTAATCAGACCCTGTCTATCCAGATAATTATATATACAATCTCTAAGAATACTTTACATCAACTTACCCACCACTGATGTCAAACTCACAGGCTGATAATTGCTAGGTTTACTCTTAGAACCCTTTTTAAACAATGGAACAACATGAGCAATACACCAATCTTCTGGCACCATCCCTGTTTCTAATGACATTTGAAATATTTCTGTCAGAGCCCCTGCTATTTCCACACTAACTTCCCTCAAGGTCCTAGGGAATATCCTGTCAGGACCTGGAGACTTATCCACTTTTATATTCCTTAACAGCTCCACTACCTCCTCTTCTTTAATCATCATAGTTTCCATAACTTCCCTACCTGTTTCCCTTATCTTACACAATTCAATATCCTTCTCCTTAGTGAATACTGAAGAAAAGAAATTGTTCAGAATCTCCCCCATCTCTTTTGGCTCTACACCTAGCTATCCACTCTGATTCTCTAAGGGACCAATTTTATCTCTCACTATCCTTTTGCTATTTATATAATGGTAGAAACCCTTGGGATTTATTTTCACCTTACTTGCCAAAGCCACCTCACATCTTTTAGCTTTTCTAATTCCTTTTTTAAGATTCTTTTTACATTCTTTATATTCCTTGAGCACCTCATTTACTCCATGCTGCCTATATTTATTGTAGATATCTCTCTTTTTTCGAACTAAGTTTCCAACACCCCTTGAAAACCATGGCTCTCTCAAATTTTTAACCTTTCCTTTCAACCTAACAGGAACATCAAGATTCTGTACTCTCAAAATTTCACCTTTAAATGACCTCCATCTCTCTGTTACATTCTTCCCATAAAACAAATTGTCCCAATCCATTCCTTCTAAATCCTTTCGCATCTCCTCAAAGTTAGCCTTTCTCCAATCAAAAATCTCAACTCTGGGTCCAGTCCTGTCCTTCTCCATAATTATATTGAAACTAATGCCATTGTGATCACTGGACTCGAAGTGCTCCCCAACACAAACCTCTGTCACCTGACCTATCTCATTCCCTAACAGGAGATCCAACACTGCCCCTTCTCTAGTTGGTACCTCTATGTATTGCTGCAAAAAACTATCCTGCACACATTTTACAAACTCCAAACCATCCAGCCTTTTTACAGTATGGTCTTCCCAGTCTATGTGTGGAAAATTAAATCTCCCACAATGACAACCTTGTGTTTACTACAAATATCTGCTATCTCCTTACAAATTTGCTCCTCCAACTCTTGCTCCCCATTTGGTGGTCTATAATACACCCCCATAAGTGTTACTACACCTTTTCCATTCCTCAGTTCCACCCAAATAGCCTCCCTAGACGAGCCCTCTAATCTATCCTGCCAGAGCACTGCTGTAATATTTTCTCTGACAAGCAATGCAACACCTCCCCCTCTTGTCCCTCTGATTCTATCACACCTGAAGCAATTAAATCCAGGAATATTTAGTTGCCAATCACACCCCTCCTGTAACCATGTTTCACTGATAGCTACCACATCATACTTCCAGGTATCAATCCATGCTTTAAGCTCATCCACCTTTCTTATAATGCTCCTAGCATTAAAATAAATGCATTTAAAACTTTTTCTTATGGTGTCAGAGGACTAGAAAATTGCAAATGTCACTCCACTCTTTAACAAAGGAGGAAGGTAGCAGAAGGAATTATAGACTAATTAGCCTGACCTTAGTAATTAGGAAGATGTTGGAGTCAATTATTAAGGGTGAGGGTATGGAGTACTTGATGACACAGGATAAGATACGACAAAGTCAGCATGGTTTCCTTAAGGGAAAATCTCGCCTGACGAACCTGTTGGAATTCTTTGAGAAGATTACAACTAGGATAGATAAAGGGGATGCAGTGGATGTTGTATATTTGGACTTTCAGAAGGCCTTTGACAAGGTACCACACATGAGGCTGCTTACCAAGTTAAGAGCCCATGGTATTACAGGAAAGTTACTGGCATGGTTAGAGCATTGGCTGACTGGTAGAAGGCAGCAAGTGGGAATAAAAGGATCCTTTTCTGGTTGGCTGTCAGTTACTAGTCATGTTCCGTATGGGTCTGTGTTGGGTCCACTTCTTTTTATACTCTATATCAACGATTTAGATGATGGAATAGATAGCTTTGTTGCCAAGTTTGCAGGATGATATGAAGATTAGTGGGGCAGGAGGGGAAGTGGTAGGTAGTGTTGAGGAAATAGGTAGGCTGCAAAAGGACAGACAGTTTAGGAGAATGGGCAAGAAAGTGGCAAATGAAATACAATTTTGGAAAATGCATGGTCATGCACTTTGGTAGAAGAAATAAATGTGCAGACTATTTTCTAAACGGGGAAAAAAATCCAAAAATCTGAGATGCAAAGGGACTTGGGAGTCCTTGTGCAGAACACCCTGAAAGTTAACTGTAGGTTGAGTCAGTGGTGAGGAAGGCAAATGCAATGTTAGCATTCACTTCAAGAGATCTAGAATGCAAGAGCAGGGATGTGATGCTGAGGCTTTATAAGGCACTGGGGAGGCCTCACATTGAGTATTGTGAACAGTTTTGGGCTCCTCATCTAAGAAAAGATGTGCGGGCATTGAAGAGGGTTCAGAGGTGGTTCACAAGGATGATTCCGAAATGAAAGGATTTGATAACTCTGGGTCTGTACTCGCTGGAATTTAGAAGGATGGGGGGGGGGGATCTCATCGAAACTTTTTGAATGTTGAAGGCTTAGACAGAGTAGATGAGAAAAGGATGTTTCCCATGATGGAGGAGACTAGGAATAGAGGGTGCAGATTCCAGATAGAGGAGTGTCCATTTAAAACAGAAATGTGGAGAAATTTCTTCAGCCAGAGGATGGTGAATTTGTGGAATTTTTTAGCACAGGCAGCTGTGGAGGCCAGGTTGATGGGTGTATTTAAGGTAGAGCTAGATAGGTTTGTGTTGAGTACGTGGCCAAGTGGTTAAGGCGTTTGTCTAGTTATTTGAAGGTCACTAGTTCGAGCCTCAGCTGTGGCAGTGTGTTTGTGCCCTTGAGCAAGGCACTTAACCACACATTGCTCTAGTCTGTGCGAGGAGTGGCGCCCCACACAGACTTCCAATCTGCGCCTTGTAAGGCATGAAAATGCCCGATGCAGGCCTCTCATGGTCTGAGTCGACGTTCCCTCCCTTGATAGGTTCTTGATTGGACACAGCATCAAACATTATGGGAGAAGGCCAGCGAGTGGCGCTGAGGAGAAAAAAAAGATCAGCCATGATTAAATGGCAGAGCAGACTTGACGGGATAAATGGCCTAATGCTACTCCCGCACCTTACAGTCTATGGTCTTATGGACTTTATAAAGCACTGGTGAGGCCTCACTTGGAATATCGTGAGCAGGTTTGGGCCCCTTATCTTAGGAAGTAGGTGCTGAAACTGGAGAAAGTTCAAAGGAGGTTCACGAAAATAATTCCAGGATTAAATGGCTTGTCATATGAAGAGTGTTCAATAGCTCTGCGCCTGTAATCACTAGAATTCAGAAGAATGAGGGGTAACCTCATTAAAAGCTATTGATCTTGATAGAGTGGATGTTTTCTATGGTGGGGGATTCTGAGAATGGAGGACACAGCCTCAGAATAGAAGGGCATTCTTTTAGTATGGAGATAAGGAGGGATTTCTTTAGCTAGGGTGTTGTGAATCTGTGGAATTCTTTGCCACAGACATCTGTGGTGGCCAAAGTCTGTTATGTATATTTAAGGAAGAGGTTGATAGATTCTTGTTTGGTCAGGACATGAAGGGATACGGGAAGAAGGCAGGAGATTGGGGCTGAGAGAAAAATTGGATCAGCCATGATAAAATGATGGAGCAGACTTGATGGGCCAAATGGACTGATTCTGCTCCTATACCTTATGGTGTGATGATGAGGTCTCCTTGGCAGAACATTAAAAAGAAAATAATTAAATGGTAATAGGAGTAATTGAGTAAGCCTTTGCCACCTGGAGAAATTAGCTAAATAACTCATCAAAAAATTTCATTGTTCCACCAGCTATTATTCTCAATTCAAGTTCTTTCAGTGGCCATAGTAGGTACTGATAATTAATTTGGTCCTTAGATCCAGTGTTGCATTTAGAATATGTAAAAAAAAATTCTGTACTTTGCAAAAAAGAAATGAGTTAACATCAAATCTGTAAAGTTAACAATAGCTAGTTGAACTGTCAAATTTTCAGATCCCCTTTGTTCCAGAAAACCACATTTAAACTCCAAAATGATGCATAAGCTATGAACTGATTTTTTGTTTTCTGATGAAAATGAGGATGCATGATGTCTGTTTCTTGGTTGTAAAATAAAAAACAAAAACATGCAAATTGGTTTCAGGTGTACCTGAAATGGTCTTAGTAGTTTTTCACCGCTTGAAGTGTGGGGTCTTACCAGGTCATCCTCAGAAAAAACTGCATGCTGCACTGGACACAAATTTTTTCAAAAATATTGCTTCCTCAGAATCTTTCCTTGTTTATGACAGACTGCTTGAAGATGAACAGAAATATAATTTCAGACTACTTGTATCACGCAGGAATTTGGAGAAACAACAAATTAACTTTTATTGAATATAATGTGTTTAATTGCATAATGGTGCTGATGCTTTGCAATAATTCAACTAAGTTAAAAATATTTTGTTAATGATTTTCATTTGTACTCAGTGTCTAAGGCTTCTTGCTTAAGTGTCCAGCAATAATTTGCCAGCATTGATGGATTGCAGTTGCCGTGGTATTTTTTCTCCATGACTGCAATGTCCTGGTGAAACCTTTCACCATGCTCATCACTAGCAGCACCAAGATTTGCAGGGAAGAAGTCTAAATGGGAATGCAGAAAATGAATCTTTAGTGACATGTTGCATTCCATGGTTTTATATGCTTGAAGCATGATTTCAACCAGCTGCATGTAGTTTGGTGCTCCATAGATGCCGAGAACAATTTCAACAACTTCCTTGAATGCCTTCCATGTGATTTTCTCCAGTCCTACTAGAAGTTCTTCAAATTGCCTGTCGTTGATGACCTGTTTGACTTGTAGACCAACAAAAATGCTTTCCTTAATCTTGGCATCAGTTATTCTGGGAAGCATCTGTCTCAAATATCAAAATCCTTCATAGAAATGTTTGTGCCTGGTGATAGCAAATTCCATCCTTACAGTCCTGAACCCAGTAATTATTACTAAAACCTGTCCTGCCATGCAGCAGCCATGCCACCTAAGCATGCCCAAGCATGCCTGGACAAGATAGGAAACTTTCCAGCTACATTGTAGGTAACATTTTAATTGAGTTGAATTATGAATTGAAATAATAAACAGAAATTTATTTTAAAAATGGTGCGTGATAGGGAAATTTCATGGTGATTTTCATGATCGGTAGCCCAAAATTCATAAGATACACCTAAAGGTATTCAGGAAGCAAAATCTTTGTTGTTCAGTGTTATATCGTACAGAAAATGCTGGAAGTACACAGTATATATGTTGTGAGAGTTTTCAGTTTTTTTTTTTAGCTTTTATCTTGAATTTCCAATAACTGCACTGGTTTTTTAAAATTTCCAACTGAGGAAACATCTTCCACAGTGTGTCAAAGTAATAGGATTAAAAAAAAACATTTAGCTATGGAGATGTCCATTTTAAGGAGTACGTGGTACATAATATGTAAGATACTTTTTAAAACTGGCATGAATAATATGGTATGACTAGTACATGTATTGTACCTTGACATGCAGTGTATTTGAGAGTAGCTGCCTTCAATAAGATATTCTATTCTGTTTGTTTATTTATGCAAGTAGCAATGCAAATGAACGTACAGACTCTACCAGTGGAACCCTCGGAGATCAGAATCAGGTTTATTAGTACTGTCTTAGATTATGTGAAGTATGTTGTTTTATAAAGTTATAAAGTACCACAGCATAAAAACAGGCTTGTTGGCCTATCTAGTCTATGACATCCTAATATTCTGCCAAGTCCAATCTACTGTACTTGCACCAGGACCAAAGCTCTCCTTGTCCCTTTCATCCATATACATATCCAAAATTTACTTAAATGTTACAATTTAAGCAAAGTTTGGATAGCATTTACCACTTTCACTGGTATCTAATTTCACAATCGCACTACTCTCTGAATGAAGAGGTTTCCCCTCTGATTCCCCTTAAATATTTCACCTTTCATTCAAACTCTATGACCTCCAACCTGGGGGGAAAAAAGCCTACATGCATTCACCCTATCTATATTCCTCAATAAGACATTCAGAGATACTTTCTGATACTCTCTGTTTTAAACCTGTATGATTCCTGTATGCCCTATTGTTCCCTTATAGATTCTGCAAAGAACCTGCTGTGGTTGTTTGCAATGACTGTGGCATAAAATTGAAACTGGCTGCAGAACAAACTTGAGCATCTTCAGGACGATGTTAAAAATAAAGCCTTTTCAAATGTATTTATAGAAATATTATAAAGGAGTGATGTTTGGGAGAGAATGGAAAGTAATAAACAAGTCCTCTGGATGGTGCTATTTGGAATTGATTGAAAGGCTATCTGCTTCGATATTACTGCTGTTAATACATTCTTGATGTTTTCTTTTCAATTGTGTAAAACCTCACCTGTATATTCCATGATCCTTTTAAAATGTACTCGACTTTTCCTGATAATAAGAAGTTGAACACGGCAATTAAGTTTTATGAAAAGATCTCATTTTAAGTAAAGCAGGGAACAAATAAGAGTATATTTGTTTAAATACTTTGAAAATTAAACCATTGCTTACAAAATAGATGTAAACAGCAATTAATCTATGCTACATGTATTGGAGTTATACAATATATTAGAAATTTAAATATGCTGGAATTAAGAAATGCTCATATCCTATACATAGTGGTAGCTATTCAGCCAACACGGTCAATGATCCAAACTGATTACAATACCCACACTAACACTCTTCCCTTTCTCTTACAAAGATATCAAAGGTGGTGGGTACTGCAGATGGCATAGGCTCAAATGTTCTTGAGATGGTACGTGGCCAGAGAATCTGTAACCAATGGCAGTACATAACTGAAGATAACTGTATCTTTGTAACCAATCTAGTGAAGAAGCTACACAACATGAGCACTCCTGCGAAAGTTCAGATTTTAGACATAGTTCCATGTAGCTCAAACTGCTGCCAGTGTGGCTAGATTTCATTGTTTAATGAGGCCTGTGAAGTGGCAAAGGCAGAAGGAAGAATAAATCTACTTTCTTTCACGATGGCATGATCTGTAATTGAAACACTGGCTCTCCACCAGGGATGCAGATATTGCAAGATGGAAAGAACAAAGCAAAGACATCCAAGACCAGATCTGTTTGAGTTTCTGTTTCTCAGTCTTCTGCAATCTCCTCCACTAAAACACTAGCCAGCTAAGAGCTTACTACAGAATTTACTACAGGAGCACTATGGAGAGGTAGTGGAACAGGCAGAAGATTGTGACATAAGATTGTGGGCATGAATGGTTTGCACAGCTGAAAGATTTATTATTACATGATTTGCCATGTTGATTTAGATGAATTGTAATCATGATCAAACCCAAATCTGATGATAAGGTGATAAGCAACAACATCATAATAAAATAGCAGTAACACAGAAACTGTTTCCGTAGCTGTTCAGCTTCCCATAGGTTCATTCACATTGGGAACATGAGCATCCTTGGCAAGACAGTGTTTGATCATCATTCCTTTTGACTACATAATGATGAATCACTTCCTTGAGAATGCTTTGAAACTCTGATTAGACCACATTTGGAGTATTCTGTTCAGTTCTGGTTGCCTCATTATAGGAATGATGTAGAAGCTTTAGAAAGAGTGCAGGGAAGATTTACCAGGATACTGCCTGGATTGGAGAGAATGTTTTATAAGGATAGATTGAGTGAGCTAGGGATTTTCTCTTTGGAGTGAAGGAGGATGAGAGGTGACTTGATTGAGCTGTACAAGATGATAAGGGGCAGCCTGATACATTCCACCACCCCCCCCCCCACCCCCGCAAGTCAGAAATGGCAAATATGAGAGGGCATAATTTTAAGGTGATTTTAGGAGGGGATATCAGGGTTTTTAAATACAAAGTGGTAGGTAAATGGAATACGCTACCAGGGTGGGTAATAGAGGCAGATACATTTTAAGAGACTTTTAGTTAGGCACATGGATGAAAGGAAAATGGAGGGCTATGTGGAAGGGTTAGATTGATATTAAAATAGGTTAAAAGGTCAACATCATGAGGCGAAGGCCTGTATTATGCTGTGCAGTTCTATGTAAGACAGACAGAAGCAATGTAGAGACCAAAGCAAAAGCTGGAAAAGGGAAAAGTCAGATGCAAAGGACACTAAGGTTATTAGATTTCTAGAAGGACAATGGGTGTAAGGACACTTTATCTGAATGCCCATAGCATTTGAAACAAGGTCGGTGAACTTGTGGCACAAATCAGTACAAAGATGATTTAGTAGCCATGACAGAAATGTGGTAGCAGGGTGGAGATGATGGGAATTAAATATCTAAGTATATCAAAGAATAAATAGGAAGGTAAGAGAGGTGGGGTAGCTCTTTTAGTTTTCCATCTGGGCAGAGGTTAGGGATAGTAAAGTGGAAAAAAAAACATTGGTGGGAATTGTTTATAGGCCACTGAATAATAACGTTACAGTGGTACAGGCAATAAACCAAGAAACATCTGATGCATGTAAAGATGGAACAACATTTGCCATGGGTGACTCTAACGCACATAGATTGGGCAAATCACAGTCTTGAAGAGAACTTCATAGAATGCATCCATGATAGCGTTCTTGAACAGCATGTTATTGAACCTACAAGGGAAAATGCTGTCTTAGATCTGGTGCTGTGCAATGACACAGCTAAAATTAACAACCTTATAGTTAGGGATCATCTTGGAAAGAATAATCACAGTATGATTGAATTTCTCAAACAAATGAAGGATGCATTAGTTCAATCTAAAACCAGTGTGTTATGCCTAAATAAGGGAAACTACAACAGGATGATAGAGGAGCTGGCTAGATTTTTCACAGCATTCCAGTTAAAAGTAAGAACACTAAGGATGGAGAGAGTCAGCCTTGGATAACTAAAGAAATATAAGAAAACATCAAACTGAAAGCTCATGCATACAAAGGTGTCAAGAATAGTGGAAAACTGGAAGATTAGGAAAAATTTAAAAAGCAATGAAGAACCACTAAGTAAGCAATAAGGAAAGAGAAGAAAAATGGAAGTAAAGCGCAAAATATAAAAACAGACAGTAAAAGTTTTTATAATTATGTAAAGTGGAAAATGGTGACTAAAGTGAACGTAGGTCCCTTGGAAGATTAGAAGGGGAATTAACATTGGGTAATGTGTAAATGGCCAAAGCCTCAAATGACTATTTTGTGTTAGTCTTCATGGTGGGGTACATGTCCAATGTGCCAAGGAGAAATGTTATGGATGTGATGGGAGGTGAGGACCTCAATACAATTGTTGTCACTAAAGAGATAGTGAATAGAAAATTAGTGGGCCTAAAGTTAATCAAGTCCCCTGGTCCTGATGGGATGTATCCCAGGGTACTGAAAGAAATGGCAGAAGTTATAGAAGTTGCATTTGTGATCATTTACCAAATTTTTCTGAACTTGCGGCAGGTCAAATCAGATTGGAAGACAATAAATGTCACACCACTGTTTAAAAAAGGATGTAGGCAAAAGGAAGGTAACTATCAGCCAGTTAGCTTAACATCTGTAGTCAGGAAAATGCTTGAAGTTATTAAGGAAGAAATAGAAAGACATCTGGATAATATGGTTCCATCAGGTAGACACAGCATGGATTCATGAAGGGCAGACCTGTTTGACAAACTTACTCAAATTCGTTGAGGATATATGTACTGGGCTGTGGAAAGAGAGAAATAGGTTGATGTTGTCTAGCTGGATTTCTAAAAAAGCCTAAGATAGGTGCTGTATAAAAGTCTCATCCGGTCTCATCCGTAAGATAGGGATGCATGGAGTTGGGTGGAATGTATCAGCACGGATAAAGGATTGGTTTACCAACAGAAGGCAGGGAGTTGGATAACTGGGTGCTTCTCTGATTGACAGTCAGTGCTGAGCTGAGTACTGCAGGGGTGAATAGAGCCCACCTCTATTCACAGGATACATTAATGATTCAGAAGAGGGGACTGAGCGTAGCATATCTGAATTTGCTGATAACACTATATTGCATGGAAAAGCAAATTGTGCAGAGGATGTGGAGTCTGCAGCGAGATATAGACAGGCTAACTGAATGGTCACTGTGTGGTAGGTGGAGTACAATACTGGTAAATGCAAGGTCATCAACTTTGGAAGTGAAAATAGAAGATTAGATTATTATTAAATGATGAAAGATTGCAGCATCTGTAGTGTAGAGGCACTTGGGAATGCCTGTACATGAATTGCAAAAGGTTGGTTTGCAGGTGCAACAGGTTATCAAGAAAACAAATGGAACGTTGGCCTTCGAGGGACTGAATGTACGAGCAGGGTGATTATACTGTAACTGTACAGGATACTAGTGAGGCCGCACTTGGAATACTGCATGCAGTTCTGACATAATGAACAGCTGTGTGAATATCGGAGCTCCTGGAATTATAGATAGATCTTGTCAAATATGCCTAAAATGTTGAAGTAGAATCTAATTCTCTGATAGACCTTTCCTAATGAGTTGCAGCTTTTACATGAAGTACTATTGTGTAAAATCATGGGCCTGACATTTCAAACATTTTCATAAACAGAGCACTAATCAGAATGTGATCTTTAACAATTATGCTCTGCAACCAGAAGGCTTCATCAATAACTATTACTGCGGTAGTTCTACCTCATCCTATCTGAAGTAGAGCCTCCTCCCTCTTCCTAGTTCCAAAGGTGACTTTAAACTGAAACGTTAACTGTTTATTCTGTCCACTGACACTGTTGAGTGTTTTTTTTATATTTCAGCATTTGCAATTTTTTGGTATTCATTCTCTGCCAAGAGACTAAGAAAACTGAAAGATTAGAGAAACAGTGCAGAATATGAAACTCCTCTAAGTTACTGATACTGCTCTGCCAGAGTTGAGGCAGAAATCAAAAAAGCAGATAACATGCTTCTTTTAGGGGAGTTTATTGGGGTTTATATCAACTACACAATTTCAAAGTTGCCAGTTTTGGTATTTCAGTACCATAGTCTATAAGATTATTAATAATATTTGTTTTACTTGTAGAAAACAAACATGAATGGGATTTTAAAAAGCCAACGAACTAATTTTGAAGTTGATAATATTTTATTTATCCCCTCTGCCTAGACCAGTAAAATCTACCATGGGCACTGATCTTACATACCCACTTTAAAATTCAATATGCTGAGAATGGACTTGGTGAATGAGGATGTGCAGATGAATGCCATTGGAAATAAAATTAAATGTGTACTTTCAATATATGGAAAGAAGAAAAATACAGAGTAAGAATAAAATTATCAGGTAGGGAGGAGCAGCAAAATTGACTACCTAAGAGCTTTGGAAGCCATGCATTAGGGAGAGGAGTCTAATTCAAGGCTGATAACATTCTGATTATAATGCACTGTTTATTTTCTGGCTGTATAGTAAGATAAATAAATAAACATGAAACACATCGCATGACTGGCAGGCTCCAAGGACCTCTGATTTTGATTGCTTACGCCTAAAGAAACTGTCTGATCACATATAGTAGTCAATCACTAACAAATTTCATAAAGTAAATTAAAATGGTCTCTACATCCCATTTTAATATGGCAAGTACTAAACGTCAGGCAGAGAAAACTGTACATATTTCATCTACCCTAGATATCCATTTTATTCTATAAAACAAGAATGACCAGATTTGACTTATAAGTTGCTAAATCTAATAAATAAAGGGTAAAAGAATTTGAAGAAAAGCGTTATAGGTATATTGCCTATGGCGGGCAGTAGAGAACACAGTCTTCATCCTTAGTGGCACAGATTGGTAAGGTAAGATCTTTGATCTTAATAGCAAAAAAGAAAATCTTTAATAAAATCACTAGGATAAATTATGCATAAATATCAGGCTTATCTATAAATTATGCATATATATTATAGGAAAATTATGCACCTACAGTATATAGTTAATAAATTAAACTCTGTTTGACATTTCTAATAAACTAAGTCAAAACTGTCTGACATTTAATTTCTTTTTATGAACCAGGGGACCCTTTAATGGAAATAAAGGAAGCAATTATATTTCTGATCGATGCAACAACCAATTGTACTGTGATATTTATCAAATTTAACTAAAATACTTATTACCTTTTGAAATATACCTGACATGGCAGTGCCAATTGTTGAAATAAAATCTAATTCAATATGTATCCATCATGATTTCCTTAAATATGTCTTCAACAATTTATGTTGAATGCTTAAGACTTAATAGGCACATCCTTTAAAAAGCAGCTGCTCTTAAAACCTATTACAGCAGAAATCCTTGGATTAAAGTCTTTAAAATCAGGTCGCATGCAAAGTAATCAGTACTTCTGTGTCAAATGAATGGTATGATTCCTTAAGCAGGAATCATTAAGGTCCCTTCAGACTATTGATTCAGCACTCTAAAGACTTGTCACTTATAAATATTTTGATCCATCTTAGGTTCTGAGGTTACACAACAAATATTCCCAGCAACTCAGTTCACACAGTTAACTCAGTTAACTGCCAGAGGTTGTGGTACATATTGGCACCAATGACATAGGTAGGACAAGGGAGGAGGTCCTAAAAACAGACTACAGGGAGTTAGGTAGGAAGTTGAGAACCAGGTCCTCAAAGGTAGTAATCTCAGGACAGGCGTGACCTGTACAAAAAGGACGGGTTACTCTTGAATCTGAGAAGGATCAATATCCTGGCAGGGAGGTTTGCTAAGGCTATTGGGGAGAGTTTAAACTTAGAGCGTGGATCAGTACTTGGAGCTATGATATTGTGGTCATTACAGAGACGGGCAGGAATGGCTATTAAGAGTGCCAGGCTTTAGATGTTTCAGAAAGGACAGGGAGGAGGGCAAAAGAGGTGGGGGCGTGGCACTGCTGATTAGACATAGTGTCATGGCTGCAGAAAAGGAGGAAGACATGGAAGGATTGTCTACTGAGTCTCTGTGGGTGGAACAGGAAAGGGTCAATAACTCTACTGACCACCTCGCAGGTCGGCAGTGGTTATTTACAAAGGGAGCTTGGAGAGCATTTCCATTGCACGTGGCCTATCAGCGGCTATAACCGGAGCACCATTCGTGAGTTAGATTGCGGAGAAGGTTTAGGCATAAAAGGGAGACATTGCCTAGCAGAGCAGTCATCAACCTAGTGATCTGAGGCAGAGTGGTAGGGCTTTGGCTCATTCAGGCTTCAACAATAACAGGTCAGGACGAGGCATGCTACCCGTGAGGAATAGAAACAGGAAGTATGTCTGTGAGGCCGGTGTTCTATACTGGGTGTCATATGTGGGAAGTCCGAGAGACTCCCAGCCTCCCTGTTGGCCACACTTGCACCAGGTGCGTCGAGCTGCAGCTCCTTAGGGACCGGGTTAGGGAACTGGAGATGCAGCTCCATGACCTTCGTCTGGTTGGGGAAAGAGAGGAGGTGATAGAGAGGAGCTATAGGCAGGTAGTCACACAGGGGCCTCGAGATACAGATAAGTGGGTAACAGTCAAGAGAGGGAAGGGCAAGAGTCAGACACTAGGGAGTACCCCTGTGGCTGTCCCCCTTCACAATAAGTACTCCTGTTTGAGCACTGTTGGGGGCGACGGCCTACTTGGGGGCAGCAACAGCAGCCGCACCTCTAGCACAGAGTCTGGCCCTGTGGCTCAGAAGGGTAGGGAAAAGAAGGCGGCAGCAGTGATAGGGGACTCTATAGTTAAGGGGTCAGAGAGGCGATTCTGTGGACGCAGGAAAGAAACACGGATGGTAGTTTGCCTCCCATGTGTCAGGGTCCGGGATGTTTCTGATCGCGTCCACGATATCCTGAAATGGGAAGGTGAACAGCCAGAGGTCGTGGTACATATTGGTACCAATGACATAGGTAGGAAAAGGGAGGAGGTCCTGAAAACAAACTACAGGGAGTTGGGAAGGAAGTTGAGAACCAGGACTACAAAGGTAGTAATCTCGGGATTACTGCCTGTACCACGCAACAGTGAGTATAGGAATAGAGTGAGGTGGAGGATAAATGCGTGGCTGAAGGATTGGAGCAGGGGGCAGGGATTCAGATTTCTGGATCATTGGGACCTCTTTTAGGGCAGGCGTGACCTGTACAAAAAGGACGGGTTGCACTTGAATCTGAGGGGAACCAATATCCTGGCAGAGAGGTTTGCTAAGTATTGGGGAGAGTTTAAATTAGAATTGCTGGGGGGCTGGGAACCAAACTGAAGAGATGGA
This sequence comes from Mobula hypostoma, assembly GCF_963921235.1. NCBI lineage: Eukaryota > Metazoa > Chordata > Chondrichthyes > Myliobatiformes > Myliobatidae > Mobula > Mobula hypostoma. The sequence goes on along the minus strand of NC_086116.1, from coordinate 58,753,839 downwards.
GGAAGGGGCGGTTGGCTTACAAACAGAGGAAGCTTGGAGACATTGTGAGAGGGAGGATAGGCAGGTGATAGAGAAGGGATGCACTCCAATCGATGGTTTGAGATGTGTCTATTTTAATGCAAGAAGCATCATGAACAGAGTGGATGAGCTAAGAGCATGGATCAGTACTTGGAGCTGTGATGTTGTGGCCATTACAGAGACCTGGATGGCTCAGGGGCAGGAATGGCTACTTAGACTGCCAGGCTTTAGATGTTTCAGAAAGGACAGGGAGGGAAACAAAAGAGGTGAAGGTGTGGCACTGCTGATCAGAGATAGTGTCACAGCTGCAGAAAAGGAGGAAGACATGAAGGGATTGTCTGCTGAGTCTCTGTGGGTGGAACAGGAAGGGGTCAATAACTCTAGTGGGTGTTTTTTTATAGACCACCCAATAGTAACAGGAACATCGAGGAATAGATAAGGAGACAGTTTCTGGAACGATGCAGTAATGTGGTGGGAGATTTTAATTTCCCCAATATTGATTGGTATCTCCCTAGAGCAAGGGGTTTAAATGGGGTGGAGTTTGTTAGGTGTGTTCAGGAAGGTTTCCTGATACAATATGTAGATAAGCCTACAAAAGGAGAGCTGTACTTGATCTGGTTTTGGGAAATGAAGCTGGTCAGGTGTCAGGTTTCTCAGCGGGAGAGCATTTTGGAGAGAGTGATCACAATTCTATCTCCTTTACCATAGCATTGAACAGGGATAGGAACAGACAAGTTAGGAAAGCGTTTAATTGGAGAAAGAGGAAATATGAAGTTATCAGGCAGGAACTTGGAAGCATAAATTGGGAACAGATGTTCTCAGGTAAATGTAAGGCAGAAATGTGGCAAATGGTCAGGGGATATTTGTGTGGTGTTCTGCACAGGTACGTTCCAATGAGACAGGGAAAGGATGGTAGCGTTCAGGAACCATGGTGTACAAAGGCTGTTGAAAATCTAGTCAAGAAGAAAAGAAAAGCTTACAGAAGGTTCAAAAAACTAGGTAATGATAGAGATCTAGAAAATTATAAGGCTAGCAGGAAGGAGCTTACGAATGAAATTAGGAGAGCCCAAGGCATTCTACAAGTATGTGGAGAGCAAGGGGATAAGATGTGAGAGAATAGGACCAATCACGTGTGACAGTGAAAAAGTCTGTATGGAACCGGAGGAGACAGCAGAGATACTTAGTGAATACTTTGCTTCGGTATTCACTACGGAAAAGGACCTTGGCAATTGTAAGGATGACTTACAGCAGATTGAAAAGCTTGAGCATGTAGACATTAAGAAAGAGGATGTACTGGAGCTTTTGGGAAGCATCAAGATGTATAAGTTTCAGGACTGGATGAGATGTACCTCAGCTACTGTGGGAGGCAAAGGAGGAAATGGCTGAGCCTCTGGAAATGATCTTTGCATCATCAATAGGGACAGGAGAGGTTCCGAAGGATTAGAGGGTTGCAGATGTTGTTCCCTTATTCAAGAAAGGGAGTAGGGATAGGAAATTATAGACCAGTGAGTCTTACTTCAGTGGTTGGTAAGTTGATGGAGAAGATCCTGAGAGGCAGGATTTATGAATATTTGGAGAGGCATAATATGATTAGGAATAATCAGCATGGCTTTGTCAAAGGCAGGTCATGCCTTACTAGCCTGATTGAATTTTTTGAGGATGTGACTAAACACGTTGATGGAGGTAGAGCAATAGATATAGTGAATATGGATTTCAGCAAGGCATTTGATAAGGTACCCCATGCAAGGCTTATTGAGAAAGTAAGGAGGCATGGAATCCAAAGGGACCTTGCTTTGTGGATCCAGAATTGGCTTGCCAACAGAAGGCAAAGAATGGTTGTAGATGGGTCATATTCTGCATGGAGGTTGGTGAACAGTGGTGTGCCTCAGGGATCTGTTCTGGGACCTCTTCTTTTCGTGATTTTTATAAATGAATTGGATGAGGAAGTGGAGAGATGGGTTAGTAAATTTGCTGATGACACAAAGGTTGGCTTGGGGGTGTTGTAGATAGTGTGGATGGCTGTCAGAGGTTACAGCGGGACACTGATAGGATGCAAAACTGGGCTGAGAAGTGGCAGATGGAGTTCAACCCAGATAAGTGTGAGGTAGTTCATTTTGGCTGATAAAATATGATAGCAGAATATAATATTAATGGCAGTGTGGAGGATCAGAGGGATCTTGGGGTCTGAGTCCATAGGACACTCAAAGCTGCTGCGCAGGTTGACTGTGTGGTTAAGTAGGCATACGGTGCATTGGCCTTCATCAATCGTCGGATTGAGTTCAAGATCTGAGAGGTAATGTTACTGCTGTATAGAACCATGGTCAGACCCCACTTGGAGTACTGTGCTCAGTTCTGGTCACCTCACTACAGGAAGGATGTGGAAACTATAGAAAGGGTGCAGAGGAGATTTATAAGGATGTTGCCTGTATTGGGGAGCATGCATTATGAGAATAGGTTGCGTGAACTTGCCCTTTTCTCCCTAGAGTGGCAGAGGATGAGAGGTGACCTGATAGAGGTGTATAAGATGATGAGAGGCATTGATCGTGTGGATAGTCAGAGGCTTTTTCCCTAGAGCTGAAATGGCTAGCACGAAAGGGCACAGTTTTTAGGTGCTTGGACGTAGGTTCAGAGGAGATGTCAGGGGTACGCTTTTTATGCAGAGAGTGTTGAGCGCGTGGACCGGGCTGCCGGCAACTGTGATGGTGACGGATACAATAGAGTCTTTTAAGACTCCTCGATTAATACATGGAGCTTAGAAAAATAGAGGGCTATGGGTAACCCTAGGTAATTTCTAAAGTAAGTACATGTTCGGCACTGTGGGCCGAAGGGCCTGTATTGTGCTGTAGGTATTCTATGTTTCTACACCTTCATTGGTGCTACTCCATAGATGAGGTCTTTCTTTTGGCCATTTAGTAGGAGAAAGTTAGTATTTCAGGTTAAAGAAAGTGTCTCTATTTTCTGCCCTCCCTTACTTGATACATAAATACTGCAATGTTGAATCCCACATGAACCACTTAGCACAGCAAGGAGACAGAATTAATTCTTTAGTTAGACAGAGGATTTGAAATCTATCATCAGCAGTATCACAACTAAGTGAGCTGCTGAGTCAGGAAAGACTTAATCCCCAGGTTGGAGCTGCAGCAAGTAGTGAGAGAACGAGCAAAAGAGAAATATCCACCTGATCCTCATCAATGCAATCCCTGCCAATGTCCCAAATGGATTGGTAACAGCAATCACCATAAGGTTCACATTATGGCTCACTGTCTACCACAGGGCATCCAGTAGGCATTCCATTAACTAATACTGGAAACTTTAGAGTCCTTTCACATTTGGTTGTGAGTAGTAATTGATCATTACAGAACTCAATACCAATTATTGCTCTGCCAATGATGCCTTGACTAGTGTTGACTTGAAAATGCTGAGGGAATACAGCATTTGAGAATGCATTTATTTACTTGGTCACTAGTGATATTATCTAATTTCTTGTAGCACTGCATTGACAAAGCTGCTTTCTGTTAATTTTTTTGAAGTGTATATGTGAAGGTCTCCTAGGCTTCAACAGAGAGAGGATCTCTGCACTTCTTCCACTAGGACCCCAGTAAATGTTGGAAAACTGGAGAAACCGTCCTTTACAGAACAGTGATATTTCACGATGTCTCAAGTATCAAGATTAGCTTCATAATAAATGCCAACATCCAATGCTACTACAATGCTCCTCTTTTGTAAGAGATAGCAACTGGCCTGAAATGAAACAAACCATCTTTGCCATCGAGGAACTAATTGAGCACTGTGAAGCCAGTAACGATCCTATTTAACCAATTTTCTCTCTATGTAAAAACTAATGTACATGCTGCAGAGGGTACTCTTTTTAAAAAAAAATCCTGTCTATAAGTAACATATTGACTTATCTCACAAAAAAATGGCATGGAGAAGAGTGGAATTTCCCTACTAACGAAGTATATGAACTACTCTTAGAATGATACTATATAGATCTTCCAATAAACATTATGATACAAGTATTCATAAGAAAGCTGTTGGGGGAGGGGATATGTATCAGTATTGATCTAAATGTGTCAATTACTTAAGTAATCAAGTGGTATCAGTTTATAGTTCTAGTCCTGACAAAACACAAGGCATTTTGAAAATCATTCACAGACGACGGCTACCAAGTAACCAAACTTAAATTTTATTTTTGACATCTCATAAGAGCAAAGTGCTTTGCAGCGACCTGAGATGAGATCAACCTGATTCAAAGTTTGCCTTTCTGTCTTTATATGTAAATAGTTTCCTGTGACCAGCCAATGGATGAAGGCTCCTGCTCAGAGTATGAACTACTGTGGTATTATTCTCCTGAAGTTAATGAATGCAGACCGTTTGTGTATAGCGGTTGTGGTGGAAATAGCAATCGTTTTTCTTCAAAACAAGGATGCATACGTCGATGTATGGAAGGTAAAAATGCTGATTTTACTTTAGGACTTGCTGAAAGGATTTTATTGCAGAGACAGTTAACTGACTTTTTAAAAAAAATCATACTGTGCAACATTTAAGCTTATAGAAATTGATCAAGGAACTAATCTATAAAATCTGCAATTTCCCTTGCAATTTCTTTGCATTTTTGACGTACTAACATATGAGTCAAAGTCTGTCCCGAGCCTTTGTGGCCCATCAGGCCAGTGCTTAGGCCAGTTTCTGTGGTGTGAAGCGACTGAGAGTACGAGACTCCCCCTCCCCCGGATAGAACGCCAATCTATCGCAAGGTTAACCCCCAGCATTTGCCGGTACCCATTTTCAGCTGGGTGGACTGTGTGTGGTTAAGTGCCTTGCTCAAAGACACAACACACTGTCCTGTCTGAGACTCGAACCCACGACCTTCAGATCATGAGCCCAATGCCCTAACCACCTGGCCACACACCACACACTTACGTATGAAGGTGCCCAGATATGCCCAGTGGCATCCACCGGCAAGCCCAGGAAGCATTCGTGCACATGTGAGGCTAACTTCAGTGTCCTTTAAAGGGAACTTGCCCAATCTTGTCTCAAATCCTGTACCGGGTGTCAAATTCAGATTAATAACATAGCGCTCATAATAGCTTTTCCACAAGCCACCACTTCCTTCGCACCACTTCAAATGCATCATGAGCTCAACTTCTACTCCAAATGCAGCATCTCTTTTTCCTGCCAAATCAACAAACTTCTCCCAAACCATGTTTCTCCCCAGTCCTCAAAATCTTGATTGCACCTTTCTCCCAGTACTGGGACTTTAATCTTATCAATCTACACTTGTACAGTTCCAAATGGTTTTGTTTCAATTGGAGTTCATGTAAATGTCTTTCTGATCTAGTATAAAACACAAAGTTTTGTAACTTGGAGGCTTGAAGGGGATGGAGAGTTACATGGGAACCACAATAAATAACATTTGGCTTAGCAAAATTCAAGTTTTTAGTTTTTACTTATTTCAATGAATATAATGTTTATTTTAATTTTTGCAGATTACAAACAGGAGTTGTAACACTGTTCATTATGATAGAAGTAGCTGTCTTCTGTCACTAACCCAATTTTTGAATATATTGAATAAGTCAATTTTTTCCTAAAAACCATTGAATAACAAAATGTATTTCTGTTTTAATGTACAGGATTAAAATAGGAGGATGAATGATATCATATTATTTATATATCTTAAGCCAATAAAGAATTGACGAGTCATTCAATGTGCATCTTCACTCAAGAAAGAAAACAGGAAAGCTGACAGATCCCTGTTCATTAATGTCAAATGGAGGAAAACTAATTGCAGAGCTATTAATTTATAAGTGTTTCAGAGAAATGGCTTTGCAACTTTGATTGCTGTGAGTCAGTATGCCAATAACCTGTGTGTTTGAATGTTTTTATTTGGATTTCTCAAAACTCGATCGATATTTGACTTTCTATAAGTTAGAAAAAATAATGATTTTCATTTGCTATTTAATATGGTATGAGGGCATGCTTCATTTTCTTCCACTGTTTTATTTAGAGAAACAAAACAAGAGTTGAAATAAGATAAACCAGCAAATGCTTGATAACTAATGGTTGTACTGACATATACACTTTTTTATTGGAAGAAAAGTTTTGTTTAAAAAACACACAAAAAAATAAACATTTTTTCACATCTAATTGACATGACACCACTTTAAGAGCTGACTTAATTGTAAATTAAGTTAACCTGTTTTGGACAATGGATTAATTCAAGTTGGGGAACAATGCATTCAAAAAGGGGCATATATACAGAACAAATATTAGACGTGCAGTGCAACAGTGACATTGATCGTTGTTATAATTATTTTTGCAATGGGCACTCACTAAAAATGCAAAGCAACGGATGCAAGACAACATGTCCTAACTGAAGGATACAAGGTCATTTTTCTTTATCATACTAATATCTTTATGAGTAATCTGTTTTCTAAGTGACTATCAGCTTCAACAAAGGACTGCATTTCTGATTATTATTCAGGTGAAATCAGTTGCTTATTTCTTTTGGGAGAAGAAGGGAGTACACTTTGATGGCCCAATCTTCTCTTTGGGTATCTTGCTCTGTAACTATATTCTCCAAGTGAAGCATGATATCCACTCCTTTGTCTATGTTTGCACTCTTCACAGCAGATTACCAATACATCTCCAACCTCCTTCGATGGTTGCAGTTGTGAGCAAGCAACTTGAAAGCTCCAGCCGTAACAGTGCATAGTGAAAGTCAGGTCAAGTTTGTAGTCACAGAGTAGATAAATACAGCACAAAGCAGGGCATTCAGCCCAGAACCCTCCAAGCCCCACCCCTCTATGTACCTATCCAAATGTCTCTTAAATGTTATAATTGTACCTGTAAATCTCCAAGAGGTCATTCCTCATTCTCCTGCATTCCAGGGCATAAAGATCCAACATGGCCAGCCTTTTCCTATAACTCAAGCCATTTAGTCCACATCCTCATAAATCGCTTTACACCCTCTCCATCCTGACAATGTTTTTCTTGTGACATAGTAACCAAGACTATACAACAATACTCCAAGTGTGGCCTCACCAATAACTTGCAACATAATGTCTCTACACTTCGAGAATGTTAGGCCATTGTGTGTGGCCTATCAGCGGCTATAACCAGAGCACCAATCGTGAGTCAAATAGCAGGGAAGGTTCAGGCATAAAAGGGAGACACTGCCTAGCGGTGTGTTCATCAAAGGAGCTGTCATCGACGGAGTGATCTGAGGCAGAGTGGTAGGGCCTTGGCTCATTCAGGCTTCGACAATAACGGGCTCGAAGCGAAGTGAGTTACCTGTGAGGAATAGAAACAGGAAGTATGTCTGTGAGGTCAGTGTTATGTACTGGGCGTCAGATGTGGGAAGTCGGGGAGACTCCCAGCCTCCCGGACGACCACGTCTGCACCAGGTGCATCAAGCTGCAGCTCCTTAGGGACCGGGTTAGAGAACTGGAGATGCAGCTCGATGACCTTCGTCTGGTTGGGGAAAGTGAGGAGGTGATAGAGAGGAGCTATGGGCAAGTAGTCACACCGGGGTCTCGGGAGACAGATAAGTGGGTAACAGTCAGGAGAGGAAAGGGCAGGAGTCAGATACCAGAGAGTACCCCTGTGGCTGTCCCCCTTAACAATAAGTACTCCTGTTTGAGCACTGTTGTGGGGGACGGCCTACCTGGGGGAAGCAACAGTGGCCACGCTTCTGGCACAGAGTCTGGCCCTGTGGCTCAGAAGAGTAGGGAAAGGAAGAAGGCAGCAGTAATAGGGAACTCTATAGTTAGGGGGTCAGACAGGCGATTCTGTGGACTCAGGAAAGAAACGCGGATAGTAGTTTGCCTCCCAGGTTCCAGGGTCTGGGATGTTTCTGATCGCGTCCTCGATATCCTGAAGTGGGAAAGTGAACAGCCAGAGGTTGTGGTACATATTGATACCATTGACATAGGTAGGAAAAGGGAGGAGGTCCTGAAAACTCCTACAGGGAGTTAGGAAGGAAGTTGAGAAGCAGGACCTCAAAGGTAGTAATCTCGGGATTACCACCAGTCAGTATAGGAATAGAATAAGGTGGAGGATAAATGTGTGGCTGAGGCGGCAGGGATTCAGATTTCTGGATCATTGGGACCTCTTTTGGGATAGGCGTGACCTGTACAAAAAGGACGGGTTGCACCTGAATCCGAGGGGGACCAATATACTGGCAGGGTGGTTTGCTAAGGCTATTGGGGAGAGTTTAAACTAGAATTGCTGGGGCGATGGGAACCAAACTGAAGAGACGGGGGGGGGGGAAGGGGCGGTTGGCTCACAAATGGAGAAAACTTGGAGACAGTGAGAGAAGGAAAATAGGCAGGTGATAGAGAAGGGATACACTCAGACCGATGGTTTGAGATGTGCCTATTTTAATGCAAAAAGCATCATGAACAAAGCAGATGAGCTTAGAGCGTGGATCAGTACTTGGAGCTATGATGTTGTGGCTATTACAGAGACTTGGATGGCTCAGGGACAGGAATGACTACAAAGATGCCAGGCTTTAGATGTTTCAGAGAGGACAGGGTTGGTAAGAAGATGGAAAAGATCCTGAGAGGCAGGAGTTATGAACATTTAGAGAGGCATAATATGATTAGGAATAGTCAGCATGGCTTTGTCAAATGGAGATCGTGCCTTACGAGCCTGATTAAGTTTTTTGAGGATGTGACTAAACACATTGATGAAGGTAGAGCAGTAGATGTAGTGTATATGGAATTCAGCAAGGCATTTGATAAGGTACCCAATTTCAAGGCTTTTTGACAAAGTAAGGAGACATGGGATTTGAGGGGACCTTGCTTTGTGGGTCCAGAATTGGCTTGCTCACAGAAGGCAAAGAGTGGTTGTAGATAGGTCATATTCTGCATGGAGGTCGGTGACCAGTGGCGCACCTCAGGGATCTGTTCTGGGACTCCTACTCTTCGTGATTTTTATAAATGACCTGGATGAGGAAATGGAGGGATGGGTTAGTAAATTTGCTGATGATACAAAGGTTGGGGGTGTTGTGGACAGTGTGGAATGCTGTCAGAGGTTACAGCGGGTCATCGATAGGATGCAAAACTGGGCTGAGAAGTGGCAGATGGAGTTCAACCCAGGTAAGTGTGAGGTGGTTCATTTTGGTAGTTCAAATATGATGGCACAATATAGTATTAACGATAAGACTCTTGGCAGTGTAGAGAATCAGAGAGATCTTGGGGTCTGAGTCAACAGGACATTCAAAGCTGCTGTGCAGGTTGACTGTGTGGTTAAGAAGGTATATAGTGTATTGGTCTTAATCAACCGTGGGATTGAGTTCAAGAGCCGAGAGGCAATGTTACAGCTGTATACGATGCTGGTCAGACCCCACTTGGAGTACTGTGCTCAGTTCTGGTCACCTCACTACAGGAAGGATGTGGAAACTATAAAAAGGATACAGAGGAGATTTACAAGGATGTTGCCTGGATTGGGGAGCATGCCTTATGAGAATAGGTTGAGTGAACACGGCCTTTTCTCCTTGGAGTGGCAGAGGATGAGAGGTGACCTGATAGATGATGAGAGACATTGATCATGTGGATAGTCAGAGGCTTTTTCCCAGGGCTGAAATAGCTAGCACAAGAGTGTACAGTTTTAAGGTGTTTGGAAGCAGGTACAGAGATGTCAGGGTTAAGTTTTTTCACAGAGTGGTGAGTGCGTGGAATGGGCTGCCGGCAACGGTGGTTGAGGCGGATACAATAGGATCTTTTTAGAGACTTCTGGATAGGTACATGGAGCTTAGAAAAATAGAGGGCAATAAGTAATCCTAGGTAATTTCTAAAGTAAGTACATGTTCAGCACAGCATTGTGGGCCGAAGGGCCTGTATTGTGCTGTAGGTTTTCTATGTTTCTATGTATCAATTTGCCACTAAAATCTGTCCCTTGTGTCTAACTACCAACTGAAAGTACTAATTTCCTCTCTAACGTAGAGGTACAGAATTATTGTTAGCTCTCCATATGCAGAAGGAAATTAAATTAGTATTATTTGATGGTCTGCCACATTTGGTGTACGGCGTTCAGTTCTGTTTGCCTCATTATAGGTAGAATATTGGCCCCTTAAATAGCATTGTTTCAGTGGATGCAAAATTAATTAAATCATTATTTTACGAGTAGGCATGTGGGCTATTGTGTACAGTTCTGGTTATTATGTCATTAATCAACCTGACGAACATTTCCTGCACTCTCTATTCCTCCTAATGTAGAGAGATCAAAGCAGGACACCATAGCCCAGTTTACACATTATTACCAGGATCTATACAATTCCAGTCCAGTTATCTCTCTTCCCCCACTGTCTTTGATATTATTGGAGTGTTTCATAGTACACCTGACAAATAACGCTTTTTTAAAATTTTTTGCTGTGAAGACAGTTACAAAATATATATCCTATGATGGTACTACTCAGATAACCCACAGAAACTTTCCTTATGCACAGTGACAATGTTGCAGTCTCTCATGTCTTGCGGCACGGCTCCCTCTATCCAGCACTGGCACAGTAGTTCGTGCAGGTGGTTTAGCAGGACGCCTTTTGCGCATTTGATGGCCTCTGGTGGAATGCCATCCAGTCCTGGTGCCTTCCCAGAGGGCAGGCTGTCGATAGCTTTACTCAGCTCTTCGGCAGTCGGCAATGCATCAAGTTCCTCCATGACACATGCTGGTGATAATAAATCTGAAAAAGGTTGGGATCCTGTGATTTAGACCATAAGACATAGGAGCAGAACTCGGTCATTCAACCCTTCAAGTCTGTTCTGCCATTTGGTCTTGTCTAACCTATATCTCGTCTCAACCCCATTTTTCTGCTTTCTCTCCCAAACCTTTGATTAGTAAGTTTTCTCCCCCAAACTTACTAATCAAGAACCTAACGATCCAAAACAGTGCACGTTATTGTCACTGAGCACAAGGAAAGTTTCTGTGGGTTATCTGGGTGGCACCATCATAGGACCATTAGTTTCAACTAAGTGATTAAAAATTATACTTTCATCCACAAGACCATATGCAACAATTTCAATAAGACAGTGCCTATAAAAATATATATAGCCACCCTCAGACTAAACACAAAAGAGAACTGACCCCTAAGCCTTGTCTGTATCTTGTTTTACAGCGGTTGGCATCTAGCTTAATGGTGCATTACCGCCACCCTCTGCTCCAGAATGTGCACTAGACATACATTCTAAATCCCTTCACCCAATCACACACACACACACACACACATATATATATACAAACCTACACTTCACCCTCCCATCTTTGACCATCCTAGTATCCTATTCCTGTTTATTCGTCATATTCTATAAAAAAACCCTGTACCCCTTAAAAACGCTAAAAATACCCGGACTTGTGCTTTCTCACCCATGCCCAGCAACCCTTTTAATGTGAATTCCTGCATCTCTCTCTGTATCCCATACTTCCTGCAACTCAGAACTACATGTTCTACTGACTCCTCTTCCTGACATTCCTCACACAATCCTGTCTGGTGTTTCCCTACCATTTTCAATGTTTTGTTTAATGCACAATGCCCCGGCCTTAACCTAGTCCACACAATTTCCTCTCTTCTGTTTCCATTACCTACCCTAGTAACTGCAACACTCTTTTGTATTTGATATAAATGCCTCCCTTTCCCCTCCCTGTCCCATCTTTCTTGCCACATTCGGTTGACTTTTTCCCAGATTACACACTTAACCTCTGCTTTACTGATACTAATGTGCATTTCCACATTTTCTTTCTTTAACGCCCTCTTTGCCAACTCATCCACCCTCTCATTCCCCTTCACCCCTACATGTGCTGGAACCCATAGAAATTTTACCTGACCTCCCTGATTTGCAATTCTTATAACTAACTGAAGGACTTCATAAAGTACATCTTGCCGACTGTTTGTGTGAAAAGACCTTAAACTTGCTAGAACTGAGGATGAATCTGAACATATCAATGCTTTGGCTTGTCTGGCTTTCTGCACCCATTGCAACACAACCAACACTGCCAGCATCTCCACTGTAAACACACCTAACTTATTAGATGTTCTTCTGCTGATTCCAATTTCTTTTGCTGGTATTACCACCCCAAACCCTGTCACTCCTGTTTCAGGTTTCTTCGCACCATCCGTATAAATGTGAGTATAATCACTATACTTTTCCATCACATGACAGTTAAATGCATTTACCAAATCTGTTTTATATCTTTCTTTCCTTTTTACCTCTAACAAATGCCAGTCTATGTCAGGCCATACAAGCTTCCATGGAGCTACAACCGGATAAACTACTGAAGGACTTATCCTCAGATCAAACACTCCACATTCTTTCGCGATATCATTCCCTACCCGACTAAAGGTATCCCTCTGAAACCTCCCATTTTCCCAGCACTCCTGCAACACTCCTTTAGTAGGGTGAGAATCATTGTGCAGGTTGCTGCTGCCTCTATATGAGACAGTTCCATGCAGCAGCTCTGTTTCAGCCCCAGTCACTATTACTGCTGGGGATGAGTGTTTTACCGAGTGCGCCATGTGCCATCCGTAGTTAGTGACGGGCCTTCGTCACACAATGCATCCACCTTTCTTTTCCAGCTATTAATTTTTGGGTCATATCCTCTAAAAGACTAATGTTTACCTTGGCTATTCTCTTTTTATCCAAAAGATGCAACACTATCAGAAAAAAAAGAGGCTATAATGGAGAAAAAGGAGACAGGACTGTTTTCTCACTAAAGCACAGAGGTTTGTGCTTATCTAAAGACATTCTGTTTAGAGGGATTGCAAAGAGTAAATATAGCACATAGTTCCCTTGTTCAGGACAATATTGATGAAGGATCACAAATGTAATAATTATGAAAGGAAGGAAATGGAAAATAAAACAGAGATGACAAGCACCTGAGATCACGATCATATAGCTGTTAAGATAGAATCCTTCTTTATCATGCACTTTGTTTTGTCTACATTTCCAACTCAATATTTTGTTCAATTGTCACAATTTTGTTGCAACTTCTTGGCTCTCTGAGGTGTCTCACAGTGCATAACCATTTTGTGGTTATTTACACTATAAATTAAATATTAAATGCTGAGTTTCAGAGCTCTCTCAGCAAGATTATTTAATCATACTTGCTACAAAATGACTTCTAGAATATGAAACAAAACGGAATATCAGCAGGTCAGACAATATCATCAGAGAATATTTCAAGTGTGTTTCAAGTTGCAGAGGATGGAGCATGGGATCAAGAAAACAAAGGGAATATTTGATGATAGGGTTGACAAGCTTGTCCAGATAACATATTGTCTTTGGAACAATTGAGTTAACAGCTGAATTAATTCAGTTAGAAAGACAAAAAAGAAAAAATATCCGGTGACTTCTTAAGCATAAACCGCTGAAAGCAGCTCATCAGAAATGCTCTGGACCAGTATTTCAAGTCCAGATGTAGCCCATCTACATCTTCAAGGTGAAGATCCTTCCTCTCCCAGGGATGAGGTCTTTGGAGCTTCTGTCGACATTTCTTTAGGTGTATTTTTTTTTTACAGGATGGGGTTGGTGGTCCCATGCCCAACCCTCCTCCCTGCAGCCAGGCTTGAGACTGTCCATGGCAGAGTTATCCTCTGACTATGAGGTGTAGAAAAGACCAGTTGCTGGTTATCAGAAACTAAACTTGTATTTATTCAGCAAATCAGATCACTTCATAGAATGCATTAGTGTCAGTAAGAGGACCCAATAACATTCATATGCCATGGAGATGGCAGTCCTCAAATGACATCAACACGATGCTTCATTTTAGCTCTGCTAATGAGTAAGGATGTTATGGATCCGGCCTGAACACTGGGTCAAAGGGCCTTTGCTGGTAGCTCTGGATCACGACAGTCTTTAATTTCTGTTTTCTCTCACCTGGCCATGTGGGTCCTGGCCCAGCCCCTTTCCTTTTTGGACTTCCTCCAATTACCTGCTTGTCTCCTCATTTGCACCCACCTGTTTCTAATTTTCACTCATTACCCTGCCCATTTAAACCCTGCCTTGAGTAGTATTCTCTGCCAGTTCGTCCCAGTTCTGACCTGTGTCGTTCTAGCCCGTCATTGTGACTTCTGCCAACCAATTTTGCTTGATTCTGTGTTTTGGATTTTGCCTGTTCCTGGACCTGATTTTTGCCTGTGTGCTCTGGATTGTCTGCCCTCGCCTGACTGCCTTTCCTGGTTAAGACCTCTGCCTGCCATTTCAGATTCATGCCTGCCTTCTGTTTTTGAAAGACTGTTGCCTTTGTACTCCCTAATAAACACTGGTGAAAAAGTATTCGTTGGTCTGCACTTGAGTCCCAGTGAAACCTGACAAAGGATTGCAACCAAGATATGGAGCTTCCTTCATAAATATGGAAAAAAAGTGAATAGCAAGACAAGCTGGATTTTACACCAGCAGACAGTTGAAGGAAACTCAAAAAGAAGCCAAGGATAGTAGATACCAATGTGAAGGGGGAAATAATTATCCTTTAACTCTACAAAAATATATCCACAATATACAAGGCTACAGAGAATGGGGGGAAGAAAAACATACCCAATATGGCTCTCATTTGTGTGTGCCTGCACTAAGCTGTGCATAGAACCAAAGTATGCAAACACTAAGTGTTACTACATGCTGAGGTTACACCAGTCTCTGGTGTAGCAAAGGATGGACCAGAGAAGCCGGGGATTTTGAGGCCTTCCCTCCGGAAGATTTTCGATCGCGCAGTAACAACAGCAGCGAACCTGCGTTTCAGAAATTTCTCCAGATGTTCCTCTGTGCTTTCACGTCTGTCTCCATCAAATCAGAATTGTCCACGGCCCCTATTTAACGGATACGATATCACTTCACCAGAGAGCTGTGCACACGCTGCAATCTCCTCTTCCTCTGCTTTAAAGATTTGTTAGCACCCTTAACTTGTTTCTAGTCTAATAATGCATTGTGGAATGACAGAGTGCATCTTGGAACTTGTTATAACTATTAACTCCTGTAGCTTAATCAGCCTGGTGGAGTTGTATTTAACGGTTTGGAATTCAAAGAGCTGACACTTTAGCAATATCTCCTGATGTAACTAAAACAGAATTTGTTTTAAAAACTCCTAAAAACCAAGTTAAAAACTATACCGAATCTGGTTTGAACAAAACTGTATTTTTATCACTTCAAAGTTCTGCTTTGAGATGATAAAAACATTTTATAATGGGTGTTTCCTTATCATTTATGCACAACATTCCAAACAAAGAATATTTTTAACCATATAACAATTACAGCATGGAAACAGGCCATCTCGGCCCTTCTTGTCCGTGCCGAACTCTTACTCTCACCTAGTCCCACTGACCTGCACTCAGCTCATAACCCTCCATTCCTTTCCTGTCCACCTATCTATCCAATTTAACTTTAAACGACAACATCGTACCTGCCTCAACCACTTCTGCTGGAAGCTCATTCCACACAGCTACCACTCTGAGTAAAGAAGTTCCCCCTCATGTTACCCCTAAACTTTTATCCTTTAACTCTCAACTCATGTCCTCTTGTTTGAATCTTCCCCACTCTCAATGGAAAAAGCCTATCCACGTCAACTCCATCAATCCCCCTCAATTTTAAACATTTCTATCAAGTCCCCCCTCAACCTTCTACACTCCAAAGAATAAAGACCTAACTTGTTCAACCTTTCTCTGTGACTTAGGAGATGAAACCCAGGCAACATTTTAGTAAACCTCCTCTGTACTCTCTCAATTTTATTGACATCTTTCCTATAATTCGGTGACCAGAACTGTACACAATACTCCAAATTTGGCCTTACCAATGCCTTATACAATTTCAACATTACATCCCAACTCCTATATTCAATGCTCTGATTTATAAAGGCCAGCATACCAAAAGCTTTCTTCACCATCCTATCCACATGAGATCCCACCTTCAGGGAACTATGCACCAATATTCCTAGATCCCTCTGTTCTACAGCATTCTTCAATGCCCTACCATTTACCATGTATATCCTATTTTGATTAGTCCTACCAAAATGTAGCACCTCACATTTTTTAGCATTAAACTCCATCTGCCATCTTTCAGCCCACTCTTCTAACTGGCCTAAATCTCTCTGCAAGCTTTGAAAACCTACTTCATCATCCACAACGCCACCTATCTTAGTATCATCTGCATACTTACTGCAATTTACTCATCTGCAATTTACCACCCCATCATCCAGATCATTAATGTACATGACAAACAACCTTGGACCCAGTACAGATCCCTGAGGCACACCACTACATACTGTCCTCCAATCTGACAAACAGGTGGCCACCACTACTCTCTGGCGTCTCCCATCTAGACACTGCTGAATCCATTTTACTACTTCCATATTAATGCCTAATGATTGGACCTTCCTAACTAACCTTCCGTGTGGAACCTTGTCAAAGGCCTTACTGAAGTCCATATAGACAACATCCACCACTTTACCCTCGTCAACTTTCTTAGTAACCTCATCAAAAAATTCAATAAGATTTGTCAAACATGACCTTCCATGCACGAATCCATGTTGACTGTTCCTAATCAGACCCTGTCTATCCAGATACTTATATATACCATCTCTAAGAATACGTTCCATCAATTTACCCACCACTGACGTCAAACTCACAGGCCGATAATTGCCAGGTTTACTCTTAGAACCCTTTTTAAACAATGGAACCACATGAGCAATACACCAATCCTCTGGCACCATCCCCGTTTCTAATGACATTTGAAGTATTTCTGTCAGAGCCCCTGTTATTTCTACACTAACTTCTCTCAAGGTCCTAGGGAATATCTTGCTGGACCCGGAGACTTAACCACTTTTATATTCCTTAAAAGTGCCAGTACTTCCTCTTCTTTAATTGTCATACTTTCCATAACTACCCTTCTTGTTTCCTTTACCTTACACAATTCAATATCCTTCTCCTTAGTGAATACCAAAGAAATTGTTCAAAATCTCCCCCATCTCTTTTGGCTTTGCACATAGCTGTCCACTCTGATTCTCCAAGGGACCAATTTTATCCCTCACTATTCTTTTGCCACTAACATAACTGTAGAAACCCTTTGGATTTATTTTCACCTTACTTGCCAAAGCAGCCTCGTATTTTCTTTTAGCTTTTCTAATTTCTTTCTTAAGATTCCTTTTACATCCTTTATATTCCTTGAGTACCTCATTAACTCCAAGCTGCCTATAGTTATTGAAGATCCCTCTCTTTTTCCAAACCAAGTTTCCAATATCTCTTGAAAACCATGGCTCTCTCAAACTTTTAACCTTTCCTTTCAACCTAACAGGAACATAAAGATCCTGTACCCTCAAAATTTCACCTTTAAATGACCTCCATCTCTCTGTTACATCCTTCCCATAAAACAAATTGTCCCAAGCCACTCCTTCTAAATCCTTTCGCATCTCCTCAAAGTTAGCCTTTCTCCAATCAAAAATCTCAATCCTAGTCCTATCCTTCTCCATAATTACACTGAAACTAATGGTATTGTGATCACTGGCCCCGAAGTGCTCCCCAACACATACCTCCGTCACCTGACCTATCTCATTCCCTAACAGGAGGTCCAACACTGCCCCTTCTTTAGTTGGTACCTCTATGTATTGCAGCAAAAAACTATCTTGCACACATTTGACAAACTCCAAACCATCCAGCCCTTTTACAGAATGGGCTTCCCAGTCTATGTGTGGAAAATTAAAATCTCCCACAATCACAACCTTGTGCTTACTACAAATATCTGCTATCTCCTTACAAATTTGCTCCTCCAGTTCTCGGTCCCCATTAGGTGGTCTATAATACAGCCCTATAAGCGTCACAACACCTTTCCTATTCCTCAATTCCACCCAAATAGCCTCTAGACAAGTCCACTAATCTATCCTGCCAGAGCACTGCTGTTATATATTCTCTGATAAGCAATGCAACACCTCCCCCTCTTGCCCTTCCTATTCTATCACACCTGAAGCAACGAAATCCTGGAATGTTTAGTTGCCAGTCACACCCCTCCTGCAACCACGTTTTGCTAATAGCTACAACATCATATTTCCATTAATCAATCCATGCTCTAAGCTCATCCACCTTTCTTACAATGCCCCTAGCATTAAAATAGATGCATTTAAGAAACTTTCCTTCTCCCACTCTTTGTTTATCCTTAATGGAGCAAACAACTTTGTTATCTTTTTCTTCCTTTTCCCCTACATCAACCCCTCCTCTCCTAGTCTCCTTAATTTGATTCCCTCCCCCCAACCATTCTAGTTTAAAGTCACCTCAGTAGCCCTCGCAAATCTGCCTGCCAGGATATTGTTCCCCTTAGGATTCAAGTGCAACCCGTCCCATTTGTACAGGTCACGCCTGCGCCAATAGTGGTCCCAATGATCCAAAAACCCGAATCCCTGCCCCCTGCTCCAATCCCTCAGCCACGCATTTATCCTACATCTCATTGCATTCCTACTCTCACTGTCGCGTAACACAGGCATTAATCCCGAGATTACTACCTTTGCAGTCCTTTTTCTCAACTCCCTTCCTAACTCCCTATATCCTTCTTTCAGGACCTCTCCCTTTTTCCAACCTATGTCATTGGTACCTATATATACCATGACCTCTGGCTCCTCTCCCTCCCCCTTCAGGATCTCTTGGACGTGATCAGAAACATCCCAGACCCTGGCACCAAGAAGGCAAACTACCATCCGGGTCTCCCGACTTCATCCACAGAATTGTCTATCTGACCCCCTAACTATTTTTCTTCCCTTCTTAGGCTTTCTTGACTACATTCTTTTCATTTACAAACATCTACAGTTCTTCTTGGAGGATTAGCAATTAGATTTTAAAAATCCATCCATGAATGGATAGTTTTGCTTAGAGTGAACTTGTTAACCATGAAGAAGGACTAAAATAAATGGTGAAGAGCTAGAAGCAGTAGCATTCCAAAGAAACTTTGGTATCCATGTACACATGTCATTAAATGTCATAGTTAGCTACAGAAAATAGTTTAAAAGGTTAAAAAATACTTCATTTATATAAAGTGAACTGTAGAAAAATGAAGAGAATCAGTTATGCTACAGCTAGGTCAAATCTGGAGAACTGTGAACTGCTTTGGGTTCCATACTATATCCTGCGAAGCTGTATTGGCCTTGTAGAGAGTACAGTATATGATTGCTAAAATCTTAACTGAATACCAAGAGTTAAATTAAAAAGAGAATATATATAAATACATAAAGAAACAGAGTTTCGTGGAAGTTGGAACGTACTGAACACCTCCCCTCTACGCACTCAGTTTTGACAATGGATCTTGACCCGAAATGTCAACCATCTCTGACTCCACAGATGATACTTCACTCAGTGAATTCCTTTGGCTGTTTTTGTTTGCTCCAGATTACAGCATCTACAGTCGCTTCAGGAACTCAGCCTGATAGGTACAGGGGACAAGGTCCTCTCTGGCTAATGGTTGCTGAATGAAAGTAATGGATAAGTCCATTTAGATTTTCAGACAAATATGGTTAACCTTTAAAGTTTTCTGTCCCGGAGAGATAGAAACTCTGTCATTGACTGCATTAAAAGCTGAAGTTTGTCTGCAGATTTCTGGACATTAGAGTAATGAAAGGATACAGGAATACTGTACCCCAGGGAAATGTTGAAATAGATCAGCCATGGTTGGTGGAGAAGACCCAAAGCTCTGAATGACCTCCTCCTGTTGATATGTTCTTGTTTTTAAATATCCTTGTTCTCTGTTTCCTGCTTCTCACTCAATTTTCTATTCTAGCATGATTTGCCTTTAATACCATAAAAAAGTTTAAAGTAAACAAAATATATAAATGTCACCATATACAACCCTGAGATTCATTCTCTTGCAAGCATACACAATAAAGCCATAATAGATAATAACCGTAAAAGAATCAATGAAAGACAACACTATTTAATTTAAGCAAATAATCTCTTGTATTTAAGAGGGAGTTAGATATTGCCCTTGTGGCTAAAGGGACCAGGGGGTATGGAGAGAAGGCAGGTACAGGGTTCTGAGTTGGATGATCAGCCATGATCATACTGAATGGCGGTGCAGGCTCGAAGGGTCGAATGGCCTACTCCTGCACCTATCTTCTATGTTTTTTTTCCTTAGGAAGAGGTTTTATCAAACAACCTATATGCACTAACTCAATCAACTTTTCAAACATATTATTCAGATTTGTCAGACATGATCAATCTTTTATAAATCAATGCCTGTTCTGAACAATGAAAAAAAATTCCAATTTTACCGACACTTTTAAATAATGACTTCGTAATCACTTCAACAATAGAAAAGTGTAAAGTTCTATAGTTTCTATAACCTTGTTGCCCTGCTTATATTAATTTTACTCAGACTCTAGACCTAATTCAATGTTTTCCCTAGAATATCCATGATATCCTGTATTCTGTTGTAAATATTTCTGCAAAGTATTTCCTTAATATGCAATAACCAGCACCTTTGGTTTTCAAGGTGTCCAGCTCAACCAAATTCAGTCACTTTTTCAGAAAATATTAGTGATTTTTTTTCTGGGTTGAACTTGATATTCCTTTAAAACTTCTCATCATACTCTCATTTGGTAATGCTTACAATTTATTTATCTATTTGTTATCTTCTTTTTTTCCCTTTGGAGTTTTTCCCCAATTTGCAGGGTAATTAATGGTTTTGACCTTATGTATGCTTTTTTTCTTTTTTTTGTTACTTCTTACTTCCTGAGTTGATTTTTTTTTTGTTTATAGACTTGGAATATGGGATATGTAATTCAACTCTCTTGGTAAACTGTTTGCAAAGTTGCATTCTGGAACTAATCATGTTTGCACAGTCTGTGCTTTTCCTTCCAGGTCCTCCATCCTGGACATTTCATTTGATGTTCAACGGCACACAGTAAGCAAGCACGTGTCTGGATGTCAACTTTGCGATTGCCATTTACACGTGTGCAGCCTCCAGATGGCGCTGGCTACTTATCCAGAAACCCAGGTCAATCTAGCATACTTCAAAGTAACTTCGGCCATCTGTCTGTGCAAGTCTAGCACTGTGAAAATGGGCTTCATGTACTTCTGCTCATACTTAAGTACTCGCCATCTGCGGCAGCTCCTTCACCCTTTCAACATCGCTCAATATCCACTAATTCTTACACCCATTTCAAAATCTTTTCAAAATCTTGCCACCCTCCCATCCTCTCTAGCAGCCAATCATAATACTGAAACCTCCGTACCACCCTTACTGGGCCTCCATTGTTTGGGACACACCATGGATGTTGCATCCTAGCTATCTACATGATACACAAGCTAGCACACAAGCCAGGGCAGTATGATAAAGATAGCAAGCTGTTGCCCATGCAGCTGATAAATTCAAATATATGACAGAAACTAATACAGATTGGCACCAGAGGCATTGCAGGAGTTGCCAGTCAGCGTTGAACTCAACATCAGACACCAGCTCTGGATTTTTCCTCAGGGATTACTCCAAAGCCTTCCCCATGAGTGGACATAGCCACAAAGCGACAGAGGTTTTCCAAGCAGGGAGAAAATCAAAAAAATCTGATATGCAAAGAGACCTGGGAGTCCTTGTGCGGAATGCCTTAAAGGTTAACTTGCAGGTTAATCAGTGGTGAGGAAGGCAAATGCAATGTTATCATTCTTTTCAAGAGGTCTAGAATACAAGAGCAGTGATTTAATGCTGAGGCTTTATAAGGCACTGGTAAGGCCTCACCTTGAGTATTGTAAACAGTTTTGGGCTCCTCATCTAAGAAAAAATGGGTTGACAGTGGAGAGGGTTCAGAGGAGGTTCACAAGGATGATTCCGGGACTGAAAGGGTTATAAAATGAGGCATATTTGATGGCTCTGGGTCTGTACTTGCTGGAATTTAGAAGGATGGGGGGGGATCTCATTGAAACCTTTTGAATGTTGAAAGACCTAGACAGAGTAGATGAGTAAAGGATGTTTTCCATGGTGAGGGTGGTCTAGGACAAGAGGGAACAGCATTCGGATAGAGGGGCGTCTATTTAAAACAGAGATGCAGAGAACTTTCTTTGGCCAGATGGTGATGAATTTGTGGAATTTATTACCACAGGCAGCTGTGAAGGCCGGTTTGTTGGGTGTATTTAAGGCATAGTTTGATAGATTCTTGACTGGCCATGGCATCAAAGGTTATGAGGAGGAGGCCAGGAAGTGGGGCTGAGGGGGGAAAACAGGATCAGCCATGATTGAATAGCAAAGCAGATTCGATGGGCCAGATGGCTTAATTCTGCTCCTAAGTCTTATGGTCTCATAGCATAACGTGAGATCTAAGAGAGTCTTGAGAGGCAACTTCTTCACATTGAAAGTGATGCATATATGGGATGAGCTGCCAGACAATGTATTTGAGGCAGGTACAATGTCAATAGTTAAAAGACATTTGAATAAGTACATTGATAGGAGACATTTAGAGTGATATGGATCAGACATGGGCAAATGGGATTGACTCGCTGAACATCATGGTCAGCATGGAACAGCTGGGCTGAAGGGTTAGTTTCTATACCACATAATTAAATGGTCCTATGGTTTCTTTAATGACATGATAACCGAAAGTAGCCTGTTCAGCATAATTTCTCTATTTTTAATTTTATTCCTTCTGGAAGTAAATTATGTGCTTGGTTTGTTTTATTTAATGGCCTTATTAAACTTTTATAGCAATTGTATATTCTTAAACTCCAATCTCTGCACTTCAATCCCCTTTAGACATCTTTCCAAGTAATATGTGGCCTTCTTTCTACATTGATAATCCTCAATGTTTAATTCATTTGCAAACAATAAGCCCATCCTGCAAGCCTATAACTGTAATTCATTCCAGTATGGACTACTGCCATATCTACCCAACCAGAAAATTCTTTGTTGTCATGCTCAATTCTGAAATTTCTTTAGTCTATTCCAAAGTTTAAGTCATAATCCAACAGTAATCATTGTGAGACCCCACGTCCCATTTTCTGTCATTTAAATTAGCTCCCCTTTATCTCAATTCACTCTTTTACATTTGGAACCAGCCAGATATCATCTGATACTTTGTCTTTTTCAAAAGAATTAAATTAATGCAGTCATCTTCCTGCCTTTCCTTGCTTTGCGCCCTAAACTCCTAGTGGAGTCGTCGGGGTGCCATCATGGCAAGCTTTGCACCAGTCTGTTCCATCTGTTGCGGTCATGTGCCAGAGCCTGGGTCACCCGCAAGTGTTTTCCCTGTCCATTCTTTAATGTTGTCCATCCATCTTTTCCCCTCCACAGTTCCTTGTAGAATGGTCTTTGCAAGGCCACTGGATCTTGTTACATGGCTGTCCCATCTCAGCTTTCTTTTCTTCACTGTTGTGAGAAGGTCTTCATGGGGGCCATTGTGGTGCTGGATGGTCTTACGGAGCTGCTCATTTGTGATGTGGTCCAAGTATGAGATGCCCAAGGTGTTGCGATAGCATCTCATTTCCAATGCCTGTATCTTCCTCTGTAGCTTTGCTGTGAGGGTCCATGTCTCACATGTGTACAGGAAGATGGAGAATACCAGTGCACGCAGGAGTCTGATCTTGTACTTCATGGTGATGGTTGCTGTCCCTCCATATTGTCTTGAGTTTGGATAGTGCAGTCATTGTCTGTGCGGTTCTTGCCAGGACTTCTGGTCTTGATCCTTCATCACTGATGATTGCCCCCAGGTATTTGAACTGCTGCACTGTCTCAAGTTTCTGACCATGGACTGAGATGTCTGTTGTGATGGCACCAGTGGCACTTGCCATGAGCTTGGTTTTCTCGGCACTTATTTCCATTCCAAACTTTGTGGAGGCTCTGTCAAGATGGCTGACCAGTTTGGCCAGTCCGTCCTCTTTTCCTGCAAGTCCATCAATGTCGTCAGCAAATCTTAGGTTTGTGATGTTCCTCCCTCCGATGCTGACTGTGCCCACATGATCTTCAAGGGCAACACTCATGATTTGTTCCAGGAAGACGCCAAAGAGAGTGGGGGAGAGGAGGCAGCCCTGACGGACTCCTACAGAGGTATGGAACCATTCCCCGATGGTGCCCTGAGCGAGCACTGCACTGGTTGCCTTGGCGTAAAGCTGATGGATTGTATGTATCAGCTTCTGCCCCATGTTGAATTTCTTCATGGTGGCCCATAAGGGCATCATGCCAGACTCTGTCAAATGCCTTCTTTCAGTCTATGAAGACGTGGTAGAACTCTCTCTGGTGCTGAAGGTGTTCCTCACAGAGGGTGCAGATCTGCTCAGTGGTGCTTCTGCCCTTATGGAAGCCTGCTTATTCCTCAGCAATGTCTTCTGCCTGAGGTCTCAATCTGTTCAAGATGATTCTGAGCATTACCTTGCTGACATGGCTGATCAAACCGATGGTACGGTTATCTCCCTGCAATCTTTTAAAATGCAGCAATGGTTTTCTTCTCATCCCTTGAAGCAACCTGTCTACTCTATTGTCCCCTAATTAGAAACCCCTATATGTGACCATTTGATTTTTTGCCATCGTCCCCCACCATTACCTCTGTTGTGTATTTAATATTTCAGTAATATTTGAGTAATATTGTAAATATATTGCTTGATTAAACATTCTTGTTTGTTTACCTGATTCTTTATAGGTTATATGTAAAGGTATGTGAATGGCATACATCATTATGACACCACTTCAAAAGTACACACCTTGCTAAAGTAAAAACAAAGTAGACATGCTATTCACAGCTCCACGATTTTCTTTCAATTAGTTTTATGTTTTGGAGTTACAAACCAAAACAGTGTAGACAAGTAAGTATTAAAACGAACCCAAGATGACTACCTACGTGTTGAAGTGCAGCACGTTCATTCTTCACAAGAGGGAGAGAGAAACATTCGAGTGTTTAAAAAGCACAGCACTTTTTTTCAGAAATATAACAAGACATACAAGTTTTTTTTAGAAAGGAGAAAACAGACAAAATTCAAGGATTCATCAACATTGATATTAATAATATTTTTAAAAATCAGCAATGGCTGGCTACATTGGAAAGTTAGTGACTATAAAAAGTATTCACACCCCTTGGAAGTTCTCATGTTTTATTGTTTTACAACGTTGTAACCAGTGGGATTTAATTTGGCTTTTATGACACTGATCAACAGAAAAAGACTCTTTTGTGTCAAAGTGAAAACAGATCTCTACAAAATAATCTAAATTAATTACAACTATGAAACACAAAATAATTGATTGCATAAGTATTCACCCCCCCCTTTAATATGACACCCCAAATCATCAATGGTGCAACCAATTTGTTTTAGAAGTCACATACTTAATTAAATGGAGATCTGTTTTTAGAGACCTGTGTGCAGTCAAGGTGTTTCAAATGACATAATACCTAGGATACATTGATAGGGAGGGTTCAGCCTTTGAAACTTTCAAAAGATATGATAGAAATACAGAAAACCTAGAGCACAATACAGGCCTTTCGGCCCACAAAACTATGCCGAACATGTCCTTACCTTAGAACTACCTAGGCTGACCCATAGTCCTCTATTTTTCTAAGCTCCATGTATCCATCCAGGAGTCTGTTAAAAGATCCTGTCGTTTCCGCCTCCACCACCGTTACCGTCAGCCCATTCCACGCACTCACCACTCTCTGCGTAAAAAAACTTACCCCTGACATCTCCTCTGTACCTACTTCCAATCACCTTAAAACTATGCCCTCTCGTGCTTGCCATTTCAGCCCTGGGAAAAAGCCTCTGACTATCCACACGATCAATGCCTCTCATTATCTTGTACACCTCTATCAGGTCACCTCTCATCCTCCGTCACTCCAAGGAGAAACGGCCGAGTTCACTCAATTTATTCTGATTAGGCATGCTCCCCAATCCAGGCAACATCCTTGTCAATCTCCTCTGCACCCTTTCTATGGTTTCCACGTCCTTCCTGTAGTGAGGTGACCAGAACTGAGCACAGTACTCCAAGTGGGGTCTCACCAGGGTCCTATATAGCTGCAACATTACCTCTCGGCTCTTAAACTCAATATCTCACAAGAGTAACAAATATTCCACAGCGATTAAATCTTTAGACCTGAAAGTGGCAATTTAAAATTTACTATGCTATGGAGGTCAATTTAGTAGTTGTATTATGTAGTATACTGTACATATGATGATGAGAGAGCATTACATATTGAGTTGAGTTGCATTCTCTATTGAATTGGAGTTTATAGCTAAGCTGGGAGGAATGTTGTGTATTTAATATTTCAGTAAGATTTGAGTAATATTGTAAATACATTGTTTGATTAAGCATTGTTTGTTTACATAATTCATTACGTGTCATATGTAAAAGTATATGAACGGCATACATCATTGCACCATCTTGTCAAAGGTGTGCACCTTGCTAAAACAAGAATGAAGTAGACAGGATATTCTCAGCTCTGGTTGTTCTTTCAATTAGTTTATTTTTTTGGAGTTACAAAACATAACAACCACCATTGTGATCTTCACTGCCCACTTTGGAAGGAGATCATGGAAGAAAGGCTTCTGTGCCTTTCTGCAAATTTATTTCAATAAGGCCTACTCTGTCTTGAGCCTATTGCATAGCAGAATATCACAGCCTTTGGGCCTCACACAGAACTGGTACAGAGTTTCTGGGCAGTGCTACATTCACACGGTGTCTCAGGAAAGTTACAATTCCTTGGATGATAAATCTTAGCCTGAATACTGGTAAACAACTCATCTACAGGGAGGTTTAGAAGTGGAAAATGAACACCAGAACTGCTGCTATTCCAATACTGCTTTCACCCAGAGTTTAATCAATAACTGAATTCTCAAATAATACAGTTGAAGTCAGAAGTTTACATACACCTTAGTCAAATACATTTAAACTCAGTTTTTCACAATTCCTGACATTTAATCCTAGAAAATATTCCCTGTCTTAGGTCAGTTAGGATCACTACTTTATTTTAAGAATGCGAAATGTCAGAATAATAGTAGAGAGAATGATTTATTTCAGCTTTTATTTCTTTCATCACTTTCCCAGTGGGTCAGAAGTTTACATACACTTTGTTAGTATTTGGTAGCATTGCCTTTAAATTGTTTAACTTGGGTGAAACGTTTTGGGTAAGCTTCCTCAAGCTTCTCACAGAAAGTTGCTGGAATTTTGTTCCATTCCTCCAGACAGAACTGGTGTAACTGAGTCAGGTTTGTAGGCCTCCTTGCTCGCACACACTTTTTCAGTTCTGCCCACAAACTTTCTGTCGGATTGAGGTCAGGGCTTTGTGATGGCCACTCCAATACCTTGACTTTGTTGTCCTTAAGCAACTTTGCCACAACTTTAGAGGTATGCTTGGGGTCATTGTCCATTTGGAAGACCCATTTATGACTGAGCTTTAACTTCCTGGCTGATGTCTTGAGACGTTGCTTCAATATATCCACATAATTTTCCTTCCTCATGATGCTATCTATTTTGTGAAGTGCAGCAGTCCTTCCTGTAGCAGAGCACCACCCTGTAGCAAAGCATGATGCTGCCACCCCCATGCTTCACAGTTGGGATGGTGTTCTTCGGCTTGCAAGCCTCACCCTTTTTCCTCCAAACATAACGATGGTCATTATGGCCAAACAGCTCAATTTTTGTTTCATCAGACCAGAGGACATTTCTCCAAAAAGTAAGATCTTTGTCCCTGTGTACACTTGCAAACTGTAGTCTGGCTTTTTTATGGCGGTTTTGGAGCAGTGGCTTCTTCCTTGCTGAGCAGCCTTTCAGGTTATGTCGATATAGGACTCGTTTTACTGTGGATATAGATACTTGTCTACCTGTTTCCTCCAGCATCTTCACAAGGTCCTTTGCTGTTGTTCTGGGAATGATTTGCGCTTTTTGCGCCAAAGTACGTTCACCTCTAGGAGACAGAATGTGTCTCCTGCCTGAGTGGTATGACGGCTGCGTGGTCCCATGGTGTTTATACTTGCATACTATTGTTTGTACAGATGAACGTGGTACCTTCAGCCGTTTGGAAATTGTTCCCAAGGATGAACCAGACTTGACATCATTTTCTGACCTCAATCCGATAGAAAATTTGTGGGCAGAACTGAAAAAGTGTGTGCAAGCAAGGAGGCCTACAAACCTGACTCAGTTACACCAGTTCTGTCTGGAGGAATGGAACAAAATTCCAGCAACTTTCTGTGAGAAACTCATGGAAGCCTACCCAAGATGTTTGACCCAAGTTAAACAATTTAAAGGGAATGTTACCAAATACTAACAAAGTGTATGTAAACTTCTGACCCACTGGAAAAGTGATGAAAGAAATAAAAGCTGAAATAAATCATTTTCTCTACTGACATTTCACATTCTTAAAATAAAGTAGTGATCTTAACTGACCTAAGACAGGGAATGTTTTCTAGGATTAAATGTCAGGAATTGTGAAAAACTGAGTTTAAATGCATTTGGCTAAGGTGTATGTAAACTTCTGACTTCAACTGTAGATAGTTTACAAGTATACTTCACAGAACTTCTAAATGTACATTCCCCAGGGTTACTAGTTGTCACTGCAGTGAAAAGATGCAAGCAAGTGACAGGAACATACAAACTCTGCACTCTCAAAATTTCCCCTTTGAAGGCTTCCCACCTGTCAATCACATCTTTGCCAGAGAACAACCTGTCCCAATCCACGCTTTTTAGATCCTTTCTCATTTCTTCAAATTTGGCCTTTTTCCAGTTCAGAACCTCAACCCTAGGACCAGATCTATCCTCGTCCATGATCAAATTGAAACTAATGGCGTTATGATCACTGGAACCAAAGTGCTCCCCTACACAGACTTCCGTCACTTGCCCTAATTCGTTTCCTAACAGGAGATCCAATATTGCATCCCCTCTAGTTGGTCCCTCTATATACTGATTTAGAAAACTTTCCTGAACACATTTTACAAAATTAAACCATCTAATATACAGCTACTTTGATTTTCTCACTCTGCTCCCCCCGATGTAAAAAATTGAGATAGCTGCTACAATGACTTGAGATGCTAATTCTGCGGAAACATGGAACCAAAAAAGTGATAATCCTCTGAAATGTTACCTGAGCCACTTGCTAAAATGGCACAGTGTTAATAACATCAAAGAGCTAAATACTTGACTCAAAGTTTAGTGTGGGAGAAGTCGGTTTGAATTTGTGGGACATTGGCACCAGTATTAGGGAAGGGGAGAGCTGTTCTGATAGGACGGACTCCACCTGAACCATGCTGGAATAAGGGACATGGGTTCCGGTAAATCACATAACTAAGGCTGTGGGTATGGCTTTAAACTAAATAGCAGGGGACTGGATTCAACATCATGGAAAAGTATGGATAAACTAGAAGGGAAGGAAAGTGAAGGAGGTGTTACTGGTCTCCAGAATAAAGAATAAGACAGAAGCTTTAAGGAATAAGAATTTAAACATGGAGACAAAATTGAAAAGGGTGGTGAATGCAGGACTGAAGGCTTTATATATGAATGCACACAATATATGAAATAAGGCAGATTATCTTGAAACACAGTTAGAAGCCGGCAGGTATGACTTTGTGGGCATCACTGAGTCGTGACTGAATGAAGATCACAGCTGAGAGCTCAACATCCAAAGACACACATTGTATCAAAAAGACAGTGAGGTGGGAAGAGGAGCTGGAGTAGTTCTCTTGGTAAAAGCTGAAATCAAATCCTTATAAAGAAGTGACATAGAATCATGTGTAAAATCCTTGCGGGTAGAGTTAAGAAACTGCAACGATACAAAAACCCTGATGGGAATTATATACAGTAGCAGTAGTCGGGATGTAGGGATATAAATTACAACAGGAGATAGAAGAGGCATATAAAAAGGCAATGTGACAATGGTCAGTGGAGATTTCAAAATGCAGATATATTGAGAAAATCAGATTAGTGCTGGATCCCAAGAGAGGGATTTTGTAGAGTGCCTATGAGATGGCATTTTAAAGCAACTTCTGGTTGAGCCCAATTGGGAAAGACAATTCTGTATTGCATGTTGTGTAATGAACCAGATTTGGTTACAGAGCTTAATGTAAAGGAATCCTTAGAAGGAAGTGATCATAATATGATACAATTCACTCTGCAGTTTGAGAGAGAGAAGCTAAAATTGGATGCATCAGTATTATAGCGAAGTAAAGGAAACTACAGAAGTATAAGAGAGGAGTTGGCCAAAATTGATTGGAAGGGAAACTAGCAGGTATGACAGAGGAGCATTAATGACTGAAGTTTCTGGGAGTAATTCAAAAGACACAAGATGTGTTCATCCCAAAGAAAAGTAAACATTTAAGAGGGAGAGTGAGGGGAAGTTTGGAAAATCTATGGCTGTGTGCCCGGAGACCTGAGATCTTTGAGATCTTTGGGCACAGAGCTTGAAAAAAGTGATGTAATGGACTTTTAACATTGTAAACCAGCGAGTTGCTTGTATGTCTCCCCGATCGCTGGGAAAATGGAGACACCTCTTTCTCCCTTATTAGGGAGAGAGAGAGCCTTTGGTATATTGTATACTGGGTGAAACTCAAAGTCTTTGGGGTAACTGCAAGTCGGTGTCTTTGCTATTGCTTTGCTCACGCTTGAGTGCTCAGTTGCGGGTGCCAATGCTTTTGTTTTGCCAGTGGGGGATGGGAGGATTGTTGTTTGTTGCTGCTGCTTATGCGCGGGGGGGAGGGAAGCTGGAGGGAACTTCGGGGTTCTAACATTTAACTATCGTTCATTCTTTGGGGCACTCCTCTGTTTTCATGGATGGTTGCAAAGAAAAAGCATTTCAGGAAGTATATTGTAAACATTTCTCTGATGTTAAATTGGACCTTTGAAACTTCAAAAAAATTGCAGTAGGTTTGTCAGGCAGGATTTTCCTTTCAGGAAACTATGCTGGCTTTGGCCTATCTTCTCATGTGCCTCCAGGTACTCCGTAATCTTATCCCTAACCATCAATTCCAACAACTTTCCAACCACTGATGTCAGGCTAACAGGTCTATAGTTTCCTTTCTGCTGCCTCCCACCCTTCTTAAATAGCAGACTAACATTTACAATTTTCCAGTTATCCGATAAAATGCTAGAATCTATCAATTCTTGAAAGATCATCGTTAATGCCTCTGCAATCTCTCCAGCTACTTCCTTCAGAACCCAAGGGTGCACTCCATCAGGTCCAGGAGATTTATCCACCCCCAGAATATTAAGCTTCTAGAGCACCTTCTCAGTCGTAATTTTCACTGCACATACTTCACTTCCCTGACACTCTTTAATGTCCAGTATACTGCAGATGTCTTCCACTTTGGGGACTGATGCAAAATACGCATTCAGATCCTCTGCCATCTCTGCATCTCTCATTACAATATCTCCAGCGTCATTTTCTATTAGTCCTATATCTACCCTCAATGCTGTTTTCCTCTTTATATACTTAAAAAAGCTTTTTGTATCTTCTTTGATATGAGTCACTAGCTTCCTTTCATAAAGTTCCTCAACCTTCAGCTCTCTTACCACCTCCAGATCATTGAACAACACTCAATCCAGCACAGCCGATCCTCTAGTGGGCTCAACAACAAGCTGTTCTAAAAAGCCATCCCTTAGACATTCTACAAACTCTCTCTTAAAGTCCAGTACTGGCCTGGTTTTAAGCACACGAGGCTGCTTAACAAGATTTGAGGCCATGGTATTACAGTAAACATACTAGCATGGATAGATTGGCAGGAGGTAAAGAGTGGGAATAAAATAAGCCATTTTTAGCTGGCTTTCAGTAGCTAGTGGTGTTCCACAGAGGTTTCTGTTGGGACTGCTTCTTTTTATGCTAGATGTCAATGACTTGGATGACGGAATTGACAGCTTTGTGGCCAAGTTTGCAGACGATACAAGGATAGGTGAGGGGCCATAGGTTTATGGAAGCAGAGAGGCAATAGAAGGACTTGTATGGTAATGTTGAGGCTTTATAAAGCACTGGTGAGACCTCACAGAGTACTGTATTGTAAGCAGTTTTTGGCTCCTTATCTTGGAAAGAATGTGCTGACCTTGGAGAGGGTTCAAAGGAGGTTCACAAAAATGATGGAGCCAAGAGCTGGACAGGTGATAGGCAAAAGGGGATATGAGAGGATCATGGGACAGGAGGTCCGGGAAGAAAGACAAGGGGGGGGGACCCAGAGGATGGGCAAGAGGTATATTCAGAGGGACAGAGGGAGAAAAAAGAGAGTGAGAGAAAGAATGTGTGCATAAAAATAAGTAACAGATCGGGTACGAGGGGGAGGTGGGGCCTTAGCGGAAGTTAGAGAAGTCGATGTTCATGCCATCAGGTTGGAGGCTACCCAGACGGAATATAAGGTGTTGTTCCTCCAACCTGAGTGTGGCTTCATCTTTACAGTAGAGGAGGCCGTGGATAGACATGTCGGAATGGGATGTGGAATTAAAATGTGTGGCCACTGGGCGATCCTGCTTTCTCTGGTCTCGGCCTGAAACGTCGACTGCACCTCTTCCTACAGATGCTGCCTGACCTGCTGCGTTCACCAGCAACTTTGATGTGTGTTGTTTGAATTTCCAGCATCTGCAGAATTCCTGTTGTTCACAAAAATGATTTTGGAATTGAAAGGTGTATCATACAAGGAGCTTTTGAAGATTTTGAGCATGTACTTACTGGTATTGAGAATAATAGGGGGGGCTCTCTTCGAAACCCATCAAATGATGAAAGACTTTGATATATTGTACGTGGAGAGGATGCTTCCAATGTTGGGGATTCTAAAACCAGAGGACACCGCCTCAGAATAGAGGGATGTCCATTTAGAACAGAGATGAGGAGGAGTTTCTTTAGCCAGAGAGTGGTGAATCCATGGATTCATTTCCACAGATGACAATAGAGGTCAAGTCATTGGGTATATTCAAGGCAGAGGTTGATAGATTCTTGATTCGTCAGAACATGAAGGGATAAGGGCCTTAACTGTAATTCTGCTCCTATAACGTATGATCTTGATGATGACGTTCATAGTGACATGGCGGCCAAAAACGGGGAAAGTTCACAATGATAGATGGGGGTTGCAACCAAAATAGATTTTCTTTTTAACCTGGATGAGCATTTATTGTAAATCACAAGGTCAAGAATTGTGAAATGGAAAATGGGACTACGTCAGGGTAGACTTGATGTGCTGTACAAGTTGCTTTTGTGCCATAAATTTATGTGAGGCCACAATCTCATTGTTATTGGAGCATTACTCATAGAGGCTGGTGCAGAATATACCATGACACTCCTGGCTTGGGTATTGTAGAGAGTCTGTCACTATAGGAGATGCAGCTTCTAAATTCCTTTTATATCCACCAGCTATTATACTCCAACTCAGTGAGGAAATTGGTAAATGTAAATACCATTCAATGTGACAATAGTGGCATCTTCCCTGAAGATGGAAACAATCATTATTTGATAGCCAAGGGACAAGAATGTTACTTGCCATTTATTAATCCAAATAGCTGAGCCACTGATTAGGATACCCTGGTTTACATTATAATATTCTAGATAACAGAATGGCACTTGTTATTGCAGCATTCCTCCTCGGTGCACTGGATTGAATTGGTATGAGGAACTAAGGATATGGTACATGTCTCTTGCTTCCACAAGAACCACTGCAGCCTCACCATTGGCAAAAAATTACAGGACATGGTTGCAAAGTGAATGAAACAGCTCTCCATGTGTTTTCTATTTCCATTACTTCCTAAAACAGTTCTGTTAAAATTGAGAATAGCTACTGATTTTCGAGCACAAGCTTAGAAAAACTTGAAAACATTGAAGTCAATTGTCAACGTGATAGTCACTGCCTCTGGTGAAACATCTCTATAGCTAATGTTGTAGCAGCATCAAGTTACAGTTCTCTGCGAATTCCTTCTTTGCAAAGTTAATTCTTATTATATATTACATAGCAGATACACTGATGAACTGTTCCGGAAAGACCATTTTGCACAAGGTCTCTCGCCAAGATCTATGTTTCATTTCTCTTTTTCTTGGTTGATAATCCTGCTCTTGGGCCAGTTTGTCCTCCATCCAATCTCTGTGGACCAGTGGGAATAATCGTGAAAAAAAATTATTGTCAGACAGCCATAGGTGCTTGCCGAAATGTAAATCTGCCTTCAACGACAACGTTTTCTTCAGAACCCTAAAACTGCCCTCGAGTCTGAAGTAATGGATGACACTTTTAAGTAGCACTTCTGGGGTATTTTTCCTACTACTAAACACTGGATTTTTTTCTATGAGTTTGATAGATAGCTCACTGGACAACAAATTTTTTCAAATGTTTTGCTTCCTGAAAAAAATTAGAGATTATGATAGACAATGTTAAACTGAACACAAAAATAATTTCAGATTTGCTGTATCACGTAGGAATTTAGAAAAACATTAAAATAACTTTTATTGAATTTAACGTGTTCTGAGCTTAAAATGTTTTGCAGCTGATTTTCATTTGTACTCAGCAGCTGGTGCCTCTCGTGTCAGTGTCCAACAATTCTGCCAGCATTGACGGATTCCAGTTGCCCTGATACCACTTTTCCATGTTCGCAATGTCCTGGTGAAACCTTCCACCATGTTCGTCACTGACTGCACCAAGATCAGCAGGGAAGAAGTCCAAGTGTGAATGCAGAAAATGAGTTTTCAATGACATGTTGCACTTCATGGTTTTGTATGCTTTAAGCATGTTGTCAAGCAGCTCAATGTAGTTTGGTACCTGGTAACAGCAAACCCCATCCTTGCAATCTTGAACCAAGTAGATCTGCTTTAGCTTTTGACAAATCTAAGTCCCTAACCAGGTCATTTAATTCTGGCTGTGTTATCAGATGAGGATAACCAGGCATAAAGGGTTCAACATCTGGATCAGTGTCGTTTTCCACATCCGGTTCATGCGTAGTGGCATCTTCATCTGCCTCATCTAGGCTCCATGTCTCTGGTAGCTTCGGTACTGGCAGACTGTCATCATGTGGCAGCCATTCTCATGGCTGAAGGCAGATTGGGGTATTCAATAGATTCCTGATTTTTAGTAGAGAAGCCAGATACATTGGTCAGACAGAAGTAACAGTCCGTCACGAGGAGCTAGGGATTTACTCTTTGGAGAGAAGGAGGATGAGAGGAGACATGATACAGGTATACAAGATATTCAGAGGAATACAGAGTGGACAGCCAGTGCCTGTTCCCCACTGCTCAATACAAGAGGACATGGCTTTAAGGTAAAGGGTGGGAAGTTCAAGGGGGATATTAGAGGAAGGTTTTTTTTCACTCAGAAAGTGGTTGGTGCGTGGAATGCACTACCTGAGTCAGTGGTGGAGGCAGATACACTAGTGAAATTTGAGAGACTACTAGACAGGTATATGGAGGAATTTAAGTTGGGGGGGGTTATATGGGAGACAGGGTTTAAGGGTCGGCTGTGCTGTACTATTCTATGTTCTATGATAACCATATAACAATTACAGCATGGAAACAGGCCATCTGGGCCCTTCTAGTCTGTGCCAAGTGCTTACCACCACCTAGTCCCACCAACCTGCACTCAGCCCATAACCCTCCATTCCTTTCCTGTCTATATAGCTATCTAATTTTACTTTAAATGACAACATCAAAGTTTCCTCTACCACTTCTGCTGGAAGCTCGTTCCACACAGCTACCACTCTCTGAGTAAAGAAGTTCCCCCTCATAGAAACATAGAAAATAGGTGCAGGAGTAGGCCATTCGGCCCTTCGAGCCTGCACCGCCATTTATTATGATCATGGCTGATCATCCAACTCAGAACCCCGCCCCAGCCTTCCCTCCATACCCCCTGACCCCCGTAGCCACTCCTAAACTTTTGCCCCCCAACTCTCAACTCATGTGCTCTTGTTTGAATCTCCCTTACTCTCAGTGGAAAAAGCCTATCCACGTCAACTCTATCTATCCCCCTCATAATTTTAAATACTTCTGTTAAGTCCTCCCTCAACCTTCTACACTCCAAAGAATAAAGACCTAACTTGTTCAACCTTCTCTGTAACTTAGGTGATGAAATCCAGGTAACATTCTAGTAAATCTTCTCTGCACTCTCTCTATTTTGTTGACATCTTTCCTATAATTCGGTGACCAAAACTGTACACAATACTCCAAATTTTGCCTTACCAATGCCTTGTACAATTTTAACATTACATCCCAACTTCTATACTCAATGCTCTGATTTATAAAGGCCAGCAAACCAAAAGCTTTTTTCACCACCCTAGCCACATGAGATTCCACCTTCAGGGAACTATGCACCATTATTCCTAGATCCCTCTGTTCTACTGCATTCTTCAATACCCTACCATTTACCATGAATGTCCTATTTTGATTAGTCCTACCAAAATGTAGCACCTCACATTTATCAGCATTAAACTCCATCTGCCATCTTTCAGCCTACACAATCCGTCTGTTCTCGCCATATCACTGGGACTGCAAATGGCATTGACTTCCGAGTACCTCTGAGCCAAGCTCTCAGGTTGACTGCACATGTTGCACAACAAATGTGAGGAGCCCAGAGTTTGCCTTGGTCATCAATTTTACATCCGAAGTAGAGCTCAGAGGCTTTCTTAATAAGTGCAGTCATGGTGCGTCTTTGAGCCTTAAGCGTATATTCACCACAGATGTAACAGAATGTATCACAGCTGTTGCAACATTGATGAGACATTTCTGCTGTATTAAATCTTCCTGAGGACAATAAATCCTACTGTTAAGTATACTCACTATGCTATTGCCTGAAGAACATGTACATCAACATGCATCCAAACAGCATCTGTAAATGTGAGCAGCTTTTATAGCTTGACTGCCAGCATCTAACCTGACTAAACATGCCGGGCATGCCTAAGACAATATTTGCATAGCACCCACACTGAGTGCATGCCCAGGCATGCTTGGACTGACCAAAACAGCTTGCTTTGTGGGTAATATACTAGTAGACTTAAAATATGACGGGAAATCATAAAAATAGGTTATATCTACAAAACAGTATGTGATAGGAAAATTTTAAGGTGATTTTCGTGATCAGCAGCCCAAAATCCAAAAATTACTCCCAAAAGTGTTCAGGAAGCAAAATCTTCGTTGTCCAGTGTTTGAAGATCTGTTCAGGTGCAGTGCCATCCTATCAGTGTTTCATGTGAACTTACATCAATTATTGCCCTTTGTTGATCAATTATGCATTCTTAAAGCCAAATGTGATCGATGCATTCACAACTGCCCTTCTAAACCTGGTAGATGACATGAGTTGCTTTCAAGATGTGCATGAGTGAATCAGATACAAACCAAGTTAAAATGATAATCAGTGATCCATACAATGATAGTGCAATGTCAAAAATGCATTCTTAATGATCTAAGACTTCATTACATTCTGCTATTATTTCCAAGAGATTTTAATATATTTTGTTCAAGCTAAAGGCTAAGGAATTCTACTGTGAAACACTGCATGTTTATGTGCTAACTTTCGAATTCAACAAAACTTAATACTCTGCACAAGTAGCATATTTCTAGGTTTTTGATATAGCACCATGTAACTATGACATATACATTAATGTAGTAATGCTAAAGTTCATATAATGCTTGATTGACCCCAACATCTGCAGAGTATTTTGTGTTGGTTAGAATGGTTATCATTAGAATGACTAGTTTAGCATGCAAATAATTTTCATTAGATTTTACTTCTCTTGTAATTATTAATCAATACTGAAAGGTTATAATCTGTTGGAAACCCATTCAACATTCCTTGCCCTTAATCACTTTCTCCCTCAAGAAAAATGTCCAATGCAGTACAATCATGGAAGTTCCCAGTTTCTATAGTGAGCAAAACAAGATGAAGTTTAGTGGTCTGGCTGATATATCAAAGGTATGATAAAATTTCCATATTAATGAGTGAAACAAAGCTAACAAGTGTGATAAATGGGGAGAATGAAAATAATACGCTTCAAGATGCTGCAGACAGAGTGGCAGAATGAAGCACAGAGTATCACATGAGGGAAAATAGGCCAGACCCATTTAACATACCAGTTAGTCCACAATAGGAGGGTTGTGTCCAATTCTGATCACCTCCTTTAAGGAACAACAGGCCCTAGAGAAAGTGCAGAAAAGATTTCCTGAATGGATCAAGAATGAAAGATTTCAGATATAAAGTTACACTGTAGAACTGAAGTTTTGTTCACTTTTGTGTAAACAAACTTGAGAAAAGATTTGAAAGAGGTTTACTGGATATCTGGTTTAGAAAAGGGAAATAAGTTAAGCTTTCTCCATTAATGTATAGTTTAAGTACAGGAGACAAATTTAAAATTTGTGAAAAAAAGATGCACAGGTAGTGCAAATAAAGAAAGTTATGCAGGAGGTAGATTAAATCTGGAACATAGTGCTAGCAAGAATGGAAGAAACAGAATAAAAGCTTGCAATATCCATCATTGCACATCTGGAGAAGATGGCTGCTTATGAGCGAACGCTGTTCTTGGACAACAGTTCAGCATTCAACACCATAATTCCATCCAGGCTTAACAAGAAGCTCAGAGACCTCACCCTTGACCCTGCCTTATGCAGCTGGATCCTGGACTTCCTGTCAGATCGCCAGCAGGTTGTAAGAGTGGGCTCCCTCACCTCCAACCCTCTGACTCTCAATACAGGAGCCCCTCAGGGCTCTGTACTAAGTCCCCTCCTTTAGTCCCTGTATATCCATGACTGTATTGCCACCCACAGCTCTAAACTGCTAATTAAATTTGCCAATGACACTACATTGATTGGCCTTATCCCAAACAATAACGAGGTGGCCAACAGGGAAGAAGTCATCTCTCTGACACAGTGATGTCAAGAAAACAACCTCTCTCTCAATGTCGCAAAAACAAAGGAACTGGTTGTGAATTACAGGAGGAATGGAGACAGGCTCACCCCTATTGACATCAATGGATCTGGGGTTGAAAGTGTAAACAGCTTCAGGTTCCTCGGCATCTACATCACCGAGGACCTCACATGGTCTGTACACACCAGCTATGTGGTGAAAAAGGCACAACAGAGACTC
Source organism: Mobula hypostoma (assembly GCF_963921235.1). Classification (NCBI taxonomy): domain Eukaryota; kingdom Metazoa; phylum Chordata; class Chondrichthyes; order Myliobatiformes; family Myliobatidae; genus Mobula; species Mobula hypostoma. Next base: position 58,714,895 of record NC_086116.1, on the reverse strand, counting down.
TTTCACCTCAGACGGTTGAGGAAGTTTGGTATGGGCCCCCAAATCCTCAGAACTTTCTACAGGAGCACAATTTAGAGCATCCTGACTGGCTGCATTACTGCCTGGTACAGTAACTATACCTCCCTTAATCACAGGACTCTGCAGAGAGTGGTGCGGACAGCCCAGCGCATCTGCAGTTGTGAACTTCTCATGGTTCAGGACATTTACAAGGACAGGTGTGCAAAAAGGGCCTGTAGGATCATTGTGGACCCAAATCACACCAACCACAATCTTTTCAAGCTGCTACCATCCAGGAAATGGTACCGCAGCATAAAAGCCAGGACCAAAAGGCTCCAGGACAGCTTCTTCCACCAGGCCATCAGACTGATTAACTCACGCTGATTTGAGTGTACTCTACATTACATTGACTGTTCTATTTATTATAAATTATTACAAATTACTATGATTGCACATTGCACGTTTAGCCAGAGACGTAATGTAAAGATTTTTACTCCTCCTCCATGTGAAGGATGTAAGAAATAAAGTCAATTCATTCAATAGGGGGAATAATTTGTCAGCTATGGAGAAAGAAGAAAAATGGGACTGACTGGTTTATTCCACAAGAAGCTAGCATAGACTTAATGGGCTAAATGGCTTCCTTCTATGCTACAACAATTTATTGATTCACTTTTGTTGCCAGCATTAAAATGGCAGAATTGATTCCCAGACTTTGATGAAAACTTCCCATAAAAGTTTAATAATTAATATGACATACGACGAAGGGTCTCGGCCTGAAACGTCGACTGCGCCTCTTCCTATAGATGCTGCCTGGCCTGCTGCGTTCACCAGCAACTTTGATGTGTGTTGCTTGAATTTCCAGCATCTGCAGAATTCCTGTTGTTTAGGTTTTCCTTTCTTTCTTTCTCTGGAATAATTTGCTCAGCTGTAATTATGGTTCAGTACAGTACTAAAAGCTTGCATCACGTAACAAAAATTTCTAAATATGAGAATATTAATATTTTCATTAATTTCCCTCAATTGTAAAAGAGTGCAGATTCAGAATAATGCTGAACGGAGAGCAAAATAACATAGTCGGTGTTTCCACACTAAACTATGTACTTGTCTACAAATCAATGTAATAACATCATGATGTTGGTAGATTGCTGCCAAAAAACCAGGGTTCTATTATAAATTGCTGTCCATTTACCACCAAAACAGGTGCAGAAATGCAAAAGCTAGAGGAGAGTAATTTTGTATCTGAAAATAATATCCATTATTCACAGGTGAAACATTGGCATGTGGATTAGCAAATAACCACAACCATAAGTTAAATCCCAGGAATAAAATTATGCTTGAAGGAGGTAATAATTGAATGCAGAAAAAGGAAGGGGGGGGGGATGTAATAAGAACAGGAAATAGAAGAATAGTGATATGGCCTCTATTACATTATGGTTTAAGTTTGCATGTTCCTTATAATCCTCAATTTCTTTATACACCAAAGATCTATCCATCTTAGCCTTGAATATATGCAATAATTTGGTCTCCACAGTTCTTTGGGAAAGTGAGTCTATAGGTTGTGGAATCCGTTCAGTGTTGAGTTGAGTGAAGTTATCCACACTGGCTCAGAAGTCTGATGATTGAAGGGTAATTACTGTTTCTGACTTGATGGTATGAGACCCAAGGCTCCTGTACCTCTTTCCTCATGGCAGCAGCAAGAAAAATTGAGGAGAGGTTCTCTTTGCCTTAATTTGAAACTATGCCTTCATGTTTTAGAATCCCCAGGCATATTTGTGACTCAAAATTATTAACTTAGATGATTTTATAATGTATTTTTTATCGTATATAGTCAGTTTCTGCAATCAGCAAATTAGCCACCACATTTCTCTTTATAATACACATAAAACATAATGTATTAACTTTAAAGAACTTATAACCCTCTTGGAATTGGGAAGAAATATATATCAATGCATTCCATTCTATTTCATTTCCTAAATTCAGAAACTCAATAATTCCATTCCTTCTTTCATCCTAAGTACAATCTGTTCTAGCATGAATTCCTGTCCACAAGTTTAATCACTTAAAAAAAAAGAGATCTGTTTTAAACCTCTTGTTACCTACAACCAATTGTGCTAAATTGCTAAAATATTCATTCATTCTCATATTCATTCCATTCTACACTGGCCTATTGCCCATGCTCCAGTCCCAAACTTTTATATGCCAGCTTTTCTAGCTATCTTTGCCACCTGCTTGTTATCACTGGGCACCTTCCAAAACCACTATCAATGAAATGAGATACCATCTGCTACCTTCAATAAATGAGTGTATGGCACAGAAACAATACCGGTAAGCTGCTTTGTAATAAACCAATCAACAAACCTCTTCTCACCTTCACACTTATTTTTAAAGAAATGCTTAGCATGGTATGCATTCCATTCACTCCATAAGCTCAGAACAATTTCAGAGAAATAATAATGATATTTACAGAACAAAAACTTATTACAAACCCCAAACTGACTCATTCAATCTTGATACATGCAATGCATATTGCAGAATGAGTCATGGAACTGTAAAAATATCAGAATGAAATATAATCCACTTTGGCAATTCTTCTCATTATTTATTTGATTATATGCCAATTATAAAGCTTTAAAGTATTTTATTATTTTTTTATTTTTTCTAAAAGACATTTATTCATTTGCAATCATGACAACAGGCTAATAATGAACATATAATTGAAATCTATGTTCAACAGTTTTAATATAATTTCATTAATTCACTGACATTGTCCCCTTAGGTTTTACATTAGTATATTAATATATAAATAGCTCAACCTAAAGGGATGACGTCAAGGAATTAATACATAATTATATCAACTTAAAGAAACAATGTTAAAGAGTCAGGAGAGAAGTGGGATAATGGGGAAGAGCAATGTGATATTTATAAAATGCAGCAAACACATTAATTCCCTGCTTTCAATTACAGCAAACAGGAATACAAAGTAAGAATTGTGATCAGATTCATTTTATCCAGTTTGACTTTGTAAAATATAAAATAGTAAAACAATGATCTAGAAATTCATTAATATCCTTAGAGTTCAATAATCCATTGTCAAACATCCTTCCATCTTAATTGCTTGCTTAAAAAACCATGGGTCCCATCGAACAACAATTAAACATGACACCCTTCTATTATACCAGTACTGGGTATATAAAAGTAAGCAGTAGAGAAGTTTGGGCGAGCCAGGTATTTGTGGGGTGGGGGCTTCATTAGGAGCCATGTAGCCAAGTTTGTGGATAATACAATGATAGGTGAATGGTCAGGTAGAGCTGAGAAAGCAGGAAATCTGCAGAAGTACTTGGACAGATGAGAACAAGTGATCCCAACCTGCCGTCCATGGACTCCTCAGTTAATGGAAGGGTCCATGGTACTTATAAAAAAGGCTGGGAACCCCTGGATTAGGGGAATGGGCAAAGTAGTGGCAGATGGAATACAGTGAAGGGAACTGTATGGTTATACATTTTGGTAGAAGGAATAAAGTCATATACAATTTTCTAAAAGGCAAGAGAATTCAGAAATTGGAGATGTAAAGGGACTTGGAAATCGCACTACAAGATTCCCTAAAGGTTAATTTGCAGGTTGAATCAGTAGTAAAGAAGAGAAATGCAATGTTAGTATTCATTTCGCGAAGACTAGAATATAAAAGCAAGGATGTAATGCTGAGGCTTAATAAGGCATTGGTCAGACTACATTTAAAGTATTATGAGCAGTTTTGGATCTTATATCTAAGAAAGGATGTGCTGGCATTGGAGAGGGGCTCTTAGAGGAGGTTTACAAAAATAATCCTCCTAATGCAAGGTTTAATGTATGAAATGTTTGATGGCTCTGGAGTTTAGAAAAATTGCGGGGGGGGGGGGAGGAATCGTATCGAAACTTAGTAAATATTGAACGCCCTCAATAAGAGTGGGTATAGAAAGCCTAGGACCAGACAATACAGCCTCAGAAAACAAGGACAACTCTTTAGAACAGAGATGAGGAGGAATTTCTTTAGCTAGAGTGTAGTGAATCTGTGGAACTCATTGCCACAGATGGTTGTGAAAGCCAAGTCATTGGGTATATTTAAAGTGGTAGCTGATAATTCTTGATTAGCAAGGGCATCAAAAATTATGGGGAGAAGGCAGGAAAATGTGGTTGAGAGGTAAAATAAATCAGCCATGATTGAACGGCAAAGCAGACTCGATGGGCCGAATGTCCTGCTTCTTCACCTGGGTCTTATGTTTCAGGGGAGGGGGGCTTGGAAGCCACATCATCTAATCATAGTGTGTTGACATAATCGGGATCTTGTATTAAAATCAGAAAGGCAAGATTGGTTGTGGATTGAAGCCTGGATCAAAAGGTTTAAAGCATTGTTGATGGAGTGTTAAGAAGGCATACAGTGTGCTGGCCCTTAAGAGTTCAAAAGCTGCAAGGAAATTTTGCAGTTCTATAAAAGTCTGGTCAGACCACACTTGGGAGTGCTGTGCTCAGTTTTGGTTACCTGATTATCGGAATCATGTGGAAACTTTAGAGAAGGTGCAGAGGAGAATTACCAGGATGATGCCTGGATTGGAGAATCTGTATTATAAGGAAAGATTGAGTACGCTGAGGCATTTCTCTTTGGAGCGAAGGAGGATGCGAGGTGATTGATAGAGGTTTATCCATTAGGTGAGTGGAAAAAAGTTTAGGGGCTATTTCAAAAATAGATTTTTTTGTTTAAACATAGAGTGATAGGTGCCTGGACGGCACTGCCAGGAGTGGTAGTAGAGGCTGATACTCTGATTTAAGAGACTCTTAGATAGGAATATAGATGTAAGAAAAATAGAGTGTTATGGGCTGTGTAGGAGGGAAGGGCTAGACTGATCATAGATTAGATTTGTATAGGTCAACACAATACTGTGCCATACTGTTCAATGATCTACATTCACACCATCCTAAATATTCATGTACAGCTGCAGCAGTGTGCACTATAATTGTTTCCACTTGTTCATCCCAAATCATTGACTTCTCCTAAGGACAAGGACAGAAGGCACGTGGAAGCATACCATCAGGGCTTGAAAATATATCAGCAGGCCTTCGTAACTAAAACATTCATCAACAGTGCCTTTGATGAAAAATTATATATTCCCTTTACTTTATAGTGCAGAGGTGTCAATTGGATATATTAGCATCTGTGGGTAGATTTTCGTTATTTTTCTTTTCTAATGATCATGTGAGCCAATCTTAATAGTCAGCCCAGAGGATGTTTCTTCCATACTTTTGGAATGCAGTACACCTTCATTTGCCTCTGCCTACTAGCTTTTAATTATATGTTAGGTCTTTTATAGTATGTGGTATTCCTTCTTATACAGTGAGCCTCTGCAAGATTAGTGCAGAGACTAAATCCTTTATAGCATAAAAAGGATAGCATTCACCAAATAGCATTCTCTGCTGAAAATGTCATGAGTCCCATTCCTGGGTCTTGATCCAAAACTTCAACAATTCCTCTCCTCCTACAGATGTTGCTCATCCCTGCTGAGTTACTCCAACAGATTGTTTTGTTGTATTAAAGATTGGATATTTTTCTTATTTAAAATAGATTAGCTAGTGCTTAAGTACAACGCACACAGAAATATTTTGTGTGCTTAGTGATTATTCACTTTTCATTGACTGGATTTCTAATGAGCAGTTCAGTGCTATTTATCTCCTTTCCTTTTTGTATTAACTAACTTGGATGGCTTCCTAATGACATAAATTGCATGTAGTTAGTTATAAGGAAATTAATGCCCGTCTTATTGATATTGTTTGTCATGAATATATAAGATCATTTGTTTTGCAAAAATGAAATTACTAATGCTGATATTAACAGACTAAAGCTTAAGCCCTTGAACAGCAATTTTCATGAACAGAAAAATTTATCCATTTAATATAAACAGCTGGATGCCCCTGTTTAAAAAGCTGATAAAGTTCCAAGGGTGTTCAGAGAATTCATATCATTCATTCATTAACACTACAATATTTTTGTCTTATGTTTGCATCCCCCTCTCTGGGCTTGAATGGAAACTTGACTCATTGCCAGCCCTGCTAATGATCATGGGACTCAGGAGTGATAAGGTCACCTTTCATAAACAATAGGCACATGCGATATGATTTGGGGCTCAACCAAACGGGAATGTGGTGATGTTCCGATTAACGAAACCTCTATTTGAGCAAAGGCTGCATTAATACTGCCCATACACAATTGTTGGTCAGCAAGAAGTAACAGATCATACACCACATAACACCGTGGGAGAGGTTTCACTGCTAACGTAATGGTCTTTCTGTAGAAGTAGTGTTTGGGTTATGGTTAGAGATAACAGATATTGAATGTGAGCCATCCAATGAAGGGAGTGTGTCTTCGTGCCGTGTATCTGACACCAGGGTGATCTGGGTATTTGGCTCAGCGGGAGATGAAGAGAGAAGTTGCCGGAGTGGAGCCATGACCCGAAGAAAGCCGGTGTGATCGAAGGAGGATCGGCCAAGGGGAAACCATGAGCTACAACTTGTGCACAATAGACTGTTTCAATAAAATGGGCCCATTTCTTTTTTTGATTTTTCTTCACTGTAGTCAAATTAAGAATTACAAAGCTAAATTGTTTAATTGTATGTGGTGTACTGTGTGTTATTTTGTGATACTGATTGTAACGGGGTAACAAATCACACAGCATCCACACAAACAGGAGGTTTCGGGGTGGACTCGCATCGCCATCTCACCCGTTTGGCAGGGCCAGAGATTGTCTTCCCGCGATTTACACAGCCAACAGAACCTGGGGATTACATAAAATTATAAAAGTATACAGTATTCACAAATTTCAGCTTTATTGTAGTTAGTAGGAAAAAGAAAAAGTGAAAAATAAAAGCATGCACATGGGAGCCGGTTTTAACGGGTGTAATCTCATTGCAATGAGAGAGAGAACAATGCACAGGTCAATGGGCATGCACAGACAACAGATTAATATGTAGTGTTAAAGGGGGAGTCACTGCTCTAAAAGAAGTAAATCCATACATTACACTTCTTCTCCTGTTAGATTAATGCAACATCAAACAGTATACAAAACATTCAATTTCCCTTTTCACAACCTATATTCCAAATAAACATGCTTTCACAATCACAGCCTATCACTAACTTCACAGTTCTGAAGATTCAGTCTTTAGGGTGGCACTGTTTCTTTCAGGATACTGTTTCTGGACCTGCAGAGTGGCATCAGGTTTGGCAGGTGTCTTGTCTAAGACAATGTTCTTGGTTTCTGGTGTCACATTGTTGTCAGTGACATCATCACTGAGAGGCAAGTCTGGAGATTGCAATGTGTCCGTCTTTTTAGATACAATTGAATCAGGTGTGTTCTCAGGTTGAGCATCCACTATCTAGTCCACATGACATCTCCATGTCTGATCTCCAACATCCACTGTGCACATCAATGTTCCAGTCTTTGTAGCTACCCTACCGGGTGTCCACTTGTCTTCTCAGTAATCACTCTCTTGGACTTCCATTCCAATCTCGAAGCTCCTTGCTGCTTCACTTAGCAAGTGGCTGAACTGTTTATTCTGCGTTTCTCTCCATAGACCTGGTTTCAGGAGTCTATGGGAGATCTCAGATTTCTGTTCATGAACAGCTTTGCAGGTGTTTGATCGGTCATTACATGAACAGAGTTCCAATACACAAGGAAATTGTCCACCTTGTTCTGTAGGGAAATATCCTCCTTGTCCACCACTTTAATGCACTTCCTGAAGGGTTGGATAAACCTTTCAGCTAACCCATTCGCTGCTGGGTGGTGAGGTGCTGACTTGAAATGTCTGATGCCATTTTTCGTCATGAACAGTCTGAATTCTTCAGTCCATTATCACTTAGAATTTGTTCTGGTAAGCCGTTTCTTGCGAAGAGAATCCTCAGGGCGGAGACAGTCTTTGCTGAGGTGGTTAACTTCATTGGTATAACCTCCAGCCACCTCAAATGAACATCCACAGCAATCAGAAACATGGAGTTCATGAATAGAACAGCAAAATCAATATGTACTTTTTACTATGGTGAAACTGGCCACTCCCATGGGTGTAACAGTGGCTGCAGGGGTACATTTTGAACTTTTTGGTATCCTGAAACGCTTTTGGCCAAGTCTTCAATCTGTTTACCTATTCCTGGCCACCATACATAGCACTGAACAAGACTCTTTGGCTTGACTGTATCAAGATGTTCTTCATGCAGATTCTCTAACACTCTGGTGCACAGTTTAGTGGGGACCACAACACGAGATCCACACATTAGCATTCTTTGACATACCAACAATTGGTCTCGTCTCACTGAGAACTCTGGAAACATAGGGTCACCATGAGCTGGCCATAGCATTGGTGGACCAGTTGCCAGTAATAACTTGTGAAATACAAAAGGAAACCAGAAATGCAGACATCCCACCTCTCCCAGAAGTTCCAGGAGTTTCCTGCATATTGATAGTAGCTCCCTGATGCCCAGAAATTATATACAATATCCAGAAATCGATTTTTTTGAGATGGAGAGGGAGAGCGAGAGCGAGCATCCTGATTGGTCTCTCTTTGTGCTAAGTAGATCTATCAGTTTTCTCTGTCGGCGGGCTTTACAGTCAGAATCAAAAATAATGACAGTGTTGCTCACTGCACTGTTTGCAACAGTGACTTTTCTATTGCCCATGGTGGGTTAAGACTGTAAAAGACATGTCGAGGTGAGTTTAACAGGTGTCATTCATTCATTAGTGTAGCTAACATTATTTAAACTAGCTGGCTAGCTGCGAAGAAGCTACTCTATTGATGTCCTACGTGATGAGGCCAAAATCCCTGTAGACTTGCTTAAAGTTGTAATAGAATAAACATGATAATATAATAGAAAATACAAGTACATATTTTAATGTCATATTTTCTGCATATACCCAACTTGGTTTACAGATTAGACAAAATTACTAAGTATTACATACACCCTTGGAGGTCAACCTGGCAGTAGGGGGCGGGGGGTGGGGAGGAAGAGGGGATGCTACCTCCCTGAAATGAGTTTTTGCAGGGTGGGATGTCTGGAACTGACCTGACATTGTCAAAAGTCTATGAAATCACGATGCCCTACACCAGACACATCTATTGTGATCCATATGATTCTGTCATCTGATTCAGTAATACTATGCAGTTCTAGGCATGGAAGTTCACCTTTGTTAGACTCTGTTATTTGATTCTGTTTTACATTTGGTAACTTTATGCATTTACTTAGTTTTGCATTTGAGACTTTTCACTCGGGTGGGGAAGGGTGGGGAACACAATGTGCATGCATAAACAACAGGGCAATATGCACATGCAGACAATAAATTAATACGTAGTGCTAAGGGGGCATGTTATTGTTCAAAAAGAAATGGATTCATACATCACACCATTCATCTGCAAAAAACGTTGTGTAACAGATTCTCCTTCCGATGGCGTTCCCAGCCATCTTCCCTCCTGTCCTCTCTACAGATCCCGCCAAAAAAACCATGAACCCATTACAAATCTCTCTCTGCCCAGCCTTCTCTAGAACCTTCTCCCAATTCTATCATCCTGATTGGCTGACAAAACATTCTCAAGTCGAACATCATAGCCCCTTATCTTTCCTGAAACCCAAACAAGCTATCAGCAGGACAACGGCTTCTGTAGAAAGCTGCTAAATGAAATACCCTACAGCATGAGCGGTAAAAATATTAACTAGGGCATTACATGTTAAATATCCTCTAAACATTTTACAAAAGTTCTTTCAAAACAAATTCATGGTTTTTCAAGAAAATTAGAATCATGAAATCTCCAATTTCCTTTGCCATATGCTAGTTAAACTTGAGTACATTGATTAGCAAACTGAGAAAACGGTAGGAAAGTAATTTATTAAAGTATAGTCATAAGATAATTTCCACAAAAGCTCAATTGTTAAATTCACTCCGTTAGCAAGATTTAACTTTATAGACCAAATCTCCCATTAACCTCAATCTGTGTTCTCTAATCTCATCTACCTCTAAAATGAGAAAGGTTTCCTGCAATCGACTCTATCTGATCCTGACAAGGGAGTTGCATAGGGAGTGATCCCTGTGGAAAGCAGAAAGTGGGGTGGGGGTGGGGGGGGGAGGGAAAGATGTGCTTGGTGATAGGATCCCACTAGAGATGGCGGAAGTTACGGCGAATTATGTGCTAGACGCGGAGGCTGGTGGGGTGGTAATTGAGGACAAGAGAAAACGTATCCCTGGCGGGGTGGCGGGAGGATAGGGTGAGGGTAGATGTGTGCGAAATGGAAGAGATGTGGTTGAGGGCAGCATTGATGCAGAAGGAAGGGAAGCCCCTTTCTTTGAAGGAGGAGGATATCTACTTAGTTCTGGAATGAAAAGCCTTTTCCTGAGAGCAGATGTGGCAGACATAGGAATTGAGAGAAGGGGATGGCGTTTTTATAAGTAACTGGGTGAAAGAGGTATAGTTCAGGTAGCTGTGAGAGTCATTGGATTTATAATAGACATCAGCTGATAAACTGTCTCCAGAGACAGAGATAGACAGATGGAGAAAGGGGAGAGAGATGTTGGAAATGGACCCGGTAAATTTGAGGGCAGGGCCAAAGTGGAAGACAAAGTTGATGAAGACAATGAGCTTCGTGTGTGTGCAGGAAGAAGCATTAATACAGTCGTCAATGTAGCACAAGAAAGGTTGGGTAGTGATACCAGTGTAGGCTTAAAACATTGACTGTTCCACGTTGCCAACAAACAGACAGTTAAACTGGAACCCATGCAAGTGCCCATGGCTACACCTTTTGTCTGAAGGAAGAGGGACGAGCCAAAGAAGAAATTATTGAGAATGAGGACAAGTTCCACTAGATGGAGGAGAGTGGTAGTGGGGGGCGGGGTGGGGGGGGGAAAACCAGTTGGGCCTGGTGTCCAGAAAGAAACAGAGAACTGTGAGGCCTTCCTAGCGGGGGGTGGAGGTGTATAGGGACTGGACATCCATAGCAAAAGTAAGATGATCAGGGCCAGGGTACTTGAAATCAATGAAAAGATCACGAACTTAGGAAGTGTCACAGATGTAGGTAGGAAGAGATTGAACCAGGAGGGGATAAAACTGAGTTGAGGTATGCAGATACAAGTTCAGTGGGGCAGGAACAAGCAGAAACAATGGGTCTACCTGGACAGGCAGGTTTGTGGATCTTGGGTAGGAGGTAGAAATGGGAGGTGTGGGTGAGAGAACTATGAGGTTGGTGGCAGACGATGGGAGATCCCCAGAGTTAATAAAATTGGGGATAGTGTGGGAGACAATGGCCTGGTGCTTCTCAGTGGGGTCCTGTTTGAGGGATAAGTAAGAGGTGTCAGACAGTTATCGCCAGGCCTCAGCAAGGTAAAGGTCAGTCCACCAGACTACTACCGCAGCCCCCTTATCTGCGGGTTTGATGGTGAGGTTAGATTAGTACAGAGAGAGTGGAGAGCAATGCATTTGGGAGGAGTGAGGTTGGAAGTGGAGAAAGGAGTGGTGAAGTCAGGACGGTTGATGTCCTCGAAATGAAAAGATCCAGAGCAAGCAGATGACCAGAAAGAGGAGGAGGGTTGAATATGGGCGAAGTGGAGAGTACTTGCCAAAGATGTAGGCACAGGGAAGGAGGTGGTGGAAGAAGAGCTCAGCATCATGGCAGGTGTGGAACTCACTGAGGTGTGGGCACAGGGGAACAAAGGTGAGGTCCTTACTGAGGACATAGCGGTCTGCTTCAGAGAAGGGAAGGCTGGAGGAGATGGTGAAGACCTGGCACAGATGAGAGCTAGGATCAGAGGAGGGAGCGGTATTGGTAATGTCAGAGGAGAGGGGAGGGTGGTGGTGTTCAGAGAAGGTGAAGTGGGAGAAAGATGGAGTCTCTGAGGAGATGGAGCCTCCAAGGGACCCAAGAAACAAGGGATTGCAGAGTGGTGGTGGGGCAAGAGGGGACAGGGGTTCCAGTGGCAGCACAAAGTCCCAGCCCAGATGTGCTGTTGATCAAGGCTGGAGTCGGAGTTGGAGGTTGCGCTATCAGCACTTTGAAGGTGTCCAAGGTGATTGGAATCTGCATTGATGGCAGTGGAGTCTGGGTTCTGAATCTTCTTGGGATCGTTAGAACTGATGAGGTTAGCCGCAGGGATCGCTGTCAGGAGATATTCGTGTCTGCCAGTGTTGGAGACGGCAGGTTTTGTAGTCTGTAGGTGGGCAATCTTCTGATTCTTGCAGGACTGAGAAAGTCTAAGAACTAACAACTGAAAGCATGGATCCAGCTGAGGATAAAGTAGCAGACAAGCCCACTGCAGGCTGCAGAGAGAGGATCCTGGAGTTGTGGAAGTGACTCGGATAGGGACACCAGATACTTCCTCATGGTGGAAAGCGTGGTACATAGAACGCAGTGGGAGAAGCAGTCAATTGAATGTGAGTATCTGAGGTCTACAGAGGGTCCAAATCGAGAGGCTTGAAAACGGATCTAGAAGCTATGTGGATTAAGCTGGTGGCGAAGGCAAGTTCCCAGGAAGGACACGTGGTTGTGGCAGCGGGTCTGGGTGAGCACATTGTCAGAGTCGGAGGGCAGCAGACTGGAGTGGAGGTCATGTATCACTGGATAGTTTTTACAGAAGGGAAATAACCTACTTCCTGAGCTGTGCCTGTGTTGTACAAAGGCTTTTAGTACTTACATCTAACACTAACCATGAAACTTCTCTCACTGATTCTCGAGCTTGCTTCCCTTCCATCTATAGCTTCTCTATCTTATACATGACTGAAATGATTTAGCATCTTTGCCTTGGCACAGCTCAGGAATTAACACCACTGCCCCAGTTCAAAACTACCAAAGTATACTTAAGATAAACACATACTTTATTCGAGTAATTAATGAATTGTTGAAAATATTGTCAATCATGAACAATGTTAAAATCATTAAAAAGAGTTTTGAGTGGGCAAAAATATGAAGACGGAAAATGGAACAGAATGTGGAGAAAGATGCAATTACCCACTTTGATAGAAAATCTGTGAAGTCACAAGAGACAAGAAGATGCCTGTATCATTGAAATCTTACTGCCCTTGTTCATGGATCAGGGATCAATATGCAGTACAGTTAGATTAGATTAGATCCAACTTTATTGTCATTGTTCCCGAGTAGAGACACAAAGCCAATGAAATGCAGTTAGCAATCTGACTAGAAATGCAAAGAATACTGTTATTTACAAAATAACTGCAAATAAAAAGTAAGTGCAACAGCACACAAATATTAAAGTACTGAGACAGTACAATATGGGTGCAATACTGCTTAGCGCTGTGATGTGAGATTCAGCAGGGTCACAGCCTCAGGGAAGAAGCTTTTCCTGTGCCTGCTGGTGCGGGAGCGGAGGCTCCTGTAGCGCCTACTGGATGGGAGTAGAGCAAAAAGTCCATGGTTAGGGTGAGATGCATCCTTGATAATGCGTTTCGCCCTGCCCAGGCAGTGTTTATGGTAGATGTTCTCAATGGTGGGCAATTGGGTGCCGATAATCCACTGGGTAGTTTTCACCACACGGGAGTGCTTTGTGGTCCAATACTGGACAATTGCCATACCACACTGAGATGCAGTTGGTGAGTATGCTCTCAATGGTACAGCGGTAAAAGTCTGTCAGTATCCTGGGACAGAGGTGAGCTTTCTTGATGCTCCGCAGGAAATAAAGCCGCTGTTGCGCTTTTTTGATCAGGATGGAGGAGCTCAGGGACCAGGTGAGATCCTCGGAAATGTGGACACCAAGGAATTTGAAGCTTGATACACGCTCCACTTCAGCTCCGTTGATGTAGATGGGGACGTGAGTGTGGCTCCTAGCATGCCTGAAGTCCACAATGATCTCCTTGGTCTTCTGGGTGTTAAGGGCCAGGTTGTTGTCAGCACACCATGTGGCCAGGTGCTGGACTTTGTCCCTCAGCCATCAGGAAAGTAAAAGCAAATACTTTTGAAACCACATCAAACAAAGGTACCACATCCTATCATGAACAGTCATGGACAATTAAACAGCTAGCAGGAGGACAAGGTTCCAAGAATATTCTGGTCCTCGAGGATGGTAAGCCCAGAACATGAGTCTGAAAGATAAGGGTGAAGCATCTACAACCATATTCAGCCAATGATACTCACTGGCTAGAGGATAATTTGCAGATTCCTCTCAAAGTCCTCTCCATCATGTAAGCTATCATTCAGCATATTCTTTTCACTCTTCATCATGTTGAGAAGTGTCTCAGAGCACTGAATAGAGCATAGACAATAAGAACAGATAGCAGCCTAGCTGTAACACTGAAAACCTTTTTCACCTCTTGCCAAGCTGTTCCAGTCCAGTTACAACAAATAGCATTTACCTGATAATATGCCCAGTTAAGTGCTGTTTGAACATATGACAACTACTTAGTCTGATCAACTTCAAAGACCAAAACACATTGTGATCTTTAAACACCAAGGTTATACAACTATTAGTAAATTCAATATTCACAGAGATGTTTCTTGTTAGAAACAAACCCCACATCAAGCACTAAAATACCAAATTTAAGCAGACCATTCAGTTTATTAGGGAAAAACAGGTTAAATTTATATATTTATTCAGGTTAAACTATTGGAAAAGTTGAGAAAGTGTCCAAATTAAAATGTACAATCTTCATTGAAATAAACTGGACAATCAAACACTTTGGTCTGTCCACCAATCACTTCAGTCTCCTTTCTCACCACTCCCTTCTCCTCTTTATACTGGCCAACCTGCCTCCCCACTCTCAGTTTGTCACAAAGTTATTTTAATAAATGTTAAGTAACTTATGTTAACTAATATTTATCATATTTGTAACATACTATGCTGCTGCTGTAAAAAGTTCATTTTCATGGCATTTATACCCCTTATAGGTATGTCTTGACAATAAACTTGAACTTAAAAACTGGTTTAAAGGAAGGAGGCAGAGGGCAGCGTTGAGAGTTGTTTTGCTTACTGGAAGTCTTTGACCAGTTCTCAGACCTTTGTTGTGACTTGATGAGAATGTACTAACAAGAGAAAATCTGCAGGTGCTGGAAATCCAAGCAATACACACAAAATGCTGAAAGGACTCGGCAGGCCAGGCAGCATCTATGGAGAAGAGTAAACAGACGATATTTCGGCTGAAATCCTTCATCAGGATTGGAGAAAAAAAGATGAAGTTCAAGCAAGAAGGTGGAGAAGGGAAGGAAGAACTTTTGTCTTCCTCCCCTCCCTCCACCTTCTTGCTCTAACTTCTCATCTTTTTTTCCCCCTGAAGGGTCTTAGCCAAAACATCGACTGTTTACTCTTTTGTATAGATGCTGCCTGGCCTGCTGAGTTCCTCCAACATTTTTTGTGTGTTGATGAGAATGTAGTGGGTCTGATTATTCAGTTTGTTGATAACACACATGCTGGTTGAGTCATAGTTCGCAAAGAAGGATACGGAGGGGCACAGATCAGCTGGAAATGTCAATACACAGACACCTTGGGATGCAAATTCATAACTCCCTGAAATTTAGTACACAGATAGGCAAGATAATGAAAAAAACATTTGTCATATTTGCCTTTTATAGGTTGAGGCATTGAGTATAGGAGTTGCTGGAAATCTACAAAACATTGGTGGTGCCATATTGTACACAACTCTAGTCACCAAACTGTGGTATGAATGTGGCAGTATTAGTAAGAATGGAGAAGAGGTTCACTTAGATGGATTTCAATAATTTCAGGTGCCCTGGCCCCCACCATCTTATTTTTTTACTATGGATGTCCAGTCCCTATACACATCCAGCCCCCACCAGGAAGGCCACAAAACTCTGCGTTTCTTTCTGGACACCAGACCCAACCAGTTCGCCTCCACCACCACTCTCCTCCGCCTAGTGGAACTTGTTCTCACTCTAATTATTTCTCCTTTGGCTCCTCCCACTTCCTTCAAACAAATGATGTAGCCATGGGCATTTGCATGGGTCATAGTTATGCCTGTTTGTCAGCTACTTGGAACAGTCTATGTTCCAAGCCTACACAATGACCATCCCGTACTTATCCTACGCTACATCGACAACTGCATTGGTGCTGGTTCCTGGACCCAAGATAAATTCATTGACTTCCTCTGCTTTGCCTCCAACTTCCACCCTCCCCTCAAATTTACCTGGTCTATTTCAGACACCTCCCTCCCCTATCTCGATCTCTCTGTCTCTATCTCTGGAGACATCTTACCTACTGATGTATATTACAAAACCCATGGACTCTCACAGCTACATGGACTATATCTCCTCCCACCCTGTTACTTGTAAAAATGCCATCCCCTTCTCTCAATTCCTCCATTTCCACCACATCTGCTCTCAGGATGAGGCTTTTCATTCCAGAACAAAAGAGATGTCCTCCTTCTTCAAAGAAAGGGGCTTCCCTTCCTCCACCATAAACATTGCCCTCAACTGCATCTCTTCCATTTCATGCACCTCGGCTCTCACCCCATCCTCCCATCACCCTACCAGGGAGAGGGTTCCTCTTGCCTTCACCTACTATCCCACCAGCCTCCGTGTCTCCACAACTTCCACCACCTCCAATGGGATCCCACGACCAAGCACCTCCCCCCACTTTCTGCTTTCAGCAGGGATCGCTCCCTAGGCAACCCCCTTGTCCATTCGTCCATCCCGGCACTTATTCTTGCAAGCGGAACAAGTGCTACACCTGTTCCTACACCTCCCTCACTATCATACAGGGCCCCAAACAGTCCTTTCAGGTACGGCAACACGTCATCTGTGAGTCTTTGGTGGCCATATACTGTGTCTGGTGTTCCTGGTGTGGCCTCCTGTATTTCAGTGAGACTCGACTTAAATTAGGAGACTGCTTCAGCGAGCACCTACGCTCTGTCCGCCAGAAAAAGCAGCATCTCCCAGTGGCCGCCCATTTTAATTCCATTTCCTATTCCAATATGTCTGTCCATGGCTTTTTCCACCGTCGTGATGAGGCCACACTTGGGTCGGAAGAACAACACCTTATTTTACCTGTGTGTGGCCTCCATGATGGCATGAACATAGATTTCTCGAACCTCCGGTAATGGCCACCCCTCACCATTCCCTATCCCCTTTTCCCTCTCACCTTATCTCCTTGCCCACCCATCACCTCCCTCTGGTGTTCCTCCCCCCTTTTCTTTCTTCCATGGCCTTCTGTCCTCTTCTGTCACACTCTCCTTTCTCCAGCTCCGCATCTCTTTCACTAATCAACTTCCCAGCTCTTTATTTCATCCCTCCCCCTCAGATTTCACCTCGTTTCTCTCTTCCCTCCCCCACTTTTTAAACCTACTCCTCGGCTTTTTTTCTCCAGTCCTGCCAAAGGATCTCAATCTGAAACATCAACTGTACTCTTTTCCATAGATGCTGCCTGGCCTGCTGAGATCCCTAGGTATTTTGTATGTGTTGCTTGGATTTCTAGCATCTGCAGATGTTTTCTTGTTTGTGACTTGGATGGAGCCTGGAAAGGAAAGGAGTGGTAGAGTAGGATGCGTTTGTTCTTACTGGTGCATGGGAAGTTGAATGCTGACTTGGTAGAGATTTACCGGATTATGAGGGGCATGGTAAAGCAGACAATCAGTGTCTCTCCCAGGGTAGAGGAGCCTAAAACTGCAGGGTATGGGTTAAAGGCGAGAGGGGAGAAATTTAAAGGAGATCAGAAGAGAAAGTTTTTCCACAGAGAGGGTGCTGATTATATGGAACAAGTTGCCAGAACAGGTGGTGGAGACAATACAACATTTAAAAGGCATTTGAACAAGAAGGGTGAAGAGTTACCAGCCTACTGCCAGCAAATGTAATTAGTAACGATGGGTATCACAGATAGCGTGGATGAATTGGGTCAAAGAGCCCATGTCTGTGCTGTACAAGAATCTAAACACTGTAAATTACATGAGAATAATCCAATCCCTGAATAGCTGATGTACCCTGACATGAAGCAGCAAGCAGAGCAATGTGATGTAATCAGCTCAAAGTCCCTCTGGAAAAATAAGAATGTGCACATATTCATCTGCAAGAAAGAAACTGGCAAAGTGCATTTGATATTGTATAAAGGTAATGCTCCAGACGGTCAAGAATACAAACTTCTCTCCCCTCATCCATCCTACTTTGTGCTGCTACTTCTTGTCCAATCCGTATATTTAAAATGATACCCACTGCTCGAAGATTAGATATGTTTAAATATTACAAAAACGGTCTAAACGCTAATTTCATAAGCTAGAGAGATAAAGAATCTGAGAGACAGTACAAAATTTGTTGCATGATAATTCTAATTTATCTAAATATGCTGGTTATACATGTGCAGAGTCGCTTCAGCATGAGTAAATAAAAATTTACAACCTAACTGCATTTGACCTCTGCAAAAATAGAAACCTAAATAAATCAGATTGTTAAGCAATGATTACAACAGGGAAGAAATAAGAAAGACGACAGTAAACAACTCCGTGATTGAAATGAAGTATTAAACATCATGTCATATCACTAATTACAAATGAGTTTAGCGGAAGCAAGATTTCTTGTACGTTTCGGAAGATGCAGCAGACAAGCTCGAATGAACCTGCCGTCTCTGGTGGTGGTTATTTGCGCTCTTTTAATAGAATCATCTTCTGAACGAAGCACGACGTAAATATTACGATTCCTATCTCGTGATCTTAAAAGCTTGATTTAAGAGGCAGATAATACTGTTTTAAAAGGGGGAGGGGAAATCATTGCAACAAAAAAGTTGGGGGAAAGAGGCAAGAAGTAATCCAAGCGAACGGTGTGACTACTTTGTTTTAGAAATTAGCGTCAAGTTTGGCAAGAGCACACTATTCCCTCGGTGTCATCAATCGGTAAGTAAATATTAACGGACTGAGAATTTACTATTTAGAAAGATTTACAATCACTAGACTTTCCCGATTTAGAAGCTGTATTTCATTGCAAACGGGAACTGCTGCGTAAAAATAATTCGCATTTTCAAAATCAAGAAATTCCAAGTACTATGGGATAGGGACGTGTTTGAAAAAAAAACACACAAATGAGTGAACAATCACCGATGCTCTCTTCTCATTAAAGTACAAAGGAGACAGTTCTTTGACCACATTCCTCGTGGGTTAGCCAGGGGTGGCTGCGGACCGGGGAGTAGGAGATCGTGTGAACGATCGTCCCGTTCACACTCCTGAGGATATGGTAACCGACTACTTTTCTCGCCATCTCGTCCATGGGACTCACCTCAGTTCTTCTCGCGCCTCCACTTTGCTCGAATAGTCAGTTCTTGCCTTCCCGATTGCTAATGTTGGGCGATACTCTCACTGTCGAAATGGCTTCTTATTCGCGTAGTGGCATCAACCCGAAGAGTTTCTGTCCAGTTCTGATGCCTCTTCCCCATGGACCACGTCGCCGCTGTCACAAATGTTATTAATTTTCTCCCCTAACCTTTGCTCATTCCCCTGAGTCCTTCGCATCTCTTCGAAATTCCTAGCTGTTTGGTGTAATTTAATAAAGTGGGCATTTATATATGTTCACAGTCGTAATTCTTTTTAAATTCGCGGCTATGGCTTTTAGTAGACTAGAATATACTATAGCCACTGGTATTCTTCTGTAAACATTACCAATCTTAAACAAATTTTGTTTACAGATTGCAAATATGCTGTTTGCCCTTGATTCCCCCTTTCACCGCGCTTTTAGGCGCATTTGGTCTTGAAATGTTCTTTCTGCTCTTCTTTTTAACTTTTCGCTCATCTGTTGTCGCCATCCAGTATTCCTGTTTTGCGTTGCCTATCCATATCTCTGGGAACAATAAACATTATTCCTACAGAAACTGGATCTTCCACCCAATTCCTTATTTTTCCACTTCCTGAATAAAGCTTTCCTGATCTCTGGAATGATTTCCAATTACATTGTCTTCCATTTTCTGCTGCTTTAAATAGCTGAAGATCATCTACCCCACTTTTATTAAGTATTTCTCCTTGCGAAATTACCTGGATTATTCTCCCGATTCCCCCATTTCCCAGTTCTGCGTTTATTGGTTTGATTTGCATTTTTCCTCCTAAATTGTTCAACTTTCTCTGGTGATATTCTCGGAGTGTTAACTGCTTACCCACTCCTAGGCTCCGGTCCCCGATGCGCAGCGCAGCCACGACCCTCGAGTTTTCCCGCCCGGCTCGGCTCCCGCTTTCAACGGCCGGGCTCGCCTCACGCTGGTGCTCCATCGGGAGCACGTGATCCCGGCCGCTTCCCACACCTCGGCCGTGCCCTCCTCACTGACACTTAAATGCAAACAAAATCCGTGAAAAGTCTCAGTGCAACCGTGGCAGACATAGGATTAGATTCAATTTAGCCCCCATCAGTTCATCTCCGGGTCGGGTAGGTTGCAAATTAAGCTTTCTGGTTTATTTCAACGACTATACAGAATGGGAAATTATAAATTGTTTTACTTTTTAGTCTTGTGATAAGCTTGTTTAACCGTATGTGCCACTGCTGGATTCTTCACCTAGACAAGTTAACTTCGTGTAAACGTAACCATATGTTAACATATCAAAGATTATTATTAAGTACAATTAACATGCCGCAAAATAATACTTATAATTTACAATTTGTGCTATGTATACCATTAGAAACCAGGAAGAATTGTAAAATATATTGTGTATAAACACCAGTCTTGAAAACTTAGATCTCTAATAGACTGGAGATTCTACTGCGATTTTTGCGCACAAATTTTGTCTGGTTATTTCACAAAGGTAGATGCTTAACCAATACTTGGGCTGCAATCCACTGCATTATCAGAGCACAGTCACTTGGAAAATATATTAAACAAGGCCCATGTACTGTCTTCACTGGATGTACTGTGACTGGCCCAGCTCCCTTTTACTAGGTCATGATCGCAGTGGTGTTTGTACGAGCTTGTTTGCAAGTCGACTGTTATTTTCTACAAATCTACATTGCAGTAGTTATAAGCCACTTTGAAAGTTCCAAAACACACTATCCTGTATGGATTAACGTTTACCTGTGTTCACACTGAAGTTAGGTTTGAGAATAACAATTAGGATTTGACCTTAGCAGTTAGCTTTTAGGTTTATAATTTGACGTGTTTTTAAGATATGCCCTTCAAATTCGAGCACTAGTTGCATATTTTAAAACTTGTTCACATGGGCTTGCTGTTGAATAATTTATTCAAATATTTTTGACAAAAGGTGCTGTGAAATGCAAATGACCACAGATCAACATACGAATTATTTTAAAATGTATGCAGTTACAATCCTGAAGGGTTTTGACCCAAATATCAATTTCTTCCCTTACAGTTGCTGCTCAGACTACAGGATTCCTAATGCAGTCTCTTGTGTCAGCAGTTTCTTCATTTCTTATACCAAAAGAATATAATTTGGCTGCAGATTCTGACATTTTCTGTTAATTATTTTGGTGAAAGATATGCATTTGGTAATCTTTGTTGCCTACTTATTGGAGTAATACACTACGTAAAAAATTTATTTGGATGGAAAAAGCAAATCTTTATTTGCTCAGTAGAAAAAATATAGATCATATGAATCCTGTAGTTCTTTTCAACCATAAGTTTTAATTAAATATATTATCCACTCATTGTATTTCTGTCAGTAATGTAAACATAAAATGAATGTTGCTATTTTCATTGCTTTATCTCAAATTACTTTCAAGACAATAATTCCACTTAAAACTAATTCTTTGAGAACTAATGGTAGATACCCATTTGATAAGGATGAATACTATTTTGCACAGATCAGATATGTTACACCATCTGAGATCAACAAAGCACACATGAAATTTTAAAACTTCAAATTCCACACATACTAAATACATTTGTAAATCTGAATATGTAGTGCGACAGAGTTTCTGGTCGTGGGCATCTCAGCATGTCAAGTTGTTTTCTGGCCTTTCGAATTGCTACAAGCCAATTATGAGGGGTCCGGAGGCACTAAGCATCCAAGTTCTTGGTGAGGAATGGCTATGGTTTCCTACCCAAGATTTAAAGACTGAAAAAAAAAATGAGGACAAAGAATCCAAGTGAATTCAGTTATTATGTCAAATGCAGATTGAGAGAAGCAGAAAATAAATGGAAAGGAAAAAGAGCAAAACAATGAGATATTTTAAAAATTCCTAACAATTCACCATTTAAATTAATAGTAAATTGGTTCATTGTCACGTACTGAGGTACAGTGTTTTTTTTTTGTTTTGCATGTTACCTATACAGTTCACTTCCTTACATCACTGTATTGAGGTAGCATAAGGAAAAAACAGTAACAGAAAGCAAAATAAAGCGTTTATAGATATATTAAATACGCTGCCTAGAAGACTAGCATGCCTTCAGGGTTCCGGGATTTCGTGGCTCTCGAGTCAGGTGGACTCGAGGTCAGTGCCTCCGCCAGAAATCAGTGCATAGTGGGAGATGGAAGATCGAAAGCAGCAAGCTGGCTGCTGCAGTGTGCCCAGAGACCAGAGTTCTTTGGACACAGGGCTCGGAAAGAGTGACATAACGGACTTTTAACATCGTAAATCAGCAAGTTGTTTGTTATGTCTCCTCTCTTGCTGTGAAACAGAGACATCTCTTTTTCCCTAATTAGGGGGAGAGAGAGCCTGTGGTATGTTGAATTACTGGGTGAACTAGTAGTCTTTGGGGTACTGCAAGTCTATGTCTTTATTGATGCTTGCTGCAGGCTTGAGTGTGCCGATGCATTTGTTGTTGATGGGGAAGGGGGGATCATTGCTTTGCTGCTGGTTATGCATGGAAGTGGGGAGCTAGGGAGGGGCTTTGGCATTTTATCATTTATCATTCATTCTTTGGGACGCTCCTCTTTCTGTGGATGGTTGCAAAGAAAAAGAATTTCAGGATGTATATTCTATACATTTCTCTGGCATTAAATGTACCTTTGAGTTACAGAGAAAGTGCAGGCGGGCCAAAAAGGTGCAAGGCCATGTCAAAGTAGATTATTCAAAGTAAACTTACCAAAGAAAGGTGTTACTACATCCTTGAGATTAATATTTTTGTAGACATTTACAGGAGAAAAAAATACAATCAAGTTTTTATGAAACAAAGGCTAACAAACAACCCATGTGCAAAAGACAAACTGTTCAAATAATACTGAAAATATGACTTGTAAGGAGTCCTTGAAAGGTCAAGAGATCATTTTGTACAAGGGAATCATTGATGTTCATATAACAGGAGGATAGAAGCTATCTTTGAGCCTAATGCTATATGCTTCCAAGCTTTTGTATCTCCCCGCCACCCCCCCCCCAAGGGAAGAAGGAAAAGAGAGAATGTCCAAGGTGGATGAGAATCAGGTTTAATATTACTAATACCCATTGTGAGATTTGTTGCTTTGCTGTACATAAAAAACTACAATTACAGTACTTAGGCACATACAGTACATTAAAAGTATTTCAGCTCCTTTAGAAGCTTTTATGCTTTATTGTTTCACAACATTGAATCACAGCAAATTCAATTTGTTTTTTTTAAATACTCTGATCAACAAAAAAGGCAATTTTGTGTGAAAGTGAAAACAAATTTCCACCAATTGGTCTAAATTTATCACAATTATTAAACAAAATAATTGATTGCATAATTACTCACCCCCTTCAAGTCAGTATTTAGTAAATGCACCTTTGGTAGCATCCATGCGAATAGAGTCTATGCGCTTTACACATCTGGACACTGCAATTTTCCCCCCATTCTTTACAAAACTGCTCAAGCCCTGTCAGGTTGCATGAGGATCATGAATGAACAGCCCTTTTCAAGTCCAGCCACAAATTCTCAATTGGATTGAGGTCTAAACTCTGACTTGGCCACTCCAGGACATTAACTTTGTTTTTAAGCCAGTCCTGTGTAGCTTTGGCTTTATGCTAGGGTCATTATCTTGCTGGAAAAGAAATCTTCACCAAAGTCACAGTTCCCTTGCACACTGCATCAGGTTTTCCTCCAGTATTTCCCCCTATATTTTGCTGCATTCATATTACTCTCTACCTACATCAGCCTTCTAGGGCCTGCTGCAGTGAAACATCCCCACAACATAATGCAGCCACCACCATACTTCCCTGTAGGAACGGTGTGTTTTTGATTATGTGCAGTGTTTATTCTGCTGGCCAAAATGCAGAATTTTGCTTTCACCAGTCCATCAAACCACTTCCAGTTGACTTCAGTCTCCCACATGCCTTCTGGCAAACTCCAGCCGAGATTTCATGCAAGTTTTTTTCCAACAGTGGCTTTCTCTTTGCCACTCTCCCACAAAGTTGCAACTGGTGAAGCACCCAAGCAACAGTTGCTGTATGTGCAGTCTCTCCCATCTCAGCCACTGAAGCTTGTAACTCCCTCGCTAGTTCCCTTCTTCTATAGTCACTCAGTTTTTGAGGATGGCCTGCTCTAGACAGATTTGCAGCTGTACCATATTCTTTCTATTTCTTGATGATTGACTTAACTATACACCAAGGGATATTCAGTGACTCAGAAATTTTTCTTCTATCCATCTCCTGACTTGTGCTTTTGAATAAACTTTTTGCAGAGTTGCTTGGTAGAATATTTTGTCTTTATGATGTAGTTTTTGCCAATATACTGACTTACCAGCAGTTGGACCTTCTTCTGTTGGCAAACCAGCTTTAAGGTGCATTACCAGCACCTACTAGACTGGAGTGTGGATTGTTGGAGAAACAGGAGAAGGGCAAAGAATAGCATTCCCCAAATTCTATATAATAAACCTGAGTCTTTCAGATAATCCATGATAGCAGCTAGACCTTCCAGATACATGTCTATTTTAACCAGGATCAATTGAAACACCTTGACTACACACAGGTGATCTCCATTTAACTAATTATGTGACTTCTAAAACCAATTGGTTGCACCAGTGATGATTTGGTGTGTCATATTAAAGGGAGTGAATACTTATGCAATCAATTATTTTGTGTTTTATATTTGTAATTAATTCAGATCACTTTGTAGAGATCTGTTTTCACTTCGACACAAAAGAATCTTTTTCTGTTGATCAGTGTATTTTTTTAAAAAGCCAAATTAAATCCACTGTGATTCAAAGTTGTAAAACAATAAAACATGAAAACTTCCAAGGGGGGGTGAATACTTTTTTTAAACATTATATATAGCTAGGGTGCGTAAGACTTTTGCACTGTACTGTATTTGTCAAAGTGGAGCGGAGAGCGAGTTTGTAAGTCTGGCAGGTGCAAGGGATGTTGGGGATGGTAAGAGTGGAGCACTGTGGGAAGAATGTAGGACAGGTGGCAAGCAGAGAAACAGTGTGGAGGCGTGTGGATGGCACGGCTGCAGACAAAGCCATCCCTGAGACACCAGGCAAGTCATTCCATTCCAAACAATTGGTTTGGAATTGTGTCCACAGCAGGGAGGGAGAGCAGCCAGATGTCTTGGTACATATTAGTACCAATGACATAGGAAAGAACAGCAAAGAGGTCTTGAAAAGAGAATTTAAAGAGCTAGGCAGAAAGCTGAGATGCAGGACCTCCAGGGTAGTAATTTCTAGATTGCTGCCTGTGCCATGCACCAGTGAGGGTAGAAACAGGATAATTTGGCAGATAAATGTGTGGCTGAGAAGCTGGTGCAGGGTACAGGACTTCAGGTTCTTGGATCATTGGGATCTCTTCAGGGGTAGGTATCATCTGTACAAAAATGACAGGTTGCACCTAGACCCGAGGGGGACCAGTATTCTTGTGGGCAGCTTTATTAGAGCTGTTGAGGAGGGTTTAAAGTAATTTGGTAGGAGGATGGGAACCAGAGTGAAGGGACTCAGGATAAGACAGATGGTAAAAAAGCAACGATAGTGTGCAGTCAGATTGTTAGGAAGGGCAGACAGATAACAGGACAAAATTGTAGATGGCAAGGTGAGTACCAGTACATTAGGGAGACAGGAATAAAAAGGGTAGCAAATACAGTACTCAAAGTGTTATGCAGGGAATATAAGAAATAAGGTGGATGATCTTGTTGCACTTTTACAGATTGTCAGGTATGTTATTGTGGCTGAAGGATGATTATAGTTGAGATCTAAATGTTGAAGGTTACACGTATCGGAGGGATACGAAGGTGCGCAGAGGGGGTGGCGTGGCTCTGCTGGTAAAGAATGGCATTAAATCAGTAGGAAGATGTGACATAGGATCAGAAAATGTTGAATCCTTGTGGGTTGAGTTAAGAAACTGCAAGGGTAAAAGGACTCTGATGGCAGTCACTTACAGGTCTCCCAACAGTAGCTGGGATGTGGACCACAGATTACAACGGGAAATAGAAAAGGTTGTCAAAAAGGCAATGTTAGGATAGTCATGGGAGATTTCAACACGCAGATCGATTGGGGAAGATCAGGTTGGTAATGAATCTTAAGAGATTGAGTTTGTTGAATGCCTACCAGATTACTTTTTAGAGCAGTTTGTTGTTGAGCCTATGTTGAGGGAATCAGCTATACTGGATTGGGTGCTATGTAATGAACTGAGGGCAATTACGGAGCTTAAGGTAAAAGAACACTTAGGCAGTAGTCACAATATGACTGAATTCAACTTGAAATTTGATAGGGAGAATGTAAAGTCTGATGTAGCAGTTTTTCAGTGGAGTAAAGGAAATTGCAGTGGTATGGGAGTAGAGTTGGCCAATTTAAATTGGAAGAAGATGCTGGCAGGGATGACAGCAGAGCAGCAATGGCGTGAGTTTCTGGGAAAACTGAGGATGATGCAGGGTAGATGTATTCCAAAAATGAAGAAATACTCAAATGGAAAAATAGTACAACAGTGGCTGACAGGGGAGTCAAAGCTAATGTAAAAGCAAAACAAACGGCATACAACAAAGCAAAAATTGGCGGGAAGATAGAGGATTGGGAAGCTTTTAAAAACCTACAGAGAGTCATTAGTAGAGAAACGAAGAAATATTGCAGGCCAGCAAGCAATATCAAAATGGATAGTAAAAGCTTTTTTCAAGTATGTCACAAATAAATGAGAGAAGAGTATGGATATAGGACCGCTAGAAAATGAGGCCAGAGAAATAATACCAGGGGACAAGGAGATGGCAGATGAACTAAATGAGTGTTTTGCATCAGTCTTCACTGTGAAGACACTAGCAGTGTGCCAGATGTTGAAGGGTGTGAGGGAAGAGAAGTGACTGCAGTTACAATTACAAGGGAGAAGGTGTTCAAAAAGCTGAAAGACCTAAGACCAGATGAACTGCGCCCAGGGGTTCTGAAAGGGGTAGTGGTAGAGATTATGGAGGCATTAGTAATGATCTTTCAAAAATCTTTGGACTCCGGGATCGTACCAGAGGACTGGAAAATTGCAAATGTCACTCCACTCTTTAAGAAAGGAGGAAGGCAGCAGAAAGGAAATTTAGCCTGACCTCAGTGATTGAGAAGATTTTGGAATCAATTGTTAAGGATGAGATTATAGAATTCTTGGTCTCACAGGACAAGATAGGACAAAGTCAGCATGGTTTCCTGTAGGGAAAATCTTGCCTGATGAACCTGTTAGATAGAAAAAGGGTATGCAGTGGATATTGTATATTTGGACTTTTGGAAGGCCCTTGACCAGGTGCCACACATGAGGCTGCTTACCAAGTTAAGAGCCCATGGTATTACAGGAGAGTTTCTGGCATTGTTAGTGTATTGACTGATGAGTAGGAGGCAACGAGTGGGAATAAAACTATCCTTTTCTGGTTGGCTGCCAGTGACTAGTCATGTTCCACAGGAGTTGGTGTTGGGACTGCTTTTTATGCTGTATATCAATGATTTCAATGATGGAATAGATGGCTTTGTTGCTAAGTTTGCAGATGATGCAAAGATTGGTGGAGGGACAGGTAGTGTTGAGAAAATAGATAGGCTGCAGAAGGATTTAGTCAGACTGGGAGAATGGGCAAGAAAGTGGCAAATGTAATAAAATGTTGGTAAAAGAAATAAATGTGCAGACTATTTTCTAAACAGGGAGAAAATCCAAAATTCTGAGGTGCAAAAGAGATTTGGGAGTCCTTAACCCTAATGGTTAACTTGCAGGTTGAGTCAGTGGTGAGGAAGGCTAATGCAATGTTGGCATTCATTTCAAGAGGTGTGGAATACAGGAGCAGGGATATGATGCTGAGGCTTTATAAAGCACTGGTTTTGTGTATAGTTTTGAGCACCCCATCTAAGAAAAGATGTGTTGGCATTGGAAAGGGTTCGGGGAAGTTCACAAGAATAATTCCGGGAATGAAAGGGTTATCATAGTCGATAGCTCTGGGTCTGTGCTCACTGGAATTTAGAAAGATGAGGGAAGATCTCATGAAACATTTCGAATATTCAAAGGTCTAGACAGAGTAGATATGGAAAGGAGATTTTCCCATGGTGGGGGAGTCTAGGACAAGAGGGCACAACTTCAGGAAGAGGGGTGTCCATTTAAAACAGTGGTGCAGAGAAATTCCTTTAACCAAATGGTGGTGAAGTTCTGGAATTTGTTACCAGAGGCAGCTGTGGAACCCAGGTCATTGGGTGTATTTAAGGCAGAGCTTGATAGGTTCTTGATTGGACATGGCATCAAAGGTTATGGGGAAAAGGTTGGGAAGTGGGGCTGAGGAGGGGGAAGAAAGAATCACCCGTGATTGAATGGCAGAGCAGACTCGAAGGGCCAAATGGCCTAATTCTGTTCCTATGTCTTATGGTCTTGTAGTCTTTATTGTTCATTATTACAGAATGTTGTTCTGGTACTTCCCACTCCCTCCCCTCTCTCTTCCCTGTTTTCCAAACATGACTCCACTCTCCTGCCCCCTTCCCAATCTCTGTCAACAATAGAGACCCATATCAGAATCACGTTTATCATCAGTCACATACGTCATGAAATTTGTTTTTTTTCAGCAGTATATTACAATACATAAAATTACTACAGTACTATGCAAAAGCCTTAGGTGCCCCAGCTGTATATATATGCCTAAGACTTTTTTTACAGTACTGTGCAAAAAGAGAGCAAAAATACTGATGTAGTGTTCATGGGTTGGTTCATTGCCCATTCAAAAATATGATGTTGGAGGGTAAAATATTCAGTATGTACTGCATCTTCAAACTCCTGTATCTACTTGCTGATGGTAGCAATGAAAAGAAGGCATGTCCTGGGCAATGGGGGCCCTTAATGATTGATGGTGATTTTTAAGGCACTGCCTGTTGAAGATGTCCTTGAGGGAGGCTAGTGCTCATAATGGAGCTGGTGTAGTAGGCACTCTCTGCAGCTTTTTCAGACACTGCCATGGCCCCTCCATACCAGATGGTGATGCAACCACTTAGAGTGCTCTCTGCAGTCCATCAGTGGAAATTTGCTGGAGTCTTTGGTGACATGCCAAAGCTCCTAATGAAAAATTGCCTTTTACTTGCCTTCTTTGAAATTGTATCAATATGTCAGGCCAGGATAGAATGACACCCAGGAACTTGGAACTGCTCACCCTTTCAACTGCTGATCCTGTGATCAGGAGTGGTGTGAGTTCCCTTGAATTTCCCTTCCAAAAGTCAACAATCAGTTCCTTCACCTAACTGACATTAAGTTGTTGTTGCAAAACCACTCAACCAGCTGATCTTCTCCTCGCAGTCTGAGATTCTCAGGTGTGGTGTTTTTATTATGTTGCTTTACATAAGGCAGCAGAAAGTGTAGGCAGATGCTATGGAGGGGAGGCCATTTTCCATGATGTCATGACAATAACTTTTCTTTCAACTCGCCACAGTTTTGTTGCAGACTTGGGCAGAGTAATTGCCATGTCATGATATATCCAGTTAGGATGTTTTCTATCGCACATATATGAAACTTGGTGAAGGCCGCTGGGGACATGCAGAATTTCATTTGTCCCCTGATAAAGCAGAGGCTCTGGTACACTATGGCATCTATGTGGCTCTTCCTGATGTTCACTTCTAGAAACTTGAAGCTATCAACCCTCCTGACCTCAGCACTGTTGATGTAAACAGGAGCATGTGCACACATCCCCACCCCACCTTCCTGAAGTCAGTGACCAGCTCTTATTTTTCTGACTTAAGGTTATTGTCATCACAAAATGAAAAGAGGCTCTCTATCTCCTTCCTATATTCCTAATCATTGTTATTTGAGATTCAGCCCACCAAGATGGTGTCATCTACAAGCTTGTAAATGGAGTTAGAGCAAAATATGGTCACAGTTCTTAATGTTTAGGGTGTAGAGGGTTTGGAAGCAGCCATGTGGGGTAACAGGTGTCGAGGATGATTATGGTAAAAGTGTTGTGGGTGCATGTTATGCTACCACAAACAAGAGAAAATCTGTAGATGCTGGAAATACGAGCAACACACACAAAATGTTGGGGGAACTCAGCAGGCCAGGCAGCATCTATGGAAAAAAAGTACAGTCAATGTTTCAGACTGAAACCCTTCAGCAGGACTGGAGAAAAAAGCTGAGGAGTAGATGTAAAAGGTGGGGGAAAGGGGCGAGAGAACCACCATGTGATAGGTGAAACTTGGAGGGGGTGGGATGAAGTAAAGAGCTGGGAAGTTGATTGGTGAGATAAGTTAAGAGGAGGAAATGGAGAAGGGGTGGGGATTATCACCAGAACTTTGAGAAATTGATGTTCATGCCATCAGGTTGGAGGCTACCCAAATGGAATATAAGGTGTTGTTCCTCCAACTTCAGTGTGGCCTTGTCATGACACTGGGAGCACCAAACACAGTAAATGACTCCAGCAGACTCACAGGTGAAGTGTTGCCTCACCTGCAAGGACTGTTTAGGGCCCTGGATGGTGGTGAGAGAGGAGGTGTAGGGGCAGGTGAAGAACTTGTTCCACTTGCAAGATAAGTGCCAAGAGGGAGATCAGTGGGGAGAGACGAATGGACAAGGGAGTCTTGTGGAAAGCTAAAAGTAGTGGGGGGGGTGGGGAATGTGTTTGGTGGTGGGATCCAGTTGGAGGTGGCGGAAGTTTCGGAGAATTATGTACTGGGTGCGTAGGCTGGCGGGGAAGGCCACCAGGAAGGCCTCAAAGCTCTGCGTTTTATTCTGGACACCAGACCTAACCAGTTCCCCTCCACCACCACTCTCCTCTGCCTAGCAGAACTTGTCCTCACTCTAAATAATTTTTCATTTGGCTCCTTCCATTTCCTTCAAACAAAGGGGGTAGCCATGGGCACTCGTATGGGTCCCAGCTATGCCTGCCTGTTGGTCAGCTATCTGGAACAGTCTATGTTCCAAGCCTACAATGGTGACTGTCCCATACTTCTCCTACGCTACGTCGACGACTGCATTGGTGCTGCTTCCTGCACCCATGCTGAACTCATTGACTTCATCCACTTTGCCTCCATCTTCCACCTTGCCCTCAAATTCACCTGGTCCATATCTGACACCTCCCTTCCCTTTCTCAATCTCACTGTCTCTATCTTCAGAGACAGCATATCCACCGGAGTCTATTACAAACCCACAGACTCTCACAACTACCTAGACTACACCTCATCCCACCCTACTATTTGTAAAGACGCCATCCCCTTTTCTCAATTCTTCCATGTCTGCCGCATCTGCTCTCAGGATGAGGCTTTTCATTCTAGAATGAAGGAAATGTCCTCCTTTTTCAAAGAAAGGGTCTTCCCTTCCTCCACCATCAATGCTGCCCTCAACTGCATTCTTCCATTTCACGCACATCTGCTCTTACCCCGTCCTCTTGTCACCCTACCAGGGATAGGGTTCCTCTTGTCCTCACCTACCACCCCACCAGCCTTGGTGTCCAGCAGATATTTCTCCGAAACTTCCGCTATCTCCAACAAGATCCCACCACCAAGCACATCTTTCCCTCCCTCCCCCTCACACTTTCCTCAGAGATTGCTCCCTACGTGACTCACTTGTCCATTCACCCCTCCCCACTGATCTCCCTTGAGGCACTTATCCTCGCAAACAAAACAAGTGCAAACCTGCCCCTACACCTCCTCCCTCGCTACCATCCAGGGCCTAAACAGTCCTTACAAGT
This sequence comes from Mobula hypostoma, assembly GCF_963921235.1. Lineage (NCBI taxonomy): Eukaryota > Metazoa > Chordata > Chondrichthyes > Myliobatiformes > Myliobatidae > Mobula > Mobula hypostoma. The sequence continues at coordinate 58,682,976 of NC_086116.1, read as the reverse complement.
GAGGTGACACTTCACTTGTGAGTCTGTTGAGGTCATTTACTGTGTTCGATACTCCCAGTGTGGCCTCCTATACCTCAGTGAGACCCGACGTAAATTGAGAGACTGCTTCACCAAGCATCTACACTCCACCTACCAGAATAAGCAGGATCTCCCAGTGGCCACCTATTTTAATTCCACTTCCCATTTCCATTCCAATATGTCTATCCATGGCCTGCTCACTGTCGTGATAAGGCCATAGTTAGGTTGGAGGAACAACACCTTATATTCTGTTTGGGTAGCCTCCAACCTGATGAAATGAACATCGATTTCTCAAACTTCCAGTAATACCCACCCACCCCTTCTCCATTTCCCATTCCCTTTTCCTCTCTCACCTCATCTCACCAATCCACTTCCCAGCTCTTTATTTCATCCCTCCCCCTGCAGGTTTCACCTATCTCCTGGTGGTTCTCTCTCCCCTTTCTCCACCTTTTCAATATACTCCTCAGCTTTTTTTCTCCAGTGCTGCCAAAGGGTCTCGGCCTGAAACGTCGACTCTACTTTTTTCCATAGATGCTGCCTGGCCTGCTGAGTTCCTCAAGCATTTTGTGTGTGTTGCTTGGCTTGTTATCCTTGCTGATTGTGATCTATTGGTCAGGAAATCAAGGATCCATTTTCAAAGGGATGTTGAGTCACAGGTCTAGGAGTTTGGAGATGAGTTTCCTTGGAATTGTGGTATAGATGGTTGACCTGCAGTCAATATAATAGTTTAAGACCAGGATTATTGTGTCTGCCGTGGACATCTTTTGAAAGTAGGCAAATTGTAGTGGATAAAGTTTTAAATCAGGTATTTTAAATTATTCACTTTCTGGACAGAGATATCAATGAGCAATCTTCATTATTATCATATTAAGAATACTTGTTCTATTAATAACTAGACTTTGTTTTCTGTGTTATGTTATGGCACTCTTTGGGAAACTTGTTTTAATTTCCAGTATCTTTCTCAATGAACAATCAAAGTGCAAGTAAAGCCATACCTTAAAAATTACTGGGAGCTTGGAGATGAGATGCAACTTCCGTGCTGTAATTGTTATATGGTTTAAAGCCACTGACAATGCTGAAATTGGCAAAGAATTCTCAGATGTTTAGAATGCTCAAAGCATGATTCCATTGCCACAATGTTTCAGGAATATTTCTAAATTTACATAGACCATATAATTTCCTGTGACACTATACATGATAAAAACCAAGCATAGCCCTTTAGTGAAGTGAGAGGCTCAGAATATTTGGACTGGAGACAACATGCAGATGGACACACACACATGCATGCACTCTCTCTTCCTTACATGTTCTCTTATATATTATTGTTTTTATATATTTCATTATCAAATTCAATACCACTTGTGTAAGTAAAATATCTATTTAATTTACTCTGCATGCTGCATGCTGTAATTCCTTTGTATAGCAGGATCTCCCAGTGGCCACACATTTTAATTCCACATCCCATTCCCATTCTGATATGTCTATCCATGGCCTCCTCTATTGTCAAGATGAAGCCACACTCAGGTACCTTATATTCTGTCTGGGTAGCCTCCAACCTGATGGCATGAACATTGACTTCTCTAACTTCCATTAATGCCCGACCTCCCCCTTGTATCCCATCCGTTATTTATTTATTTATTTATTCTCTCTCTCTCTCTCTCTCTCTCTCTCTCTCTCTCTCTCTCTCTCTCTCTCTCCTTTTTCTCCCTCAGTCCCTCTGACTATACCCCTTGCCCATCCTCTGGGCTTCCCCCCTCCCCCTTTCTTTCTCCCTCGGCCTCCTGTCCTATGATCTTCTCATATCCCTTTTGCCAATCAACTGTCCAGCTCTTAGCTCCATCCCTCCCCCTCCTGTCTTCTCCTATCATTTCGGATCTCCTCCTCCCCCTCTCACTTTCAAATCTCTTACTAACTCTTCTTTCAGTTAGTCCTAACGAAGGGTCTTGGCCCGAAACGTCGACTATACCTCTTCCTATAGATGCTGCCTGACCTGCTGCGTTCACCAGCATTTTTTATGTGTGTTCCTTTGTATTTTGTTCACTAAGGAAAAGCATAATGTACTATGGTAACTGTCTTCATAAGATTTCTCAAGTTTTGTTTTGCTTAACTATTAGTTTATTTTGTAATAAAGGCCAACATTTATTTCCCTCCTGGTGGCAGTAAGTCACTTGAATTTCTGTAATTCCAATAATACTTTTGGAAAACAAGTCCAGGATTTGGATGAATTACTTTCATGAGAGCCAGCATTTCATGTACAGTAATATGTCCAAGTCTGGATGGTGTGTAGCCTGGAGGAGAATTTTTAATGCAAAAAGCTGAAAGTGTATGGTGTAAGAATGATCCTGGCTTTGACTAAGTGTGGTAGACCGGATCATTGAAAACCTATTTATCCAAAAATCCTTTTTATAAAAATTCTAAGCCCCTGTTAAGGGAAAGAAAGTGTGTTTTTCCTTTTTGGTTGGAGAAGCTTTACTGAATCATGCAGTCTGAACCAGGAACTGTAAATGTCATATTGTTGAGTAATTGCTAATGATATTAAAAGCTTGATAAACCCTAACTTAATCCTGACTTGTTTAGTCAGTAACATTGTATATCAACTTCACACTATTAGATTTATTTCAATACTGAGTCTCTTAGTAAAATATTCCAGAGCTGCTGGGTGTTATTGCCAGCAAGTGCTTGGTTTCTATGTTTGCAGAAGAAGTAATAGGAACAGGAGAAGGCTGTTTGACCCTTCAAACCTGCTTTGTCACTCCACAATATCATAGTTGATCTTGACCTCTGCATCACTTCCTTTTTTTCCCCATAATCCTTGACTCACCGATAGACATTACACCTATCTCAATCTTAAATATATTCAAAGGTACAGTGAGCTTTGTGCTATAGAATTCTAAAGATTCACACCATCTGAGAAAAGAAAGGTTTCTTCATTGTTTTTTTTTGTGTGGATGTCTCCTTATTCTGAAACTATCCCATCCTTTCTAAAATAGGAATATTGTATTTGCAGTTTTTAGTTTTCAAGGACCAAATTTTAGAAAATATTTAGAGATCAGAACCAATGCATCCATAATCTCTGTAACTTTCCTTTTGAAGGCCCTAGGATTTATGCCACCTTCTCCAGTATTAATGTCAGCTTTTGTTCTCTTACTTTTCCTAATTTTTTTACCATAAAGGTGGGCTTATTTTAAATCTCAGTCTCCATTTTATCCTCCCACCACTTAGGTTTTTCTTTTGCGGAGGAAGATGCTAAATATTTGTTTGAAGTCTCCACCAGTTCCCACTTATTAATTCCCCTGTCGCATCCTCTAGGAGCCAATACTTACCTGTCTCAGCTACTTTCATCCTTGTATATTATATGTAATATTTATAGAATATTTATTTCTTTATTGCATAGTTTCAATTTATTTTCTCCATCTTTTTACTTGGTTTTCCTTTACTGGTTTCTATAATGCTCCAGATCTTTTGACTTGCTCCCAATTTTCCGACACGCCAATAATTTCCTAACATTACCTGTCTTTCCTGTGAAATTTACAAAAAGAAAACCATGAGTCTTCAACTACTTACTAGACTTGTTATTTTTGTGCCAAAATGTATTTAATGTAGAAACAGGCAGTTCTCAATGTTTTTTATGTGATACCTCAATTCTGAATAGTTAACATGACATGGAAATGTGATAATTACATGAACCAGGTACATTTGCTCATCCTCCTCACATTTTCTTCTCAATTTCTATGTTTCTATGTTTCTAATTGAAATACGCCATTCATCCACTTACCTTACAATCTGTTTTCCCAGGCCATGTCAACCAGTGTTTTTATAATTTTGTAATTGTCTTATTTAAATTTGAGACACAACTTTCAGATCCGCATTTTCTCTCTCAAACTTAACATTTTTATCATGTACCACCATTCCCTAGAGGATCCTTTACTGTTTTTTTTTTAAATCTTATTATTCATGATCAGAATTTAATAAATTGTTTTCATGTTGTCCCAAATAACACTCTCAACTGGTCTTTAAGGTTTTTTTGGCTAAACTGATTTGTCCAACCTTTATGAAATTTGCATATGATTACTACAGTACTTTTTTTGTCTAGTCCCTTTATCTCTTATAATAAAACCAGAAAATACTGGTCATGTACTAATCTGGTAAATATTCACAGAATTTTCTGTTTTACCTCAGATTTCTCCCTTTGTAGTCGGCACGTGGCCAAGTGGTTAGGGCGTTCGTCTAGTGATCTCAAGTTCGCTAGCTCGAGCCTCAGCTGCGGCAGTGTGTTTGTGTCCTTGAGCAAGGCACTTAACCACACATTGCTCTAGTCTGTACGAGGAGTGGCGCCCCACACAGACTTCCAATCTGCACCTTGTAAGGCCTGAAAATGACGGATGCAGGCCTTAAGGTCTGAGTCGACCTTCCTCCCATCTCCCATTGTAGATTTTTTTAAACATTATGATACTTACTCTCTCTGCCAAAATTATTTTTTTAACTTTTGTATTGTTCTCATCCTTTGTTAATAGAGATACCCAGGCTCCTTTTTCTTTATGCCTATATTTCAGAAATGTCACCTCCAATATTTAGATCCTGGCTTTATTTACCTTGTAATCACTTCCCTATTATGGCCTTCAGGTGAAAGAGCTCCCCACCTTCCTCTCCTCCTGCCCTCACCTTCCTCTCCTCCTGCCCCCACCTTCCTCTCCTCCTGCCTCCACCTTCCTCTCCTCCTGCCCCCACCTTCCTCTCCTCCTGCCTCCACCTTCCTCTCCTCCTGCCTCCACCTTCCTCTCCTCCTGCCCCCACCTTCCTCTCCTCCTCCCCTCACCTTCCTCTCCTCCTGCCTCCACCTTCCTCTCCTCCTGCCCCCACCTCCCTCTCCTCCTGCCTCCACCTTCCTCTCCTCCTGCCTCCACCTTCCTCTCCTCCTGCCCCCACCTTCCTCTCCTCCTCCCCTCACCTTCCTCTCCTCCTGCCTCCACCTTCCTCTCCTCCTCCCCTCACCTTCCTCTCCTCCTGCCTCCACCTCCCTCTCCTCCTGCCTCCACCTTCCTCTCCTCCTGCCCCCACCTTCCTCTCCTCCTCCCCTCACCTTCCTCTCCTCCTGCCTCCACCTTCCTCTCCTCCTCCCCTCACCTTCCTCTCCTCCTGCCTCCACCTCCCTCTCCTCCTGCCCCCACCTCCCTCTCCTCCTGCCCCCACCTCCCTCTCCTCCTGCCCCCACCTCCCTCTCCTCCTGCCTCCACCTTCCTCTCCTCCTCCCCTCACCTTCCTCTCCTCCTGCCCCCACCTCCCTCTCCTCCTGCCTCCACCTCCCTCTCCTCCTGCCCCCACCTTCCTCTCCTCCTGCCCCCACCTTCCTCTCCTCCTGCCCCCACCTTCCTCTCCTCCTGCCCCCACCTCCCTCTCCTCCTGCCTCCACCTCCCTCTCCTCCTGCCTCCACCTTCCTCTCCTCCTGCCCCCACCTTCCTCTCCTCCTCCCCTCACCTTCCTCTCCTCCTGCCTCCACCTCCCTCTCCTCCTGCCTCCACCTCCCTCTCCTCCTGCCTCCACCTTCCTCTCCTCCTGCCCCCACCTTCCTCTCCTCCTGCCTCCACCTTCCTCTCCTCCTGCCCCCACCTTCCTCTCCTCCTGCCCCCACCTTCCTCTCCTCCTGCCCTCACCTTCCTCTCCTCCTGCCCCCACCTTCCTCTCCTCCTGCCTCCACCTTCCTCTCCTCCTGCCCCCACCTTCCTCTCCTCCTGCCTCCACCTTCCTCTCCTCCTGCCCCCACCTTCCTCTCCTCCTCCCCTCACCTTCCTCTCCTCCTGCCTCCACCTCCCTCTCCTCCTGCCTCCACCTCCCTCTCCTCCTGCCCCCACCTTCCTCTCCTCCTGCCTCCACCTTCCTCTCCTCCTGCCCCCACCTCCCTCTCCTCCTGCCCCCACCTCCCTCTCCTCCTGCCCCCACCTCCCTCTCCTCCTGCCTCCACCTTCCTCTCCTCCTCCCCTCACCTTCCTCTCCTCCTGCCCCCACCTCCCTCTCCTCCTGCCTCCACCTCCCTCTCCTCCTGCCCCCACCTTCCTCTCCTCCTGCCTCCACCTTCCTCTCCTCCTGCCCCCACCTCCCTCTCCTCCTGCCCCCACCTCCCTCTCCTCCTGCCCCCACCTCCCTCTCCTCCTGCCTCCACCTCTACTCCTTCCCCTTCAACTCCTCCCCACTTCTTCTCCCCCTCCTCCTTCTTTCCTTGAAACTTGTATAATCTCATGATATTTTCAGCTACTTATAGTAATTTATATTTTTAAACTGCCAACAGCAGCCATGATAATACTAAAAAAGGTCACTCAGGGCTGTTTTTGGAAAAATATACTAACAGTGATCCAAAAGCTGAATGATCTAGCCCCATATTTCAGGATGTGATTTTTCTGACCATTTACTTTTGTTAACTTAATTTAGTTCTGCATTGTTTGAGGTGCGATATATGAGAAATGTTAAATGTGCTGCTTGCTTATTAAAAGAGAAATAAGGGATACTGTAGTACTGTGCTTTTCTGGTGCTTATTAAAATAACCATATTTTATTCTTGTGCCTTGGTGGATGAGATTTCTTTTTTTTTCCTTATGCATATTAACAATATTTTATTCATGTATTCTTAAGGCTCTAGCAATCAAATGCAGACGTTTAAGAAGTGGTTTTAGTGGTTACATTAATGATTGTGTTAAACTGTCATCGAGTAATAATTAAATATTCCATTTTTTATTAACTATCCTAGATTCTTTTGCAGTGTTTTTCAATTTTTATGTGAACAGATTTCACTTAATTAACATCTACTATATTTATTAACTTTTGATCCCATTCCATGTGGCTATAATAATTGTTTAAGTAAGCCACAAGCACTAACACCCACATTCTCAAGTCTAATATAATTTTGAAAAATAAAAATAGACGATTACATAATGCTTCATTACACCTTGTGCAAATACTGTTCCACCTACTACTGGGAAGATCTGAATGTTATCTAGGCAAATGCAGCAGCTATTCATCAACCACAAAATCTCCAATTTAGGCAAGTCAAAGTAAATTTATTACCAAAGTACATGTTACTATATACTATCTTGAGATTCATTTTCTCGCAGGCGTTTACAAGAAAACAAAGAATAGCAGTTCGCTATATGAGGTTGATTCAAAGTGAAATATTGCAAGAATATCAGATATTTTTGTTAAATAAAACTGTTTGATATTATTTTATTTCAAATCATTTGTGCTTAAGAATAAATCTCATCATTGAAATTGTGCATTAATTATATAAAAGTAGGGAGGTGGCTACAAATCTACAAGGCATTAACGAGACCATGCCAAAAGTACAGCACACAATTTTGGAGTTCTTGTATAAACAGGGATTTACTTGCACTGAGTGCTGTTGAGAAAATGTCCACGAGGTTGATTCCTGGAATGAAAGGTTGAGCAGGTAGCATCTAACCTCTTGGGGTTTAGAAAAACTAAAGGTGATATTATTTAAATAAAATTCTGGCGGGGTTTTGTCAAAGTGGATATGGGGAGCAGTTTTTCCTTCTGGGAGATTCTAAAACATGGAGGCATAGTTTCAAATTAAGGCAAAGAGAACCTCTCCTCAATTTTTCTTACTGCTGCCATGAGGAAAGAGGTACAGGAGCCTTGGGTCTCATACCATCAAGTCAGAAACAGTAATTACCCTTCAATCATCAGACTTCTGAACCAGTGTGGATAACTTCACTCAACTCAACACTGAACGGATTCCACAACCTATGAACTCACTTTCCCAAAGAACTGTGGAGACCAAATTATTGAATATATTCAAAGTTAATATGGATAGATCTTTGGTGTATAAAGAAATTGAGGATTATAAGGAACATGCAAACTTAAACCATAATGTAATAGAGGCCATATCACTATTCTTCTATTTCCTGTTATCACACCTTCCCCCCCCCCCCTTCCTTTTTCTGTATTCAATTATTACCTCCTCCAAGTATAATGTTATTCCTGGGATTTAATTTATGGTTGTGGTTATTTGCTAATCCAGGTGCCAATGTTTCACCTGTGAATAATGGATATTATTTTCAGGTGCAAAATTACTCTCCTCTAGCTTTTCAATTTCTGCACCTGTTTTGGTGGTAAATGGACAGCAATTTATAATAGAACCCTGGTTTTTTGGCAGCAATCTACCAACATCATGATGTTATTACATTGATTTGTAGACAAGTACATAGTTTAGTGTGGAAACACCGACTGTTACTTTGCTCTCCGTTCAGCATTATTCTGAATCCGCACTCTTTTACAATAGAGAGAAATTAATGAAAGTATTATTATTCTCATCTTTAGAAAATTTTGTTACGTTTTGCAAGCTTTCAGTAGTGTACTGAACCATAATTACAGCTGAGCAAATTATACTAGAGAAGGAAAGAAAGGAAAACCTATGTCACATTAATCATTAAAACTTTATGGGAAGTTTTCATCAAAGTCTGGGAATCAATTCTGCCATTTTAATGCTGGCAACAAAAGTAAATCAATAAATTGTTGTAGCATAGAAGGAAGCCATTCAGCCCATTAAGTCTATGCTAGCTTCTTGTGGAATAAACCTGTCAGTCCCATTTTTCTTCTTTCTCCATAGCTGACAAATTATTCCCCTTCTTGCAAGCTTTTATTCTGTTTCTTCCATTGTTGCTAGCACTAGGTTGCAGATTTAAACTACCTCCTGCATAACTTTCTTTATTTGCACTGCCTGTGCATCTATTTTTCACAAATTTTAAATTTGTGTCTCCTGTACTTGAACTATATATTAATGGAGAAAGCTTAACCTATTTCCCTTTTCTAAATCAGATAGCCAGTAAACCTCTTTCAAATCTTTTCTCAAGTTTGTTTACACAAAGGTGAACCAACTTTGGTTTCTACAGTGTAACTTTACATCTGAAATCTTTCATTCTTGATCCATTCAGGAAACCTTTTCTGCACTTTCTCTAGGGCCTATTGTTCCTTAAAGGAGGTGATCAGAATTGGACACAACCCTCCTATTGTGGACTAACTGGTATGTTAAATGGGTCTGGCCTATTTTCCCTCATGTGATACTCTGTGCTTCATTCTGCCACTCTGTCTGCAGCATCTTGAAGCGTATTATTTTCATTCTCCCCATTTATCACACTTGTTAGCTTTGTTTCACTCATTAATATGGAAATTTTATCATACCTTTGATATATCAGCCAGACCACTAAACTTCATCTTGTTTTGCTCACTATAGAAACCGGGAACTTCCATGACTGTACTGCATTGGACATTCTTCTTGAGGGAGAAAGTGATTAAGGGAAAGGAATGTTGAATAGGTTTCCAACAGATTATAACCTTTCAGTATCGATTAATAATTACAAGAGAAGTAAAATCTAATGAAATTTATTTGCATACTAAACTAGTCATTCTAATGATAACCTTTCTAACCTTTTTCAATTTGTTCTATTTTCCAACAACTTTATATAGACACTCTTTTGGCCCACATGAATTCCTTCATCAAGGCCCCACAGATGGTGATGAAAGTTTAACCTTATTAGATTAGATTATGAGGACACGCAGTCCTCTTTTATTGTCATTTACTAATGCATGCATTAAGAAATGATACAATATTCCTCCGGTGTGATATCACAGAAACACAGGACAGACCAAGACTGAAAATACTAACAAAAACTACATAATTATAACATATAGTTACAACAATGCAACAATACCATAACTTGATGAAGAACAGGTCATGGTTACAGTAAAAAAGTTCAAAGTCTCTCGAAAGTCCCACATCTCACGCAGATGGGAGAAGGAAGAAAACTCTCCCTGCCATGCCCGACCACAGTCCGACTCTGAGTCATCCGAAAACTTCGAGCTCTGATCAGCCCTCCGACACTGAGTACCGAGCACCATCTCTATCCGAACGCTTCAACCTCAGCCTTGGTCGTCAGTAGCAGGCAAAGCCGGGGATTTTTGGGCCTTCCCTCCAGAGATTCTCGATCGCACAGTAGCAGCGGCAGCGAACCAGGCATTTCAGAAGTTTCTTCAGATGTTCCTCTGTGCTTCTCACGTCTGTCTTCATCAAATCAGAATTGTCCACGGCTCCTATTTAACAGATAAGATAATCATTTCACTGGAGAGCTGTGCGCGCTGCATCACACTGCCATCTTCTTAATCCTACTACACTTAAGATAATTTGGTATTTGGGATTCCAGTCACTAAGAATGCAGGTTATGAAGGAATTCCGGAATGGGAGAGGGGCGTTAGACCGGTAGAACCAAGTTAAGTAATGTGTGAATCATGTGCTGAGTAGGGAAGTCCACTGGAAAGTGAATGATGAATTCATCATCATAGGGGATTCTTGGCAATGAGTATGGCACTCTAGAACATAAACAGTGGGGGTTGTGGGTGTGATCACCATCAGTGAGAAGTTAAAGAAGGTACCTAATCAGAAAAAGATGGGTGACTTCAGACTCCCTGGCAACTGTCAGATAAAGTTGAATACTTGTAACTACCACTGAAGCATAAATCAGTTAAGATTTTAGTGGCACATGCATCTAGTGCACAGAAACTTGCCTTCAATCAAGCATTATATGAACTTTAGCATTACTACATTAATGTATATGTCATAGTTACATGGTGCTGGATCAAAAATCTAGAAATATGCTACTTGTGCAGAGTATAAGTTTTGTTGAATTCGAAAGGTAGAACATAAACATGCAATGTTTCACAATAGAATTCCTTAGCCTTTAGCTTGAACAAAATATATTAAAACCTCTTGGAAATAATAGGATTCAACAGAATGTAATGAAGTTTTAGATCCTTAAGAATACATTTTTGACATTGCACTATCATTGTATGGATCACTGATTATCATTTTAACTTGATTTGTATCTGATTCACTCATGCACATCTTGACAGCAACTCATGTCATCTGCCAGGTTTAGAAGGGCAGTCGGTAATGCATCAATTACATTTCGTTTTAAGAATGGATAATTGATCAACAAAGGGCAATAATTGATGTAAGTTCACATGCAACACTGATAGGATGGCACTGCACCTGAACAGATCTTCAACTATCTATCAAACTCATTTTAAAAAAATCCAGTGTCTAGTAGTAGGAAAAATACCCTGGAAGTACCCTGGAAGTACCCTGGAAGTGCCCTGGAAGTACCCTGGAAGAATCGTCAAGTACTTCAGACTCGAGGGCAGTTTTAGGGTTCTGAAGAAAATGTTGTAGTTGAAGGCAGATTTACATTTCAGTAAGCACCTATTGCCATCTGACAGTAATTTTTTCATGATTATTCCCATTGGTCCACAGAGATGGGGTGGAGGAGAAACTGGCCCAAGAGCAGAATTATCAACCAAGAAAAAGAGAAAGGAAACAAAGCTCTTAGCGAGAGACCTTGTGCAAAATGGTCTTTCAGGAACGGTTCATCTTTTATCTACATTAGTAAGGACTAGTGTATCTGCTATTTTATATGTAATGAGAATTAACTTTGCAAAGAAGGAATTCACAGAGAACTCTAACTTGATGCTGTTACAACATTAGCTATAGAGATGTTTCACCAGAGGCAGTGACTATCACGTTGACAATTGACTTCAATGTTTTCAAGTTTTTCTATGCTTGTGTTCGAAAATCAGTAGCTATTCTCAATTTTTACTGAGCTTTTTTAGGAAGTAATGGAAATATAAAATTTTAGCTCCTCCTTGGGCAAATTGCAGCAGACTAAGTGAGCGGGCATTCCTGAGGATTGAACCATCAGGTACACCTAAACTACCCTGAAGTCACAAAATAAGAACCTGAAGGTGTGGAAAAAATTGCATAACAAGGACATGTAGATGCATAAATCATAGTCAGTGTCCAATAACGGGAATAGTACTGTTTCATTCATTTTGCAACCATGTCTTGTAATTTTGTGCCAATGGTGAGACTGCAGTGGTTCTTGTGGGAGCAAGAGACATCAACTGTATCCTTAGTTCCTCATACCAATTGAATCCAGTGCACCAAAGAGGAATGCTTCAACAACTGCAATTCTGTTAGCTAGAATATTATAATGTAAATTATAATATTGGGGTATCCTAATCAGTGGCTCAGCTATTTGGATTAATAAATGGCAAGTAACATTCTTGTCCCTTGGCTACCAAATAATGATTGTTTCCATCCTTAGGGAAGATGCCCCTATTGTCATATTGAATGGTATTAACATTTACCAATTTCCTCACTGAGTTGGAGTATAATAGCTGGTGGATATAAAAGGAATTTAGAAGCTGCATCTCCTATAGTGACAGACTGTCTGCAATACCCAAGCCAGGAGTGTCATGGTATATTCTGCACCAGCCTCTATGAGTAATGCTCCAATAACAATGAGATTGTGGCCTCACATAAATTTATGGCACAAAAGCAACTTGTACAGCACATCAAGTCTACCCTGACGTAGTCCCATTTTCCATTTCACAATTCTTGACCTTGTGATTTACAATAAATGCTCATCCAGGTTAAAAAGAAAATCTATTTTGGTTGCAACCCCCATCTATCATTGTGAACTTTCCCCGTTTTTGGCCGCCATGTCTACAGAGTATGTCACATACAAAATGCATTATGGCAGTTCATCAAGGCTTCATCAACAAGACCATAAGTTATAGGAGCAGAATTAGGCCATTTAATTGTGGCTGATCCATTTCCCTCTCAGCCCCAATATCCTGCCTTCTGCCCTTATCTCTTCATGCCCTGACTGATCAAGAATCTATCAACCTCTGCCTTGAATATACCCAATGACTTGACCTCCATTGCCATCTGTGGCAATGAATCCCACAGATTAACCACTCTTTTGCTCAAGAAGTTCCTCCTCATCTCTGTTCTAAATGGACATCCCTCTATTCTGAAGCCGTATCCTCTGGTTTTGGAAATCCCCAACATAGGAAGACCGTGTAAGGAATCTGGAGCAGCAGCTGGATGACCTTCGACTCATAAGGGAGAATGAGGCAGTCATAGATGAGAGCTACGAGGAGGTAGTCACACCCAGGCTGTCGGAAGCAGGTCGTTCAGTGACAGTCAGAGGGGGGAAAGCGAAGGTGAGCAGACAGGTAGTCCAGAGCACCCCTGTAGCCATTCCCCTGAATAATAAGTTTACTGTCCTGGATACTGTTGCCGGGGACAATCAACCAGGTGTGAGCCATGGTGGCAGGGCCTCCAGCAATGAGTCTGACCCTGTGGTGCAGAAGGGTGGGACGGAGAAGAGGAGAGCTGTCGTCATTGGAGACTCTATAGTCAAGGGAGCAGTCAGGAGATTTTGTGGACGTGAGAAGGACACCCGCATGATTTGTTGCCTCCCAGGTGCCAGGGTCCGGGATGTCTCTGACCGGGTGCACGACATCCTGGTACGAGAGGGAAGGCAACCAGAAGTCGTGATACATGTTGGGACCAACGACATAGGCAGGAAGAGGGATGAGGTCCTGAAGTGTGAGATTCAGGAACTAGGCAGAAAGCTGAAGAACAGGACCCCAAGGGTGGCGTTCTCAGGATTGCTGCCAGTGCAATCGTGACAGTGATGGTAAGAATTGGAGGAGATGGCAGTTGAACGCGTGGCTGAGGAGTTGGTGCAGGGAGCAGGGTTTTAGGTTTTTAGATCATTGGGATCTCTTCCGGGGAAGGTGGGACCTGTACAGATTGGATGGGTTGCACCTGAACTCGAGGGGGAGCAATAACCTTGCAGGTAGGTTTGCTAGCATGGTTCGGGAGGGTTTAAACTAATTTGCGAGGGGGAATGGGACCCAGAGCGATAGAGCAGTGAAAGAAGTGCATGGAGTAAAGCCAGATCTAACATACAGAGAGGCTTTGAGGAAAGAGAAGCAGAATAAACGGTGTAAAGGTAGTAAGGTAGAAGGGCTGAAATGTGTGTACTCCAATGCAAGAAGCATCAGGAACAAAGGTGATGAACTGAGAGCTTGGATACGTACATGGAATTATGATGTAGTGGCCATTACAGAGACTTGGCTGGCACTAGGGCAGGAATGGATTCTCAATATTCCTGGATTTCAGTGCTTTAAAAGGGATAGAAAGGGCAGAAAAAGGGGAGGAGGGGTGGCATTACTGGTCAGGGATACTATTACAGCTACAGAAAGGGTGGGTAATGTAGCAGGATCCTCTCTTGAGTCAATATGGGTGGAAGTCAGAAACAAGAAGGGAGCAGTTACTCTACTGGGGGTATTCTATAAGCCCCCTGGTAGCAGCAGAGATACAGAAGAGCAGATTGGGAGGCAGATTTTGGAAAGGTGCAAAAATAACAGGGTTGTTATCATGGGTGACTTTAACTTCCCTAATATTGATTGGCACCTGATTAGTTCCAAGGGTTTAGATGGGGCGGAGTTTGTTAAGTGTGTCCAGGATGGATCCCTGTCACAGTATGTGGACAGGCCGACCAGGGGAAATGTCATACTAGATCTAGTACTAGGTAATGAACCGGCTCAGGTCACAGATCTCTCAGTGGGTGAGCATCTGGGGGACAGTGACCACCGTTCCCTGGCCTTTAGCATTATCATGGAAAAGGATAGAATCAGAGAGGACAGGAAAATTTTTAATTGGGGAAAGGCAAATTATGAGGCTATAAGGCTAGAACTTGCGGTTGTGAATTGGGATGATGTTTTTGCAGGGAAATGTACGATGGACATGTGGTCGATGTTTAGAGATCTCTTGTGGGATGTTAGGGATAAATTTGTCCCGGTGAGGAAGATAAAGAATGGTAGGGTGAAGGAACCATGGGTGACAAGTGAGGTGGAATATCTAGTCAGGCGGAAGAAGGCAGCATACATGAGGTTTAGGAAGCAAGTATCAGATGGGTCTATTGAGGAATATAGGGAAGCAAGAAAGGAGCTTAAGAAAGGGCTGAGAAGAGCAAGAAGGGGGCATGAGAAGGCCTTGGCGACTAGGGTAAAGGAAAACCCCAAGGCATTCTTCAATTATGTGAAGAGAAAAAGGATGACAGGAGTGAAGGTAGGACCGATTGGAGATGAAGGTGGGAAGATGTGCCTGGAGGCTGTGGAAGTGAGCGAGGTCCTCAATGAATATTTCTCTTCAGTATTCACCAATGAGAGGGAACTTGATGATGGTGAGGACAATGAGTGAGGTTGATGTTCTGGAGCATGTTGATATTAAGGGAGAGGAGGTGTTGGAGTTGTTAAAATACATTAGGACAGATAAGTCCCCGGGGCTTGACGGAATATTCCCCAGGCTGCTCCTAGAGGCGAGGGAAGAGATTGCTGAGCCTCTGGCTAGGATCTTTATATCCTCGTTGTCCATGGGAATGGTACCGAAGGATTGGAGGGAGGTGAATGTTGTCCTCTTGTCCAAAAAAGGTAGTAGGGATAGTCCGGGTAATCATAGACCAGTGAGCCTTACGTCTGTGGTGGGAAAGCTGTTGAAAAAGATTCTGAGAGATAGGATCTATAGGCAGTTAGAGAATCATGGTCTGATCAGGAACAGTCAGCATGGCTTTGTGAAGGACAGATCATGTCTAACAAGCCTGATAGAATTCATTGAGGAGGTGACCAGGCATATAGATGAGGGTAGTGCAGTGGATGTGATCTATATGGATTTTAGTAAGGCATTTGACAAAGTTCCACACGGTAGGTTTATTCAGAAAGTTAGAAGGCACGGGATCCAGGGAAGTTTGGCCAGGTGGATTCAGAATTGGCTTGCCTGCAGAAGGCAGAGGGTGGTGGTGGAGAGAGTACATTCAGATTGGAGGATTGTGACTAGTGGTGTCCCACAAGGATCTGTTGTGGGACCTCTACTTTTCGTGATTTTTATTAATGACCTGGATGTGGGAGTAGAAGGGTGGGTTGGCAAGTTTGCAGACGACACAAAGGTTGGTGGTGTTGTAGATAGTGTAGAGGATTGTCAAAGATTGCAGAGAGACATTGATAGGATGCAGGAGTGGGCTGAGAAGTGGCAGATGGAGTTCAACCTGGAGAAGTGTGAGGTGGTACACTTTGGAAGGACAAACTCCAAGGCAGAGTACAAAATAAATGGTAGGATACTTGGTAGTGTGGAGGAGCAGAGGGATCTCAGGGTACATGTCCACAGATCCCTGAAAGTTGCCTCACAGGTGGATAGGGTAGTTAAGAAAGCTTATGGGGTGTTAGCTTTCATAAGTCGAGGGATAGAGTTTAAGAGTCGCGATGTAATGATGCAGCTCTATAAAACTCTGGTTAGGCCACACTTGGAGTATTGTGTCCAGTTCTGGTCACCTCACTATAGGAAGCATGTGGAAGTATTGGAAAGGGTACAGAGGAAATTTACCAGGATGCTGCCTGGTTCAGAGAGTATGCATTATGATCAGAGATTAAAGGAGCTAGGGCTTTACTCTTTGGAGAGAAGGAGGATGAGAGGAGACATGATAGAGGTGTACAAGATAATAAGAGGAATAGATAGAGTGGATAGCCAGTGCCTCTTCCCCAGGGCACCACTGCTCAATACAAGAGGACATGGCTTTAAGGTAAGGGGTGGGAAGTTCAAGGGGGATATTAGAGGAAGGTTTTTTACTCAGAGAGTGGTTGGTGCGTGGAATGCACTGCCTGAGTCAGTGGTGGAGGCAGATACACTAGTGAAGTTTAAGAGACTACTAGACAGGTATATGGAGGAATTTAAGGTGGGGGCTTATATGGGAGGCAGGGTTTGAGGGTCGGCACAACATTGTGGGCCGAAGGGCCTGTACTATGCTGTACAGTACAAAAAAAAGAAAAAAAAAGTGTCCTTTCCACATATACTCTACCAAAGCCTTTCAACATTCGAAAGGTTTCAATGAGATCCCCCCCACATACTTCTCAATACCAGTCAGTACATGCTCAAAACCAACAAAAGCCCCTTGTATGATACAGCTTTTGATCCCAAAATCATTTTTGTGAACCTCCTTTGAACCCTCTCCAATGTCAGCACATACTTTCTAAGATAAGGAGCCCAAAGCTGCTTACAATACTCCGTGAGACCTCACCAGTGCTTTATAAAGCCTGAACATTACATCCTTGCTTTTGTATTCTTGTCCTCTTGGAATGAATGCTAACATTGCATTTGCCTTCCTCACCACTGGCTCAACCTGCAAATTAACCTTTAGAATTCTGCATGAGGACCCCCAAGACCCTTTACACCTCAGATTTTGAATTTTCTGTCCATTTAGAAAATGGTCTGTGCTTTTATTTCTCCTGCTAAAGTGTATTACCATACATTTTCCACACTGTATTCCACCTGCCACTTCTTTGCCATTCTCCTGATCTGTCTAAGTGTTTCTGTAGCCTCTCTGCTTCCATAAAACTATGCTCCCTCACCTATCTTAGTATCGTCCACAAACTTGGCCACAAAGCTGACAATTCCGTCATCCAAGTTATTGACATGTAGCATAAAAAGAAGCAGTCCCAACACAGACCCCGCAGAACAGCACTAGCCACCAACAGGCAGCAAAAAATGGCTCATTTTATTCCCACTCTTTACCTCTTGCCGATCTATCCATGCTAGTATCTTTCCTGTACAGTAATACCATTTCGTTAAGCAGCCTCGTGTGTGGCACTTTGTTAAAGAGTGTTCTGTAAACTCAAGTACACAACATCCGCCAATCTCCTTTGTCTATCCTGCTCGTTATTTCTTCAAACAATTCCAACAGATTTCTCTGGCAAGGTTTTCCCTTAAGGAATCCATGCTGACTAAGGCCTCCAAGTAACCTGAAACCACATCCTTAACAATGACTCCGATATCTTCCCAATCACTGAGGTCAGATTAACTGGCCTATGATTTCCTTTCCTCTGGCTCTCTCCCTTCATGAAGAGTAGAGTGACATTTGCAATTTTCCAGTCCTCTGGAATCATGCCATACTCCAGTGATTCTTGAAAGATCATTACTAATGCCTCCACAATCTCTTCAGCCACTTTCAGAACCCTGTGGTGTATAGACCATCTGGTCCAAGTGACTTACCTACCTTCAGACCGTTCAGTTTCCCAAGCACTTTCTCCCTAGTAAATGGGCCGCTACACTCACTTCCGCCCCCGACACATTTGAACTTCTGGCGTACTGCTAGTGTCTTCCACAGTGAAGACTGATACAAAATACTTATTCAGTTTGACTGCCGTTTCCTTCTCCCTGATTACTACTGCAGATGCAGTAGAAGTGTTCCCACACAATTCTGGCGATGAGCTTTATAAAACCCTGTCTCCATAAAAGAGGAGTATTGTCTAGCAGAGCAGTCTCCATGGAAGTGGTCATCGTTGGAGTGATCTGAGTCAACAGCCTTTGGTGAGAACAGGTGGAGGCAAGGTAAGTAGGTAAGTTCATTCCTTATTTATATTTTTCTTATTTAACTCTTGAGAGAATGGGGGTGTATATACAGGGCCACTGTCTATTCCAGGTACCAGATAAGAGATTTCTGGGAGACTACCAGACTCCCAGATGGCCACATCTACACCAGTTCGATGATCTTCGGCTTGTTAGGGAAAGTGAAGAGGTGATAGACAGGAAATACAGGGAGGTAGTCACCCCAAGGCTGCAGGAGACAGATAAATGGCTGACTGTCAGGAGAGGGAAGGGAGAATATCAAATAGTGGAGAGCACCTCTGTGGCCATCCCCCCTCAACAATAAGCACTCCATTTTGAGCACTGTTGGGGGAACAACCTACCTGGGGGGAAAGCAACAGTGGTCATGCCTCTGGCACTGAGCCTGGCCCTGTGGTTCAGAAGGATAGGGAACTGAAGAGAATGGCAGCAGTAATAAGGGACTCTATAGTTATGGGGACATCTTCTGGGGCAGGTGTGACTTGTACAAAAGCGACAGGTTGCACTTGAATCCGAGGGGAAGCAATATCCTTGTGGGCAGGTTTACCAGAGCTGTTGGGAGTGGTTTAAACTAACATGGCAGGGGGATGGGAACCAGGATGATAGAGTTGAGGATGAGCCAGCAGGTTTACAAGTAGGTAGTGGGTGTAACATAAATGAAAGGAAGGACATGCCAATAATTGGGTACAAACCCAGACAGAGCAAACAGTTAAATTGTACCACAGAGGCAAAATTCAAAAGGGCGAAGAATGCAGGACTGAAGGTTTTGTATTTAAATGCTGAATAAAGTGGACAAACTCATGGTGCAATTAGAGATTGGTTGGAATGATGTGGACATCACTAAGACATGGCTGAAAGAAGGCCATAGTTGGGAGCTTAACATCCATGGATACACTTTGTATCGAAAGGACAGGCAGGAAGGCATAGGCAGTGGTGTGGCTCTGTTGCTATTAGATGGAATTCCATCTTTAGAAAGAGATGGCTGAAGTTTCTGGGTTAGTTCACAAGGTGCAGGATAGGTATGCCCACAGAAGAAGTTGTTCTCAAATGGCAGGGCTAGGTAACCATGGCTGACAAGGGAAGTTAAGGACTGCATAAAAGCAAAGAAAAGGGCATATAAAGTAACAAAACTGAGTGGGAAGTTGGATGATTGGGAAGCTTTTAAAATCCGACAAAAGGCAACTAAAACAGCTATAAAGATGGAACAGATGAATTATGAGGGCAAACTAGCTAATAATATAAAGCAGCATACTAAACGGTTTTTCAGTTATATATAGACTAAATGGGAAGTGAGAGTTGATATTGGACCACTGGAAAGTGATGCTGGTGAGGTAATAATTGGGGACAAAGAAATGGCAGATGAACTTAATGAGTACTTTGCATCAGTCTTCACTGTGGAAGACACTAGCAGTGTACCAGTTGAATGTGAGTGTCAGGAAGCAGGAGAGAGTGCTATTGCTATTACAAAGGAAAAAGTGCAAGGCAAACTCAAAGGTCTTAAGGTGGATAAGTCACCTGGACCAGATGGACTACATCCCAGAGTCCTGAGAGAAGTTGCTGAAGAGCTAGCTAATGGATGCATTCGTCATGATCTTTCAAGAATCACTTGATTCTGTCATGATCCCAGAGGACAGGAAGATAGAAAATGTCGTTCCACTCTTTAAGAAAGGAGGAAAGGAAACAAAAGGAAATTATCGGCCAGTTAGCCTAACCTCAGTGGTTGTGAAAGTGTTGGAGTCTATTATCAAGGATGAGGTTTCGGGGTACTTGGAGACTAATGATAAAATAAGCCAAAGCACGTAAAGGGAAACCTTGCCTGATAAATGGGATAGAGTTTTTCAAAGAAGTAATAAGCAGGGTGGACAAAGGAGAGGCAGTGAATGTCATTTACTTGGATTTTCAGAAGGCATTTGATAAGGTGCCTACATGAGGCTGCTTAACAAGATAAAATCCTTTGGTGTTACAGGATAGATACTGGTATGGATAGAGGAATGGCTGACAGGCAGGAGGCAGCGAGTGGGAGTAAAGGAGGCCTTTTCTAGTTGGCTGCCAGTGACGAGTGGTGTTCCTCAGGGGTCAGTATTGGGACTGCTTTTCACGTTGTTTATCAATGATTTAAGTAATGAGATTGATGGCTTTGTGGCAAAGTTTGCAGATGATACGAAGGTGGGTGGAGGGCTAGGTGGTGCTGAGGAAGCAATGGAATTGCTGCAGGACTTGAACAAATTCGAAAAATGGGCAAAAAAGTGGCAGATGGAATACAGTGTTGGGAAATGTAGATAATGCTTTATGATAAAAGGAACAATCGTGCAGACTATAAACGAAATGGGGAGAAAATTCAAACATCAGGGATGCAGAGGGACTTGGGAGTTCTTGTGCAAAACCCCCGGAAGGTTAATTTACAGATTGAGTCTGTGGTAAAGAAGGCAAATGCAATGTTGGCATCTATTTCAAGGGTAATGGAATATAAAAGCAAGAAGGTAATGCTGAGCCTTTATAAGAAACTAGTCAGGCCACTCTTGGAATACTGTCAACAGTTTTGGGCCCAATATCTCAGAAAGGACGTGTTGTCATTGGAGAGTGTCCAGACCTTGTTCACAAGGATGATTCTAGGAATGAAGGGGTTAACATATTAGGAGTGTTTAGCAGCTAGAAGAATTTAGAAGAATTCGGAGGAGATCTCATTAAAACCTACCAAACGTTGAAAGGACTAGATAAGGTGAATGTGGAAAGGTTGTTTCCTGTGGTGGGGGTATCCAGAACTAGAGGGCACAGCCCCAAAATTGAGGGACGAACTTTTAGAACGGAAGTATTTATTTTAGCCAGAGAGTATTGGAGGCCAAGTGGGTATATTAAAGCAGAAGCTGATAGTTTCCTAATTGGTCAGGGTATCAAAGGATATGGCAAGAAGACAGGTGTATGTGGTTGAGTGGGATCTGGGACCAGCCATGATGGAATGGCGGAGCAGGTTCAATGGGCTGAATGGCCTATTTCTGCTCCTATGTCTTATGGTCTTATTACTACCTCTCCAGCCTCATTTTCCAGCAGTCCAATATCTACTCTCCCCTTTTTCACACTTTATATCTGAAGAAACTTTTTGTATCATCTTTACTATTATTAGCTAGCTTACCTTCGTATTCTGTCTTCTTTCTTTATGACACTTTAGTCACCTTCTGCTGGTTTTTAAAAGCAACCCAGAATTCCTACATTTCACACACAGAACAAAGTACAGCCCCTGGAGCCTACCTCCCTGCACGAACTGTGCCCTAACAAGACAAGGAATGAAAAATAAGGAGAAAGAAACTTACCTCATCCAAGTCTGACCTCACCACAGACTAGTGAACCAAAGCCACTCCACCACTGGCCTACTCAGACAATGGCTGCTTTGCATGTCCCTGCCTTTTATTTATTTCCGCTTTCTACTGCCATGAAGCACTGTCTTTTTTAAACTTCAGCCATGGATCTAAATGAAATCACTGTTCTTTCTCGTGCTCCTGCTCACTGATTGGGCATAATCCAACTCTGGAAAAAACCGTGAAGCAAAGACTGGTAGGAGACTACATATTAACATTCTTGTGTACTTTCACAACAAGATCTGCAGCAGTTCAGGAAGACAGGTCATCATCTTCTTAGTAGCAGTTAGGGACTGGACATTAAATACTGACCATGCCAGTGATAGCAGCATCTTGAGTGAAAATAGATTCATAAGGCTTTGGGACTTCCCTTGGAGGACAGTAGATATGTTAAACGAGTTGTGGTTAGGTAGTTTATCAGCAATGTGGTTAGGTGTCAGTGCAACATTGAGATTGTGTCATATTGATTATGATCTTATTAAATGCCAGAGCAGACTGAAGGGGCTGGCTGGTGTACTTTTGCTCTTAATTTACAGTATATGTTCATAAAAATATCACTCCTATCTATTTTCCATCCATTGATATCACCTTAACATCTGCTTTGATCATAATTATTAATTATAATACCAAGTCAGGTCGACATTCCAATTTCTATGCATACCTTTGTAGCAAAGACATTGGAAATATCTACTAATCGGTATTCCCTTGCACCTGTCGTCTGCATGTGTTTGCCTACACTATTGCTCTTACAGGGTTTGTTTCAACTGACTACCAAGTGTTTGCTGACTTCAAGTGGAGATGGATATATAGAAATTTGACTCCAAGTATCTCTGCGGGAATTTCATACTACTTGCTTGCCATAAGCAGCAGCTAGCAGTCTGGAAGTGCCAGGTGGCAGGAAGGAGTAAGTACATCACTAAATTAGCAGAAATGGGATTGTTAATGTAGTTTTCCTCCCAAGAAGAGGGGAAATTTTGTCCTCCATAATCACTACTGCTCACCTGAGGCAGTGCCTTACAAATCCTAGATTACTGGAGTGCCAGTTTCTGTGAACATACTTAAGAGCATATATTTAGAATTATAATGGCACATTTCTAGGCTTCCACTGCGGAACTCACGCATTGCTTTTATATGTTGCTGCCAAAGTTAAACAAGCTATCAGTTATTTTTGTAATGGTCAAAGTATTTGACAGAGCTGGATTTATATTTCCACACTGAAACGGATGAATCCCAGCCTCCACACAAAGATTTCTACAAAGTTAAATTTGGACCCTGACCCCATATTGTTAGTCATGCAGTCAGGAGGAGCCTAAAGCTACTGAATATTTCCTTGTGCATACCCAGCTTTCTACAGAATGTTTCATTAAAGTTCACATCTGATTTTCCAGGAACAAAATTCATTTGTAAGCTCTCTGGTCTGTCTTATCTGCAGGATATGCTTGCCTAGTGATTCACCTAATGCAAATCATCATTAACTAAAATGTACAATACTAATCAATATTTGAGATAATGGTAGCAAGTATAAGATAACTGACCAAGATGCCTTTTTATCTAGTGCACGTCACTCAGCCATGTTTTAGATCTCAGTTTACAAGAGAAAGGCAGAAATATAGGGTTTAAAATGAAATAACTAGACAGGGAAAGATGCATGCCTGCACTATCTGCAACTTTTAAACCAACAGATTGTAAAATAAAGAGAATTAGGGTGTGAAAATGATGATTAGGGAGGGCTAAGGACAAAGAAAACTATATTATACACCATCACTTAATAATAATTAATGATGTGGAAAATATAACCAAGTTCTAAGAATAATAAAATATATTAATAGAATATAGAAAAGTAAGCACAGGAACGGGCCCTTCAGCCCACAGTGTTACACTGAGCCAATTAAATTGGTAATCAAATGGCTAACAAATCTCTTCTGTCTACACGGTGTCCATATCTTTGCTTTTATCTCACATCTATGTGCCTATCTTAATGTCTCTTACTGTTTCTGCCATACCACCAGCCCAGATGGTGCATTCCAGTCATACACCACTCTTTTGTTAAACCTTGTCCCTCACATCTCCTTTGAAATTACCCCCTCTCACCTTAAATACCTACCCTCTGGTATTAGACATATCACCCCTCGAAGAAAGATATTGTCTGTCTGCTCTATCTATGCCTCTCATAAGCTTTTAAACCTCATTAGATCCTCTCTCAGCCTCTGTCACTCCAGAGAAAACAACCCAAGTTTGACAATCCAATAAGAGAAATGTTTAATATAGAAAACCTACAGCATAATAAAGGCCCTTCGGCCTACAATGCTGTGCAAAACATGTACTTAATGTAATTTTTCCCTAAATATTCTAAAACCTATTAAAGGTATAACTTCCAAAAGTATTTTTCAGCTTACAAAATTAGTACAGGGTATTTATAATAGTAACATTAAAAATACTTGCCTTTTAACAATTGCTGAAAATATTTTTCAACAAAACAAAGCAGAAAATAATCAATAATTACTTCGAGATGCAAGTTTAGACAATAAATCTACTAATTTTAAACTGCCAGCTTCAGTGGTGCTGTTCTAAAAAACTGAATTCTGAAACATGAAATATTGGGGTAGCAGAAAACTGAAGGGTGGCTAATGTTTTGCTTTTATTTATGAAAAGCTGCAAGAACAAGCTAGAAAACTACAGGCTGGTGAGTCGAACATCAATTGTGAGAAATTTACTGGAGGGGATTCTGACAAACATTATCTTCCCATTTTGAAACACAAGGGATGATTAGGGATAGTTAGCGTGGGAAACTGGGTCTTGTGAATTTGAATTGCGTTTTTGATGAGATGACCAAGAGGATTAATGAGGGATTTGTCCTCACGGACTTTAGCATGGCCTTTGACATGATCCCATAGGGTGGACTGGTCCAGAAGGTTAGGTCACATAGATACAGGGTGAACTAACAAATCTAATACAAAATTAGCTTGATGAAAGTTAGGGGTGATAGTGGAGGGTTGTTTCTCATTTTGGAGACCTGTGAGTAATGGGTCTGGCAAGATTCAGTGCTAAGTCCACTATGAAAGGTGGAAGAATTAAACAAGGCTGTAACATTTTTTTTCCACAAAGATTGGTGAGTATGTGGAACAAGCTACCAGAAAATGTAATAGACGCAAGTACAATAACAGTGTTTAAAAGACATTTGAACAAGTGAACAGATAGCACAGATTTAGAGGAACGCAGGCAAGTGAGATTCACTTGGGTAAGCAGCTTGATCAGCATGGACAAATTGGGCTAAAGAACCCGTTTCTGTTCGGAACTCTAATGTGCACTATATATTGGTACTGCTGGGGCTTTTTTAAACCTTCATGATCTCCTCCACGACTGAAGCTTTTAAAACACCAGATCTCAGTGGGAACCACTATTTCAAGCAATGGATCCAATCAAAATAATCATTTGAGGTGTTCTGCGATACATGGGAACAGAAACATTTGACAAGGAATTTGGTGTTGTGGAGCAAGGGTTAGCTGCTGGAGTATCTGAGCAGCATCTGTCACCTGGTTCAGACATGGCCCAAGTGTGGAGTGAGAGGCACTGAAGCAGGTCGATATTTCACAGACTTTAATGAGAACAATGTTAAAGGAAAAAAGAAAAAAATAAACGCTAGGCCAAACAGGGCCGTTAACTAAAACTGTCAAATGGAAAACGAAGCCTACACTATGGCTGAAAGGAACAACTAAGAATAAAACGAGTACCGCTAGTCTTCAGAGTCAGTTGACTCGACAGTCCAATTTTCTCAGGCAAGACCAAATGCAAACAGACAGTGAAACATTGGCTCTGTCCTGCGTTCAAGTCTGCACAAATACTACGACGGAATGAATATGGAGTTAAATACTATCACAATGAAATAATAATTAGCTGACACGCATAATCACGAGTGCAATTGCCGCATCTACTGCACTGCCAAATCTGTGGTTGTAACAGCATCTTCCTGCCCAATCTCACCTGGACCATCAGGGAAAATTCTACGGTCATTTTCTGTGCCAAGCTACCTAAAAGCAGCTCCACTTAAACTTTAACTTGCACTGAAGCACCCTTTCCCCTGCTGTAAGGCCTGGTTTTACAGGAGCACCATTGAGAGTGTCCTGACAAGTTGCATCTCCATCTTGTATGGGAGCAACCGAGCTCTGCACTAGAAGTCCCTACAAAGGGCTGTGAGAATGACTGAGAGGATCATAGAGGACACTATCCATCGGGGACTTTTATTAGGAGTACTGCATACGTAGGGCCCTTGGTATTGTCAAGGATCCCACCCATCCATCCAGCATCGTCTTTAACTTTCTACCATCAGCCAAGAGTCTGATGCATAAAAACTAAAAACTAGAAAAGTCAGGATTGGAAACAATTTCTTCCCTCAAGCCTTTGGGTTTCTGAACTCTATGTCACATCACATTCAACTGTCACCAATTCTGTATCTGAGAGTATTTAATTTATGCACTTTACATTGTTCATGTGTAACTCAACTGTAGATTTTTATCCTCGCTTTCCTAAGTTGTGTGTTATGTGTACTACTGTGCTTTACACCCTGGTCTAGAAAAACATTGTCTCGTTTGACAGTATACATGTACTGTATATACAAGTAGTTAAATGTCAATAAACTTGACTTGTTTCTCACATTCATCCCTCACTGTATGTGGGCACACCCAGTTTTGCAACTACAATACAAATGTGTGTTGCTTTCTTACTAATATTACTATAGAGTGCCTTGCAGCTTTGCTTTGCTGTGAAGGTCTTTCAAACCTGATAGAAACTAGAAGCTGAATTGTCCACAATGAACTTTGTGACCATGGAAATGCCAAACTTATTGATTCATTTTTGCACTTCCATTAAGTTGTGCAGTATTTTAAAGAAAATGTGGTAAGCATGATCATGCACACAATAAAACTACCTGATATATCTACACAGACACATCCCATTCACACTTAGTGCATCCTGGTTACATGAGCAACATATCAGGAAAACAGTCAACTATACTTCAAAGTTTGTATCTGTGCACTTTCCTGAAGCATTGTTCATTTTGCCATCTCAGTTTATTAATTGATTCCAAGTAAGGCAGTTGCAAACCAGAGCACATAATGTCAACAAAGGTCCTTCTTGGAAGGAGAAGAATTAAGAGCTTGTGACATAACCAATTTTGAAGATGAGGCAAGAGAATGTACTAATAAAATATTATTGAATCATTCATGAAACATGGTGAATTCCAGTTAATTTGCACACATCAGGACCAGTACATTTTTGCTCAATTAGCCAAAGTTTCATGGAAATAGTTTAAAAGGTATAAAAAAAGACAAGCTACCATGTAACTGAGCAACAAATTATGTATTTAAATGAAATGCAGAACAAAATAAAACCCTACCAATACTACTACAGTACTATAAACTGTATTAGTTCCTAATATTTATTAAAACAAAAAAAACCATAGAAAACCTGCAGCACAATACAGGCCCTTCGGCCCACAATGCTGTGTCAAACATGTATCTACTTTAGAAATTACCTAGGGTTACCCATAGCCCTCTTTTTTTTGTAGTAAGTAATGAAACTCAAATTAATTGATGGCATTATTTGATACCTCAAATTTCAACAGCTGTTATATGTGATATCATACATATAGAAACATATTCTCTAACAATATCAGAATCTCATAATAAGGAAATAAATAAATTTCAGACAGGAGACAATCATCAAAGGTGATTTTGAATGATGTACAGATATACCTACGGAGGATATTGACAGAGGATTTCATCCTACACTATGTTCTTTTGATTGTAAATGAACAAAATCAGCGCAGACACCTAGTGCAGATTATGCACTACCTTCATACAATGCTGTTGACGATTGCAACCTCCAAATCATTTTCATTGTAAGATTCAAGATAATTGTCGATGCCTTCAAATTCTTCATCGTTCCTAACTTGTTGAAGTAGTGAAAATGTTATTTTTACTGCCGGCCATTTCTGGCATCTCCAAACCTGAATACTAGAAACTGCAGAGAGCGAAACAATTCAGAATTGTCTTACTGGTTATTTGCCACTGACTATCAGTGATAAAAATCACTGCTTTTTGAAGACAAACACATATAACTAACAGTATTTTAAAACTTCTCTTGTAGTACAGTGTAATGTCTAATGGCCACGCAAGTGCACATGACTGACACTAGTTAGAAACTGTTTGTCAACAGTTTCCTGCCCAAATTAAGTGGCATAGTGTCCCAAATAAACGAAGGGAATCCTGGCTATTTCTCGATAGTTTTTGTTCTTTAAGAGTTGTCCCAAATAAGTGCCTGCCCCGATTAACCAATGGTCCAATTAAGTGGAATCCACTGTATTTCAGTTCATTGTTTTGTCACAGCAATTGACTTCTCTGAAGTCAAAATTAAGATTAAAGAAACTAAAACGAAGCATGAGTTTCACATAGCCTGTTTGTTTTCTTTGGTATATATACTATATAGCTATATAAATTTGATAAAGCTTTTTAAAATGGAGGTCTCAGCCTGTCTCGAGTGCAAAAGCTGCAAAAGGATCTTTCTTCCATAGGATTAAAAGAAATTAACACCATTAGAACATTCTGAACAATCCTGCATTTACTCGAAAGGCAAAAGATCTGAATTGCTGGCACCAATAGAAATTGGAATGGGCTTGTTGGACTACAAACACTCTGGAATGTTGTGAGGGAAAGATAAGCTGGTTTCAAGGATTTGGATCAATAATGAAGAAAAAACACTTCAAGGTTGTGGCAGGGTATTTTATCAGAGTATAATAAGTGATAAAGAAAACATAAAACACTAAGTTTAAAATAATGTGTAATATAATAATAGAATAATTTCTGTGCCCTTCTACTAAGTGATGCAAAGAATTAGCAAAAAAATTTTCAAATAAATTACAGAATAACTGATACAGTAGCAAGTTTTACACCCTTCGGATTATTGGACTCCGATTTATGATGGCTGGCTTGGAGGTCCTGGTACCAATTCCAATTCCATTCCGAGGACAGAATTATGCTCACACTTGCATAATTAAAAAAGCCTGCACTCCATTTCTAATCTACCTGTTAGCTAAAATTCTGAAACTATTTCTTAATTATGGTTGTATAGCGGGTATTTAACATTTCCACTGTACTAGACTTGCTTGCTTCCAAAAATCTTAGTAGTTAAGACTTTACTTTGCCGACCAAACCTGTTTCAATCATCCTTAGAGAAACAAGTTATCACGTTCCTTAATGGCTTACATCTGTGTACTTAAAGGCCTCATTAAATTCATGAATCAAGACCTTATGTGTTTCACTCATCATTCTAACTAACAGGCTTGCTCATTATGAATACTGTGAATCAACAATATTATTCCAAGTAAAAAGATCTGTTTTTAACCCTTACATTGCAGATATACTCTCAAAAGGCTTACTACTGAGAATTGCAGGTTTCCCACAGTTTAAAGCTCATCACCACCTTCAAAAGGGCAACTAGGGATGGGCAATAAATGCTGGATTAGCTGGTGGTGCCCACAACCTGTAAATGAATAAATTTTTTCAAAATGCAGTGGATTAAGAAACTTCTCAAAAGGCAACAAAAGAAGGTACATGTATATTTTCAGAAATTTCAATTGAGATTCCTTGGGGAAATTAGAGGAAAAGTAGTTGGTCTTTTGGAACGCAAGAACTCAGAAAAATTATTGTCCAAACAGTAACCACCACCTCAAGGCATCTTGTAAGTAGCCAAATTATATTGTAAATAGTATAATGATTTTCAGAATTTGAATGTGATATATGAAATCACACATTAAAAGACTGTTGGGAGCATGATTTATCCATTTCTAGAATACCTGTCAAAACTGTTGAGATTGTGTTTACAAAATACGTTTATTTTCTCAGACATTCCTTTCTCACTGTTCCCTTGTTCTTCGTTCTGATACCTGAGACAAATATTGGAAGTGTTTGAATAGAGAACTTTATGTCTGCACCAAAAAGCATTCAAACAGTGCAGTACTCCTGGTAAAATGGAATGCATTTCTGATTGTATTGTTTTATTTTAAGAAAGGGAACCTGCTTATTGGTGCACTTAATGATCATTTGTATATACTCTCAGTTTTGAAATATGAAAAAGATGAAAAAATTGGGATTCACCTAGCTGAATTTCTGATAAAAAGTAGAAATGTGTACAGTGCAGGAAGTTATTGTAATCTCCAGACGTCCATCTTAATTGTATCTCCTGCCCTTGTTCAGTTGGTAATCTAAAGTTGCATAGAACTAATTCTCATAAGTACTTTCCTTTTATTATACATATGGGTGACGATTAGCCTGGCATATTCACTTCAAGTACTCATACCTAAGGCTCATCTCCAGTTGGTAAATTATAGAGATTGAAAAATGATGTTCAGAGGAACCTGTGTTCTTACACATGAATTCCTCAGTAAACATGCAGTTACAATAAGCATTTGGAAGGTAACTGTGTATTGGCCATTACAAGAGGACTTTATACAAGACTAAAAACATTCCTGAAATTGTATAAGGACCTAGTGAGACTACAACAGGAATATTGTATACATGATTAGCTTCAAGCCAAGGAGGTTAGATGTATTTGTGCTAGAGGGAGTGTAAGAAAAGTACTCCAGAAGGAGGAGAATAGCTTCATACTCCACTGAATTTAGAAAAATGTGAGATGACCTCATTGAAGGGTACAGAATTTCACTGGGCTTGATAATGGACTCTCCTTTTTCTATACCTTCAGCATGGTGATTCTATGGATGTGTTTTATCTTAGACCTCCAGACAAAATGATCAATACCTTCATAACAATACTGTGGAGATTGAATGAGACTTAGGACCCATGGAGCAACAGCAAATGTATTTTGCAGTTTATCACCTGGTCTCCCACGGTAAAGGCAAGGCAGTATCACACATCCATCTAGTCTTGGCAAAATTATTCCTTCTGTCTCTTTATTTTAACAAAAAAACTGCCCAAGAACATGACTTGGCCCCTGTTCTGATTCACTTCAGGTCCAAGATCATCTTAAAGTAATTGTAGATGTCCACAAACGTGTAACCTGACTGTTGTCAGAACAAAAGACAAAGATGTAACCCATGTTTAGGTAAACTCTATTTCTACTTGCTGATGTACACATTAATGAAACCCTGTTCATCTTTGTGGCTACTGGAAATCATTTGCATAATGTGTGCTGTAGAGTTTTATCCAGTTTTATTATAGTTCATTCTTTTCACTAAACTTTAATGCTAGTGTGCATAATCATTAGTAGGGCTGATTTGTAAGAAAAAAAGGAATAGGATGGGTTTTCTGGAGGTGAGAAATCTTGTATATCATGATCAGTTGTTGATTCCCTGGCCTATCGTTTCACCCTGGATAATGCTGTCATCACTGTCATGTTCTAGGATTATTTTCAAATACTTCCTTCTCTAATGTTTACAGTGTTTAATAACTCACTGGAATATCATAAGCAATTTTAATGCTGAAACCACTGACCTCTCCCCGTACTAATAATGTAATCCCACACCTTTTGTAGAATGAGGGTAATACCAAAAGAAAATATCCAGGAGATCAGAGCCATACCTATCTATTTACAGGTGAGGCTCAACCGTTCAACTGCGGTGCCTGTCAGATGGAAAGACAAAAATTCTCAATTGTACTGAGGGAATTTAGTTAGAAAACTTCTTATATTTATGCTGTTCCTGTACATACTGAAGTTGTTATATTTCAGGGCAGAAATTTCAGTGCATGAAGCTTGCATAATTTTCTGACATAGATCAGTAGGTTTTCCTATTTTATATAAAAAAATTTTGCAGCTCTGCAAGATGCGGCAGTTAATACAACAGTTAGGAAGCATACAGAAGTTTGAACTGCCCATTGACACTAAATAAAGACGATCCAATCTATAAATACTTCAAGTTCTTCAACACAGAAAAAAGGTAACTCGTGCAGTTCTGGTCACCACATTATAGAAAGAATGTGGGGACTTCAGAGAGGATGAAGAAGAAATTCACCAGGATGTTGCCTGAATTGGAGAGTGTTACCTATAAAAAGAAGTTGGACAAACTTGGATTCTCTGAAACACTGAAGGCTAAGGGGCAGTCTGATAAAAGTAGATAGATTTATGAGAAGCATATATCGGGTAGATAGTCTTTTTTCCCAGATTGAAAATGTCAAATTCTTGGGGCATAGATTTAAGATGAGTGGGGTAAGTTTTTAAAGGACATTTTTCGAGGCAAATTCCTTTTGTTTTCCACGTGGTTGTAAATACTCAGAGCACTCTGCCAAGGAACTGGGGGAAATGGATCCAATGGCAAAATTCAAGAGACGTTTGGATATAAACATATTAGGCAGGGAATGGAGATAAAACGACCACATGTAAGCAGATCAGATTTGTTTAAATTGGCATTTTGGTCAGCGTAGATGGATATCAGAAGAAGAAGGATCTCTGGATGTGCTATGCTATTCCACATTAAGCTATTTTCCTTTGAGATTTTGCAGTTGGTTTTTATTTGGAGTTCGAGAAAAAGAATTAACGCTTAATGAAGGTTCCATGTTTGAGGAGTTAACCGATGTTAATTTTCTTTTCACAGTATTAACAGCTGATTAATGATCTACCTTCCATCAAATGGTCATTAATGGCGATGTTCCATGATGAAATCTATTCCCCAGCTCCTCAAAACAAAAGTGATTCATGCTTTTCTGCAACAAGATCTAGACAAGATTCAAGCATGAGTTGATAAATATCGAGTATTGTTGATGGTACCCTCCAACAATAAAGAATCTAGTGACCAACACTTGACATTCCTTTGCATTAAAAATGAATACAACATCTTAGCAGTCACTATTCACCTGAGTCAGCCAAATAAATGGTAACTACAGCAAGGGGTGAGAGGCTTGATATCGTGTAGCCTTTTCACCGTCAACAAAGTACTAGCTGTGAGCTTGATGGAATAAGCTCCAGATTGCCTGAATGAGTGGTGCTGCAGAAACACTCATGAAGCCTGGCACGATCCAAAACAAAACATCCCACTTGACTGGCATGCCAACCTCCTAGAACTGCAATCTCCATCACTAAGAAATCCAAGCAGCAGGTCCGTGAGAATACCACTACCTGCAGATTCCCTTCCGAGTCACTTTTCATCCTGACTTTGTTGTTTATCATCATTGGGTCTGAATCCTTGAACTCCTTACCCAACAATCCTACTGAGTATCTTCCACTACAAGGACACATTCTCAATGTTACCTAGAGATGGGTAAGAAATATGATGACAAGAAAATAAAAGTCTCATAAGAATGGATTGTTTTACTTTATAAATATCATCTTTAGACAACAAAATAATTTTGGTTTATCTTTGTTTGCTCCCCATCTCTAGTAGCACTCTTCCGATGGTCAGGGGCACTCCCAGTGATCTTGGAAATTACCTAGTTATTTAGAACTCCTCCATTGTAGTAATTCTTAATCTGGCCTACATTCCAGGATTTTCCTTCATTTTTTTTTCAGAAACATTGAGAAGGGTTATAAAATCATTGTTCAATTTTTGATTGTTGAAAGAACCTCCGACAGAGATATCAGTGATCCTGACATAGTTGAGTTAAAGTAAATTTTTTGATATCTAGGTGCATGTGGGCAATTGAAGAGATTTAAAAAAAAACAATTTTTCTTTAACAGACTCTCACAAAATAATGCTGTGTATAAGAACAGAGAAGCAGTTTCTTTTATTATTTTTGTGTATGTATGTTTAAAGCTCTGATTGAATTGAATAAACACACTGACCTAATGAAAAAGTTGCTCACCTTTAAAAATGTGCATTTTTAAAAATCAATTTTCAAATACTAAGTTAGCTTTCTTTAATGTAGCCTAAATATTTCAAATTGTCAATGATAACATCCACCCACACCGTGAAAGTGGAAATATTTTTACGGTATTTAATAAAAGTCCATGATAATATGATTAATGTCCCATGTTCAGGATCCTCCCACCCCAGTTCTCAATCTTCCTTTCAATGTTAGGAAACCCCAAAAATTTCAAAACTACTAACTGGCAGCCTGCCTGCATTTCAGATATCTTCAACCTGGTCTGTGCTGTTTTAAGATAATTATCATACCAGACTGAAAGCAGAAGCAATTTTGGACATAGATTTATGGTTTTTATTGAAGGTACTGACATGTTCGAGTAATTTGAACCTGAAAACAATAATACTTAAATAAAATCCATTTTGATAATAGTGAGATATTGTGGTTTTAAAATATAAATATATAGCCTGATAATTTTCAACATCTACAATATTGAATGGCATATCTTGTGAATTAGTGCAGGCAGTACCATGTAACATCCATTAACAAACTTGCATTTAATATGCATCTGTTATACATCAGATGATATACTTAAAATGGTAAATACAAATCAGGAATTGTTGATAAGAATAATGATAAAATTATTAGCACATACAGCCGAGACCCTTGACTTATGAAGGATCTTGGCCCAAAATATCAACTGTTCATTTCCCTCCATAGATGCTGCCTGACCTGCTGAGTTCCTCCAGCATTTTGTGTGCGTTGTTAATAACACTGAAAATGGTATTTCAGGTGTATTAAGGGTAAGCAAAAATTTTTATTATGGTAAGCTAAGCCATAATTACTACTTAAACTTACTGGTCCTAAAAACTAAATTGCATATTTGTGATTTGTCATTCCCTCAAATAATTATTTACATAAATATGGAAACAGCAATGTTTTGTGACTTTTGAGAATTTATGCAGCTTTTCAAAATATTTCAGTGATTTTGCTAAAAATTTCCAATAGGAGAATCCAATGGAAATTCACACAAATTGATTTTCATTGCACAAAATAAAACTCCTGCAGCCCAGCACACTTGAGACTTTAGTAACAGATTGCCAAATTTACTGGACCATTGGATGTCATATCTTTTTATAGACAAACACAATTTATATTGACTTTTTAGATTTTGCACAGTTTAATAACACTGTGTAAATTTAATGGTGTGCAGAAACCAGAGCCCTGGTAAGTGGAAAGCAAGCAAGATAAATATTACAGAGCCATATCCAAACCCATGGTATTTTGTAATCGTCAGATAGCAAATTATCAATTTTACAGTAGTCTTTAGATGAAGAAATGCTATTAAAGGGCAGATGAAGAATTATACCAGAGTGTGCAGACTTTACTCACTTCTCAATTTTATATTCTGTATTTCTATTTATAATTCTGTTATAAATTACAATTGTTTGTTTGGAATGGAAATTTCTTATGTGCATTTGTCACATTGTAATTAAAGCCTTCCACTAGTCATGGCATCTAAGTGCATCAATTGGAAAGAGGGTGCAATTAATGTGTAATACATGTACATAGGTAGTTGCCATTATGGAAGTCAAAATAGGAATTTGTATTAAATAGTTGAAATACGATGTAAATGGAAAATGGAAAAATAAGGAAGTGATAGATAGGAGTTAAGGGAGGCAGTCAGTCCGAATTTGCAAGAGGCAGGTGACTGGGTGTCTGTCAGGAGAGAGAAAGGGAATATGCAAGTATACATACTGCTTTGGATATTGTTGGGGGCTGGGGCTGGGGGCGGCGGGGGTGTGGAATGACCTGCCAAGGGGAAGCCGCGGTGACTTGATCTCTGGCTCTGTGGCTCAGAAGGGAAGAGGGAGAAGAGGAGTGCAGTAGTGATAGAGGACTCCACAATTAGTGCAGCAGACAGCAGATTCTGTGAACGTTAAAGAGACACCCGGGTGGTGTGTTGCCTCCCAAGTGCCAGAATCAGGGATGTCTCAGATCAGACCCACAGCATTCTAAAGGGGGACGGTGAACAGCCGGAAGTCATGGAACATATTTGTACCAACCGCATAGGTAGGAAAATGGAAGAGGTCCTGAAGAGAGAATGTAGGGAGTTGGGTAGAAAACCAAAAAGCAGGACCTCGGAGGTAGTAATCTCTGGTCTGCTGCCTGTGCCATGCCCCTACACAGGTAAAAATAGGATGATTTGGCAGATGAATGCGTGGCTGAACAACTTATGCAGTGGGTAGAGTTTCAGATTTCTGGATCATTGGAGGAGGTATGAACAGTACAAAAAAGACAGGTTAGACCTGAACCCGAAGGGGAATGGTATCCCTGCAGGCAGGTTTGCTGTCGCTATTGGGGAGGGTGGGAACCAGAGTGATTGGGCAGAGGATGGGGTAGTTGGTATTCAACTTGATGTAGTGAGAAAGGACAGGCTGATGACAGGACAAAATTGCAGTCAGTAGGATGAGTTAAAGTGTAACAGGGGCCAAAATCGAAAAGGGTGATGCTGTAGGACTGGAAGTGTTATATTTGAATGCACACAGTATACCAAATAAGGTAGATAATCTTGTAGCGTAGCTAGGAATTGGCAGGGTTAATGTGGTAGCTCAACATCCAAGGATGTACATTGTACCGAGCAGGGAGGCAGAGAGGTGAAGTAGCTCTGTTGTTAAAAAAAATAAAACAAATCCTTAGAAAGAGGTGACCTAGGATCGGAAGATCTGGAATCTTTATGGGTAGAGTTAAGAAACTACAAAGGTAAAAAAGACCCTGATAAGATATATATTCTGTACAGGCCTCTGAATAGTAGCCAGGATGTGGTTTACAAATCACAACAAGAAGTAGAAAAGGCATGTGAAAAGGCAATGGTGCAATAGTCATAGGGGATTTCAATATGCAGATATGTTTGGAAAATCAGGTTGGTGCTGGAACCCAAGAGGTAGAATACCTATATTATGGCTTTTTAGAGCGGCTTGTGATTGAGCCCACTAGGGTAATGACAATTCTGGATGGGGTGTTATGTTATCATCCATATTTTGTTAGGGAGCTTAAGGAACCCTTAGGAGAGGTGATCATAACAGGATATAATTCACCCTGCAGTTTGAGAAGGAGAAGCTAAAATTGAATGTATCCGTTTTAGAGTGGAATAAAGGGAATTACAAAGGCATGAGAGAGGAGCTGGCCAAAGTTGATTGGAAGGGGACACTTTGAGGGATGATGGCAGTACAGCAATGGCTGGAGTGTCTGGGAGCAATTTGGAAGGCATCCCAAAGATGAAAAAGTATTCTAAAGGCAGGATGATGCAACTGTGGCTGACAAGGGAAGTCAAAGATAGCATAAAAGCAAAAGAAAGGGAATATCATACAGCAAAAATTAGTGGGATGGTAGAGGACTTTTAAAACCAACAGAAGGTAACTAAAAAGCCATAAAAAGAAAAAAGATGAAATATGAAGGTAAGCTAGTCAGCAATATAAAAGAGAATACAAACAGTTTTTTCAAATATATAAAGAGTAAAAGAAAAACGTGAGTGGATGTCAGACTGCTGGAAAATGACACTGGAGAAGTAGTAATGAAGGACAAAGAAAAGGCGGACAAGTTAAGTATTTTGCACCAGTCGTCACTGTGAAAGACACCAGCAGAATACCAGAAATGCGAGGATGTCAGGGAGCAGAAATGAGAATCGTTCCTATTTGATGACTCTTCGCCTGTACTTTCTGGAGTTTAGAAGAATAAGGGGGATCTCATTGAAACCTATCCAATATTGAAAAGCTTAGAAAGAGTGGATGTGGAGGGGATGTTTTCTATAGTGGGGGAGTCCAGGACTAGAGAACACAGCCTCTGAATAGAGGAACATCCATTTAGAACAAAGATGAGGGAAGTTTCTTTAGCCAGAGGGTCTTGAATCTGTAAATTTACTGCCAGCTGTGCAGGCCAAGTCATTGAGTATATTTAAGGCAGAGGTTGATGGGTTCTTGATTAATCAGGACATCAAAGGTTACAGAGAGAATAAATCAGCCATGAAAGAGAGATCAGTTATGGACACTTGCAACAGAATTATAGATTTTGCATTGCCATGAATAATATTCCCTTCATTAAAACAAATCAGTAATTTAGCACTGAAAATCTAAGTGTTCTCGTAAAAATACAGAAGACCATGAGAGGAGGGGAAAAATTAACACCTGAGGCACAGACTCTGCATTATGCACTAGCTGCCTTTGTAACTTGGGCATTTTAACCCTTTGTGTCAGGATTGCACCCCCTTGATTTTAACAGCAACAAATCATCATATTTCACATTATTCTTTCTGTTCATGCAACATTAAAATCTTCAATTTCCTTCACATTTCTACCTTTAGCGATCAAATTACAGGTGCTTTATTGAAAAGCAAATCAATGCAATAGCTGGAGATATAACATAAAACTCTTCGGAAATACTCAAGAAATGGTAAGGACTATAAATATTCTGTAGATCAGGCATCATCAACTTTGAACTGAAATGTGAACCACTTTGTCTGACCTGCTGAGTGTGTCCAGCATTGTTTAGTTTTTGTTAAATATTTCCAGCCTCTAGTTTTATTGATTTAAATTTACTGATAATATTCAACAAGTCTGGCAGCACTTGTGGAGAAAAAAACAGTTAACATTTGAAATGGATGACTCTCCAGCAGAATGTGTCAGTTCAATTCAGTTGAGCAGGCAATGGAAATTTGATTTTTAGTTTTTAAATCTTCTTCATAATCATGATACTGAACGTTTGCACTGATTTTGAGTATCAGCTATGATAGTTTGTTCTTTTTAATTGCATCTTAAATAACTAACAAACCAGATTAGCTTGTGCCAGTAAAAGGACATTTGACTCTGACATTGAAGAAACCAGCTCACTTAATCTAGGAGCTCTTTCACGTCAACTTCTCCATTCATGTGTGTCTTTTAATCTGGCATTATTTGTACATAGGTTTTGACATCCAAGATCAGCAAAGTTGTCAAACAAACTAAACAGCCAACCAGATTAAAGAATACTTGCAAACTGCAAAGCAAATCATAAAATGATTAACAAGTTACTTTATAAAAACCAAATCAAAATTTGTATCTTAAAAGGGAAACTAAGTCAGAAGTTGAAACATCATCAATTTAAATCCCTAAATTTTTTAAATAATTATTTTAAAACTTGGTTGGAGAAAACTTATTTATGTTCAGTGGTAATAGGGACTTAGTATGTCATTTTAAAAACTCAGAACTCATCCAGAAAATTTAATATTTTCATTAATTGTACTGTAAAAAGTTTTAAAAGAAGCAACACACACAAAATGCTGGAGGAACTCAGCAGGCCAGGCAATATCTAGGAAAAGAGTACAGTCAACGTTTCTGGCTGAAACCCTTCAGCAGGAACTGGAGAAAAAAAGTGAGGAGTAGATTTAAAAGATAGAGGGAGGTGGGAGAGAAACACAAGGTGACAGGTGAAACCCGGAAGGGGACGGATGAAGTAAAGAGCTAGGAAGTTGATTGGTGAAAGGGATGGACAGCCATGGAAGAAAGAAAAGGGGGAAGGAACAACAGAGGGAGGCGATGGGCGGGCAAGGAGATAAGGTGAGAGGGAAAAGGGGATGGGGAATGGTGAAGGAGGAGAGGTAGGGGCATTACCAGAAGTTAGAGAAATTGATGTTCATGCCATCAGGTTGGAGGCTTCCCAAACTGAATAGAAGGTGTTGTTCCTCCAACCTATATGTGGCCACATCATGACAGTGAAGGAAGCCATGGATCAACATATCGGAATGAGAATGGAAAATGGAATTAAAACAGGTGGCCACTGGGAGGTCCCACTCTTTCTGGTGGACAGAGCATAGGTGCTTGGCGAAGCGGTCTCCCAATTTACATCGGGTCTCACCAATATACAAGATGCCAAACCAGGAGCACCGAACAGAGTATATGACCCCAAAAGACTCATGGGTGAAGTGTCGCCTCACCTAGAAGAACTGTTTAGGGCTCTGGATGGTAGTGAA
Organism: Mobula hypostoma; assembly: GCF_963921235.1. Taxonomy (NCBI): domain Eukaryota; kingdom Metazoa; phylum Chordata; class Chondrichthyes; order Myliobatiformes; family Myliobatidae; genus Mobula; species Mobula hypostoma. Next base: position 58,643,490 of record NC_086116.1, on the reverse strand, counting down.
GGTGGAGGTGTAGGGGCAGGTTTGCACTTGTTCTGCTTGCAAGGATAAGTGCTAGGAGGGAGATCAGTGGGGAGGGATGAATAGACAAGAAAGTTGCGTAGGTAGCAGTCCCTCTGGAAAGTTGGGGGGGGAGTGAAAGATGTGCTTGGTAGTGGGATCCTTTTGGAGGTGGTGGAAGTTTCAGGGAATTATGTGCTGGATGCTGAGGCTGGTGGGTGGTAGGTGAGGATGAGAGGAACCCTATCCCTGATAGGGTGGCAGGAGGATGGAGTAAGAGCAAATGTGCGTGAAATTGAAAAGATGTGGTTGAGGGCGGTGTTGATGGTGGAGGAAGGGAAGCCCCTTTCTTTGAAAAATTAGGATATCTCATTCATTCTAGAATGAAAAGCCTCATCCTGAGAGCAGATGCAGCGGAGACGGAGGAATTGAGAGAAGGGGATGGCATTTTTTACAAATGACAGGAAGATTGTTTCTGTGAATACTGCAACACCACACCTGAAGAGAATATCATTCAGCAACATCTGGAATACCACATTAAGTTATACATGTGCAAACACCAGCAATTTATGCCAACTTCAATGGCCCTTTGTACTTGCTTTGCTATTCAATAGGATTATGGTTGAACTTTTACCTAGTACCACTTTTCTCCGCTAATCTTCTATTCCGTGATTGCTTCATTATCAAAATATTTACAACTCAATCCTGAATTCTTGGTAACTCGGCCACCACAGCCACTTTATGTATTCAGTTGCAAAGATTCACTACCCTCTGGGGAAGAAATTTGTTAACACCACAATCCTGAAGGGCCAATCCTATTAAGACAAAAAATTGCAAAGGAATAGGACTAGTACAAAGTAAATTCAGAAAACTTCTATTTATCTCTTCTATATTGAAGTTATTTTCATTGTCCTTACAATCTTTTTCTTACTCTTAACCAGGGTCAACTGTATTAATATATTTTCATATAGACACAGTACATAGAATATAGAAATCCACAGCACATTACAGGCCCTTCGGCCCACAATGTTGTGCCAACCATATAACCTACTCTAGAAACTGCTCAGAATTTCCCTACACATAGCCTTCTATTTTCCTAAGCTCCATGTACCTACCTAAGAGTCTCTTAAAAGACCCTATTGTATCTGCCTCTACCACCTTCGCTGGCAGTGCATTCCACACACCCACCACTCTCTGTGTGAAAAAATTACCTCTTACATTTCCTTTGTACCTTCTTCCAAGTACCTTAAATCTATCTTGTGTTAGCCATTTCAACCCAGTGAAAAAGCCTCTGGTTATCCACGTGATCAATGCCTCTCATCATCTTATACACCTCTATCAGGTCACCTCTCATCCTCCGTTGCTCCAAGGAGAAAAGGCCAGGTTCACTCAACCTATTCTCATAAGGCATGCTCTCCAATCCAAGCAACATCCTTGTAAATCTCCTCTGCACTCTCTATAGTATCCACATCCTTCCAGTAGTGAGGTGACCAGAACTGAACACAGTACTCTAAGTGGGGTCTAACCGAGGTCCTATATAGCTGTAACATTACCTCACGGCTCTTGAACTTAATCCCACAGCTGATGAAGGCCAACACACCATACACCTTCTTAACAAGACTGTCAACCTGCATAGCAGCTTTGAGTGTCCTATGGACATGGACCCCAAGATCTCGCTGATCCTCCACAGTGCCATGAGCCTTACCATTAATATTCTGTCTTCAAATTTGACCTCCCAAAATGAACCACTTCACACTTAGCTGATTGAACTCCATCTGCCACTTCTCAGCCCAGTTCTGCATCTTATCAATGCCGCACTGTAACCTCTGACAGCCCTCCAGACTTTCCACAACACCCCCAACCATTGTGTCATCAGCAAACATACTAACCCACCCTCTACTTCCTCATCCAGGTCATTTATAAAAGTCACAAAGAGGAGGGTCCCAGAACAGATTCCTGTGGAACACCACTGGTCTCCAGCCTCCATGCAGAATACAAACCATCGACCACCACCCTTTGCCTTCTGTGGGCAAACCAATTATGGATCCACAAAGCAAGGTCTCCTTGGATCCCATGCCTCATTACTTTCTGAATGAGCCTCGCATGAGGAACTTAACAAATGCCTTACTGAAATCCATATACACTACATCCACAGCTCTACCTTCATCAATGTGTTTTGTTATATCCTCAAAAAATTTAATCAGATTCATAAGGCATGACCTTCCCTTGACAAGGCAAGCTGATTATTCCTAATTGATTATGTCTCTCCAAATGCTCATAAATCCTGCCTCTCAAGATCTTCTCCAACAACTTGCCCACCACTGAAATAAGACTCACTGGTCTATAATTTCCTGGGTTATCTGTACTCCCTTTCATGAACAAGGGAACAACGTTTGCAACCTTCTAATCCTCTGGTACTTCTCCCGTCCCTATTGATTTTCCACCGTAACCACTGGTATCAAATGCTTTGTCAGAAAAGCCCAACCAGAGCTGTGCATCCTCTTTTGCAGCATGGTAATTTTGTCTGTGACATTAACCTTAGTGAAATATTTACCCTTAATATAGTAATTTGCCTCTTGTCATATCACCATGACTTTTTTAAGGATTTCCACATCCTAGCATATTTAATTCCTACCCATGCTTCAGTTGTTACTTGAACTTAGTGATGACTGCTGAAATGTATCATTCTTACGCTGACTTTGCTCGTGTAATACATTTTTATTTCTCATTTTACGTATACATGTACAGAACAGATTTCGGCAATTGTTTCCAGCCAGCTTAGATATTGTACAAGTTCTATTCTTACAGATTTTGACAATGCTCGTTTTATTCCTTCCATCTCAACCTCCTCTCCTATCCCACTCCTACAGCCTAACTAATCTGAAATTATGACCAAGAACACGTTACTATAGCCACAAGCCCAACAATGGGCCATCTCAAGTGTTATCCAAAACATACAATATTAAATATTCCAAAACTATTTTGAGCAGTATTATCATTGACATCTTCACAATGCTTGTCCTGTGGGCTGTACAGTACTCTCATGCCTAGTGGTGTGTAATCCCTCTCGTTATCCACTATTCAGTACTTTTACTCTTCAAAGGATTTCCAATGGTAAAGCAAGCTTCATGCTTTTAATAAAAGTTTCAAGTGGGCTACGCCTACCAAAAACAGGTAGCAGATAGCTTGCACTTTATCTATAGAGTAAGTGGGAAACTCGTATTTCTAATCAACTTAAGTTATTTACAACTTATTTTTCTAACCGTAAATTAAAATATTTACTGTTGTTCCTGAGTTGCAATTTATCTCAGATTTTTTTTTAACAAAGAAAATGCCAGAAATACTCAGCAGGTTAGGCAGCATTTGTGGAGAGAGAAACAAAAGTAATGTTTCCTGATAACTTCTCATTAGAACTGATCTAATTGACTTGATTTTGTTTTTGAACAGGATAAAATGATGTCTTTCACCAAACTTGTGTTGCTGCTAATTGTATGTTGCACTGCAAGAACAGGCTTTGGCTACGACATGTACAAATTAAACAAAAGCTATTTGTGCAACAACGAGCTGCTTTCTGAAGCAATGAAGGAAGAATCTTCTGAAGACTCCTCAATGAAGGACAGAGACATGATCTACCTACCAAATGACAGGTCTCCATTGGTTGAAGAAAAAGAGAAAAGGACATTGCCATTTTCTCGATATAAATATCTCACCCGAACACAATTAAAAAGGAAAATGTATCAGAATATGGCAAGGAGCAATCGTCGAACCAAATTCACCTTGTCTCTTGATGTACCGACGAACATTCTCAATATTCTTTTAAACATTGCGAAAGCTAAAAACATGAGGGCAAAGGCAGCAGCTAATGCTCGTTTGATGGCAAAAATTGGTCGGAGAAAGTAGATTTGTACTTATTTAAGTATTAAGATATTTCCTTGTCTGCATGAAACTGCAGCTGCATGCTTATGGCTAAAATCTGTTAGCACTAAAAATAATCTAATTGAAAGATGAGATGAAATTGTGTAAATCAACAGAAAGTGGGAAATCGTCAAGTCATTAAAGAGGTTGAGTGAGGGATGTTGACAATATTTGGACCCAATAAGTCCTTGGTTATGGACATTGTTAGTAATCCTTTGATAAATTGCATTAGAAACTTAGATGATTTCTAAGGAGATTATTGATTTTATAGGGACAAGTATTAATTTATAAAATTACAATATCTAAAAAGACATTTATTTGGCAGTAATGAGTGGTAAAATGGTGTAGTTCATGACGTTCTAGCATGGTACAACTTTGAGACATACAATGAATTCCTACGCAAAAGAGCAAAGGTCCACCCAGTCATTTGCTACACCCCTTGGAAGCACATGGTTCAAAGATGGGAAGTTTTTAAAATCGTAGTAATCAATCTCAATTAATCTACAACAGACTCAGCGGTAACACGAGGAAAAGATCAGTGGTGGAGGTCATTAGGAAGTAAGATTTCTGAATTAGCATTGTCTTCACAAGCATTTAATATTATACATTCCAGTCAGTCAGCTACATTTCATAAGGATCTGTCTAGGGAGAAAGTGTATGGAAGTAAATCTGCCAGCAGAATATTGGAGTTTCTTGCTAATTGACATCCTAAATTTATTGATTTATCCAGATTGTATGTGCTTGTGGCATGCATTTCATCTGCTATTTAGAAGCATGCAAAATGTAAAAAGGGTTAAATGCAACATTTATTGGTGGCAAATCCTGTGCAATATTCCTATCAAATATTTTAAAGGAAAGCAAAAATATTTAACTATAGTGAGACTGCCATTCCTACATGCATGTCAAACCATTATTCGCCCTTAAGAAGGAAAACGGTATAACGTTATCAAGAATATTTCAGACCTGATTTCTCTTCTCTATCTCAGCTCGATCTTAGTATATTTTACCTCTCCTTTCCATATGTCTCCCAGGAAAACCAGTGGCAAGATCTGTGAAAATAGATTGATGGTTTTTTGATGAGCATTCAGAATAATGAGTCACAATGGTTTCTATAAGTAAGAATACTTAGAACATAATGTCACCAGTGCAGTAGTGTATTTTTAAACTTTTATTTCTAGATTGAGAATTTGGTAATGGATTTTAGTATATTGCATACTGCTGCTGCTGTTGTTTAATATTAAGTATTGTTTCATGTGTTTGAAGATGAAGACAAGACAGTTAAGAGATCTGTACCTGCTGATTGTAGACTACATTTCTGAAATCTGTCTGATAGCCATTTCACCTGTTTCTTCTAAGCTGTGAATAAGCGAGTTTATTGTATGTATTCAGCAGACTTTGCCTATGTAAAATGTTGATCATCTGTTTACCTGCAGTAATAGAAAGTGATTTGCTTTTGACATTCCAGCTTCTTTATAGATGTCATAATAAAAGAATAGTTGTAGATTTAAAATCAAATAAATGTGGAATTAGGCATAGCAATAACTATGTTGCAAACAAAAATGGTCTAATTTCAAGTTCTTTTTTACACACGGAATGCATTGTTATTCCCTAGTACTGTATGTAATAAAATTCCAGACAATATATGGGATGTTGTATTCATAGCTTAAGAGAATTCATTGGCAAATATTGTAAGTAATACATAAAAAATACCCACTTGGATATTCTCCAACAGAACAAGGATGCAATCACTGCCTAAAAGTTGTTTGGAAATAGAGTAAAACGAAGGATAAAGTTGACGGGATTTAGTTTACTTCAACTTATTCAGTGATTTATAAAGTGTTACTAGTTTGTGAAAGCAAATTAGCAAGATCATATGATTTTAAAGGCAAGCCACGCCTCTTAAAATGACAGTGATTTTTAGCAATGGAAATTTTCCAGTTAATAAGGAAAATGCCTTTTTCTTTGGATAACTTTGAAGATACTTGTTGAATGCATAACCAAAAAGCAGGAAGGTGCTCCACACAACCAAAGAATGTCTCAATATAAAGCTGAGAGACCGGGAGCAAAAATATTAGAGAAAGAAAAGGAAGAAACTTAGTAACTAACCAGAATTACCAAAGTGGAATTTTTATTCAACTACACTTGCTCCCCTCATCCAATGACAGTAACACTACTGTAAATATCCCATACTGGGTTGCCCATGGAAAACAGAGGATCGTGGTCAATGGGACTTATTCAGGCTGGAGGTCTGTGTCTAGTCAGTAGGAATATCAAAGTAGTTAGGGATGAATATGTAGCTTGAGAAGTGATGCAGGAAGGAGGGTTTCAGAATCTGGGGGCATTGGGACAGGTTCTGGGGGAAACTCGACAGCCTACGAGTGGGCAGGACTGGGATCAATCTCCTCGGGGGATTGTATGCTGGTGCTGTTGAGGGTTTAAGTTAATGTGGCCGGGAGATGGGAATCCATGCAAAAAGACAGAGGGAAACAATGTTGAAACTAAGGGAAACCTCAGAAAAGAGTGAAGGATAGAAAAGTCAAATGTAAAGGCGACAAAGATTACCAGATTCTAAAATGATGATGTATCTAAAGGTACTTTATGTAAATGTCCATTGTATCTAAAACAAGGTCAGTGAATTTGTGGCACAAATCAGTACAAAGTGGTATGATTTAGTGACCATTACAGAAATATGGGTTCAGGGTGGTGAGGAATTTTTAAAAATCACTGGAGGGAATTTTCTATAGACCACCAAATAATAATGTTACAGTAACACAGGCAATAAACCAAGAAATAGCTGACGCATATAAGGATGCAGCAACATTTGTCATGTAGGATTTGAACTTGCACATAGATTGGGCTAATCAATTGGTAAAGGAAGTCTTATGCAGCATTTCATAGATGCATTTGTGATAACTTTCCTGAACAGCATGTTACTGAACCTACTAGGGAAAATATTACCTTAGATCTGACCCTGTGTAATAAATCAGGTAAAATAATGATCTTGTAGTTAAGGAAAGAGTAATGACAATATGATTGGAATTCTCATAATAATGGAGGGAGCAATAATTCATTTTAAATTTAATGTATTATGCTGAAACAAGGGAGACTCCAATGGGATGAGGGAGGAGTTGACTAGTGTAGACGAGGAATACAGGCTATGTGGTGGGACAGGTGAGGAAGAATGGAAAACCTTAAAAAAGATTTTTCATAGTGCTCAACAAAAGTATATTCCAGTTAAAAGGAAGGGTAGGGACAGCTAGCCTTGGATAACTAGAGGAAATAAAGGAAGGCATCAAACTAAAAGCTCATGTATATAATGCCTCTGTGACTCAGAAGGGAAGGGGGAAAGAGGCATACTGTGATATAGGAATTCATTAGTTAGGGGAATGGGCAGCAGGTACTGTGGGTGAGAACAAGATTCCCAGATGGTATGTTGCCTTCCGGGTGCCAGGGTCCAGAATATCTCAGATCGAGTCCGTGGTATTCTTAAATGGGAGGGTGAACAGCCAGAAGTCGTGGTCCATGTAAGTATCAATGTCATGGGTAGGATTAGTGACAAGGTTCTGCGTAGGGAGTTCAGGGAGTTAGGAGCTAAGATAAAGGGCATGACCTCCAAGGTTGTGATCCCATGCCACGTTCTAGTGAGGCCAGAACTCGGAAGATTATACAGTTTAAAAATATGGCTAAGGAGGGAGGGCATAAGATTTTTGGATCATTGGGTTCTTTTTCTGGAAAAGTGGACCTGAACAGAAGGGACGGTTTGCATCTGAACTGGAGGGGGACTAATATCCTAGCAGGAAGATTTGTTAATGCTGCACGGTGGGGTTTAAACTAGAGTTACAAGTGGATGGGAACCAGAGGGCCAGAATAGTTAGTGGAAAGGTTGAGGAGTCAAATGTTGGTGTCCTGAGCTGCATATGTTTCAATGCAAGAAGTAAGGTAGGGAAGATGGATGATAGAGCTGAAGATGAGGTAGCTGATCTACAAATAAAGGCAATGTGTAGTGAGAAGAGGCTGTTGATAGGGCAAAATTGCAGTCAACAGGTTGAGCTGCAATGTAAAAGGTGAACTGAAGATGTTGTGGTTGAATGTGTGCAGTATACGGAATAAGGTAGATGAATTTGCAGCACAATTGCAGATTGGCAAGTATGATGTTGTAAGCATTGCTGGATCATGGCTGAAAGTAGATTATAGCTGGGAGCTTAATGTCCGAGGGTACATATTGTATCAAAAGGTCAGGGGGTTAGTATAGCTCTGTTAGTAAAAAAAATGGAATCATTAGAAAAGGGTGGCATAGGGTCCAATGGTGTTAAATCATTGTGGATAGAGCTAAGGAACTGCAAAAGTAAAAAGACCCTGATAAGAGTTTAAAAGGATTTTAAAAGAGTTTAAAACCTGCTCGTGGATGTCAGAGAATTAGTCATAGTCATAGTCATACTTTATTGATCCCAGGGGGAAATTGGTGTTTTGTTACAGTTGCACCATAAACAATAAATAGTTAAATAGTTTAAAAAGTTTAAAAGTAAGAAATTACGGAGCAACTGTAACAGGCTGCATGCACAACCGGCACATGCGCACACATACCAGCGGGAATTAGACCAGTGGGAAGAGTTTAGGCAAGTAGTCACACCAGGGCTTCGGGAGACAGATAAGTGTGTAACAGTCAGGAGAGGGAAGGGCAGGAGTCAGATACTAGAGCGTACCCCTGTGGCTGTTCCCCTTAACAATAAGTACTCCTGTTTGAGTACTGTTGGGGGAGATGGCCTACCTGGAGGAAGCAGGTAGGAAGAGTCTGGCCTTGTGGCTCAGAATGGTAGGGAAAGGAAGAAGGCAACAGTAATAGGGTACTCTACAGTTAGGGAGTCAGACAGGTGATTAGTTTGCCTCCCAGGTGCCAGGGTCCGGGATGTTTCTGATCGCGTCCACGATATCCTGAAGTAGGAAGGTAAACAGCCAGAGGTCGTGGTACATATTGGTACCAACGACATAAGCAGGAAAAGGGAGGAGGTCCTGAAAACAGACTACAGGGAGTTAGGAAGGAAGTTGAGAAGCAGGACCTCAAAGGTAGTAATCTCGGGATCACTGCCTGTGCCATGTGACAGTGAGAGTAGGAATGCAATGAGGTGGAGGATAAATGTGTGGCTGAGGGATTGGAGCAGAGGGCAGGATTCAGATTTTTGGATCATTAGGACCTTTTTTGGGGCAGGCATGATCTGTACAAAAAGGACGGGTTGCACTTGAATCCGAGGGGGACCAATATCCTGGCAGGGAGGTTTGCTAAGGCTATTGGGGAAAGTTTAAACTAGAATTGCAGCGGGGGTGGGAACTGAACTGAAGGGACAGAGAAAGGGGCGGTTGGCTCACAAATAGAGAAAGCTTGGAGACAGTGTGAGAGAGTGGATAGGCAGGTGATAGAGAAGGGATACGCCCAGACTGATGGTTTGAGATGTGTCTATTTTAATGCAAGAAGCATCATGAGCAAAGTGGATGAGCTAAGAGCCTGGATCAGTACTTGGAGCTATGATGTTGTGGCCATTACAGAGACTTGGATGGCTCAGGGGCAGGAATGGTTACTTAGACTGCCAGGCTTTAGATGTTTCAGAAAGGACAGGGAGGGAAACAAAAGAGGTGGGGGCGTGGCACTGCTGATCAGAGATAGTATCATGGCTGCAGAAAAGGAGGAAGTCGTGGAGTCTCTGTGGGTGGAAGTTAGAAAGAGGAAGGGGTCAATAACTTTACTGGGTGTTTTTTATAGACTACCCAATAGTAACAGGGACATTGAGGAGCCAGGAAAGGTGTAATAATAACAGGGCTGTCGTGGTGAGAGATTTTAATTTCCCAAATATTGATTGGCATCTCCCTAGAACAAGGGGTTTAGATGGGGTGGAGTTTGTTAGATGTATTCAGGAAGGTTTCCTGACACAGTATGCAGATAAGCCTACAAGAGGAGAGGTTATACTTGATCTGGTATTGGGAAATGAACCTGGTCATGTGTCAGGTCTCTCAGTCAGAGAGCATTTTGGAGATAGTGATCACGTCTATCTCCTTTACCATAGCATTGGAGAGGGATAGGAACAGACAAGTTAGGAAAGCATTTAATTGGAGTAAGGGGAAATAGGAAGCTATCAGGCAGGAACTTGGAAGCATAAGTTGGGAACAGATGTTCTCAGGGAAATGTAAGGCAGAAATGTGGCAAATGTTTAGGGGATATTTGTGAGGTGTTCTGCATAGGTATGTCCCAATGAGACAGGGAAAAGATGGTAGGGTACAGGAACTATGGTGTACAAAGGCTGTTGAAAATCTAGTCAAGAAGAAAAGCTACGAAAGGTTCAAAAAACTAGCTAATGATAGAGATCTAGAAAATTATAAGGCTAGCAGGAAGGAGCTTAAGAATGAAATTAGGGGAGCCAGAAGGGGCCATGAGAAGGCCTTGGCGGACAGGATTAAGGAAAACCCCAAGGCATTCTACAAGTATGTGAAGAGCAAGAGGATAAGACATGAGAGAATAGGACCAATCAAGTGTGACAGTGGAAAAGTGTGTATGGATCCGGAGGAAATAGCAGAGGTACTTAATAAATACTTTGCTTCAGTGTTCACTATGGAAAAGGATCCTGGCGATTGTAGTGATGACTTGCAGCAGACTGAAAAGTTTGAGCATATAGACATTAAAAAAGAGGATGTGTTGGTGCTTTTGGAAAACATCAAGTTGGATAAGTCTCCAGGACCGGCCTCTGGCAATGATCTTTGCATCATCAATGGGGATGGGAGAGGTCCCAGAGGATTGGAGAGTTGCAGATGAATTTCCCTTATTCAAGAAAGGGAGTAGAGATAGCCCAGGAAACTATAGACCTGTGAGTCTTAGTTCAGTGGTTGGTAAGTTGATGGAAAAGATCCTGAGAGGCAGGAGTTATGAACATTTGGAGAGGCATAATATGATTAGGAGTAGTCAGCATGGTTTTGTTAAAGGCAGGTCATGGCTTACGAGCCTGATTGGATTTTTTGAGGATGTGACTAAACACATTGATGAAGGTAGAGCAGTAAGATGTAGCATATATGGATTTCAGCAAGGCATTTGATAAGGTACCCCATGCAAGGCTTATTGAGAAAGTAAGGAGACATGGAATCCAAGGGGACCTTGCTTTGTGGATCCAGAATTGGCTTGCCCACAGAAGGCAAAGAGTGGTTGTAGATGGGTCATATTCTGCATGGAGGTCGGTGACCAGTGATGTGCCTCAGGGATCTGTTCTGGGACCCCTTCTCTTCATGATTTTTATAAATGACCTGGATGAGGAAGTGGAGGGATGAGTTAGTAAATTTGTTTATGACACAAAGGTTGGGGTTGTTGTGGATAGTATTTTGCATGGGTCTTCACTGTGGAAGACACTAGCAGTATGGTGGATGTTCCAGGCATCAGGGGTCATTAGCTGCTGTTTTTAAAGCCATATTTAACCTTGATGACTTTTCACCATAATACAGATATTGCCTTTGTTGTCTCCAACCCTCCCTCTCTCTGTAACTTAAAACACAATTTTCTTACTTTTCCAACGATGACTCTCTTACCCCACAGATTTTACTTATAGATAGAATGTTTCTAACATTTATTATTTTTGTATCCAGTATCTTTTTTTTTGCTCCAATACATAAATAAAACCTTGAAGAGTTTTCCGGTGAAAAGAATATAATGAACAGTGGATAATGGTTTAAAGTAAGCTACTGGATGTGGATGATTTCCTGAGGCAAAAAAAAAAGCTGCTGGAACCACTCAGTGGATTGGGCAGCAATCCACTATCTGTAGAGGTAAGAGGGAACGTTTCAGGCTGCGACCCTGCATTGGAGTTGAGAGTGTAAAGGGAAAATTGCTGGAGTATGGCCTGGCTGATTACCTACTGTTTCACCCTCTCTAGTCGTTCTCTGCTGCCCCCTAGTGTACAACTGAATCACTGAGCTCTGCCTTGCTTTTTCCACACCAAGAGATACCCAATTTTGATACGACTGCCCAAGGTAAATCCATGGGAATCGATACCTTCCTTGAATTGAAGAAAAAATATTTAGCAGGACTTGAAATAGTCAAGAGAAAACATGCTGTAAAGTTTGCATAGAACACAGAACAGTACTGCACAGCAACAGCCCCTTCGGCCCACAATGTTGTGCCAAACCAGCCCAAAAGTAAATCAAAAAAACCCAAAAACTAATCCCTCCTACCTAGAATATGTCCATATCCCTCCATCTTCCTCACATTCATGTACCTATCTAAATATCTCTTAAAAGCCACTAATGTATTTGTCTCTGCCACCATGCCAGGCAGTGCATTCCAGGCATCCACTCTCTCTGAGTAAAAACTTAGCCCTCATATCCCCCCTCTCCCCTTCAGTGCATGCCCTCTGGTATCGAGATTTCAACCCTGGGAAGAAGATAATCCCTGTCTACACTATCTATGCTTCTCATGATCTTATAAAGCTATTCCAGATCGCCCCTCAGCACTCTAAGCCAGGCAACATCCTGGTAAACCTCTTCTGCATCTTCTCAAATCTTCAACATCCTGCCTATAGTGGGGAAACCAGACCTGTGTGTAATACTGCAGATGTGGCTTAACCTGGGTTCTGTAAGATTGCACCATAATCTCTTGACTTTTGAACTCAATGCTTTGACAAATAAAAACAAGCACTCCATAAGCCTTCTTATCCACCCTATCTACCTGTGGTAGCCACTTTCAAGGAGCTGTGTACTTGGACTCCAAGTTCTCTCTGTTCCCTTAACAGTGTACTGTCTCCTTGCAATTGCGCTACCAAGATGTAACACATTTATCTGTGTTGAACTCCACCTACCATTTCTCAATCCATATCTATATTATGCTGTATTCTTTGCCGGTCTTCAACACTATCCACAACTCCACCAATCATGGTATCATCCACAAACTCACTAAACCACCTACCTACATTTTCATTCAGCAGCAAATTTCAGTAGCGGAGACATGGAGTCTGAGAAAAACAGTACAATACATCCTCTGTTCATGTACAGCTCCGACTCCTAATGATATGAGATGGCCCTTTAAATTTCACTTCGCATAGGTCTCTTGAGTAGTGTTTTCCAACCTTTTTTAGCCTAACACCCCACCTAAAGCACCTTCATACTTGCCAACGTCCCTCTTAGGCACAATATACTTTCCAGAACCCCCCAATAGTGTAAGAATATGTCCATCATATGCTGACATGAGAAAAATGATTCTGCTTTATATCTTTAAGTATCTTTAAACCTGGCTTACACAGTACCTGTGTGCTGTAGAGCAGCTTTAATATCAATGTGATCCTTGAGCTTAATGGTTTTTAGCAAGAGTTCAAATATCTGAGTCAAGTTGTGACAGCAAAAGTCTTAAGTCCTCATGCGTAACAATGTTGAAGAGGTTTCTGGTTTTTTTTTTGCGAGCATGTGGTCCACTGCAGTGAAGTGCTTTCAACAAGGTAGGAAGCACTTCAGTCTTCAACAAGAAGACTGTTGTTGAAGCCTTTCAACAAGGTAGGAGGATGGAAATGCAATCAACAGCAGTTTGGCTCTTCTCCAAAGGCCAGGAAACTTTGTATGACAGAATAGCCACATACCATAAAAGCCAATATTTTTAAAAAGCATTATTACTTTTTCAGAATTCTGAATTTTGATAATTTCTTCTTGTAAGCTCTCTTTCTGTTGTTCCACCTTGTAAAGAAATGGGTCAATTACCCAGTCCAGAATTTCAAGATTGTTCAAATCCTTGAATTGATTCTGAAAACCCTTCTTCAATGACTGCAGGTGTAAGCAGTACTCTTGTAAATCACTATCTGTGAAAGAGAGTGCCATACTTTTCATGTGGGAAAACCGAGAACATTCTTCGCCCAATGTTTTGCTTTTATATTTCCAATTTTCCAATAAAAGTGAACACTGCACTTTTTGCCTGGATTAAATTGAAACTTTCACCCTGCAGTTTCATATTTAAAATTTTCATTTTGTCATACAGATTGGCTAGATATGCCATATGTCCAAGTAGAAGTGGATCTTGTCGACCTTGAGCAAAAGCTCAACTACAGAGTCGAAAAGATCAAAGAAATGTTTTAAGCAGCAGTCTTTTGACAGCCAATGCACTTCAGCATGAAGAAGCAAGCATTCAAACTCTTCATCATCATCTTGGCATAACTAATGAAATATTCTGCTATTTAACAGATCAGCCTTAATTTTGTTGATAATAGATATTCCAAGGGTCATGCTTGAAAAATGCTGCTAGCTGAGGTCTTTGGCTGCAAAATGTTGACAATGAATTACACAATGGATTGCAAACAGACTTGGAATTTCTTTTTCCATAAATGCTACTAAACCAGCGTGGCAACCTGTCATACATGGTTCTCCATCTGTTGCACAAGGAAGCATGTTCCAAATAGGAATACAGTACTTTTACCCTCAATATACATCTTGAGCTTGTTGTAGATTGAATCCGCATTGGTATTTGTTTTTAACATTTTACAAAAGAGAATTTCTTTATAAACTCTTCCATTTTTGATAAACAGTACATATTCCATAAGCAACACCTTGTTTTCCTGCACAGTTGACTCATCCAGTTGTATCCCAAATTCTGATCTTTGTAGCTGTGTGCATAGTTGATACTCAATGTCTTCACCGATTTTGTCAATATGATGAGCTACAGAATTATTGCTCAGGGGAATTGGTATCCATTTTGAGAACAGTGGTGAGTGTTTCTGATACACCAGGCATTATTAGTCTTTCACCAATTGTAGGAGATTTTCTATACTTTCTATCATTTTGGAAAAGTTATAAGAAGCAATGAGACCACCAGTACAGTACTACAAATAAGACACAGGGGGCATTGCTGATCTGATGGGAACACAATAAAACCATACTCCAGCTGTGTAACGTTGTATTGACGCATCTTCTATAGTTTCTGTTTCTTAGTAGGATTAGGATTTACCACTTTCAGACTCATAGAGATTGTGTTGTATGTATTTATCCTTCATTATCAGGGATGAATTAAAATTTAAAATTAACACAAACTGGGCATGCCTATCGGATGTTGACGACTGCAGCAAGTTGACATAGTGGGTCAGTTCTCGTGCCTCAAGTTAGGGTGCTGGTTACTGTCCCCCCCCCCCACCCCACCCCACAAGAATCTTGAATGCCCCATGACAACTTCTATTTGCCCTAACTTCCCCTTAGGGACCATGGGGAGCGGTACTGCCCGCATTGGGAATCACTGCTCTAGAGTAACCATTTGCAATCCATTAATGATTTGGTGATCATTCAATAGAGATTAGCCAAAATACTCTCTTTATAAGTTGGAAGAGCAAAACAACAGGCCAGTAAGCATACTGTTCACAATCTGCGGTTATTTGGATCGAAAGTGATATTGTAATCAATTATCTCACATTGTGGCTGTCGAACAGTTGAATTTGGCAAAAATAACAATTCATCTGTCAGCTACGTTTGCTTGAATAATTGCAAAGTATATTATTAGCTCAAATTTATCCAGTAATATTCTGGAATTGGACAACAGGAAGGTGGTAAGGATATTCATATACAAAACCCCTCCCATCCCATGTGAAATAAAATCACACAAACGGCAATAAGAACATCAAGCCCCCTTCCAACACAGAAAGACTGAGAGTCCAGTCCAATCTATAAATCACACAGCTTCAGTAACTTCCTCCTACAGCATCAAGAGAGAGAGAGAGAGACCACTTGAACACAGTGGCAGAGCAACAAAGCGATAGGACTAAGTTGAAAGTTTTGTATTCAACTTGAGTCAACCTGATACATTTTCTTCATTCCATTGAACCAAAAGGTTTACATAACAGCATCATATAATCTTCTGGTTTAAGTTGGTGTTGGCGAGGCCCAGCGGGTATCTATCAGGACCTACTCCGCACTGCATGCCAATAAATAAATAAACAGATAGAGAGATGGATAAATAACTAATGGAGAAGTGAGCGGTGGCAGTGGTGGAGGCACAGGGAAGGCGGAGGTGGGTTCAAGCATCGTCAAGGCAGAGTCATGGCGTCCCTGTGAGTGAGGGAAATCCCAATGTCTGATTGACTTAAGTGCGGGCCAAATTGGAAAGATGGGTACAGGCCAAATTGTGGCAGCAGGTTTCAGGCCCCATAGCTGCCCGAGATGATAAATAATCTGCTGCTTGGACAATTTCAGTGCCAAGCCAAATTGAAAAGGTCAGGGTGTTGGGACCAGAGGCAAGGGAAGGGCTGGTTCTACCTGGTTCTACTTGTTTCTGGTCTCTGCTCCACAACATTTACTCAGTTCCACACTGAACTGAGGCAGTGGTCTGCTCCAGCTGCAGTGATGCCTGGCTTCATGCATTTCATAAAACTTCAGATCTGAAGCTATTTGCTACCTTACAGATTTGTTTTACTTCTCTCTCTGCTCATTGGGTGTTAGACAGCCTTTCTTTAATGGGTTCTTTTGAGGTCTCTTTGTGTTGTGAATGCCTGTAGGCAGGAGAATCACAAGGTTGCATAATGTGTACATACTTTGATAATAAATATACTTTGAACTTTGAATTTTAATCTTTCTTTTCTTCTGTACATGAAGATGCCCATTTGGAACTAAGGTAGCACAGCACAATACAGTAAATAGTGTATTATTGACCGTGAATGGCCTAGTGAGCTACATTCTGTGTACCTTTCACTATTCCATCATTTATTCCTCTTCGTTACTTTCTATTAATAATATTTATCCTATCCCAATTGCCAAATGAGGCACCAGGTTTGCACTGCAGTGCGTTAGTGGGAGTGATCACAGATTTAGAAGAAGCTGTCAAATTTCTGACGCAGGACCTGTGTCTGACCTCAGCACATAACATAACCTTCTTATTGTAGTTTTATTATACCTCATCATGTAGGGACTCTGGATTCGGCAGTGCACCCTTTTGCTTTGTGGGAACGTAGTTTTATTTATTTCTTTAGAGATACAACACATTTGCCCCAACTACATTTTTTTTTGGTTCTCTTAAATGATACTGTGTCTAAATTTGGAAAAAATCAGAAGTAATCTTTATGATACTTCAGTTAAATTTGAACAAACCTGGAGATCTTTAATTCAATATTTTCATTTAATGTAACTATTTTTTTCTCTCTGATCACATATACACTCCCTTCGTGGATTGTATCTGCTATTAGTGGAGGTCGGGTTTGAGGACATGATTGTTTAAGCTGTTTAAGTCTACTATGTACCTAGTTAGCCCATTGCTTTGCTTTGTAGGTTAGTTGCACGATAGGTTTTTTTTTGGGTTTTTTTTCTCCTTTATCGATATATTTGGAAAATTAGTATACAACATTCTTACCTTGTTATTTTATAACTAACCTACGTTGTTTGCATTGGTTTTTTTGTATTAATATTACTTGTATATTTATATCGTAACAATGTATTGGTTGCTATATGTTTTACCTTTTATGTACTAATTCAATAAAAAGATTTAAAAAGAAAAGAGATACAACACATTAACAGTCTCTTCCAGCCCAATGGGCCCATACTGCCCTCAAACATCGATATGACCAATTAACCTACTAACCTATACGCCTTTGAAATGTGCCTCAAACCCCATAAATCTCCTTTTCCATGCTTCCATTTCTTTTGAAGATTAATTTACCTTCAACTAGTTATTTCCAATCCACCATTTTGAAATCACTTCTCAAACTATTGAAGGTACCTTACCCCAAAACAGAACACTCATTCTATTTCAAAGATAAAGATTAACTTTATTTGTCAAATGTACATCGAAACATACCGTGAAATGTGCCATTTGTGTCAACAACCAACTCAATCCAAGGACGTGCTGGGGACAGTCCGCAAGTGTTGTCATGATTCTGGCACCAACATAGCATACCCACAACTTACTAACCCTAACCCGATGTCCTTGAAGTGTGGGAGGATACCAGTGCACCAGAGGAAACCTACGGTCACTGAGTACAAGCTGACGACAAACAGAGCGGCAGGAATTGAACCCCGATTGCTGGTTATTGCTGGCATAAAACACCTCACTAACCACCATGTTACGGCAGTACCCAATACATAAAATACTTAAATACATCATAAAACACCTCACTAACCACCATGTTACGGCAGTACCCAATACAATGCTAAGTTTAGCAGAATCATGGTAAATTAAAAAGTGGTTTCCCACTGATACTTCTTCCAAATCCTCAACTTTGATGTCTAAAACTAAATCAAGATTTGGAACACCATAAACCCCAATCTTACAGGCATGCTACATCTGGCTAAGAATGTTCTTCTTGATACATATTCTTTTTGAATTCTATGCTCCCTATTTCTTTAAACTGATTGTATCATTAATATATCAGGGCAATGGAAATACCATAGTGTCTTATGCATTTCAGAAATTTACCCACATGTCTGCACTTCTTTGTTCTTTCGAAGTTTATTATCCTCTTCCAAATACAATTATCCCTGGTTATGTTCTTTACTTCAACCTATACAGACTCTCGATTATCCTTCTAAAACACCTACACTTTCAATGGTAATGGTTGTCTCCTACACTCATATTGCCAAACTCGCTTATTTTTACATTGATCTCTGTCTCAGCTGAAAATATTTAGCTGCCATACTGACTGCACTTTAAGTTGTTTTAGTAAATCAAACTTTGGCATGTCTACTGGTGCTTTCAGCTCATCTGCGAAACTCATTGTCTGCCTTGCATTCTGCTATCTACCACTAAGCTCAGCCAGACACATCTTTTGTTTATTTTACAATTGTTTGCCTTTCAGATTCCCTCAATAATTTTCCTTTTTTTAATTTCTGCTTCTCTCCCTCATATATTCATCACACCCATTCCCCTATCAAGCTAGTTGAAGCACCCCTGGAAAAAGGCACAGCAAAATTTGTCAACAATGATATTGGTCACCGTCCTATTATCGTTTACAGCTCCTACCGTTTTCGTACTACCTGGAGCCAAAACGTCACAGCTGAGCGAGCTAAGAGTTGTGTTTGAGCAACCAAAATAAAATCACTTGTCATTCTGGATATTACACTGATGAAGATTTAAATATAGAGGTCCATTTTCCAAACCAGACAGCTCGAGGCAAGCTTGACAAGATCTAATTATATTGTAAATGCAAATCTTAACTGAAGCAAAGCACCATAATTCATGACAGGCCATTGGTTGATGTAATCAGTCAGTGAGATAAATCAATAAAAATAAAATGTCTGATACTAATTTAATTTAAAATAATCTGCTGTGACTTTGTATGCAGTAGGAAAGATATCTGCTTAAAGTGGAATTAATTCTCCAGAGCTGACAAACAATAACATTTACTAGCTTGTTTCCCTTTCTAGAACTGTGCTTCAGTGGGACAATATTCCTTCCTCAAAGTAGGTTTACTGTATTTATTTTCTATTCAAAATCCAACATACAGAAGGTATGAGGAGAAGGAGGAATCATATATTAAGGGCTTATTCAAAGGCCTTTGCAAAATTCAGGGTAAAAATTCCCCTTTAAGAGCAGTATCTTCTGCTGTGTAATTAATATTTCAGTAGTATTTTAAATATATTGTTTGATTAAGCATTCTTGTTCATTTAAATAATTTATTACGGGTTATGTGAATAAGTACGTCAATTGCATACATCATCACACTGCCATGTGATACTTGGCGCCTCGCTTAAAGTAAACTCGAAATTAGACCCGCACTTTCGGACTCCCATACCATCCTTTGAATTAGTTTAATGTTCTGAAGTTACAAAACATAACACCTTCTGTGGGATGAAGTATCAAATTTTTCAAAGGGATTATGGAAAAAACTGCAGTCTTTGACAACTCACCCATGTGTTCAGTAGAAAACATGAATCATAAGAATATAAATATGGACAGTAATCAGGCACATGCTAATCCACCTGCATTAATGCTGTGTCAGGCTGGCTAGAACATCACATGAAGCTTTGGCTAATGTGTTGCTGAGGGGTTGCTTTTATAAAGGAAACATATAAATAAATATAAAGACTATCATAGTTAGATGATTGTGGTTACGTGGGTTTTTTTCTGAACGTGTCCAAATTCGAATAGAGGGGCATGCTTATCAATTACAGAAACGATAGTTTTACCTGCTTGGACACTTCCACTTACCCCTGTTATTAAGCCAGTGGGGACGTTGTGCACCTCAGATCTGACAGCTCAGCTGTTCCACTTTTCAATGTGTTGGGCTTTTGAGCAGGTGTGAAAACTAAGTGTTAAGCTATCAGCAGGTCAGGCAATGTCTAGGCGACCAGGTTTCAGCTTCATTGCCAGATACTGACATACTAAATAGTTCCAAAGTGTTCTGTTTTATTTTAGAGTCCTGGAATCTGTGTTTTTTAAAAATCACTCATTGAGCAGAAGCGTCTGAGAATGAAGTCCATAAATGTAACTGGTGGTGTTAGGGTAGGTGATGTGTAGCCTTGGGATTGGGAAGTGGAGGTAGAGGTGTCAATCAGAATCAGGTTTATTGTCGCTGACACATGCCGTGAAATTTATTCCTTTGTTGCAGCAGTACAATGCAATGCGTAAAAATTAATGTAAGTTACAATAAATAGTGCAAAAGAAAAATAGCGAGTTAGTGTTCATGGACTGTCCAGAAATCCGATGGCAGAAGGAAAGAAACTTTTCTGAAAATGATGCGCCTTAATCTTCATGTTTCCATACCCCCACCCCCCTCCTTGGTGGTAGTAATGAGTGCGTGTCCTGGGTGGTGAGGGTCTTCAATCAGACTACCTTTTGAAGATATCCTTGACAGTGAGAAAACTTGTGTCTATGATGAAGTCTACAATGCTCTACAGTCTCTTTCGCTTCTGTGCAATGGAGTTTCCATAGCAGTCAGAAAGCTCTCCACAGTCCATCTGTAGAAGTTTGCTGGAGCCCTTGGTGGCATTCCAAATCTCATCAAACTCCTAATGAAGTGCGACCACTGACTGACTGCGTCAATGTGTTGTCCCAGGACGGATCCTCCGAGATGTTGATGCCCAGCATTTGAAGCAGTTCATCTGTTCCACTGTGGACCTCTCAAAGAGATTTGGTGTGAGCTCTCATGACTTCCCCTCCCTGAAGTCCACAATCAATTCCTTGATCCTGCTGATGCTGAGTGAAAGGCCGTTCTTGCGGCACCACTCAATAGCATTTCAGGCAATAGTTTGGGTTCTCAAAGACCTACTCCATTACCCTCCAGTTAACCACTGGATGAGCACATGCCATGCTCACCACAGACCCTGTTTCCTTACCACTGACAGTATGACCCCAGTCACTGTCTAATGCCAAACAGCGCTCAGCCTCAGCATCCTATTTAATCCTGCATGATTTTCTGCCCCTACGTCCTCTTCATAACCAAATGTGATCACTTCCATTTCTGTAATATCACCCATAAAACCACACGATATAGGAGCAGAAATAGGCCATTTGGCCCTTCGAGTCAGCTCCACCATTTCCTCATGTCTGATCCTATTCTCTCTCAACACCACTCTCCTGCCTTCTCCCCGTAACCCTTCATGCCCTGACTAATCAGGAAACTGTCAACCTCTACCTTAAATATACATGAAGACTTGGCCTCCACAGCCACCTGTGGCAATGAATTCCACATGAGAATTCCCAAGTTCCTTTGCACCTCAGATTTTTGAACTTTCTCTTCATTTAAAAAATAGTCTGTGCTTTATTTATTCTACGAAAGTGCATGACCATACACTTCCCGTCACCGTATTCCATCTGCCACTTCTTTGCCCATTCTCCTAATCCGTCACCCTTCTGCAGCCTCTCTACTTCCTTAACACCACCTGCCCCTCCACCTATCATCATATCGTCCACAAAGTTACCAATTCCATCATGCAAATCATTGATATATAATGTAAAAAGAAGCTGCCCCAACTCAGACCCCTGTGGAGCACTGCTAGTCTCTGGCAGCCATCCAGAAAAGGCTCCCTTTATTCCCACTCTTTGCCTCCTGCCAATCAGCCACTGCTTTATCCATGCTAGAATCTTTCCTGTAATACCATGGGCTCATAGCTTGTTAAGCAGCCTCATGTGGGGCACTTTGCCAAAGGCTTTCTGATAATCCAAGTACACAACATCCAACTATTCTCCTTTGTATAGTCTGTTTGTTATTTTGTTAAAGAATTCCAATAGATTTGTTAGGCAAGATTTTCCCTTGGGGTAACAATACTGACTTCAGCATATTTTCAGCCGAGTACCCCAAGACCTTTTCCTTAATAATCGAATCCAATGTCTTCCCAGCCACTGAGATCAGACTAACTGGCCAATAGTTTCCTTTCTTCTGCTTCTCTCCCTTCTTGAAAAATGGAGTGACATTTGCAATTTTCCAGTCCTCCAGAAACACGACAGTATCTAATGATTCTTGAAAGATCATTACTAATGCCCCAACAATCTTTTTAGCCACCTCTTTCAGAACCCTGGAGTGTACACCATCTGGTCCAGGTGACTTACCTTCAGACTTTTCAGTTTCCCAAATTTCTTCTCCCTAGTAATGGCAACTTCACTCACTTCTACCCCCTGATATTCTAGCCACTGCCTCTCTGCCGTCATTCCTTCTAGTGTCCCCTTCCAATCAACTTTAGCCAGCTCCTCTCTCATGTCTCTGTAATTCCCTTTACTCCACTGTAATATGGATGCATCTGACCTCTCAAATTGCAGGGTGAATTCTATCATAATATGATCACTCCCCTAAGGGTTCCTATACCTTAAGCTCTCTAATCAATTCTGGTTCATTGCACAACACCCAATCTAGGATAGCTGATCTCCTAGTGGGCTCAACCATGAGCTGCTCTAAAAAGCCATCTTGTAGGCATTCTACAAATTCTGAATTTTGGGATCCAGCACCAACCTGATTTTCCCAATCTACCCAGAAATCCCCCATTACTGTCGTAACATTGCCCTTTTTACTTGCATTTTCTATCTCCCATTGTAATTTTTAAGCCACATCTTTGTTACTGTTCGGAGGGCTGTATATAACTCCCATCAAGGTCTTTTTACCCTTGCAGTATCTTACTTCTACCCATAAAGATTATACTCCTTCCAATCCAATGTCACCCCTTTCTAATGATTTGATTTCATTTTTAACCAACAGACACCTCCCCCACCCCCTTTCCCTCTGCTACCTTTCTGTCCTTTTGATACAATGTGTATCCTGGATGTTAAGGTCCCAGCTATAATCTTCTTTCAACCATGATTCAATGATGCAATTCAACATATGGCAATTGGTAACTGTTCTACAAGTTCATCTACCTTACTCCGTATGTTGTGTGCATTCAAATACAACACCTTCAGTCCTGTATTCATCCTTTTTGATTTTGTCCCCCTTTTTCATTGCAGCTTGTCCCATTGACTGCAGTTTTGCCCTGTCATCAGCCTGTCCTCGCTGGCAGTCTCACTACACACAGCCTCAGTTTGTAAACCAACTACCTCATCCTCTGCGCTATCACTCTGGTTCCCATTCCCCTGCCGGATCAGCTTAAACCCTCCCATTTCCATCTTGGTGACATTTTCTCGATTTTTGAGTCTTCATTAAAGCTTTTTTTTATTTAGATATACGAGGTCTAAATATAAGTTTGTGGCCTACAGTAGAAGGAGTCAATTTTAGAAAACCTAACACGTTTATTTTTCAACACAGTCCCCTCCTACATTTACACACTTAGTCCAGCAGTTGGGAAGCATACAGATCTTGGACCTCCAGAAAGTGTCCACAGCAGGGGTCATTGATAAGTTCATGACCTAAAGTAAGAGGAGACGAGTTATACAGCTCTCGTTACATGCACATGCAGTTCAACTCTTTGAGAGATTATGCAGAAAGTTTAGAATTAATAAATCATCAGGGGTGATTGATAAGTTTGTGGCCTAAGGTAGAAGGAGATGAGTTATTAACTTCAAACTTTCTGCATAATCACTCAAAGCGTTGAACTGCACGTGCATGTAACGAGAGCTGTACAACTCATCCCCTTCTACCTTAGGCCACGAACCTATCAATCACCCCTGCTGTGGACACTTTCTGGAGATCCAAGATCCGTATGCTCCACGACGGCTGGACTAAGTGTGTAAATGTAGGAGGGGACTATGTTGAAAAATAAGTGTGCTAGGTTTTCTAAAATTGACTCCTTCCACCTTAGGTCACGAACTTATCAATCACCCCTCGTACAGCATGGTAACAGGTCCTTCTGGCCCAACCAGTTATACCCATGTGACCAATTAACCTACCAACCCGTACAGCTTTGGAATGTGAGAGGAAACCCACACAGTCACAGACGGCAGTGGGAAAGAATCTGGGCTGTTGGCACAGTAATAGCATTATGCTAACATGCCACCCGCCGCTACCTCGGGGCTTGATAACTCCAGTTCTGTAGCGGTTGGGAAGGAGACACTGTTAAGGTTGGAAACAAGGATGAAAATGCTAACATGGAGACATTGATGGAGAGTGAACCAGTAGGGATTCCTTACTCTGAACTCTTTCTGAGTGGATATTCACATCACGTTTAATGCTCCTGCATAGAGGGAGGAACTTTCAGAGCATATTGGGATGAATGCTTGCTGAGCTATAATTACATGGCTATCCGCCATGAACTATTTTTTGGCTTGCTTTGACATGATGGTACAAATTTCTGTGCTGTAAATGTGGATAATTGGACGGTATTGAAATCCAACGTACTTAACCAGCAGTGAGGAGGGAACAATAACATATGCCATGTCACAACTGGAAGTAAAATGTGGAGATGATAACTGACATCCATTTGTTCCCAATTGATCAAGTTCTCCACTTTATCATTTAGTCTCCATACCTTGACCTCTTCCACTCGTAAAACTTGATGAGATCTCTGCAATGTTTCCAATTCTAGTCTAATTTCTACTGCTTAATTAAACATTGTCTTCGATTAGAGTTCAAAATCTGGAAAACTGCATCCCAAATCCCTTTGTTTCTCTACATCCCTTTTTGCCAGTTTACCCACTCTTAGGCAGGTGTCCTAATATTTTAGCACAAAGACTCGATGCTAGAGGTTGCTATAGCCGGTGCTGGGGGGTGGTAACAGGGACAAGCTCACACTACCTATTAAATGCTCCCAATGGCATGCATGTCAAATAGCCTCTGACAACCTGGCCTTCACCTGTGACTTAGCTACTAAGCCCCGTGGAACCATTTCTACTGACAGGAGAAGGGGCAAAGGTGGCTTACTGGCGCCTTAAAACCAGTCGCTTTGGGCAGATAGGGCTCGTCAGCCATGGTTGGCAGCTCATCTAGGAGAAGGAAAACTCTGATCTCAAACCTCTGCTGCCTTGCAGCTACACCCACTCATGGGGAAGGCTTCGGGAGTAAACCCCAAGGAAAGATGCGGACCTTGAGTCCATAAGGCAGGCTTATGTTGAGCTCAACACTGACTAGCAATTCTTGTGACGTCACTGGTGCCAAACTGTATCAGCCTCTGACGTTCCTTTGGATCTATCAGTTATGTGGCGGGGGGGGGAGCCTGCTACCTGGGATCAGCTTTCTCTCCATATCTTATGTAGCTTATCGACAACTGAGACGCAAAGTCCATGATCGACCCAGACCAATGGAGGGCCTCTGAAACCCTATGGTCAGAATGAATCAGCTTTACAAACCTCTGCTTTCTAAGCTTAATTACTTCCTTGTGGGAAAATGTCAATTGGCTGTTTATGCTTGGGTCGAGTTTATTCTGACTCAAACTAACCTGTTTTGCTTGAATTTCCAGCATCTGCAGAATTCCTGTTGTTTCTGTTTTCAGTCTGTTTGTATTTCTAAGAATAAAGAACATTGATCGATGATCAAAAGCTATTTCTGTCCTAAGGCATTTGTATCCTTTAGCCTATTTTGTCAGGCAGCAGTCAAAAACCTAAATCTGCTTATTTTGCTCTCACTAACCAGTCTGGCTGAGATTTGCATGGACTTGGATTAAACCTGAGAACTTGTTGGATGAGGAAGCCAGGGTTTGAGTGGGGATCTGCACGGGTTAGTGACCAAGAGAGAGTGCTGCAAGTTTTAAAATATACTATACTAATCAATTACATTGCTTGTAATTAACTGTCTGATCAGTTTGACTTCTTCTCCGTATGAGGTGACCAGGTTTTAATTCCAGACACGATCTGTAGAGTTTGCACATTGTCCCTGTGACTACATGGGCTCCCCCGTCTGCTCCGTTATGGCACCATATTTCAGAAGATGTATGGGTTAGGGTTAGCAAGTTATGAGCATGCGGTGTGGGCACCGAGCTTGGCAACACTTCTGGTCTGTCCCTAGCACGATGGTCAGGTCCTGCTGCTCAATGATGCAAAGGAGCATTTCACTATATTCTTCAATGATTCCATGTGCATCTGATAAATAAAGTTAATCTTAAAAGACCTTAATCTTATTTGCTATGTCAGAAGTTTATAGATTGAAAATATTAGATTCCAATGTTTGCATGTGTGACAAATGAAGTTATTAGCAAAAGGTTAGTAAGTAATTAAATTTTTGGACTTTTTAATGTGGAATTTTATCAACTTTACTTGCCATAAGAACATAGAACATAGAAATCTACAGTACATTACAGGCCCTTCGGCCCACAATGTTGTACCGGCCATGAAACCTAATCTAGAAACTGCCTCAAATTTCCCTACTGCATAGCCCTCTATTTTTCTAAGCTCCATGTACCTATCTGAGAGTCTCTTAAAAGATCCTGTTATATCTGTCTCTACCACTGCCGCCAGCAGTGCATTCCATGCACCCACCACTCTCTGTGTGAAAAACTTACCTCTGACATCCCCCTCTGTACCTGCTTCCAAGCACCTTAAAACTATGCCCCCTCATGTTAGCCATTTCAGCCCTGGGAAAAAGTTTCTGGCTATCCACACGATCAATGCCTCTCATCATCTTATAAAGCTGAAATCTTATACACATTCTTTACGCTGGAAAGAATTGTTTTTTTTTCTTCTTCTAGTTTGTACCCCAATCATCTGACATTCCAATTGCCCTCTTACTCTTTATTTTGCAGATAATAAAATGATACTACTCATCATTAACTTTATTCCTCTGAAACATCGACTGTTTGTTCTTCTCCATAGATGCTGCCTGACCTGCTGAGTTTCTCCAGCATTTTGTGTGTGTGTCACTCTGGATTTCCAGCATCTGCTGAATCTCATGTGTTTTTAATTCAAAGTAAATTTATTATCAAAGTACATGTATGTCACCATATACTACCCTGAGATTCATTTTCTTGCAGGCATACTCAATAAAACCATAATAGAATAATAACCATAATAGAATTTTATAATGTTTTTATTTTGTTTAGTTTTCAATGGAGAAAATAATCTGCCTTCAGGCAGTAACGTGAATGCCATTTGGTAAGTAACTTACTGTATATATTGTTATTTTTGATTTGAAGTTGCATCTGTGGGCCAATGAGGCTGGAAGAGGAGATCATTAATTTGGTTTCCATTTTCTGGGATATATCATTTTACCTGGTGTAAATTTAAACAGATTTTGGTACTGCATTTGAGAGAATATACAATTATTATTTTCATGGAAAGCCATTTGCTTAATGATTTTTTTTAATTCTGTAAGTCTTTGGGCAAATGTTAGATGATTTAAATGCATTGTAAATTTTAATTGTGGCTATTGTTATTCTAAGGCCTTTGTTTTATTAATGCATTCTGTTACTTGACCTGAATGCATCTCTGTCCACTAAGGTGTGAAACAGGAATAAGTGCAGACCATAAAATTAGATTAAATTTACTGTTCATTCAACGTTTATAATCTATTGCTCAGCATGTTTTCCAATACACTGAGCTGGAAATCATATTAATAAGAGTGTGTTTGTAACAGAATTAATAGGGGGGCGGCTGCAGTTGTAAAGGTAATTTATTTGAGAATTGTATTAGGTAAATTATGAAATGTCAAAAAATTATAATTTTCTTTGTAATTTTCTTTTGACATATCGTAGAATGATTATAGCATAGGTGGACACTCTGTGCAACTTGTTGAAGGTTATGTAAGATCAGAATCAGAGTTAGGTCTAATATCACCACCATATGTCGGGAAATTTGATGACTTGGTGGCAGCAGTACAATGCAATACATTACAGAGAAAAAAACTCTGTACTAACAGCAAGTATATATACATTAAATAGTTAAATTAAATAAGAAGTGCAAAAGTAAAAATAAAAAGGTAGAGAAGTAGTGTTCTTGGCTTCAAAGTCCATTCAGAAATTGGATGGCAGAGGGGAAGAAGCTGTTCTCGAATCACTGAGTGTGTGCCTTCAGGCTTCTGTACCTCCCACCTGATGGTAGAAATGAGAACAAGGCAGACCAGGATGATGGGGTCCTTAATGATGGATGTCGTCTTCTGAGGCACCGCTCGTTAAGCTTGAAGATGTCCTGAGTACTACGGAGGCCAGTGCTCGGGATGGAGCTAAGTTTACAACTCTCTGCAGTTTACTTCGACCCTGTGCAGTAGCCGCACCCCCCCCCATACCAGACGGTGATGCAGCCAGTTAGAATGCTCTCCACAGTACATCTGCAGACATCTTCGACTGTTTCTGTTGACGTACCAAATCCAGCTAATCCCATTCCCACCCTCTCTCCACAACACTGCAAATTCTTTCCTTTGCAACACCCACAAAATGCTGGAGGAATTCAGCAGGCCAGGCAGCATCTGTGGAAAGGATTAAATCGTCGCTGTTTCTGGCCAAGACCTTCATCAAGAACAGAAAGCTGTAAATTTAGTCAGCTTCATCATGAGCACTAGCTTCCATAATATCCAGGACTGCTTCAATTATTTCCTCTCACATTTTCCTTTTCATTAAAAGCTTTACATTTTCCTCCACTCTTCCCCCAGCAGTACTTTCCCCCTCTCTAATATATTTGCTTATCAATATTCATTCTGGGATTCAGAAAAAAGGGGTATGGATGAGGTTAATGCAAGCAGGCTTTTTCTACTGATGTTGGGTGAGACTAGAACAAAAGGTCATAGGTTAAGGGTGAAAGGTGAAATATTTAAGGGGAACCTGAGGGGGAGCTATTTCACTCAGATGGCAGTGCAAACTTGAAACAAGCTGGCAGCAGAAGTCATGTATGGGGATTAAAGTGGAACATCTAAAAGAAATTTGGATAAGTACATCATACCCTGAAGGGCTATGGTCCAGATGCAGACCGATGGGACTAGGTAGAATAACAGTTTGGCATGGACAAGATAGGCATGTCTCTGCGCTGTAGTTCTCTATGACTCTAAGTAGGATATCAGATTAACTCACAGATATTGATTGATGCTTGCAAATCAAAGGGATTTTGGCGTGAAAATTGCAGGGACCTTTCCAGTTCTTTCCGTAAGAAGTGCTGGCTATTTCAGGTATATCTCACTGTGTTCGACAATTTTGTTGTTTTCATTATTAATTCCTCATCCTAGTCCAAAGATATTGCTTCCAACCCTCTCCTGCCCCTCGCCGATTCATTGTGAAAACAGTGGGCAGGAAACCTGCAAATTCTCAGCCAGAACAAGCACTCGCATCAGATCTCAGTACCCTCAGACATTTCACAGCCATTCCAAGTGTAGTCGAGTCTTGTAAACCAAGTCAAGTTTATTGTCACCTGCACAAGTACACGAATTCACAGGAACAATGAAAACCTTGCTTGCAGCAGCATCACAGGTACATTCATCATTCACAAGAAAAACATACATTTGACATAAGTATATTTTTATAAGAAAAGACACAAATAGAACAAGATAAAGAAGTCTGTTTTACTGCAAAGCGATCAGGGTGGTCATAGTGTTGCTAAACTGTAGTGATTAGGGTTGTGTCAGTGGGTTCAAGAACAGAATGGTTGAAGGAAAATACGTGTTCCTGAACTTGGTGGTGTGGAACTTAAATATTTCTGTACCTCCTCCCGGATACATAGGGCTGCAAACTGCCCAGCTTTCACACAGCAAGTTTTCATAAACAGTGAGATAACTATGTCTTGGTATGTTTAGAGATTTTGACTGAAAGATAAATAATGTCCAACACTGTTAAAAATCTAACTGGTGAGTGGACCGTTATAATTTTCATGAGTTAAGTCATAGGTGTAATTTTCAAAAAGGTCAGCAGATGGCATATTTGTCAGGATATTGACTTGAGAAGGTGACATGTCCCGTCTAATTTTTATTTCTCTCGTTTTCGAACAATAGAAGCCTTGTTGCAATTACTAAGCTCTTTCAGTGCAGTGATGTAAGTGAAATATCTTCCAGATAAGACTGTGCAGAGAACTTTAATTGCCGCAGTGTAATGATTTGGTAATTAAAATTTTACTCAATGGCAACAAGACAGATTAATTGTTTTGAGAAAGCATATTCCTTTTACAAGTTGTATATTTAAATAGTTTACTTTCAGATTCTGTTCTTCTGATAAACAATATTTTTTATCATTTGCTTGAAGAAATGCAGTTTTTAACATCTGCTCCTTCTTCCACTTTTTGCAGTTATGGAGGGTTTTGTGTTGGTAACCACATGCTGCAAGTTTACCAGGTTTGCTCTGCTGCTTTCCAGATTTCTTTTGAAAGAAAATAGTCATTTAGAATTAATGGATAGTGCTTTCAAATATATTCTAAGTAACAAATATAATGAATATATTATATCGAAGATTACACCAATGCCTTACAGCGGAAAATCCCACAAAAGGTAATACATCACCCAGTACATCACGGGTAAAGCCTACCCAACCATTGAGCAAACCTACATGAAACGCTGTCATAGAAAAGCAACATCCATAATCAGAGATCCTCACCGCCCAGACCATGCTCTTTTCTCACTGCTGCCATCACGTGGATGGTACAAGAACCTCTGGACTCGCATCACCAGGTTCAAGAACAGTTACTACCCCCCAAACCATCAGGCGCTTGAACAAAAGGGAATAATTCGACTCATCTATTGAGATATTCCCACAACCAATGATCACACTTTAAAAATTCTTTCTCTTGTTATTCCATGCTCTCATCATTTACTGCTATTTATTTATATTTGCTTTTGCACAATTTGTTGTCATCTATGCTCTACTTGATCTTTCATTGATCCTGCTTACAGTTACTATTCTATAGATCTGCTAAGTATGCCTGCAGGAAAATGAATCTCAGGGTTGTACGTGGTGACATGTATGTACTCTGATAATAAATTTTACTTTGACTTTAGAACTTTATTTTTCTGTTTGTCTAAGGTTAATTGTGGTAGGTGGGGGATATATTTGAATGGATTGAGGATTGATTAGTGGACCAAGAGTAGAATAAGCTGGAGATTTCAGACTGGCAGAGTGTAACTCCACACTGGGGCTTGGCTATCCCTGACGTATATATTAATCCAGGATAAAGTCTTTGGATTAATATAGGAACTGAATAAGGTTAATCTGCTTCCATCAAATGAAGAAGTTGCAAGTAATTCTGTTGTACCTTTAAGCTAATGGTTTCAAGCAAATGCTAGGTTACCATCTGAAGGGCTCTGCTTTTCACTTGGGGAGATGATTTTCAGGGAATGGCTGCCAATTCATGACTATAAAAAAGTGGAGATTTAACTTGGGTAATAACAACCTAGGTAGCTTTTGCTCACTTTTTCAAATGTTGCTTTGTTTTCATGAACCCGCCCTCTCCCTAAAACATTTTTCGAATACTCCCATAGAAAATTTGACTGATTAAAAGAAAAGGTCTGTGGCAATCTTGTCATTGCTGCCATTAGACAGGAGGTACGAAAGCTTAAATCCCACACCACTAGGTTCAGGAACAGCTACTTCTTAAACTAACCTGAACTGGCCTAATCACTAGCTCAGTAAAACAACACAATTACCAATTTGACCACTTTGCACTTCAATGAACCGTGCTTTATATTTGTTCTACTTGTGTTCTTTCTTGTATAATTTATGTTGTTAAGTTACATTTTTTTCTTATGCATATGGTGCATGTGATGCTGCTATGAGTAAGATTTTTGTTGTACCTGTGCACATAACAGTAAAGTCAACTTGGACTTTGAATATTATACAGTACTGTTCTTATTTTTTAACCCTTGTATTAAAAACATTTAGGATTAACGCACACTGGTTAGAGATTATATCACTCTATTGATATTCCAAAGGTGTATTTAAAATATTGGAAAACATGGACATATTAAGACATTATATTAAACCTTTCTACTATTACCTTCCAACCAGATGTCTTTAAAGAGGATATTTTATATAAATAATGTTTTTTTTGCTGGACCAAGGATATAACAGGGAAAGATAATGTATAGTGAGGTCCAGCAGTAAGGGCACTGTGCTGCAGTACAGATGTATGTATGGGCTCTCGGAAAACAATATGTAACTGTGTGAGATGATGTAATGAAGGCAGCATGAATTCCATATTAAAAAAGTACACATTTAGAAATGTTGGCAATTACTTTGGATCAAAACCCAGACATAAAACCTTCAGCCAGGGCTAGTGGAAGTAATCCTGAGCAGAACGCCTGAGCTGAATTTAGTTGCTTCTGAGAGTTGCACACTACCTGACCAGGAGGTTCAACAGTAAGTTGTGCCAGTGAAATTAACACAAAGCAGTCTATTCAAACTTGAATTAGTGAAATAAATTCCTGTAGGTGGTGGAGGCAGATGTTGATAAGTTAACTGTGAGTAACCATCTCAGCCACTGCAGTACCATGCTGTTTAATTGCCTTTAGGAGACTTTGTGGAATTCTTTTGTGACTGTTTTTCTATACACGTTTTCTTTTGTGTAGCTTGTAACAATTGGTCTGTTTAAATTCTGATCTCACATGACACAACCTTCTGTGCATGCCACCAACTGCAGCTTCTTGTCTGTCTTTAAGTTGAGATGTCTTCAGCTGCCATGGCCCCAGACTCTTGAATTCCATCCCAAAACCTCTTCAAATTTCAATTTCTCTTTATCTTTCTTTATTCCTTTAAGACCCTGTTAAAATCTACAGCTGATTATGCTTTTGTGATTTACTGTACTATCCTCTGTGGTTATGTGTCAGAATGTGATAATGTTGAGTATAACAATTAGAATATTACGGTGTTAAAAGTGTTATGATATTCAGAATGACTGTCAGGGCATGTATGCTGTATTTCTTTTCATGGCAGATTTGGTAGACCAGCTCTTTTTTGTGTATACATCATCATATCATCATCATCAGGTGCCGTGCCCAGTTTGAGCTTTGACTCCATGTCCCACACACTCCTGTTTCAGGTCAAGTAGATCAATTCATTGATTTTCATTTCCAGTTCTCTGGCTGCTGTTTCCATCATCATTTGTCTTTGCCTTCCTCTTGCTTTCTTCCCTTCAATCTTTCCCATATTTACCGTGCATTCTAACTCCTCTTTCCCAATCACATTCCAATGAAGTTACGTTGCCTTTTCATGATCTCATACATTATTTATCTTTTTGTGCTTGCTTTGTTCATGACATCCTCGTTAGATATTCATTTCGTCCATGATATTCTTTGCATCCTCCTCAAAAACCACATCTCTGCTGCTTCACTTCATTTCCTCATGTTACTAGATATTGTCCAACATTCTGAGCCGTATAACATAACTGGATAAACGTAATATTTCAGTACTCTGAGGCAGGTTGTTATGCCTAGTTTAGTGTTGGTCAGTATATTCTCCATTCTCGTAAAGGTGTCTGCAGTATTTTGTGCATACAGTATTTTTAAAATAATTTGGTACTTGCTAAGTCAAATCCTCTACCCTAATGCAACATGAGTAGAGGTATCACTGAGTTTCATGGACAAGGGTGGACTCTAACATCTTGCTGACCATCCACTGAAGTCAGGCTAACTGGCCTATAATTTCCCATATTTTGCCTCCCTCCCTTCTTAAAGAGCGGAGTGATATTTGCAATTTTCCTGTCCTCCGGAACCATTCCAGAATCTAGTGATTCTTGAAAGATCATTACCAATGCCTCCACAGTCTCTTCAGCCACCTCTTTCTGGTCCAGTTGGCTTATCTATTTTGGACCTTTCGGCTTCCCACGCACCTTCTCCTTTGTAAAAGCGACTTTGCCCCCTCACACTCCCGAATTTCTGGCATATTGCTAGTGTTTCCAGAGCGAAGACTGATGCAAAATACTTATTCAGTTCATTCACTATTTCTTTGTCCCCCATTACTACCTCTCCAGCATCGTTCTCCAGCAGTCCAGCATCCTTTCTTGCCCCTCTTTTTACTTTTTATATATCTGAGATTCACGTCCCATTCCAGATCAATGCAAGACTAAGTAAGTTTGACTTGGACAGCAGTAGGAAACTGGTTTTCATATCAAAATTAGCTGGAATGTGCACCCAAATGGCAGTGGCTCAGCATTTGTATGACAGGAAAGGAATAATTTGGCCTACTTCCCATTCCTGATGAGTGGAAAAGTGGTTTCATTAATTACTGCTATCTTAGCACAACAGAGTGGGATGACATAAAATCAGGAAACCTGAATGTGGAACTGGTCTGAAGGAAGATGAGAATTAAAAGCAAGTAAATGTTCCCGTAGACCACCAACTATAACACCGAACAGCAAATGTTTTCAAAAGTGTTGCTTCCTCAGAATTTTATTTTATTTTTTGATTATGATAGACCACTTGAAGCTGAATATAAATATAATTCCATAATACTTGTATCATGTAGGAATTTGGAGAAACAATAAATGATCTTTTATTGATATAATGCATTTAATTGCATAACAGTGCTGACGCTGTGCAATAGTTCAACTAAGCTAGAAAAGTTTTGTTGATGATTTTCAGTTGTACTCAGTGTCTGAGGCTTCTCGCTTAAGTGTTCAACACCAATCAGCCAGAATTGACGGATTCCAGTTGCCCTGATACCGTTTCTCCATCACCGCAATGTGGTCCTGGTGAAACTTTTCACCAAGCTCGTCACTGACAGCACCAAGATTTTCAGGGAAGGAGTCTGGGAATGCAGAAAATGGATCTTTAGTGACATGTTGTACTTCATGGTTTTGTCTGCTTGAAGCATGTTATCAACCAGCTGTATGTAGTTTGGTGCTCGGTAGTTGCCAAGAAAAGTTTCAACAACGTCCTTGAATGCCCTCCATGCGATTTTCTCCAATTCCACTAGAAGTTCTTCAAATTACCTGTTATTGATGACCTGTTGAATTGTGTACCAATAAAAATGCCTTTCTTAATTTTTGCATCATTTATTCTGACTTTTTTTAAGATTAGATTATGAGGACACTCAGTCCTCATTTATTGTCATTTAGAAATGTATGCATTAAAAACTGATACAACGTTCCTCCAGAATGATATCACAGGAAAACACAGGACAAACCAAGACTAAAACTTACAAAACCACGTAATTATCACATATAGTTACAACAGTGCAAAGCAATGCCATAATTTGATAAAAAGCAGACCATGGGCACGGTAAAAACGAGTCTCAAAGTCCCGATAGCCTCATCATCTCACCCAGGCGGTAGAAGGGAGAAACTCTCCCTGCCATTAACCTCCAAGTGCTGCAATCTTGCCGATGCAGCACCATTGGAAGCACCCAACCGCAGCGGACTCTGAGTCCGTCCGAAAACTTCGAGCCTCTGACTAGCCCCTCTGACACAGCCTCTCCGAGCACCGTCCTCTGCCAAACGCTTCGACCCCGCCCCGGCCGCCGAGCAACAAGCAAAGCCGAGGACTTGGGGCCTCCCCCTCCGGAGATTTTGGATCACACAGTAGCAGCGGCAGCAAAACAGGCATTTCAGAAGTCTCACCAGATGTTCCTCCGTGCTCTCGCGTCTGCCTCCATCAAATCAGGATCGTGCACAGCACCCTACTTGACACATAACAGACATCGCCACTGGAGTGGCTGCTGTGAGCTGCGGTGCGCTGCCATCTTCCCTTGATTTATGAATAGAAACAACATATAGATGATTTCAAAAAATGGTGTGTGATAGGGAAATTTCATAGTGATTTTCATGATCAGCAGCCCATAATCCATAAGGTACATCCAAAAGTATTCAGAAAGCAAAATCTTTGTTGTCTAGTGTAATGGGAGCTTGTTCAGTTGGAATCAAGTTGGATTTTAATGTCCACACAGACTGGAAAAAATCAGATGAGCGTAGTTCAGATGAGATCATAGAGTGCTTTTGTGATCATTTCTGAGAACATATTCTGAAGATTTCTCCTGAAGAGGAAGCTACAGTAGACTTGGTTTTGTTCAACACAGTCAAATTAACAAAAGGCCTCAAAGTGAAGGCAACTCGCTGCAGTGGTGATTGGGAGTCACAGTAGCATAGTGGTTAGCACAACGCTTTACAGTACCAGCGACCAGGGTTCAATTCCCACCGCTCCCTGTAAGGAGTTTGTACGTTCTCCCTATGACTGTGTGAGCTTCCTCTGGGTGCTCTAGTTTCCTCCCAGATTCCCAAGACCTACCAGTTGGTAGGTTAATTGGGCATCGTAAATTGTCCCAGGATTAGGCTAGGATTAAATCAGCAGATTGCTAGGTGGTGTGGCTTGAAGGTCCAGGGTTCCCTACTCCACACTGTATCACAATAAAACAAACCCTGATTACTAGAATTGACTCTATTATTTAAAATAAATGATGATGTATTTTAAGTTCAGTTTGAGGGAGAGACGAATAGGTCCAAAACTAGTATATTAAACTTAGTAATAGCAAAAAGTGAAGGCATGGAAGAGGAGCTAACTCCACTTTCCACATTCCTACCTCTCCAGCGTCATTTTCCAAACACAAAGTTGAGCTAATGAGCTGGCAAACTAAATTAAGGGATTAGTCAGTCAAGCTGAACTTGCAGATATTCAGGAGGATCTTCCAAAGTATTCAGAATAATGGGCGGCTATTAGCGTGGCCGTCTCACAATTCCAGCAGCCAGGGCTCGCTGACGATAGATATTCAGTGCTGTCTTCAGAGAGTTTGCATGTCTTCTCCATGGATCATGTAGGTTCCTTCGGGGTGGTCTGGGGCAGGTTTGTAGCTGTCCTGAATTTGACAGGGTGGAGTCTGAGGGATGTTATAAAGAATATGGGGAGAATAAAATGTTGTAAGATCCAGCTTAGTGCTTGGAGGTCAGTCGGCTTGTTCCTATCCTGTAGGACTCTGACTCCGAGCACATTCCACCGCGATTGAAAGGAAGGACGCAGTCATCCTGGGCCAACTGTAGAAATGTCACAATGGTATTTCCGGGATATTTCTGATCGTGTCCAAGATATCCTGAAGTGGGAGGGTGAAGAGCCAGAGGTCCTGGTACATATAGGTACCAATGACATAGGTAGGAAAAGGGATGAGGTCCTGAAAGAAGAATATAGGGAGCTAGGAAGGGAGTTGAGAAAAAGGACCGCAAAGGTAGTAATCTCGGGATTACTGCCTGTGCCACGCGACAGTGAGAGTAGGAATGCGATGAGGTGGAGGATAAATGCGTGGCTGAGGGATTGGAGCAGGGGGCAGGGATTCAAGTTTTTGGATCATTGGGACCTCTTTTGGCGTAGGTGTGACCTGTACAAAAAGGACGGGTTACACTTAAATCCTAGGGGGACCAATATCCTGGCAGGGAGATTAGCGGGGGCTACTGAGGTGACTTTAAACTAGAATGGTTGGGGGGTGGGAATCAAATTAAAGCGGCTAGGTGTGAGGAGGTTAGTTCACAACAGAGGGATGGGAACCAGTGCAGAGAGACAGAGGGGTGTAAAGTGAGCGTAGAAGCAAAAAGTACAAAGGGGAAAAGTAAAAGTGGCAGGCCGACAAATCCAGGGCAAGCATTAAAAAGGGCTAAGAGAGTTGTAAAAGAGCGCCTGAAGGCTTTATGTGTCAATGCAAGGAGCATTCGTAATAAGGTGGATGAATTGAAAGTGCAGATTGTTATTAATGATTATGATATAGTTGGGATCACAGAGACATGGCTCCAGGGTGACCAGGGATGGGAGCTCAACGTTCAGGGATATTCAATATTCAGGAGGGATAGACATGAAGGAAGGGGAGGTGGGGTGGCGTTGCTGGTTAAAAAAGAGATTAACGCAATAGAAAGGAAGGACATAAGCCGGGAAGATGTGGAATCGATATGGGTAGAGCTGCGTAACACTAAGGGGCAGAAGACGCTGGTGGGAGTTGTGTACAGGCCACCTAACAGTAGTAGTGAGGTCGGAGATGGTATTAAACAGGAAATTAGAAATGTGTGCAATAAAGGAACAGCAGTTATAATGGGTGACTTCAATCTACATGTAGACTGGGTGAACCAAATTGGTAAAGGTGCTGAGGAAGAGGATTTCTTGGAATGTATGCGGGATGGTTTTTTGAACCAACATGTCGAGGAACCGACTAGAGAGCAGGCTATTCTGGACTGGGTTTTGAGCAATGAGGAAGGGTTAATTAGCGATCTTGACGTGAGAGGCCCCTTGGGTAAGAGTGACCATAATATGGTGGAATTCTTCATTAACATGGAGAGTGACGTAGTTAATTCAGAAACAAAGGTTCTGAACTTAAAGAGGGGTAACTTTGAAGGTATGAGACGTGAATTAGCTAAGATAGACTGGCAAATGACACTTCAAGGATTGACAGTGGATATGCAATGGCAGGCATTTAAAGGTTGCATGGATGAACTACAACAATTGTTCATCCCAGTTTGGCAAAAGAATAAATCAAGGAAGGTAGTGCACCCGTGGCTGACAAGAGAAATTAGGGATAGTATCAATTCCAAAGAAGTAGCATACAAATTAGCCAGAGAAAGTGGCTCACCTGAGGACTGGGAGAAATTCAGAGTTCAGCAGAGGAGGACAAAGGGCTTAATTAGGAAGGGGAAAAAAGATTATGAGAGAAAACTGGCAGAGAACATAAAAACGGACTGTAAAAGCTTTTATAGATATGTAAAAAGGAAAAGACTGATAAAGACAAATGT
The DNA here is from genome assembly GCF_963921235.1 of Mobula hypostoma. Taxonomy (NCBI): domain Eukaryota; kingdom Metazoa; phylum Chordata; class Chondrichthyes; order Myliobatiformes; family Myliobatidae; genus Mobula; species Mobula hypostoma. The sequence goes on along the minus strand of NC_086116.1, from coordinate 58,604,711 downwards.
AGGTCCCCTGCAAACAGAAACAGGTGAATTGATTATGGGGAGCAAGGACATGGCAGACCAATTGAATAATTACTTTGGTTCTGTCTTCACTAAGGAGGATATAAATAATCTTCCAGAAATAGTAAGGGACAGAGGGTCCAGTGAGATGGAGGAACTGAGCGAAATACATGTTAGTAGGGAAGTGGTGTTAGGTAAATTGAAGGGATTGAAGGCAGATAAATCCCCAGGGCCAGATGGTCTGCATCCCAGAGTGCTTAAGGAAGTGGCCCAAGAAATAGTGGATGCATTAGTGATAATTTTTCAAAACTCGTTAGATTCTGGACTAGTTCCTGAGGATTGGAGGGTGGCTAATGTAACCCCACTTTTTAAAAAAGGAGGGAGAGAGAAACCGGGGAATTATAGGCCGGTTAGCCTAACGTCGGTGGTGGGGAAACTGCTGGAGTCAGTTATCAAGGATGTGATAACAGCACATTTGGAAAGCGGTGAAATGATCGGACAAAGTCAGCATGGATTTGTGAAAGGAAAATCATGTCTGACGAATCTCATAGAATTTTTTGAGGATGTAACTAGTAGAGTGGATAGGGGAGAACCAGTGGATGTGGTATATTTGGATTTTCAAAAGGCTTTTGACAAGGTCCCACACAGGAGATTAGTGTGCAAACTTAAAGCACATGGTATTGGGGGTAAGGTATTGGTGTGGGTGGAGAATTGGTTAGCAGACAGGAAGCAAAGAGTGGGAATAAACGGGACCTTTTCAGAATGGCAGGCGGTGACTAGTGGGGTACCGCAAGGCTCAGTGCTGGGACCCCAGTTGTTTACAATATATATTAATGACTTGGATGAGGGAATTAAATGCAGCATCTCCAAGTTTGCGGATGACACGAAGCTGGGTGGCAGTGTTAGCAGTGAGGAGGATGCTAAGAGGATGCAGGGTGACTTGGATAGGTTGGGTGAGTGGGCAAACTCATGGCAGATGCAATTTAATGTGGATAAATGTGAAGTTATCCACTTTGGTGGCAAAAATAGGAAAACAGATTATTATCTGAATGGTGGCCGATTAGGAAAAGGGGAGGTGCAACGAGACCTGGGTGTCATTATACACCAGTCATTGAAAGTGGGCATGCAGGTACAGCAGGCGGTGAAAAAGGCGAACGGTATGCTGGCATTTATAGCGAGAGGATTCGAGTACAGGAGCAGGGAGGTACTACTGCAGTTGTACAAGGCCTTGGTGAGACCACACCTGGAGTATTGTGTGCAGTTTTGGTCCCCTAATCTGAGGAAAGACATCCTTGCCATAGAGGGAGTACAAAGAAGGTTCACCAGATTGATTCCTGGGATGGCAGGTCTTTCATATGAAGAAAGACTGGATGAACTGGGCTTGTACTCGTTGGAATTTAGAAGATTGAGGGGGGATCTGATTGAAACGTATAAGATCCTAAAGGGATTGGACAGGCTAGATGCAGGAAGATTGTTCCCGATGTTGGGGAGGTCTAGAACGAGGGGTCACAGTTTGAGGATAGAGGGGAAGCCTTTTAGGACCGAGGTTAGGAAAAACTTCTTCACACAGAGAGTGGTGAATCTGTGGAATTCTCTGCCACAGCAAACTGTTGAGGCCAGTTCATTAGCTATGTTTAAAAGGAAGTTAGATATGGCCCTTGTGGCTACAGGGGTCACGGGGTATGGAGGGAAGGCTGGGTTCTGAGTTGGATGATCAGCCATGATCATAATAAATGGCGGTGCAGGCTCGAAGGGCCGAATGGCCTACTCCTGCACCTATTTTCTATGTTTCTATGTTTCTATGTATCAAACCATTGTGGAAAAGGCAATAATTGCTCAGAGGTGAGTGGCGATCAGAAAATTGGTCAGAGTATGGAAAACAACAAAGAACGATGAAGATGAACATGGGATGAAAAGAAATAGCTGGCTAGGAATGTGAAACATCATAATACGAGTATCTGTAGAAAATGTTAACAAAGTGAGAATTGATCCTACAGTCGGGAGTGGGGGTGGGAGGGGGATTTAAAACTGCGTAATAAGGTGAAGGCAGATGAGATAAAAGAGATATTTTGCAACAGTGTTTATGATAGATGACATGGGTAACATCACAGCAAACGAGGAAATGGAAAGAGGGAGGATTTCTGAAAAATTCCAATCACCAGGGAAACAGCACTGCATAGATTGTTGGAGCTTTGAGCTGACCACTCACTGTGTGATAGAACAGAGAACAGTACAGCACAGAAACAGGCCATTCGGCCCACAGTGTTGTGCCAAACCAGCTAAAAAGCAAATCAAAATTCCCAAACACTAATCTTTCTTACCTACACCATGTCCGTATCCCTCCATCTTCCTCACACTCCTGTGCCTATCCAGACGTCTCTTAAAAGCCTCTAATGTATTTGTCTCTACCACCATACCAGGCAACACATTCCAGGCTTCTACCACTCTCTGAGTGAAAAACTTATCCCTCACATCCCCTTTGAACCTACCCCCTCTCACCTTCAAAGCATGCCCTCTGGTATTACACATTTCAACCCTGGGAAACAGATACTCCCTGTCCACTCTATCTATGCCTCTCATAATCGTGTAAACCTCTTTCAGATCTCCCTTCAGCCTCCAGGTCTTCAGAGAAAACACCCAAGTTTATCTAGTCTCTTGTGATATCACACGCCTTTGGTAAACCTCTTCTGCACCCTCTCCAACACCTCAACATCCTTCCTACAGTTGGGCAACTAGAACAGTACACAACACTCCAGATGTGGCCTAGCTAGAGTTCTATAAAGTTGCAATAAAACCTCCTGACTTTTGAACTCAATGCCTCGACTAATAAAAACAGGCATTCCATAAGCCTTTTTAACCACCTTATAGACTTGTGTGGCCACTTTCAAGGAAATATGAACTTGGATCCCAAGATCTCTCTGCTCAGCAACACTGTTAAGAATCTTGCCCCTAACAGTGTACTGTCTCCTTGCATTTGCCCCACCCAGTGCAACACCTCACATTTATTTGGAGTAAACTCCATCTGCTATTTCTCTGCCTATATTTGCAGCTCATCTATATTAGATTAGATTAGATTAGATTATGAGGACACGCAGTCCTCTTTTATTGTCATTTACTAATGCACGCATTTAGAAATGATACAGTATTCCTCCGGTGTGATATCACAAAACACAGGACAGACCAAGTCTGAAAAAACTAACAAAACCACATAATTACAACAGTGCAACAATACCATAGCTTGATGAAGAACAGGCCATGGCACAGTAAAAAAGTTCAAAGTCTCTCAAATGTTCCACATCTCATGCATACAGGAGAAGGAAGAAAACTCTCCCTGCCATGCCCGACCACAGTCTGACTCTGAGTCGTCCGAAAACTTCGAGCCTCCGATCAGCCCTCCGACACCGAGTACTGAGCACCATCTCTATCCGAACAATTCGACCTCAGTCTCGGTCGCCAGCAGCAGGCAAAGCCGGGGATTTTTGGGCCTTCCCTCCAGAAGATTCTCAATTGCCCAGTAACAGCAGCAGCGAACCGGCCTTTCAGGAATTTCTCCAGATGTTCCTCTGTGCTTTCACATCCATCTCCATCAAATCAGAATTGTCCACAGCCCCTATTTAATGGACATGATATCATTTTCACTGGAGAGCCGCGCATGCACGGCACGCTGTCATCTTCTCCTCCCTCCTCATATCATGCTGTATTCTTTGCCAGTCTTCTACACTATCCACAGTTCCACCAATCCTGGTTTCATCCGCAAATTTACTAATGCACCCACCCACATTTTCATGCAGGTTATTTATATGCATCACAAACAGCCTTCAATCACTACCCTATGTGCAAGCCAATTCCAGAATCCAAACAGCCAATTCACCATGGACATTATGCATCCTAATCTTCTTGATTAGCCTCCCATCAGGGGCTTTGAGGGACTTTGCCAAACACCTTACTAAAACCCATATAGACAACATTCACTGCCCTACCCTCAGCAACCTGTCTTTTCATCCTGTCAAAAAATCAGTCAAGTTTGTAAGGAATGACCTGCCACGCCACACACAAAGCCATGTTGGCTCTCCCTAATTAGGTCTTGTGTTTCCAAATGCTCATATATGCTATCCCTGAGAAATTTCTCGAGAAATTTTCCTACAGCTGAGATGACACTCACCAGTCTATAATTCCCAGGATTTTCCTTTGATCCTTTCTTAAATAGAGGTACAATATTAGCCACTCTCTAGTCTTCCAGGACCTTGCCTGTGGCCAGAGAAGACATAAAGATACTGGTCTAGTGCTCAGTATCTCATCTCCTGTCTCCTTCAATAACCTGGGATAAATCCCATCAAGTCCTGGGGATATATCCATCTGAATACTCATTTGGAGACCCAACACTCCCTCCTCCTTGACCTCTAAATGCCCTATTGTATTTATACACTCAACACTGATCTTCTGGTCTTCCATATCCTTTTCCTTGGTAAATACTGAAACAAGTTTCTCATTAAGTACCTCACTCACATTCCCTGTATCTAGATAAATGTTCCCCTTTATCCTTTAGTGGTCCCACCCTCTCCATAGTCATCCTCTTGCTCTTGATGCGTGTAAAAAATGCCTCAGGATTCATCTTAATCCTACTTGCCAAGGACTTTTCATGGCCCCTTCTGGCTTCCTAATTCCCTTCCTGAGTTCTTTTTTGGCTTGGTTATACTCCTCGTGCGTTTCATTTGATCCTGACTTTGAAGCTTTGCATACTTTTCCTTTTTCTTCTTGACTAAATTCATCTCCTCTCTAGACATCCAAGGTTCTCTTATCTTTCATCCTCATCCTTCCTTCTAACAGGAACACACCTTTCCTGTGCTCGGTGCAATTGATCCTTAAACACTCTCCACCTGTTTGGCGTGGACTTGCCAGAGAAAAGGTGTTCCCAATTAACACTTCTTAGCTCCTGCCTAATGCTCTTGTAATTTGCCGTACTCTAATTTAGGACTCTCTTGCAAGGACCATATCCATCCTTATCTATAGCTATCCTGAAGTTAAGGAGTTATAATTACTGTTTGCTGACTGAAAGTTCAGTCACCTGGCCAGGCTAATTACCCAACACCAGGTCCAGAACGGCCCCTTCTCCAGTTGCACTGTCCACATATTGATTTAAGAAACCTTCCTAGATACACTTAACAAATTCTGCCCCATCTAAACCCCTTACATTAAGAAGGTCCCAGTTTATATTTGGGCCCTGATGGACATCAGTATTACCTCTGAAAAGTAGCGACTGGTGAGATGATTGATGCATTTCCAAAGATTCAGGTAAGGTCCCGTTAATTGGAAAATAGCAACATAATTTAAAAGGAGAGGGAGAGAGGAAGCAGGAAACTACCAGCTTAACATCTGTTATAGGGAATATGTTAAATATATTATTAAAGATGTTACAACAGCTCGAAGAAGTGGCCGCGGCTGGAGGCCGACACGGCCTTGGGCTCGAGTTCGGCGGGGGCGGTGCCAAGGCCGCCAGCGAGAACAAACTGGAGGAGAGGCTGTACTCGGTGCTGTCGCAAGATCGAAGAAGATGGAGGTGCATAGCCGCCAACCCCGGATTCGGGACGGCACCCACTGACTGACTGACTGACAACAGGGAACTTAGAAAAATTTAAGGTAATGAGGCAGTCAACAGGAGAAATTATCTTTAACCAATTTATTGGCGTTCATTGCAGACATTTGATAAGCTGGTGCTTCAAAGGTAATTGTGTAAAATTAAAGATCGTAGTAAAGGAGGTAATACATTTACAACAATGATCTCAGGAATAGAAGGGTTAATATATGAAGAATGTTTGATGGCTGTACGGCTGCACTCACTGGAGTTTAAAGAATGAGGGGGATAACATTGAAACCTATTGAAAATTGAAAGGCCTCGATAGAGTGGACGTACAGAAGATGTTTGCAATAGTGAGAGAGTCCAGGACCAGAGAGGACAGCCTCAGAATAAGACGTCTCTTTAGGATAGTGATAAGGAGGAATTTCTTTAAATAGGGGGTTGATAGGTTCATAATTAGTCAGGGCATCAAATGTTACAGGGAAAAGGCAGGAGAATGGGGTTGAGACGGATAATAAATCAGCCATCATCGAATGTCAGAGCAGACTCGATGGGCTGAATGGCCTAATTTGGCTCCTCTGTCTTATAGTCATAGAAGAGTCTGGCTAACCAGAAACAGTAGCTACAAATTTTTCTAGTTGGTGTGATGAAGTGAGTGGTGAGCTACAATCAGCTGCGGTCTCAACCTTTTGCAAATTATACACAAATATACATGAAGAGACTGGTGGAATTGTTGCCACATTTATTGAAGATGTGAAGTTTGGTAGGAATTTGCCAACGACACTACATTGATTGGCCTTATCTCAAACAATAACAAGATGGCCTACAGGGAAGAAGTCATCTCTCTGACACATTGGTGTCAAGAAAACAACCTCTCCCTCAATGTCGCAAAAACTAAGGAGTGGTTGTGGATTACAGGAGGAATGGAGACAGGCTTACCCCTATTGACATCAATGGATCTGGGGTTGAGAGGGTAAATGGCTTTAAGTTCCTCGGCATCCATATCACTGAGGCCTCATGTGGTCTGTACACACCAGCTGTGCGGTGAAAAAGGCACAACAGAACCTCTTTCACCTCAGACGGTTGAGGAAGTTTGGTATGGGCCCCCAAATTCTAAGAACTTTCTACAAGGGCACAATTGAGAGCATCCTGACTGGCCGTATCACTGCCTGGTATGGGAACTGTACCTCTTAAAGAGACTGGTGCAGACAGCCCAACTGTAGTTGTGACCTTCCCACGATTCAGGACATGAAAAAAAAGGACAGGTGTGTAAAAAGGGCCCAAAGGATCACTGGGGACACGAGTCACCCCAACCACAATCTATTCCAGCTGCTACCATCTGGGAAACGGTACCACAGCATAAAAGCCAGGACCAACAGGCTCCAGAACAGCTTCTTCCACCAGGCCATCAGACTGATGAACTCACGCTGATCTGAATGTATTCTATGTTACATTGACTGTTCTAATTATTATAAATCACTATGATTACACATTGCACATTTAGATGGAGACATAACGTAAAGATTTTTACTGCTCATGTATGTGAAGGATGTAAGAAATAAAGTCAATTCATTTCAATATTGACAAGAGGATATTATGAGGCTGTAAAGGGCTATAAATATATATTTATTTGTTATTTTTATTTAAAGTTACAGCACAGTAACAGGTCTTTCCAGCCCATAGGGCCTGTGCTGCCTATTTACACTGATGTGGCCAATTAACCAACTGACCCGTAGGTCTTGGGAATGTGGAAGAAACTGGATCACGCAGAGGAAGCCAGCATGGTCACAGGGAGTACGAACTCCTTAAACAGCAGCTATATGCTAAGTGAGTGTGGGTAAAGATGTCAAATGGAACATAATATCTGAAACAGCATTATTTTGTTTTGAAAAATGAAGCTTATTATTTAAACAGTGAGAGATGTTAGAACTCTGAAATGCAGAGTAATCTGGGGGTCTAATGTGTAGCTAAACAAGTAAATAGGGTGGATAACAGAATGGCATTGTTTATTATGTGGGGTATATTACACAGAAAGGTTGTTGGGAAGTTATTCTCCAGTACATAGTGCAGGATACAGGGGGTCACAGCAGAAGAATTGTGTTCATTATTGGTCACCTTAATTAAGGAAGGATGTAATTGGAATGGACAGTATCTCTTATGAGGAAAGTTTGAACCTGCTGAAACTCAGAAGTGAGGCTACCTGTATGAAATGCACAGGAACCTGCCAGGTCTTGACTGGGTGGATCATGGTCTTATGTGACAATCTAGAAATACGGGCCAGAAACACAAGAAATTCTGCAGATACTGGAAATCCAAAGTAGCACCCACAAAATGCTGGAGGAATTCAGTAGGCCAGGCAGCGTCTATGGAAAAGAGTCGACTGTTTACTCTTTCCCAGAAATATGGGTCATCTGTTTAAAAATTAGAATTCATCCATTTAAAAGAAAGATAAGGATTTTTTTTCTCTTAGAGGGTTTTGAGTCTTTGGAACCCTCGAAGGACAGTGAAAGTGGCCTTAAGACAAACTTCTATAGGTTCTTGGGAAGCAAGAGATTAAAGGAATCTGAATCAGATAAAGGCAGGAATGTGAGGTTGAATCAACAGCATCCAGCCATGTTCTTATTTATTAACGGAGCATGTTTGAGAGGAGAAGTGGCCTATTACCACTTCCAGTTGATGGGTTCATTGTACTAACTTGAAGGTGTTGTGAAAAAACAGTATGGGGGGAGGGGGGAATGTCAGAATTAAGTTTTTTTACACTGTGTATTAGGTGCATGGAACATGCTGCCGGGGTAGTGGTAGAGGCAGATACATTACAGACAGTTAAAAGACCCTTGAATAGGCACATGGATGAAAGAAAAATGGAGGCTTTGTGGGAGGGAAAGGTTAGATTGATGTTGGAGTAGGTTAAAGAGTCAGTACAACACCGGGGGCCAAAGGGCCCATATCGTGCTAAACAGCTCTATGTAACATGTTGATTTTATCGAAACAATAAATTCGCATTTAAAAAATTCAGAACTTAATGGTTTTGGATTTTTTTTTCTTCTACTAAATTAAGAAAAGAAATAACATTGCAATCTTTGACAGAACATTATCCATTTAAAAAGGCAAGGTTGTTAGGACTAATACCAGATTCTTGTATCTCTCCTGAGTTTAAGGTAATGATCTGTGTAAGTAAATGAGTTTTGCCCTGCTAGTTCTTACTATTTTGTAAACCTTTAAACACTTTACATTTAAACAGTGCTCCGACTTTCCTGTGGTTCTCCCAAAGCTGCTCTGAGGTAAGCTGCTTGCTGTTAGAACTTTCCACAAAGTAAATCTGTAGTTTGCCGGTATTTTTTCAAAGGATCATATTGCCACTGTTTAAAAGTGCTTTACACTGTTAGATTAATGCTTATTTAAATAGTTTTGTCTTTTTGGTATGTCTTTAGATGATTCATTTATAATTGACTAGTTGTACTTTTTGATTTTTCATGACCATTGATATGCCTGGAATATACAGTGCTGCTTTTGAGCTTCCAGGAGATCTGTACATGTTCAAGTGTAGCTTTGAAATGGCAATAGATCCTCTCTCCTCATGGGAACACTTAATAAGTTTGAGAGGCTAGGTACATGTTGGAAGTTCTATGGGGGTACGTATACCCAGAAAGCTTACAACTTGAATATTGGCAACACACACAAAATGCTGGAGAAACTCTGCATGCCAGGCAGCATCTTTGGAGGGGAATAAACAGTCGATGCTTTGGGCTGAGACATTTCACCTTGGCCAGATACAGTGATTGTTTGTTCCCCTCCATAGACTCTACCTGACCTGCTGAGATCCTCCAGCATCTTGTGTGTGTAGCCCAAGATTTCCAACATCTACCCAGTTTTGTGACCTTGAATATTCCTGTTATATGACCAGCCATGATCATATTGCTCTGGCGTGACTCAGCCTGCGGGAATATTTGAAAGTGACGATTGAGCACTTGACAAAATTGATTTGAGTTTTGCAACTGAGCTTGAATTTCCCTATTACCTTTCTTGAACCAAGACCTAAGATTTTTATCCTCCAATTCCCTGTTACCACTCCTGTGGCCAGTGAAGACATAAAGATCATCATTAACACTCCAGCAATCTCTTCCCTGGCTTCCTGTAGTTACTTGGGGTACATCCATCCAGCCCCAGGGACTAATGTTTCCCAATATTTTTCAAAAGCTCCAACACTGTCTCTGTCAGAACCTCAGCATCCTCTAGCACATTCATCTGCTCTACACTAACCTCAAGGTCCCTCGCACTGGTAAACACTGAAGCAAAAAACTCATTAAGGACCCTCTCCTACCTTCTCCATCTCCAGTGAAGTGATCATAGAACATAGAAATCTACAGCACATTGCAGGGGCTTTGGCCCACAATGTTGTGCCAACCATGTAACCTACTCTAGAAACTGCCTAGAATTTCCCTAGCGCATAGCCCTCTATTTTTCTAAGCTCCATGTACCTATCTAAGAGGCTCTTAAAAGACCCTATTGTGTCTGCTTCCACCACCGCCGCCGGCAGTGCATTCCACGCACCCACCACTTTCTGTGACTTACCCCCGACATCCCCTCCGTACCTATTTCCAAGCATCTTAAAACTATGCCCCTGCGTGTTAGCCATTTCAGCCCTAAGGAAAAGCCTCTGGCTATCCACACCAATCATCTTATACACCTCTATCAGGTCATCTCTTATTCTCCATCGCTCCAAGGAGAAAAGGCCAACTTCACTCTACCTATTCTCATAAGGTACACCCTCCAATCCAGCCAACATCCCTGTAAGTTTCCTCTGCACTCTCTCTATAGTATCCACATCCTTCCTGTAGTGAGGTGACCAGAACTGAACACGGTACTCCAAGTGGGGTGTGACCAAGGTCTTATATAGCTGTAACATTACCTCATGGCTCTTGAACTCAATCCCACGGTTGATGAATGCCAACACACTATACACCTTCTTAACAACACTATCAACCTGTGCAGCAGCTTTGAGTGTCCTATCGACATGGACCCAAAGATCTCTCAGATCCTTCACACTGCCAAAAGTCTTACCATTGATTAGATTAGATGTCTTATAGTTAGTATTATAAGATTATAATTAATATTATATGCCTTCAAATTTGACCTACCAAAATGAACCACTTCGCACTTATCTGGGTTGAAGTCCATCTGCCATTTCTCAGCCCAGTTCTGCATCCTATTAATGTCCTGCTGTAACCTCTGACAACCCTCCAGACTATCCACAACACCCCCAACCTTTGTGTCATCAGCAAACTTACCAACACATCCTTCTACTTCTTCTTCAGGTCATTTATAAAAATCACAAAGAGATTGTGGAATACCACTGGTCACTGACCTCCATGTAGAATATGAACCATCTGTAACCACCTTTTGTGTTACTACATTGGACAAACAAAGAAAATACTTCCCCCAGCATAGCAGTTGCCTCAATCAACAGCAAAAGCCAGTTGGAACAAAGAAACAACAGAAAAAAAAATTGGATAATTAACAAATAATTGTCACCCAAAATCCATGTTTTGATTTTGGAAAGCCATTGAATTAACTTCTACTTCTAATTCAGTCAAGGAAGTAGAATTAACCTGGCAGATATTGAGAAAAATTGTCTTTATACATAGTCATAGTCATACTTTATTGATCCCGGGGGAAATTGTTTTTTGTTACAGTTGCACCATAAATAATAAATAGTAATAAAACCATAAATAGTTAAATAGTAATATGTAAATTATGCCAGGAAATAAGTCCAGGACCAGCCTATTGGCTCAGGGTGTCTGACCCTCCAAGGGAGGAGTTGTAAAGTTTGATGGCCACGGGCAGGAATGACTTCCTATGACACTCTGTGTTGCATCTCGGTGGAATGAGTCTCTGGCTGAATGTACTCCTGTGCCCAACCAGTACATTATGTAGTGGATGGGAGACATTGTCCAAGATGGCATGCAACTTGGACAGCATCCTCTTTTCAGACACCACCGTCAGAGAGTCCAGTTCCATCCCCACAACATCACTGGCCTTACGAATGAATTTGTTGATTCTGTTGGTGTCTGCTACCCTCAGCCTTCTGCCCCAGCACACAACAGCAAACATGATAGCACTGGCCACCACAGACTCGTAGAACATTCTCAGCATCGTCCGGCAGATGCTAAAGGACCTCAGTCTCCTCAGGAAATAGAGACGGCTCTGACCGTCTCTATACCATGTTAACAAGAGGAATTCTGCAGATGCTGGAAATTCAAGCAACACACATCGAAGTTGTTGGTGAATGCAGCAGGCCAGGCAGCAACTTTGATGTGTGTTGCTTCTATACCATGTTATACCATTTCCAAATTCATTGATCATAGGCTTTTATTGCATAATTCTACTATTCTTTTAATCCTGAAGTTTAACCATATTGTATAATATAGTTTGTTCAGACGGTTGGCTGAATCCGATATGCAAAAGTTTTCCACTGTGTTATTGTCAAGCTACATTTTGTATTTTGCCAAATGAAGCTGAGTGATGGAGTAAATCTTAGTTTGGATCAAAATTGGTCAAGATCATTGAACTGCCGCTTTAGTTTCCTATTGACAAAAGTATTATCTGAATCTCAAACTTTCCACCTCACAGGTGCAATGATGAAATATGATGTTAAACTTCGTGATCAGGCAATAGTCTATGTGAATGTACTACAGCAACGGCAGAAAGTTCTTAATGCAACCTGTATTTTAATGGTTAGTAAACTTTAACCATTATGTATGCAACTTCAACTTCAGATGTTTCCGGATGTGATCTATTCTCCACCCCGCTCTTTAACATCAACTAACTTCTGACCATTGAATGAAATATTATATAAGTGTATAAGATGATGAGAGGCATTGATCGTGTGGATAGTCAGAGGCTTTTTCCCAGGGCTGAAATGGTTGCCACAAGAGGACAAAGGTTTAAGGTGCTGGGGAGTAGGTACAGAGGAGATGTCAGGGGTAAGTTTTTTACTCAGAGAGTGGTGAGTGTGTGGAATGGGCTGCTGGCAACAGTGGTGGAGGCGGATATGATAGGGTCTTTTAAGAGATTTTTGGATAGGGACATGGAGCTTAGAAAAATAGAGAGCTATGGGTAAGCCTAGTAATTTCTAAGATGGGGCATGTTCAGCATAACTTTGTGGGCCAAAGGGCCTGTATTGTACTGTAGGTTTTCTATGTTTCTATAAGTGTAGCTTTAGGTTTACTGTGGAGTTAGATTTCAGAACCCCAAAGTTGCTCATCCAGAGGGAACTTTAGTAATATAGGTTCATCACATAGACTAGTGGGAGGGTTTCATTAGTGAAACTAGTTTACACAATAATTTTATTATCTAGACATTTATAGATGAAATATAGAATCATTATTAAAACAGGTATAATAAGCTGACTTGGAAACCTCCAAAGTTTAATGTGAAAAAATGCATAGAAACATAAAAGATCTTTAAAGGCATTCTTTGGTTGTAAAAATCCTTGACACATAGAACAATCCTTAATCAGCTTATTCATGTCTGCCTGTTTGCTTTCTTACTGAAGTGAGGTGGTTTTAGGGTACGCTACCTATTAGGCAACCAGTGATGGGAACTTGGGACTGGAATAGTTGGAAAGAGATGGTGGCATTATGAAATCTCCTACCAGAGTTAGCAAATCAGCGGCATGTTGTGCTGCAGATACCTCCAACGTCCAGCACTGATTCACGTGATCTTCTGGTGCCAGAGGCAAAATGAAAAATTTGTCAATTTTACTGCATTATTATTACAAACATTTATTATGTTTTTGATGCAGGCAATGCTGATTAATTGAACATAAACTAAAATTACTAATTGGCATTTCAAAATGTTTTGTATCAATCCAATTTATTTGACATTTAAATTCCAAAGAGGAGTAATTATGCTTTTTTCTTATTTCCCTGCAGGTTTGTTCATATCTATTCCAGGACTGGAATGAGTTTTACATCAGTATATCCTGAAACCTTCAGATAAGCCATTCAACATGAACTCTCAGCCCCGAGCCACTACTGTTAATGCTGAGCAGAACAGAGTGATTTGCAAATTACTATTATAGTGCAAGTATGGATTTAAGGAATGTGCAAATAGCAAGCTACTTCCATCTTCTTCCTTCCAATATGTTATTTAGCTGGAAGACTGAGATGCATAACATCTATTTCATTCTATTGTTAATCACAGACCCTTTAGTGCCAGGCTGCTTTGGAGTATTTGTACTTAAAATATCATTTTACACAATTATTTTACTTACCACCTCATGGATTAGAAATTCAATCACAAGTCCAAAATAAATAGTATTATGCCATTGAAAATTGGATGTGACCACAGTAGAACTATGTTGAGTATATTTTTGTGCTTCAGAGCCTATTGCGATACATGTAGTCTTCGACTTGGTGAGTCTGGTCTCTCATTCTTAATTTTACCTAGTATACAGTTCCCCCAAATGTAATTAACAGAAGTTAATTGTTACTCTGTTCCACTCAAAAGGCCATCGCTCAAATTACAATCTTTATCCTGAGATCTGTGATCTCCAAACACCTCATATAGCTTACAAATGTACCTGGACTCCTTTACCCATGGAGGTTGGAGTCATTAGTCATCCTCAACATGCTAACATCAGGATACACACATAAAAATTGCTGGTGAACGCAGCAGGCCAGGCAGCATCTCTAGGAAGAGGTACAGTCGACGTTTCAGGCCGAGACCCTTCGTCAGGACTAACTGAAAGAAGAGCTAGTAAGAGCTAGTAAGAGATTTGGGAGGGGGAGGGGGAGATCCGAAATGATAGGAGAAGACTGGAGGGGGAGGGATGGAGCCAAGAGCTGGACAGGTGATTGGCAAAAGCGATATGAGAGGATCATGGGACAGGAGGCCCAGGGAGAAGGAAAAGGGGGGGGGAAAGCCCAGAGGATGGGCAAGGGGTATAGTGAGAGGGACAGAGGGAGAAAAAGGAGAGAGACAAAAAATATATTAATAATAAATAAATAACGGATGGGGTATGAAGGGGAGGTGGGGCATTAATGGAAATTAGAGAAGTCAATGTTCATGCCATCAGGTTGGAGGCTACCCAAACGGAATATAAGGTGTTGTTCCTCCAACCTGAATGTGGCTTCATCTTGACAGTAGAGGAGGCCGTGGATAGACATATCAGAATGGGAATGGGACATGGAATTAAAATGTGTGGCCACTGGGAGATCCTGCTTTCTCTGGCGGACAGAGCGTAGGTGTTCAGCGAAATGGTCTCCCAGCCTGTGTCGGGTCTCGCCAATATATAAAAGGCCACATCGGGAGCACTGGACACAGTATATCACACCTGCCGACTCACAGGTGAAGTGTCACCTCACCTGGAAGGACTGACTAGGGCCCTGAATGGTGGTAAGGGAGGAAGTGTGAGGGCATGTGTAGAACTTGTTCCACTTACAAGGATAAGTGCCAGGAGGGAGATCGGTGGGAAGGGATGGGGGGGACGAATGGACAAGGGAGTCGCATAGGGAGCGATCCCTGCGGAAAGCCGGGGGGGGGGGGAGGAAAGATGTGCTTAGTGGTGGGATCCCGTTGGATGTGGCGGAAGTTACGGAGAATTATATGTTAGACCCGGAGGCTGGTGGGGTGGTAGGTGAGGACCAGGGGAACCCTATTCCTAGTGGGGTGGCGGGAGGATGGGGTGAGAGCAGATGTGCGTGAAATGGGAGATGCGTTTGAGAGCATCAGGATTTTTTTTGGCTGCTTTTGCCATAAGTTGCTGTGAGAATAGGAGAGAAGATTTGAGCTACTTTACCTTGGACCAACAGGAGCTGACATGTTGGGTAAGGGCATTTTCTTATATTGGAGGCATTCATTGATGGCTTTCAGATGACAGGCTGTAACCTTAGAGATCTCTGTACCCCCTTACACAAAGGATATGCCTCCTGTGGATACTGTTCTTCAACCTGGTCAGGTTCTGGCACCTCGAGAGGATGCTTGCATATCCCTCACTATTTTGCAGCATCTGTTCGACAAAGATGGTACTTTAAACCACTGGGTTTAACAACTCCCACTGTTCAACGGGAGGAAGTATCAATTATTTTCACTACTTTGATGAATGTAATCCATAGTCTCAAAGCAATCGAAGTTCAAAGTATATTTTTATTATCAAAGAATGTATAAACTATACAACCTTGAGATCCAAGTAAAACTTCAGATTTTAATCAAATTGTGAAATATTTGTGAGAAATGGACTGATTTCAGATAGACAGCAACCTCAAAAGGTATTTTGGTGGAATCCCATGCAATTCGTGCATAAATGTGGTGGGGGTACAGCAGCATTCTGAGAGAAATACCAGTCCTTTACAACGAGTTACAACAAAGTTACAACGAGATGGGGATTATAAGCAGTGTTATGTTGCTTTATTTGGAAGTTATAATAACTCAACTCACTTCGTGATATTTACAATTTTACAGTTTATGTTAAACATTAAGGATTAAGAAACAAAATCAGCTATATAGTTTAAAGAACATCTTGTGAAACTTTATTCATAGAAATAATTGTAATTTTTCCACTTGTTTATTCGTTATTTGAACAACATTTCTGCAGTCTCAGTTTCATTATACTTTAAATGAATACTGTACTAGTAAAACTCCAATATTCCACTATCAATTAGAAATCTCAATGGTTTGCCATTGAGCTCTCCAGATGCTGCTTTCTGTGATCCCATACTCTCTTTAAATTCACTGTGGTCCTGATTCCTAGTAGCCTAGAAAATTTGCTGGTCTGTCACCAAAGTCACAAGTATGCTGGATTAATGGTGATTTAAAGCTACAGATGCATGATGTTCATATTGGACATCTTTGAATTGCAGCTGGTCTAAGGAAGAAATTCATCTAGATAGAATAGCTAAATACAGTATAGTATTGAAAAATCATAGCTGCACAATATTATGGGAAGTGAAATTTCACTAATGTACAACAAAGTTGACTGGGAAAATTAACTAGCAATGAGTAGAACTCAAAATGTATACCATCCTGCCACATGCATACAAAAAGAGCTTTGAAAACAAAAACATGTGCAAATAGACCTTTTACTTCCATACTTTATCAATATTACTCCCATATTTAAAAATTTCAGTGTGAAAGGGTCCTGCATTGACCTCCACTAATCTCTTCCCTTTAACTTATCTGGAAGGTTTTGTTTTTATAAATACCATCATTTAATACACACCTAGTGTCTTCCATCAACTTTAACTTCATGTTGAAAATTGAGTGACGTGAATTTAACATCATCAAATTAGGCAGTAGAAACTATAAAGGAGCAAATTGTAAATTGAGCAGTAGACGAAAAACAGAGACTGTTCTCCTGGCATTAAGCTTTTATACACCCACGTACTCCACTGACTGCTATTCTCAAACAGAAAAGCAGTTTGTCCTGAATTATATTTTTTACTGGTTATTATAAGTGGTTATCTTAATCCTCTACATTTACTGTCAAATTCTTCAGAATTTGAGAAATTACAAGAAATTATCATCACCTGAAAGGCCCCAAAAATCTCTTATTTATACGCGTTCTATTTGCTAGTTTTGGAAATATTTGCCCTGTGGATCATCTGTTTGGGGGGGGGCAGTGTGAGTGACTTATAATTGGACAAAAGTGCCCAGCAAATAGACCTTACCAGCAGGAGATCCCCATGCTGAACTGTCACACCCTCATGCACTGAAATGTTCATCCCTGTCTCTCAGGAAGCTAAATCTTGAAGCAGAAGACATGGTGAAAAATTCATCGTCGCTCAACAAGCATTTGAAAGACAAATAGTTTACACTTCAAGCAAGAAAGTGCCACCTAAATACTCTTTATCTGCTGTGTACTTCCAAGCTTTATAGACAAATCCCTTCACTGCTAAATACCAGCATATATAATTCAGCATTGATCCACAATCTTTTCATTTAAATTCATCCAACAGAGCTCCCAACTGTCTGCAAGTGGCAACTGCAAAATAACCTTTAAGCAAAGCAGAAAGTAATAGTATCATTGTTAATACTATAGGAGGAGGAGGAGATGATGGCGGTGCGATGCAGCCGCGGCCACTCCGGTGAATGATATCTGTCATCTGTCAAGTAGGGTGCCGTGCACAATCCTGATTTGATGGAGAGAGACGTGAGAGAACGAAGGAACATCTGGATAAACTTCTGAAATGCCTTTCTCGCTGCCGCTGTTGCTGTGTGATCCTGAATCTCCGGAAGGGAAGGCCCCGCATCCTTGGCCTTGCTTGTTGCTCGGCGGCCGGGATGGGGTCAAAGAGCTCAGCAGAGATGGTGCTCGGTGTCGAAGGGCTGGTCGGAGGCTCGAAGTTTTCGGACGGACTCAGAGTCAGCTGTGGTCGGGTGCTTCCAATGCATCGACAGTTGTCGGTGCCTGGAGGTTTACAGCAGAGAGAGTTTCTCCCTTCTGCCACCTGCTATCCGGGACTATCGGGAGTCGATCGGAACTTTGAGACTTTTTTTTACCGTTCCCATGGTCTGCTCTTTATCAAATTATGGTATTGTTTTGCACTGCTGTAACTATATGTCAGTGTCAGTCTTTGGTTTGTGTTTTTTTTTGTGATATCACTCTGGAGGAACATTGTATCATTTCTTAATGCATGCATGCATTTCTAAATGACAATAAACGAGGACTGAGTGTCCTCATAATTAAATCTAATTTGTGAATTATATTGATTTAAAATATCTATAATCTCATTGGCCTATTATTTGGGACCACAATTCCCATATTGCAGAAGAAGCTGGTGATCATTCATTGGTCAAGATCCAGAGTTGTAACTAGAAGTTCAGAAGGAATTGATGAAGTTTGTGTAAGCTTGTTTGAAGCCCACAGGGTCTTCAAGCTGAGGGTAATGGCTGATGTGGTCATCGAGGATTGACACTGTTGATTTTGGTACCAACTTCCTGAAAGAAAATAATTATATAGAGTGGGCATTCTTTCTTAGTAGGTTTATCATCCTATTTGCTCCTTCAATTAGCAAACCCAGTGTAAACCTTTCCCATTCACACACCAACCCACCTGTCCTCAGCCTTTCCTACTGCCATAGTGAGGCCAAATGAACAGTAGAACTTGTTCTCATTGCTCCACTTGGGTAGCTTACAACTCAGTGACACGCTCCATTTCCAGCTACCAGTCCACCCATGTTCTCTCTGCTCCGGTTTACTTTTTCCATCTCCAGCCTTTCAGAGCCAAAACTTGTTTCTCTTCCTCAGCTGGTCCCATCTGCCCCCTCTCCATCTTTTAATCCGGTTCCATCTATCACTTACCAGCCTCTGTCTCACTCTATAGGCCGTGGACAGTTGACATTTTGAGTCAAAACCCTCAGTCAGGATTTTCTCACCACACTCTGTCCTGATGCAGGGTCTCGACTTGGAATGTCAACCTCCAGTTTGAAATGTTTGCCTCCAGTTTGTCACAGTAGTTTATTTTTTTTACCCCAAAGTAACCTGAAGGTGAATGTAACATTAGCACAGTTAAAAGTTCTTCTAATTTGCATAACAGGTGATCCTCAACAAACAGATTTGTGAGGAGGTCAGTATCTGTTTGCCCAATAGGCTTCGGCTTTTGTTATAATATCCAAATCCCTTAAGGGAACTATATATGAAGTGTTCTCCCCCACCCCTCCCCGATGCAAGACATTAAATATTTCAGAGTACAAGCTGACTCTAGTTCAAGAATAGGCTCTGTTTTTACAAAAGCCCATAAGCCAATTTTGTCCATATGTTGGAAAAAAACACAATCACTTGGTATGTTAACCATAGCCCCAAGAGTATTATAGTGAATGGTGTTGATGAAGCCATTTAACATGTACAATTATTTATTGTCCTCTCCTGCCTTGCTGCAATGGTACAAATCAATATTATCATTAATGTTATGAAATGCACCACATTCAATAGGTGGATTTAATGGGCTTGAGGTACCAGTAGGTGTTACATTGTTTAACAGGTTATCAATGGAAGTGACTGCTTGTCAATTTCCAAAGCAATTCTCTTAAATGGTCTTCAGTAATTACACTGTGAGCCTATGTTCTTCAGAGATCGTGATTCTGATTACTACAGGGAAGAGGCATGTAAACCAGTATTTTGTTTCAACTGTGGTCCTCATTTGAATTTAATGTTATTTATGGAGTTCGTTCATATGTATGACATAACTATAAATTGGGTATCTGTAAATCAGGGAGAATCTGTACAATGTATTAAAGGCATTTTCAAATTGTGTTAGCCTCACTTCATTACTACTTAAGACCACAACATCAGCCACCCCACTTTGCTATTAACATTAATGTAGCAGTTTAGCATCAAAATTCCACGTAAAAAGTTAATTTCCCTATGTGTCTGAGTGTGTGTGCGCTCGATCTTCAAAAGTGAAGAAGTTTTTAATCTCAGGCCAGTATAGACTGTGAGCTCCGAATCCAAAAAATTATATACTGTCTCTCAGAATCTGCACTGACAAACCTTCAACACAATCATAGCATATTTGTCTAATATTCAATCAGTGACAGATTCTGTTGACAAACACCAATGGAATGATATCACTATTTTTTGCCATTAACTACTGATCCAAGATTACCAGCCACAGTAAGAAAATCTTGTATTGGATAGTGCCTTTCCCAATGCCATTATTTACAGCCAATTTAAAAATTTTAAAGTAGAAATTGCAGCAGCAAGATAGGGAATAGCAAAACCACCGTGATTGATTTAATTGTCAATTTTAGTGACAATGGATGAGCAATAGATAATTTTTTAAAAGAATCATACCTCCTGCATGGGATAGTTTACATTCACAGAGGCAGACAGAATCCAGTTTATGATCTCAGCCAACACTTCACTGAATCAATCTAGGTTAACTACTCAATTTTCTGGTGGAACTTCAATCAGGAAGATTTTTAGTGGGGAGGTGCGAAGGGGGGTGTTAACCATTATAAACCCATTACCTGAATATCCAGTTCGGTAGAGATATACATTGAATTGTCCCTCCTGCAAGTATCTTAGCTATTACATTTGCAGTAGTGAGAAAAGGTAAATTGAAAGCTTGAGTAAACTGAGGGAATTTACAAACACTGCAACAAAAGTACAAACTGCAGCCTTCAGAGTAATTATTGTTTTCTGCTTCTTTTGTCCCTTAAAGTGATAAACAGGAATTTGTTGTTTTAATTCATTCACTTAAATCTGCTACCCACTAACACATGCTTTCCAATTAAGGGCTTTACTTTCCAAACAAAATCAAAAGTCAGTTTTATACATATTATTGTCCCGAGTTCAGTTAACCCTCAGTAATGAAAGTTTTCTCTTCCCCTGGTATCTATTTTAAATTTGCTTTTCACTACTTTCCATTCGTAAGTTTTCAATTTTAAGATTCAAAATCTGCCTGAACAGGATATAGGGAGTATGCATTGGACTGGGATATAACTGAGTGACTCAATTGGGACACATTTCTTGGAAAGAATGTGCTCCTACTGTTTTTGCAATATCTTGTTATTAAATTTCTGGTTTTAGTTTAGCAATCAAGTTAACTCCTAGTTAGCCAACATATTGATTAACCAACACCAGTCAAATTTACCCTGAATGGAGACAATTGGCTGCTATTTTCTCACTAGGAGACTAGCAGCCAAGTGGCTAGATTATTTTAAAGTAATAATCCAGTCACTTACTTATAGAATTTAATATGTATTTCAGTAAAGGTTCTGTTATCTTTTCCATTTTGTAAAGGCTTACCTCTTGGTTAATAAATTTTCTTTTTATTTACAGAATTAGACTTTTTGCTTTTCTGTAACCAATATGACACTAGTTCATCTTTAATGAGATGTGAATCTATTGTTCTATGTATTCTATGGAACAGTGCATTTCTAAAGTTTATTTAGAACTTTTTTTATTCCAGGGTTTGTCTTCACTCACCAAAAAAGATCAGTTCAGATAGTAAGAGAGATGTTACGTGTTTTATTGTGTTTTTCACAATATTCCCATCACCAAGTTCTCTCATACATCAGGCCTCGGCAGTTCCCAATTACCTCATTTCACTGTCTCTGCACACAAAAAAAATCTACATTTATAACCTTCCTGCTGACTTTCATATTTGATTAGATTTGTTGTATGCCCTCTCAATTTTATAACTTATTTAAAATTATAGAACACAATCACCCCAAGTCAAAAGTCCAGACAATTCCAGAGTGCTTCTATTATTTAAGTCATTTAACTGTTTTTAAATACGGACTAAAGAATACATGAGAAGAAAACCGTGACTTACTGATAAAGATTCAGAAATTCAGGGTGAGGGTTCACAGAATCCATTGGTCCATAGATTAAATGTACTGTGATAAAAGAACATGAAACACCAGCAAACCTCTGGTTACATTCACAGAATACTCAATTTGTTTAGCTCAGACTACAATTCAGTGAAACTAACCAACTATTGGAATAATGGGAACTCAATAAAATGCATTGATATTTTAAACACAAATTTCTACAATCCATGGCCAAGGACTGGAGGCACCAAGGCCCAGGGGTGGCCTGTACCGGGGTTGAAGGCCTGTTTGTGTGTGAGGAGTTGGTCGGTAAAAGGGCTTGTTTTGCTCATTATCTTAAATTTAGTTCCATTGCTATTGCTTGTGTTGTTCTGTTGAATATCGTGGGCAGGCTCTGTTGGTGCTGGAACATGTGGCGACACTTGTGGGCTGCCCCCAGCACATCCTTGGGAAGTCTAGTTGATAACGCAAATGATACATTTTAATGTACACATGATAAGTAAATAAATTGCGATCTGAAAAGGCACGCTTTATGGACTCTGCAACTTTCATCCAAAGAGAGGGAGGACATTGAAGAGTAATTTAAAGCAGGAAACTGAATGATTTTCTCATCATTCCTTAACTCAGGATGCTGAAGACAAATACTAACTCAGGTTTGCCAGTTTTAAACTGGCAACTGTAGTTTTCTCAAGGAGGTGAACAGCAGAGCGCAAACTTCTAAAAGCTAATTACTGCAGAGCAAGTCCAATGGGTCTACCGATATTAACGAGAAAACATCTGCGGGAAGGAGCATCGTTTTTATTTGAATTGATTTAAATATTTAATTTTATTTTAAAAGTTTAATATTGAATATTTTTGAGGGCTTCAACATCAGAAGCATTCACTCACTGACAACTCGTAATTCCAGGGACAAATCTTAATCAGCTTGCAAAGCATTTTTGAAAGTAGAGCTGTCAATTTCAGCACAATAATCCCCAACAAAAGCACAATGATAATAACTGGATAATCTATTTTAGTGATAGTTCAAGGATACATACTGGCCATGACCCAGCAGGTAAAATTTCCTCTTCAAAGTAGCACCAGGAGTTTTATGTCTACCTGAGAGCTTATTTGCATTACAACATTTTAGCTGTAAGGCCACTTCTATCTCATCCAACTGCTCCATCATTGCAAGTCTGTCAGTTAGCCTAGATGTTTAACTTAATTCTCTGGAGTGAGCAGTGAACACTCAACAGAACAGATGAGAGTTAGAGACTAACAGTGCATGATTATTTGTAAACACCTCTCATATGTATTAGAATAGTTTCTCCATTAAGATAAAGCCGACAGTGTTCAACATACATGGAACAGAGGTAGAAATCAAGGCTCCTACCCATCGATCTCTGTACTTCCATCTTTGATTGATGAACTGCAAAATACTGAAAAAAACATTAAATGATGGAATGTTATGCCCACAGTTTTAAGAGCTAGGACAAGTTGACTTGGAAATATACTATTAAATGAAAATCAAAGTATTCATAGACCATTTCTGCACTTCATCATCATGAGCATATCATGGGAGAAATAGTTGCTGTTTAGAAACCCTACACTGATTCTACATTCATAGGCACTCAGTGACTCCCTTATTAGGTATACCTGTACAGCCGCTCACTAATGCAAATATCTAGCCAGCCAATCAAGTGGCAGCAGCTCAATGCGTAAAAGTATACAGACATTGTCAAGTTCAGTTATTATTCAGACCAAACATCAGAATGGAGAAGAAATGTGACCCAAGTGACTGAGTGGAATGCTTGTTGGTGCCAGACGAATTGTTTGAATATCTCAGAAACTGCCGATCTCCTGTGATTTTCATGCAGAGGTCTCTAGAGTTTACAGAGAATTGTACAAGAAACAAAAAAACATCTAGTGAGCGGCAGTTCTATGGGTAAAAATGTCTTGTTACTGAGAAAGGTCAGAGGAGAATGGCCAGACTTGTTCAAGGTGACAGTAGCTCAGATAACCACTCATTTCAACAGTGGAGTGCAGAACAGCATCTCCGAGCTACAACACGTCAAACCGTGAAGAGGATGGGCTACAATGGCAGAAGACCACAGCGGGTTCCCCTCCTATACCTAATAAAGTGACCACTGAGTGTATTTCCATCCAGAAGATCCTCCGTATCTTCTGGCCAAGATCTTCAACCACGCTCTACTCCTTCAGTGTCATCAAGTGGACACGGCCACAATCATGAGGAAACGTTGGAGATGGATTGGGCACTTGATGAGAAAAAAGCCAACTCTATCATCAAGACAGCACTTCACTGGGTCCCTGACAGGTGAAGAAAATTTGAGAGACCAAAGACAACTTGGCACCGTACCGTAGAGGAAACGAGGACCATGAACCACACATAAGGCACAATAGAAAAGAGGGCCAAGGACAGAGAGAGATGAAAGGCCTTCATTGCTGTCCTAAACACCAGCACCGTAACAGGCAGTAAGTTAGTAAATACCATAAGTGAGTGTATTTCACCTTACTCCAGCTTATATGATCCCATTATAAAATTCAGCCAACATTAGCTGTAACAGCTGGGCCAGAATGCCATTTTACTTTCCCCATTTGTGGAAAGAATATTGACCAATATTTATACATTCTCCATTTTCAAGACTTGCTGCAATTGACAGAAGTAGGGCAGAGGATTCTTTAATAATTAGTCCAATTTTAAAATAAGCTAACAATAAATCAGTTGACTGTGGAATATTCTTCCCACATTTTTTTCCCTTCAAAGTCCAGGGTGATAAAAGGTCAAATTACTCATCACACCAATTCCTTTCAAATTTTATACTTTCAAATTTATTTAGAGATATGGCGAGGAAGAGGCTCTTCCAGCTCACCATGCCACACCACCTAACAACCAGTCAATTTAACCCTAGCTTATTCCAAGGACAATTTACAATGACCAATTAACCTACTAACCAATACTTTTTTGGACTGTGAGAGGAAAGCGGAGCACCCGGAGTAAACCCATGCGCACATGGGAAGAACTTTCTTACAGAGGACCTTGGGATTGAACTCCAACGTCCCAAGCTGTAACAGCATTCTGATGACTACTATGCTACCGTAGCACCCTTCTGTTAATATTCTTGCTTGACAATCTCTCCTGCTTTAAACTACACTCACCCTCTTATCCTGGGGAAATGGAAGGTTAAACGGTTAACACGTATGAATCTCAATCTCCAATCATCTTCTTAAAGGTTAACAATGGGTATTCATCTCCTCTATGTCTTCAGTCAGATGTACTGGCAAGTTTATTTAGTTAGCCTATTCTTAAACATTTCTTGCACTTAAAATGAATTTTGCATTACTTTGAGCCAATGTGAACAATAAACCAATCAGAAAACTTCATGCTGAAATATGATTACTTGAATTAGGCAAATTTAAATAAAAAATACAGTAAAAAATCACTAAAGATAATACAGCTCAGCACGTCAGAGGTAGCATAAAATACGCTTTATTGGGAACTCTACCAACTCAGCTAACCCTAATGAAAGGTTTTACACCAACTTGCACTTTCTTTGAAGTTAATTCAATACTATACAGTTTTGACTAGAGATGTCCCTTAGTATGTTTTCAAGGTCCCATTAACAAGCATGTTTACTGACAGCACTGGATTATCTGTACTTAACCCAATAACCCTTAATCCAATTCCATTCAGATATTCAGCTCTGCAGTTTCAGAGGCATCAATCTACATTACCTGCTGCAACTTCCCAGTTGCACAGTTCTAAGGAAGAAAATTAAAAGCTTTTGGACAAGACAAGCAAGAAAACCTCACCTAAGTGATCTCATGCTCAGCTCCAATGTCAGATGTAAACCAGCTGGGAGAACATAAATTGCTCTTTATACATAACGTAACAGCACATTCTATTTTAGTTACTCTGGTATTCAGCAATATTTTTTTTGAAGGCTTTCAGCTCTGTTCCATGGATTTGTTTTCTTTCCATTGGATGCAATTTCTGGCCATTTTTATATCTTCCTTGACCAGGAAACAGGGCTTTAGAAGGACCAGAAAGAATGTAATATGCACAAAGAAAACAGAGCCTCAGAAAAGGCAAGGCCTGTATGAAAGCTACCTACGTATGGTACTGCTCCAAAGGAGCTAAACTGAAGTGAAAAGATACAGAAATCCCATTCCTGGATTGAAGGAACATGTTACAAGACTAATAATCTCCTGTATAGGATAAGAGAAAAACTTTCTACTTGATGAGTGATGCTTTCCTCACTTGATATCTCCCACTTGCTTTTTATCAACACTTCTCGTGGTAATCCCTCATTGGAAATTCTGACTAAACTGCAGAATAACTAATGCATAAACTCCCATGTTGAAACTAAAATTTAACTCATTTCTATTCTAACTCCTTCTCTGTAATCTTAAAACTGTGGCACTACATGCATTCTACTCATTCATTCAATTTCATTTGAACCCAGTTCAGACTTATAGCATGGAACATCTCTGTCATTCGGAGTTTAGAAAAATGAGATGTGATCTCATGTCAATGTGCAACATTCATAAGGGGCTAACCAAGACAGCTGCACAGTTGATGGGGTATATAAAGCCAGGGGACAAACTCTTAAAAAAAAGTTGACCATTCAGGACAGGATTGACAAGGTGTTTCTTCATGCAGAGAGAGATAAACGTTTGAAATTCTCTACCCTATTGGGCCGTGGAGGCTCAGTTGCTGAATGTATTTAGAGATCAATTTTTTTGTTATTATCTTACTGAATGATGGTACAGGCACATGGTGGTCTTTGTCCTCCATTTCAAACACTCACAGGTCCGTAGGCCCATTTGTCTCCCCCATACTCTGCCTGTGCTGCACGGTGCTGTGATGGGAACCTGCAGTGAACCCCAGTCCTTCACTGGCACTCCCCCAGCAATGTACTGCCCATAGTCCAATGTGGAGAGGCTGTGGGCCAGGGGAAGTGGCACAGTTGTTCACCTGGCATTGAGTGTTCAGCTTGGTCTCTTCATTATAGCTTTAGAGAAGGTGCAAAGGAGATTTACCAGGATGCTGCCTAGATTAGGGAGCATGTCTTATGAGGATAGGGTGAGAAAACTAGGGCTTTTCTCTTTGGAATTAGGAGGATGAGAGGCACTGTTCCCTCTAAGTTGTGCAGATATGTGGCCACGCAGTAACTAAAATGCTCCCAAGCACATAGCCTCTGTTGCCACACAGCTGGAATTGGACACAGCTAGAAAAAAATTACAAAACATGTAAGATTTTCTTTATTGTACTATATTCCATTATACCCTCCAATTAATAGATAAATGTGATTTTTCAATTTTCATTCTAAATATTTATAATATTCATATTACAAAAACATTTAAAGAGCCACATGGTTTTTTCGGGCCATGTAAAAATTTCCTGCTCGAGTCTGCACAGCTGTAAAAAAAAAAATGAGAGGAAACGTTGATGAAAGGTGACTTGATAAAGGTGTCCAAGATAAGAGGCACAGGGTGGAATGCCAGCGCCTTTTTCCCAGGCCAGAAATGGCTAATAGGAGTAAGCATCATTTTAACTTTAAGGTGATAAGGTGATTGGAGGAAAGAATGTGTGTGTGTGTGCGCGCAGTATGTCAAAGGCAGGTTTTTTTATACAGAGTGGCAGGTGCATGGAATGCACTGTCAGGGGTGGTAGACGCAGATACATTAGGGGCATTTCAGAAACTCTTCTGTAGGCACATGGATGAAAGAAAATGGAAGACTACGTGGGAGGGAAGGGTAGGGTTGGATTGATCCTAGAGTAGGTTAAAGAGTCAGCACAATATTGTGGGCCAAATGGCCTGTACTGTTCTACGTTCAGCATTTAGATGCAAGGCTGTGGGCTGGCTGACACAGTGAGTGAAGGCCATTGCAAGAATTGGCAGCAGCTACTCCTCAATTCTGATGTTGCTATGTGATAGAAACTGCTGGCTCTCCCCTTCAGATGAGTTTCTTATTTCAGGAAAATCTCAGGTAACAGCTTACTTCTCATCTAACAGGATGTAACACGATAGATCATAAGACCCAAGGTCAGTCTATCAACACATCAGAATCAGGTTTAATATCATTAATATTCCTCTATATCATGGAATTTGTTATTTTATGGCATGGAGAAGGCTCTGCCTGTACTCTACAACGGCCCATGATACCTGTGCCAGGAACCTGCCACAACCCCCCATTCCTTGCATCTCAGCGCTGAGAGGGTGAACTGCTATCCCCAGCCTGCCCAATACCATTTCTCACATACAGTCTCTCCACACTGAGCCAAGGCAATTCCAGACATCCTACCCTGCAAAAACTCATTCCAGGGAGGTAGCACCACCACCCCTGCCCCCTGCAACCCCATATTCCCCCCCCCCCCATTGACCTCCAAGGGTGTATGTATACAGGACATTTGATTATGAAAGAACACAACAATTTACTTGATCACATATTGAAACTATTTACACGCACACATATATATTTTCCTTGTTGAGTATTTAATTGGCAGTCTCAATGCTAATAGCTAAATGCTAATGCAAATAGCTTTTCTATTTCTTTTGCAAATTTTCCTTGTACTGTGATTTGGCTTGCTTGGCAGATTTGAGCATTTTGCTGGAAGTCTCAACCTCATAGCAGTCTGTGTCAATGAATTTGTTAATTTTGCAAGACATCAGATTCACAGCTGACTTCTGAATTCTGTCTTGATGTGACGCACCATGCTGAATGCCCTTTCTACATCACAATTAGAATTTGACAGCACCAAAAGCAGCTTCATCAACTGGCTGAGCTCTTTGAATCTCAACTGCCCTGTGCTCACAGATTTTACTTTGGACAGCTTCCCCCAGAACTCACCAACTGGCAAATTTTTATAGTTTGGCACCAGTCCTTCAAGGTCAGTTGAGACATAATCCAGGACTTCCAAGTGGAGCTGTACTCTTGCATCTGCCTTGATCACATTTGGAAATCTCTCTGCCAAAGTCAAAATCTGTGCTGGATTCACATCATCTTGACTCTCTGTATTGACCACTGACAGATTTTTCAAGATTTGCTCTCCAAGATTTTTTGAAAGCACCTGACACAGAATGCTCTGGCATCTTTGAAGAACTGTTTTGTCTTGTAAGGGGGGATCTCTTGTGTTTCCTCACTTAGCAACTGCCTCCTTGCTAGGTACCCAGTAAATAGCTCTTCATCTGGGCAGTGAATTTCAGGGTTGCTCACATCTATCTCCTGAAAGTCACTATTGCAAACAGTGCAGCGAGCAACACTGTCATTATTTTTGATCCCTATTAGGCAGGGGTACACTTTAGTGTAGTCTGGGGTGAAGTGCGTTTTCTTTTTTCTTTTTTTGGAACACTCTGCTATAGCGCTGCAGGACACTAAACTGAACTGATGGACAATGAAAGAGAGAGAGAGAGAGAGGTCAACTGTAAAGCCTGCCCACAAAGAAAACTGATTGGTCTCTCTTTGTGCTAAGTAGACCTATCAGGATGCTCTATCACTCTCTCGCTACATCTGTCTGTCCCTCCCTCTCTCTTGCTCGCTCTCAAAAAAAAATTGATTTCCGGGATATTGTATATAACTTGCGGGCGTCAGGGAGCCGCTATCAATATGCGGGAGACTCCTGGAGCTTCTGGGGGAGGTGGGATATCTGCAATTTACTGTTAGAAGCAATTATTTGTACCAGGCCACTGACTCATCAGCACGTATCAATAATTCACCTCTCTCCATATAATGGTATAATAAGCCCTTTTAAGCTCAGCATCTATAAGTGTTCTCACTCCTGGCATACTTCATGCTAAGTTAGCTAATCTGAGGCAATCCAGAACTCTACACTGACTGGAAGTGTTAGGAGACTTACAAATACATACATTAGGAGTAAACTAATGCCTCCATTCAAGAAGATCCTGGCTGATCAGCTTATAAATTTAACTGTGCACTCAGTCTACTCCGTTAACCTTGTTCATTTAAACCAAATCTACCTCTGCCTTAAATCATTTAAAAATTTCTCATCAGCCATTGTTTGAAGAAGAGAACTCCAAAGACACTCTACCATCAGAAAAAACCTGCCTTATCTGTGTCTGAATCAGCGACCCCTTATTTTTAAGCAGTGACCCTTTGTTCTAGAATCTCAGGGGTTTCCAGCCTTTTCTATGCCATGGACCAACACCAGTAAGCAAGCGATCCATGGAACCCAGGTTGGGAACCCCTGTGATTTTCCCACAAGGGGAAACATTCTCTCCAAAGTTAACCTGTCAAGAACCTTTAATATATTTTCACCAAACAAAGTTTCCATTTGACAAAACTTTGCTGACTTTGATTGACCATTTTTTATTTTACCGAAGTGCTGCAAATAATGTATTAAATCATAACTTCTAGCATTTTCCTTATGATAGCCATTAAGCTAAGTAGCCTGAAGTTTCTTGTTTTCTGTCTCTCTCTCTCTCTGTTTCTAAACTAAGGAAATACATTTTCTATTTTCCAATCTAATGGAACCTCTCCCAAATCTAGAGAATTTATGAATAATTAAATCTTAGTATTCAACCCTCTTAGTGGCCACTTTCTTTAAAAAGGCCTCCAGATAAAGTCCACCAGGCTAAAAGGACTGGTCAACTATAGCTCTAACACTGCTCAATTCTACTTCCCTTGTAATAGCAATTTTCAATTCCTTCCATATCCATTTATAGATCCATCTCTGGGTTGGTACATTTATATTCTGTCTGTGCTATTGGTGCAGCGGCATCCACACCCGAACCTCAGAACAAGAGGTCCCAGGTTTGAATCTGGCTGGCTCCTTGCAAGAGTTCCACACGTGTTGGGTCGAGCGTCGAGCTAGCAACTCCACCTCATAAAACAGAAAAATACTAAAGGAACAGTAAGGTTGCTGCCCAATGTGCCTAATGTCACGGGGAGGTGCATTTCTATTCTACTGTGAAGCCTAATGCAGGACATCTGCTTAATGCATCTGCCATCTCCAGATTTTCTATTAATTGCCCAGACTCACCTTCTATAGGATCTATGCCTAGCTCCATTTCTAAATGTCCACATTGAAACCCTACTGTTTTTTACAGCACTATTTTCTCTCTTAGCTAACCACAGACATAGAGGCCTCCCCTTTAAATGTTTCTTTCTCATTAGAACTTATCTATTCTGTGTATTTCGAGAGATCCCTTTAAATGTTGCTATTGTATCACCACTACCTGTTCCCTTAAGGTAATATGCCAGTTCGATTTAGTTCATCTTCTGAAGCCCATCACCCCTACTGGGGCTTAGGCCACTGACAGTAGCTTAACAGCGTCCTCTGACCAGAGCCAGTCTTTCAAGTCCCCAGATGTAGGCCACCTTAAGATCCTTCCTCTCAATGATGAGGTTTTTGGAGCTTCTATAGCCTGGGTTTTTACTAATTGGGGTTGCTGGCCCCCTGTTCAACCCTCCTCCTTTTGCAGTTGGGGTTGGGGCCACCCATGGCAAGTTATTCACTTTAGTTAAGTCTGTTTTATGGCCTTATTGTTGCCATTCAGGACTATAACAGTAATTTTAGACTCATTCTTCTCTCCCTCACACTGGAACTTCAGTATTATAATCGCTGCTACCCCAAGGTTCCTTCACTGGGAAGCCATTAATTAATCTTATCTTGTTCCACATTACCATATTTTCCTCTGTGGTTGATTCCAGAACACGGCATACTGTCTTATGAAACTATCCCAAAAAAAGTTCCGTGCAATCCTCAACTAGGTAAAGCTTGAAATCTGATTTTTCCAATCTATATACATAGACTTCAATGAGTATTAATTATTACAAGAGGGAGGGAGGGAGGGAGGGAGGGAGGTACAAAGATAAAGCTGAAGTCAAGGTATAAAGGCAATAAGTTATTTAAGACAATTAGACACACTAGCAGAGAATTAAATCCTTTGGCCTGTCGAGTCTGCTCCGCCGTTCCATCATGGCTGATTTATTATCCCTCTAAACCCCATTCTCCTGCCTTCTCCCCATAACCTTTGACACCCTGACTAATCAAGAACCTATCAATCTCTGCTTTCAATATACTCAATGATTTGCCCTCCACAGCTGTCCGTGGCAATGAATTCCACAGATTCACCACTCTCCGGCTACAAATATAAACAAAACACCAATTAACAACCAAAGAATGCTTGACTGATCTTAGATCACAGATACATTTGCAAACTTGTTAACAATGAGTATCAGATGAAACAGATAGGCTCTATAACTGCAGCAACTATACAGCTTCACATATCCCATAAAAATCTATGCTCATGTGCTATTTGATTAGCTACCCCGAGGTGCCATGATTTGAGATGGTGTAAGTGCTATTCTGGATGACAGAAAATATGTTTTGACAAAAATCCTTGAATAGTCTATAGCTTTAAAGTCTTCTCATCCAGCACCAGTTTAATACATTGCTGTTGGCTGTAATTATAACAAGTTGAATAGAACTTGGTGCTTGACTCACCTGTCCATTACTAGATTCCCATCATTGATCCGAACAGTAGTCCACATGTCCCAGTACTCTGCAGTTGTTGGCTGTGTGTGAGGTCCAAACACTGCACCGATCCTAAAATGGTTCATAAGAAAAATCCCATCAAGATGTTTCACTAAAGTCCAAAATTTCATGACTGATAAATGTAAAAACAGGTACCAGTAAAGTGACCTTGCAGTAAGTGTTTGCTGTTTTTTTTCTCAGTGGTCCTTTCTCAGGACTTTTGAAAACTGAATAACGTAATGCTGAACGTGGATCCAGCTGCAGCACGATGA
This sequence comes from Mobula hypostoma, assembly GCF_963921235.1. NCBI lineage: Eukaryota > Metazoa > Chordata > Chondrichthyes > Myliobatiformes > Myliobatidae > Mobula > Mobula hypostoma. The sequence continues at coordinate 58,572,092 of NC_086116.1, read as the reverse complement.
CCAGTTCTAAAGACAGAACAACACTAAATACTGCACTCCCTTTATAGTGGACAGCCAGCTTACATTTCATGCTAAAGGCTAGTATGCGTCTTAAAACCAAACTTTCAAACGACAAGGATCGAATTGAGCTAGACTGACAAACAGCAGTATTCCATTTTTATTCACTAATTTTAGTGAAAACATTGACTATGAATATAATGCAGGCTAATCTGGATTGATCAACAATGACTTTCTTGCTTAAAACTAATAAAACAAAAAAGAACTACCACGTGCAGGTTGTGAGAAGTGTTTATTCAGCATTTAGCACACATGTGAAAGCAATTCAGAATGCTCAAGTCAGTATTGTTTAACTTGTGCAGGGAGATGAAACTGGTATGCTGTTATTAATGGGTTGCAAAAATTGAATAGACATCCCACTAAATTGTTGCTCGGAGTGTTGGTGTCTACTGGATATAATTCAGATCTTCCTAGATCCACATGATTACAGACTTCTATCAGATTTCGACAGGAAAGAATCCCACCAGATTCTTTCTTTTCCATCCCTTGACCTTTCCCACCCAACTGACTTCACCTAACACCTTTCAGCTAAACTCTTTTCCCTCTCCCTATTTTTTTATCCCTGCATCTTCCGCGTTCCTTCTCTGTCTTTAAGTCCCCGAACGTCGACTGTTTACTCTTTTCCATAGATGCTGCTTGGCCTGTTGGGTTCCTCTACCATTTTGTGTATGTTGCTCTGGTTACAGACTTACCCTTTTGAGAAAAAATAGTAGTTCATCAGTCTGGTGAAGATTGGTGAAAAGCAACCGCTGTTTTTGAGTAACTGTTACAAAGAAAATTAAGAAAATAATGTAGAAATGCATTGTCAATTTTTAAAAATGCACACAAGTTTCTACGTGCTACCATGCACAACAGACCACACTTAGAATAAGCCATTAACCTCACTTTTTTAAAATCATAACATTACTACAGTTGTGCATCAATATTTACTGTTGTAGATTTCTGACATCATTTTTAAATTTTAATGTCACAAGCAATTTCAGTTACCAGGAACACTGTCCTCACAGCTCTCCATGGGATGGAATCCTAACATTTCATGACTCAGAGAGAAAAATATCCTCATCTCCTGCTAAAATGGGTAATCCATTATTCTGAAATTATACTCTCTTGTTCTAGATATCCCAACAAAGGGAGATATCCTCTCAACATCTTGTGCACTTCAATAAGATCATCTGACAGTTTTCTACACTGCAACCTGTTCACGGCATGGTAGCATAGTGGTTAGCACAAGACGTTGCAGTGCCAGCCACCGGGTTCAATTCCCGCAGCTGCCTGTGAGCAGCTTGTACGTGCTCATCATGAGTTTCCTCTGGGTGCTCTGGGTTCCTCCCACAGTCCAAAGATGTACCTGTTGGTAGGTTAACTGGTCATTGTAAATTGTCCTGTGATTAGGCTAGGATTAAATCAGGGATCACCGGCCGGCGTGGCTCAAAGGGCCAGAAGGTCCTATTCCGTGCTGCATCTCAATAAATAAATAAATTTTCTTTACTTCTGTCCCTTCACCCCACTAATCATCCTGATGAATCTTTTTCTCCACTAGAAATGTAGAAGCCAAACTGTATGAAATGGGTCAGATGCAGTCTCACCAGCATCCTGTAAAAGCACAACAAAACTCCCCTACTTTCATACTCCAAATCTCTTGTAATTAAAGTCAACATTCTACAAGTATCATACATCAAAGTTGCTGGTGAACGCAGCAGGCCAGGCAGCATCTATAGGAAGAGGTGCAGTCGACGTTTCAGGCCGAGACCCTTCGTCAGGACTAACTGAAGGAAGAGTGAGTAAGGGATTTGAAAGCTGGAGGGGGAGGGGGAGATGCAAAATGATAGGAGAAGACAGGAGGGGGAGGGATAGAGCCGAGAGCTGGACAGGTGATAGGCAAAGGGGGTACGAAAGGATCATGGGACAGGAGGCCTAGGGAGAAAGACGGGGGGGGTGACCCAGAGGATGGGCAAAAGGTATATTCAGAGGGACAGAGGGAGAAAAAGGAGAGTGAGAGAAAGAATGTGTGCATAAAAATGAGTAACAGCTGGGGTACGAGGGGGAGGTGGGGCCTAGCGGAAGTTAGAGAAGTCAATGTTCATGCCATCAGGTTGGAGGCTACCCAGACAGAATATAAGGTGTTGTTCCTCCAACCTGAGTGTGGCTTCATTTTTACAGTAGAGGAGGCCGTAGATAGACATGTCAGAATGGGAATGGGATGTGGAATTAAAATGTGTGGCCACTGGGAGATCCTGCTTTCTCTGGCGGACAGAGCGTAGATGTTCAGCAAAGCGGTCTCCCAGTCTGCGTCGGGTCTCACCAATATATAAAAGCATGCAGAACTCGTTGACTTTATTAACTTTGCCTCCAACTTTCACCCTGCCCTCAAGTTTACCTGGTCTATTTCCGACACCTCCCTCCCCTTTCTAGATCTTTCTGTCTCTGTCTCTGGAGACAGCTTATCCACTGATATCTACTATAAGCCTACTGACTCTCACAGCTATCTGGACTATTCCTCTTCTCACCCTGTCTCTTGCAAAAACGCCATCCCCTTCTCGCAATTCCTCCGTCTCCGCCGCATCTGCTCTCAGGATGAGGCTTTTCATTCTAGGACGAGGGAGATGTCTTCATTTTTTAAAGAAAGGGACTTCCCTTCCTCCACTATCAACTCTGCTCTTAAACGCATCTCCTCCATTTCACGTACATCTGCTCTCACTCCATCCTCCCACCACCCCACTAGGAATAGGGTTCCCCTGGTCCTCACCTACCACCCCACCAGCCTCCGGGTCCAACATATTATTCTCCGTAACTTCCGCCACCTCCAACGGGATCCCACCACTAAGCACATCTTTCCCTCCCCCCCTCTCTCTGCATTCCGCAGGGATCGCTCCCTACACAACTCCCTTGTCCATTCGTCCCCCCCATCCCTCCCCACTGATCTCCCTCCTGGCACTTATCCATGTAAGCGGAACAAGTGCTACACATGCCCTTACACTTCCTCCCTTACCACCATTCAGGGCCCCAAACAGTCCTTCCAGGTGAGGCATCACTTCACCTGTGAGTCGACTGGGGTGATATACTGCGTCCGGTGCTCCCGATGTGGCCTTTTATATATTGGTGAGACCCGACGCAGACTGGGAGACCGCTTTGCTGAACATCTACGCTCTGTCCGCCAGAGAAAGCAGGATCTCCCAGTGGCCAAACATTTTAATTCCACATCCCATTCCCATTCTGACATGTCTATCCACGGCCTCCTCTACTGTAAAGATGAAGCCACACTCAGGTTGGAGGAACAACACCTTATATTCCGTCTGGGTAGCCTCCAACCTGATGGCATGAACATCGACTTCTCTAACTTCCGCTAGGCCCCACCTCCCCCTCGTACCCCAGCTGTTATTCATTTTTATGCACACATTCTTTCTCTCACTCTCCTTTTTCTCCCTCTGTCCCTCTGAATATACCTCTTGCCCATCCTCTGGGTCACCCCCCCCCGTCTTTCTCCCTAGGCCTCCTGTCCCATGATCCTCTCGTACCCCCTTTGCCTATCACCTGTCCAGCTCTCGGCTCTATCCCTCCCCCTCCTGTCTTCTCCTATCATTTTGCATCTCCCCCTCCCCCTCCAGCTTTCAAATCCCTTACTCACTCTTCCTTCAGTTAGTCCTGACGAAGGGTCTCGGCCTGAAACGTCGACTGCACCTCTTCCTATAGATGCTGCCTGGCCTGCTGCGTTCACCAGCAACTTTGATGTATGTTGCTTGAATTTCCAGCGTCTGCAGAATCCCTGTTGTTTACGTTTAAATTCTACAAGTATTACTAATTATGTATGGTACCTGCCAATCAACCTTTTGTTTATTAAGCACAGAGACTCTCAGTTTCCTCTGGAGCACAAAATTTGTCGTCTGTGTGCACTTACATAATAATCTCCACTCCTCTTTCCAAAGTGGATAACCTCGCATTTTCCCACATTATCCTCCAGATGCCAATTTCTCTCTCCACTCACCTAATCTGCTTATAGCCCTTTGCAGGCCCTTGGTGTCCTTTTTACAATCACTAACATTGGATTACCTGCTGTTGTGATGATGTGTCTTATATATGAAGTCTAATACAACATAGTCTCTGCTATCTCCGTTTCCCATCTTTCATTTGCAATAAATTATATTTCCACATTTGCAGCTATTGAGATTATATTAGCTGTCAAACATTCCAACCTATCCCCACGACTTCTCTGTTGGGCTCACTGTATGGGTTTGCCAGGGCAAGAAGAAAAAAGTGGTGCCCTTTCTGGCAACATCCGTAGAAAACAGTGATTGACTGAAAATGTGTTACAGGTCCACAATCCCTTATCTGAATTCCTTAGGGTCAGTTGCATTTCGGAATTCAGAATTTTTCAGATTTCAGACCACCCCCCCCACCCCCCCGATACCAAAAAACATGTATGCTCAAGTCCCTTATTTAACCTGTCTCAGTGCGGTGGGCTTTAAGACCCAGCAGCGCACCAAACCTACGCACATCCTCCCGTATACTTTAAATCATCTCTGGATTACTTATAATACCTAATACAATGTAAATGCTATATAAATAATTGTTATACTGTATTGTTTAGGGAATAATGATGAGAAGAAATTTTATTTCCAACAAAAACATTCAATAAAATATAAAAATATACAGCTTCAAACGAACCAAATCAAACACATGGTAAATGACTTATTAGAATAAATGTAGAATGTCACTGTCACTATAAAACTTCAGTAACTTGTCTTTCTGTTTATTTAAATCATATACAGTGGTAGTTCCGACACTATTTTCTTTAGTAAGACGCTACACAGACACACCACAATCAAGCTTCTGCAATAACTCCACTTTCTGTGTTATTGATAGAGAAGATTCCTTCGCTTTTTCTCATTGTTACCCATAGGGGTAACTGCAGCTCTTTTTGACATTTTCACAGTGAAATTAAACACAAAGTCAACAGTGAACACAAAATACCAGTGAACAGCAAATGCACGTGTAACCAGTACGAGCGCTGAGCCACAACTGATGTCTGGCAGCCTCTGCTAGTGCATCTGTATCTCGTCTCAAGCTATACATTAGCTACTCTTGATTTGACCCATTTAGAATAATACATTACATCAACAATCACCATTTCACAATCTAGATTTAGAGAAGACGTACATATAAATTGCCAAGCATCTCAAGGCTGATAGGACTTTACACCCTTCTCACTCACTGATGCCCTATTGTAGTTTTACTGTCTATTCTTCTGGTGCTGCCTAGAGGACTCTCAACCTAATTGCAATGAATTTATGACGAGAAAGAAGCTATTCAGCACAATACACATAGTTATCATCCAATATCTCCCTCTCAGTCTAATTCTTCTTGCCCTCTCAACATATTTCTCTTTCTGCACATGTTTCTGACATTCTGTTTACTTTACACCCTACGGTTCTGTACACTTCTAATGCACTGCATTTTTTAAAAACATGGATAATACCTTTTGCAGAAATCTTGGGTGATTTGTCTCTGGAAAAATTCCTGTAAAGAATGGGGTAAACTATCAGCCACAAGAATTGAGATTATTTTTCAAAACCATATAAATAATTAAAATCAATTAAGAAAAATAGTTTAATACCTCCATTTGATAAACACAGGCTGTTAATAATCAGATGTCCAGGTTTACCATGTTCAGACCTAACACAAAGGAGATGTAATGCTCAAACACTGTAACTAAGAAACTTCCAACAGGGATTATATCACACACATGATAAGTATTGGCTCCATAGCAGATGCTCGCCTCAGACAGGGTGATTTAGCCACTCTAATTGACTAACAGCACAGAAATCCATTTAGATGGAAGGCGTTGCATTCCACTCAATATTTGCTGGTGATTGTGCCCAGCATTACAAATCTCGGATTTCATCAGCTGAATTCAGCCAAAGATTGCCCCAGAGCAATGGTAGAAATCACACAAGATCATAACTCAAGAAGATTTGCTGATGGATTCAGATTGAACTGAGAGCACTTGGACAGAATGCCCAATAAAACAATGCACTGTATGGAAAGTTGGTTGCTGACACTCATGAGTGAGGGCCCATTGGTCAGAGTTGACCACAGATATTGTACCCTAGCTGTCTTATATACATAACCCTGGGTAGTACAATATGGAGAGCAAGCCAGTGCCCATGTAGCAGGCTCCCCCTCTCCGTAGATCTGATGAATCCAAATGAATGGCATAGACCAATACATGCACTCAGTGGCCACTTTATTAGGTACACCTGTTTGTTAATACTAATATATAATCAGCCCATCATGTGGCAGCAACTCAATGCATAAAAGTATGCAGACATGGTCAAGAGGTTCAATTGCTGTTCAGACCAAACATCAGTATGGGGAAGAAATGTGATCTAAGTGACTTTGACTGTGGAATGTTTGTTGGTGCCAGACAAAGTGGTTTGAGTATCTTAGAAACTGCTGATCCCCTGGGATTTATAATTTTTGGCGCAGGTCTCAAGAATTTACCGAGAATGGAGTGAAAAACAAAAAAAAAAGAAATATGCACTGAAAAGCAGTTCTATGGGTGAAAAAGCCTTATTAATGAGAAAGGTCAAAAGAGAATGGTCAAAGTGGTTCAAGTCGACAGGAAGGAAATAACCATGCGTTATAAAAGTGGTGTGCAGAATGTCTTCTCTGAACACAGGTCAGGATGGACTACAGCAGCAGAAGACCACAACACTCCTGTACCTAATAAAGTGGCCACTGAGTGTATATGAAATGTCATTTAAACAGAAGCACGCAAAATGCAATGTTTCAATGGAATTTTTTTTTTAAATACAGTATTTTTGCTGAGTTAGGATTATGCCCCTGTCCAAATGTCAATGATTTTTTAAATGAGAACCTGTACAGCAGCTCCAATGCAACAGTGTCTCCATAATCGTGAGCCAGGATATTGAGCTTCTGCTGAGCTAGGCCCAGTTCTGCCATTAGCCCCTGGACGATATCTGCCTGCTCAAAGATGGAGTATCTGTGCAGCCTCTGGAGAAGAATAAATGGATCTTGATATCAGTTCACTTTGTCAATACTAAGCATCTCCAACCATTTTCTAAAATACATAATATATGCGATAACGTAAGTACTTTATGTCAAGAACTTAATCGCAGGATTCTGCAGAGTGTGGTGCGGACAGCCCAGTGCATCTGCGATTGTGAACTTCCCGTGATTCAGGATATATTCCACCGTGATTCGGGACATATTCCACCGAGATACAACACTGGGTGTCATGGGAGATTGTTTCTGCCTGTGGCCATCGAACTTTGCAGCTCCTCCCGTGGAGGGTCAGACACCCTGAGCCAATAGGCTGGTCCTGGACTTATTTCCATCTGGCATAGTTTGCATATTGTTGTTTGATAGTTTGTGGTTTTTGTATTTCTATATTTATGCTCTATTCTTGGTTGGTGCAGCTGTAACGAAACTCAATTTCCCTCGGGATCAATAAAGTATGTCTATGTCTACAAAGACAGGTGTGTAAAAAGGGACCGAAGGATCACTGAGGACCCAAGTCACCCCAACCACAATCTATTCCAGTTACTACCATCCGGGAAATGGTACTGCAGGATAAAAGCCAGGACCAACAGGCTCTGGGATAGCTTCTTCCACCAGGCCATCAGACCGATTAACTCACACTGATTTGAGTGTATTTCTACGTTACACTGACTGTTCTATTTATTATAAATTATTATGATTGCACATTGCACATTTAGACCCAGACGTAATGTAAAGATTTTTACTCATGTATGCGAAGGAGGTAAGAAATAAAATCAATCCAATTCAATATCTCCCAATCAACTATTTTTCTTAACATAAGTGTCACCATGGAGGCAACCATTCTATGCCAGTAGAAAACAAAAATATCAGAGAAAGAATTGCACAACTTCAGCAAAGAAATTGGTTGTTTGATACTAGACATTGCAACTCAGGAACTACATACTCACAGGTTTATCACTGAATCCAAAGCCAAGAAAATCTACTGCGATAACACGATTAAACCTCAATGTCAAGCCTTCCCAGATCTAAAATAAAAAGAATGTTGTCATAATCCCTTAGTGCTCTCAATTATTCCACAAAATGCTTAGACCATTGAGCGACATAGTTCAGCTACTAAAGGGAAAACTCACTCACTTAAAAGAGGTCCCTTTGAATATATCCCAGCTTACTTCAAATTTAATTTTTAAATAAAAAGTAAATTGGTTTACAGTAACAGTCACTGTGAAGAAAGGATCCTGGCCAACTTTAGCACATATTGGTAGATAATTGTACAATGACCAACTAAGGGGCTGCTACCATTATAATAATCAGTTGCGAGATTCATAAATCAAAACTCAGACTTTAGATAGCAGTTCCCTTCACCTACAGTTGAATTCAACTGAATTCTCTCCCTGAGAGACTGCAATCCCTCATTGACAACATGTCCCCTCCCTTCAATTCCAATTTTTTCTCCCCACAATAAACTCAAAGAGAAAAAAATCCTTATGTAAATTGTATCAGCTTCCTAAGCTGCTCCTACCTTGTGCCAATCATAGCTTGATGTTGGGAAGCCATGCAAAAGTATCACTGTATCAGAACTACCAAAAGCACCAATGGAATCTGAAATATAGCATAAAAATACCACATTAAGACAGTTTCAAAGGGTGTCTGATAGTCCTGCAGTTAAGTTCAATACAAGCAACTCCAAGGCAATGTTCAAGGATTGGTGGTCTGGGCACAGTAACACAGCAGTTAGCCTAATGCTCTACAGCACCCGCGACCCAGATCCAATTCCTACTGCTGTACGTTCTCCTCGTGACCGCGTGGGTTTCTTCCAGATGCTCGAGTTTCCTCCTACATTCTAAAGACATGTGTTAGGGTTACTCAGTTGTGGTCGTGCTCTGTTGATGCCAGAAGAGTGGCAAAACTTGCAGGCTAGAAGGTTAATTGGTCACTACAAGTTGTCTCATGATTAGGCTGGCATAAATCTGGGGTTGTGGGGTTTTTGGTGAGGTGGATCAAAGAGCTGCGAGGGCGTATTCCATGCTGTATCTCAAATAAATAAAAATAAAAATAAATGCATTGGCATAACCCTAAGATGCCATTGAATGTTATGAAAATACAGGTATTTTGGATTAAAACAGCATTTCTCTCCATGCAGATCACCAGCCTTTGCTACTGAGTGAGCAACTGGTGACCCAACTCACCTTTAAGGATAATTCAGCCTTTGAAACTAGGATTGACTGCTAAGCTTTATTAACCCGATTAGATGATGATCCCGCCTTGTCTGATGATCATAATTATGGCTCTAGAAACTCTTTTTTTAGTACTATATTAATCAGTCTCAGGTTTATCATCACGAACATAGGTCATGAAATTTGTTGTTTTGCAGCAGCAGTAAGTACATTCCAATACGATAAAAAATTACTACAAGTCACAATGTTGTTTATCCTTCATATGGCAGAGTTTTTTTCTTCACACTTTTAATGCTTCAAATGCTGAAGTGTGCCCGGGAGGGGCAGATGAAAATCATTTGGGAGCCGAGGTTGGATCAATCTTTGTCTGGTATCTCGTCCACAGCCATTCCAGCATGGGTGGTCGAGAGTTGGCATCGCCTGACGCAGGCAAGCCTCCACACAAAATACTCTGCAGATGCTGGGGTCAAAGCAACACTCACTACAAGCTGGAGGAACTCAGCAAGTCGGGCAGCATCCGTGGAAACGAACAGTCAACGTTTCGGGCCGGAACCCTTCAACGTGTTGATCCAGGTCGTCGAGGATAAGTTACAAAAAGAAATATAAACAAATAAATAAGTAGCGCAAAAAAATGTGAGGTGGTGTTCGTGGTCCGTTCAGAAATTTGATGAAGTGGAAGAAGCTGTCTCTAAAATGTTGTGTATTCCTAAAACTCTCACCATCCATGACATACCCTCTTTTCTATTCCCCATATACCAGTCCAATACAAATGAAGAAAAGTAGTAATTCTTACAGCAGTCCCTGATGAATTCCTCTATGCATTTACCTCCAGCCGAAACAATAACTTGTCACAACTGTTAATGTTTCCTAGCTTGGCCATGCCACTGCGATCCCTTTTATTCTATACTCTTCAAAGGTGAGGATGATTTAGCTAAGCGAGCCCCATTTGCCCACTTCTTTCTCAAGTAATCTTTATCAAGTACCTTTAGGAAGTCGGTGTACAAAGGCATATCTCACTCATTGTTATTTTATTTCAAAAACACTTCCATCATGTTAGTTCAACACAATTTGCCAAATCATGGTTGCTTTCCCTCTTCAATCCACAATTCAGCAAATGATAGCTAATTCTGTTTCTAGCACCTTCACCCTCACTGACCAACTGGTATTTATTGACTTTACCCTTAAAAACTCGTTTGACCCAAGGGCACAACATATGCTATAATAATGTTATAAGAAGAAAGCTGGGTTGTTTTTTCTGGAGCGTCAAAGGCTGAGGAGCAACCTGGTCAAAGTATACAGAGAGATAAATAGCCCTCTGACACTACTGGTCAAAGTATACAGAGTGATAAACAGCCCTCTGACACTACTGGTCAAAGTATACAGAGAGATAAACAGCCCTCTGACACTACTGGTCAAAGTATACAGAATGATAAACAGCCCTCGGACACTACTGGTCAAAGTGTACAGAGAGATAAATAGCCCTCTGACACTACTGGTCAAAGTATACAGAGTGATAAACAGCCCTCGGACACTACTGGTCAAAGTGTACAGAGTGATAAACAGCCCTCGGACACTACTGGTCAAAGTATACAGAGAGATAAACAGCCCTCTGACACTACTGGTCAAAGTATACAGAGTGATAAACAGCCCTCTGACACTACTGGTCAAAGTATACAGAGTGATAAACAGCCCTCTGACACTACTGGTCAAAGTATACAGAGAGATAAACAGCCCTCTGACACTACTGGTCAAAGTGTACAGAGTGATAAACAGCCCTCGGACACTACTGGTCAAAGTATACAGAGTGATAAACAGCCCTCTGACACTACTGGTCAAAGTGTACAGAGTGATAAACAGCCCTCGGACACTACTGGTCAAAGTATACAGAGTGATAAACAGCCCTCGGACACTACTGGTCAAAGTGCACAGAGTGATAAACAGCCCTCGGACACTACTGGTCAAAGTATACAGAGTGATAAACAGCCCTCGGACACTACTGGTCAAAGTATACAGAGTGATAAACAGCCCTCGGACACTACTGGTCAAAGTATACAGAGTGATAAACAGCCCTCGGACACTACTGGTCAAAGTGTACAGAGTGATAAACAGCCCTCGGACACTACTGGTCAAAGTATACAGAGTGATAAACAGCCCTCGGACACTACTGGTCAAAGTGTACAGAGTGATAAACAGCCCTCTGACACTACTGGTCAAAGTGTACAGAGTGATAAACAGCCCTCGGACACTACTGGTCAAAGTGTACAGAGTGATAAACAGCCCTCTGACACTACTGGTCAAAGTGTACAGAGTGATAAACAGCCCTCGGACACTACTGGTCAAAGTGTACAGAGTGATAAACAGCCCTCTGACACTACTGGTCAAAGTGTACAGAGTGATAAACAGCCCTCGGACACTACTGGTCAAAGTATACAGAGTGATAAACAGCCCTCTGACACTACTGGTCAAAGTGTACAGAGTGATAAACAGCCCTCGGACACTACTGGTCAAAGTATACAGAGTGATAAACAGCCCTCGGACACTACTGGTCAAAGTGTACAGAGTGATAAACAGCCCTCGGACACTACTGGTCAAAGTATACAGAGTGATAAACAGCCCTCTGACACTACTGGTCAAAGTGTACAGAGTGATAAACAGCCCTCGGACACTACTGGTCAAAGTATACAGAGTGATAAACAGCCCTCTGACACTACTGGTCAAAGTGTACAGAGTGATAAACAGCCCTCGGACACTACTGGTCAAAGTATACAGAGTGATAAACAGCCCTCGGACACTACTGGTCAAAGTGTACAGAGTGATAAACAGCCCTCGGACACTACTGGTCAAAGTGTACAGAGTGATAAACAGCCCTCGGACACTACTGGTCAAAGTGTACAGAGTGATAAACAGCCCTCTGACACTACTGGTCAAAGTGTACAGAGTGATAAACAGCCCTCGGACACTACTGGTCAAAGTGTACAGAGTGATAAACAGCCCTCTGACACTACTGGTCAAAGTATACAGAGTGATAAACAGCCCTCGGACACTACTGGTCAAAGTGTACAGAGTGATAAACAGCCCTCGGACACTACTGGTCAAAGTATACAGAGTGATAAACAGCCCTCGGACACTACTGGTCAAAGTGTACAGAGTGATAAACAGCCCTCTGACACTACTGGTCAAAGTATACAGAGTGATAAACAGCCCTCGGACACTACTGGTCAAAGTATACAGAGTGATAAACAGCCCTCGGACACTACTGGTCAAAGTGTACAGAGTGATAAACAGCCCTCGGACACTACTGGTCAAAGTGTACAGAGTGATAAACAGCCCTCGGACACTACTGGTCAAAGTGTACAGAGTGATAAACAGCCCTCGGACACTACTGGTCAAAGTGTACAGAGTGATAAACAGCCCTCGGACACTACTGGTCAAAGTATACAGAGTGATAAACAGCCCTCGGACACTACTGGTCAAAGTGTACAGAGTGATAAACAGCCCTCGGACACTACTGGTCAAAGTATACAGAGTGATAAACAGCCCTCGGACACTATGGTCAAAGTATACAGAGTGATAAACAGCCCTCGGACACTACTGGTCAAAGTATACAGAGTGATAAACAGCCCTCGGACACTACTGGTCAAAGTGTACAGAGTGATAAACAGCCCTCTGACACTACTGGTCAAAGTATACAGAGTGATAAACAGCCCTCTGACACTACTGGTCAAAGTGTACAGAGTGATAAACAGCCCTCGGACACTACTGGTCAAAGTATACAGAGTGATAAACAGCCCTCGGACACTACTGGTCAAAGTATACAGAGTGATAAACAGCCCTCGGACACTACTGGTCAAAGTGTACAGAGTGATAAACAGCCCTCGGACACTACTGGTCAAAGTGTACAGAGTGATAAACAGCCCTCGGACACTACTGGTCAAAGTGTACAGAGTGATAAACAGCCCTCGGACACTACTGGTCAAAGTGTACAGAGTGATAAACAGCCCTCGGACACTACTGGTCAAAGTGTACAGAGTGATAAACAGCCCTCGGACACTACTGGTCAAAGTGTACAGAGTGATAAACAGCCCTCGGACACTACTGGTCAAAGTGTACAGAGTGATAAACAGCCCTCGGACACTACTGGTCAAAGTGTACAGAGTGATAAACAGCCCTCGGACACTACTGGTCAAAGTGTACAGAGTGATAAACAGCCCTCGGACACTACTGGTCAAAGTGTACAGAGTGATAAACAGCCCTCGGACACTACTGGTCAAAGTGTACAGAGTGATAAACAGCCCTCGGACACTACTGGTCAAAGTGTACAGAGTGATAAACAGCCCTCGGACACTACTGGTCAAAGTGTACAGAGTGATAAACAGCCCTCGGACACTACTGGTCAAAGTGTACAGAGTGATAAACAGCCCTCGGACACTACTGGTCAAAGTGTACAGAGTGATAAACAGCCCTCGGACACTACTGGTCAAAGTGTACAGAGTGATAAACAGCCCTCGGACACTACTGGTCAAAGTGTACAGAGTGATAAACAGCCCTCGGACACTACTGGTCAAAGTGTACAGAGTGATAAACAGCCCTCGGACACTACTGGTCAAAGTGTACAGAGTGATAAACAGCCCTCGGACACTACTGGTCAAAGTGTACAGAGTGATAAACAGCCCTCGGACACTACTGGTCAAAGTGTACAGAGTGATAAACAGCCCTCGGACACTACTGGTCAAAGTGTACAGAGTGATAAACAGCCCTCGGACACTACTGGTCAAAGTGTACAGAGTGATAAACAGCCCTCGGACACTACTGGTCAAAGTGTACAGAGTGATAAACAGCCCTCGGACACTACTGGTCAAAGTGTACAGAGTGATAAACAGCCCTCGGACACTACTGGTCAAAGTGTACAGAGTGATAAACAGCCCTCGGACACTACTGGTCAAAGTGTACAGAGTGATAAACAGCCCTCGGACACTACTGGTCAAAGTGTACAGAGTGATAAACAGCCCTCGGACACTACTGGTCAAAGTGTACAGAGTGATAAACAGCCCTCGGACACTACTGGTCAAAGTGTACAGAGTGATAAACAGCCCTCGGACACTACTGGTCAAAGTGTACAGAGTGATAAACAGCCCTCGGACACTACTGGTCAAAGTGTACAGAGTGATAAACAGCCCTCGGACACTACTGGTCAAAGTGTACAGAGTGATAAACAGCCCTCGGACACTACTGGTCAAAGTGTACAGAGTGATAAACAGCCCTCGGACACTACTGGTCAAAGTGTACAGAGTGATAAACAGCCCTCGGACACTACTGGTCAAAGTGTACAGAGTGATAAACAGCCCTCGGACACTACTGGTCAAAGTGTACAGAGTGATAAACAGCCCTCGGACACTACTGGTCAAAGTGTACAGAGTGATAAACAGCCCTCGGACACTACTGGTCAAAGTGTACAGAGTGATAAACAGCCCTCGGACACTACTGGTCAAAGTGTACAGAGTGATAAACAGCCCTCGGACACTACTGGTCAAAGTGTACAGAGTGATAAACAGCCCTCGGACACTACTGGTCAAAGTGTACAGAGTGATAAACAGCCCTCGGACACTACTGGTCAAAGTGTACAGAGTGATAAACAGCCCTCGGACACTACTGGTCAAAGTGTACAGAGTGATAAACAGCCCTCGGACACTACTGGTCAAAGTGTACAGAGTGATAAACAGCCCTCGGACACTACTGGTCAAAGTATACAGAGTGATAAACAGCCCTCGGACACTACTGGTCAAAGTGTACAGAGTGATAAACAGCCCTCGGACACTACTGGTCAAAGTGTACAGAGTGATAAACAGCCCTCGGACACTACTGGTCAAAGTGTACAGAGTGATAAACAGCCCTCGGACACTACTGGTCAAAGTGTACAGAGTGATAAACAGCCCTCGGACACTACTGGTCAAAGTGTACAGAGTGATAAACAGCCCTCGGACACTACTGGTCAAAGTGTACAGAGTGATAAACAGCCCTCGGACACTACTGGTCAAAGTGTACAGAGTGATAAACAGCCCTCGGACACTACTGGTCAAAGTGTACAGAGTGATAAACAGCCCTCGGACACTACTGGTCAAAGTGTACAGAGTGATAAACAGCCCTCGGACACTACTGGTCAAAGTATACAGAGTGATAAACAGCCCTCTGACACTACTGGTCAAAGTGTACAGAGTGATAAACAGCCCTCGGACACTACTGGTCAAAGTATACAGAGTGATAAACAGCCCTCGGACACTACTGGTCAAAGTATACAGAGTGATAAACAGCCCTCGGACACTACTGGTCAAAGTGTACAGAGTGATAAACAGCCCTCGGACACTACTGGTCAAAGTGTACAGAGTGATAAACAGCCCTCGGACACTACTGGTCAACATCAACCAAGATGTCCATCTAAGCTAGCCCCGTTTGCCCATATTTGACTCACATCCCTCAAAATTATGAGAGAAATAGATAGGGTAGATGGTCATAGTTCACCCCACACCAACTCCACCCCCGCCACCACAGGTGTCAATACTAAAAGACATAGCTTTAAAGTGAGAGGAGGAAAGTTTAAATGAGAATGTTTCTTTTACACATTGAATACACTGTCAGGGGAAATGGTGGAAGCAGATACAATGCAATGGAAGAGGCATTTAGAGAGACACGTGATCAGGAAGAGAACATGGGAATATAGACCATGCACGGGCAAACATACCGTTTAAATTGGCATCATGGTTATGTTGGAGCCTGATGCTTTTATGATCCAAAGGTTCTTTGGAAGTCAGGAATGAGGCATAAAACTTGTTGCTTGTGATCAATTTATTAAGCGTTACAAGATCAAAGACAACATAGTAAGATGAAGCATGACAAGAGAGAACAAAGAGAAAGGCAAACAAAGGGAAGAACAGGGGGAAAAGAGCAGAAGAAGAGAGCAAGACAAAGCTGGTGTGATCTTATACAAGGCTACTGATAACAGAAAATGCCATTGAAATTCCAACAGATAACAGTTAACCAATCAAATAGCTTGACTCAAGTAATGTGACACACACCAATGAAACCAAGAAGTTTCCAGAAAAATACAGAGGCAATTGTAAGCACTGAAAAACTCACTGAGCAACTGTGTGTATATAGGTAATTATATAAAAATACAAACCCCATCTCCAGAAAGGTTGGGATATTTTCCAAAATGCAATAAAAACAAAAATCTGTGATATGTTAATTCACGTGAACCTTTATTTAACTGACAAAAGTACAAAGAAAAGATTTTCAATAGTTTTACTGACCAACTTAATTGTGTTTTGTAAACATACACAAATTTAGAATTTGATGGCTGCAACACACTCAACAAAAGTTGGGACAGAGTTAAAATAAGATTGAAAAGTGCACAGAATATTCAAGTAATACTGGTTTGGAAGACTCCACATTAGGCAGGCTAATTGGTAGCAGGTGAGGTATCATGACTGGGTATAAAAGTAGCGTCCATCAAAGGCTCAGTCTTTGCAAGCAAGGATGGGTCGTGGCTCACCCCTTTGTGCCAAAATTCCTGAGAGAATTGTCAGTCAGTTCAAAAGGAATATTTCTCAATGGAAGATTGCAGAGAATTTAGGTCTTTCAACATCCACAGTACATAATATTGTGAAAAGATTCAGAGAATTCAGAGACATCTCAGTGCATAAAGGGCAAGGTCCGAAACCACTGTTGAATGCACGTGATCTTCAAGCCCTCAGGCGGCACTGCCTAAGAAACCGTCATGCTACTGTGACAGTTATAGCCACCTGGGCTCGGGAGTACTTCGGAAAACCATTGTCACTCAACACAGTCCGTCGCTGCATCCAGAAATGCAACTTGAAACTGTATTATGCAAGGAGGAAGCCATATATCAACTCTATGCAGAAACGCCGGCGAGTTCTCTGGGCCCGAGCTCATCTCAGATGGATCAAAGGACTGTGGAACCGTGTGCTGTGGTCAGATGAGTCCACATTTCAGCTCGTTTTCGGGAAAAATGGGCATCGAGTTCTCCGTGCCAAAGATGAAAATGACCATCCAGCTTGTTATCAGCGAAAGGTGCAAAAGCCAGCATCTGTGATGGTATAGGGGTGCATCAGTGCCCACGACATGGGTGAGTTGCATGTATGTGAAGGTACCATTGGCTCTGAGGCGTATATTAGGATCTTAGAGGAACGTATGTTGCCATCAAGGCGACGTCTCTTCCTGGGACGTCCATGCTTATTTCAGCAGGACAATGCCAGACCACAATCTGCACGGGCTACAACAGCTTGGCTTTGTAGACAGAGTGCGTGTGCTTGACTGGCCTGCTGCCAGTCCAGATCTATCTCCTATTGAAAATGTATGGTGCATCATGAAGAGGAGAATCAGACAACGGAGACCATGGACTGTTGAGCAGCTGAAGTCTTAGATCAAGCAAAACTGGACAAAATTTCCAATTGCAAATCTACTACAATTAGTATCCTCAATTCCAAAACGATTAAAAAGCATTATTAAAAGGAAAGGTGATGTAACACAATGGTAAACATGCCTCTGTCCCAACTCTTGTTGAGTGTGTTGCAGCCATCAAATTCTAAATTTGTGTATGTTTACAAAATACAATTAAGCTGGTCAGTAAAAGTATCGAAAATCTTTTCTTTGTACTTTTGTCAGTTAAATAAAGGTTCACCTGAATTAACATGTCACAGATTTTTGTTTTTATTGCATTTTGGAAAATATCCCAACTTTTCTGGAAATGGGGTTTGTACGAACAAGCATCAATAAAAATAACAAGTCTACAGCCCAATCCAACAGTTGGCAAAGACATCATGTGCTGAAGGGCCTGTTCCTGTCTTCTACTGTTCTATCTTCTTATGCAATCACAGTCCTCTTAAAAACATGACTGGATCTATAACTGAGGAACTGAACTTGACAAAGCATACAGCAAGGGAAGTAATTTGGGTAACAAAAACAGAGTATATCTAAGCATGTTGTCAAAAACCATCTGTATAAGACAATGCTGCAGCAACAAATTACATAATTTTAAGATGCCATTGTAATCAGAATTCATGTCTCTCATAACCGTTCAAGAATGCAAGGAATTCTATATATTGAGTCTGAAAGTGAGAAAGACGAGGATTCTACCTACTGAGTGGAGTTCAGCCTTGTTGATTTCGCATTTGGAGATGCGGTGAAATCAATCAATGCAAGGAGGAGGAGGAACACCTGGATGCAAAACCACACTCAACCATTATTTGAACAGTTATTAACCAGAATAGATTTGTCCTGCTTTCTTATGAACAGTGCACACCTGGGCAATTTTCCACACTGTTGGGTAGATACCAGATGTAACTATAATGGAATAGCTTGGCTATAATGTGTTGGGCATGTGGCCAAGTGGTTAAGGCGTTCATCTAGTGATCTGAAGGTCGCTAGTTCGAGCCTCAGCTGTGGCAGCGTGTTTGTGTCCTTGAGCAAGGCACTTAATCACACATTGCTCTAGTGTTTGTGCAAGGAATGGCGCCCCACATAGACTTCCAATCTGCACCTTGTACGGCATGAAAATACCCGACGCAGGCCTCTCATGGTCTGAGTCGACGCTCCCCCCTCCCTTGGCTATAATGGATGTAAGGCTTGTCTTTGTGATACTATCCTTCATCACTGAAACTAAATGCACTTCATGACTGCGCCTTTTTAAAATTGTTAACTGTGACCAGAGGACATTCTTTTTGAGGTGAGTGGAGGAAAGTTTAGGGGAAATGTCTGAGGTATTTTTTTATTACCGGGAGTGGCAGGTGCCTGAAAAACACTGCTGGGGGCTGCGGGTAGAAGCTGATACACGAGGGACATTTAGGAGGGTTTATAGGCACACAGATGCATGAAAAATGGAGAGTTATGGGTTGTGTAGGAAGAAAGCATTAGATTGATTATGGAGTAGGGCCCGTACTGTGCTGTACTGTCCTACTAAGTGGCTCAAGTTTAATTGTCATTCAACCATACACAGAAACACAGCCAAATGAAACAGTGCTCCACTGGGCACAAGGTGCAAAACATAGTACCAACAGTTACACACAGCACATACAACCATGATAACAGAAAACAATCACAAAAAAAAGATAAAAATATTGTAATAATATAGCCCAGGTCCCTGTACATTGTTTACATATAGTGCACACTTTTACAACTTTAACCACAGCATAAGCCTCTCACTCATTTAGATGGTTGTAATGGTGCTGATGTGACCAAAGTCTTATTTGTGTTTCTCTTAAATGTTATTAACCTCTACAGCTTCAGGTAGCTTGATTTCTGTCCAAATCAGTTATGCACCTGTGATATTGGCTCAGCTTGTTTGTATTTTTATTCCTTTTTGGGAGTGGTGAACAATCCCAACTTGATCTGCCAGACATGTCTTTCTGCTCCTCATTTGGCAAATCCTACATTCCTATCTTTTTTTTAAACTTAAGTTCTCAGTCACTAACTGCTCCCATTCACTAGATAATCTTTTTTACATCTTATCCCCACGGTCAGCCCAATTTTCCGCTATCAGAGAGCTCATCCACTCCCACCTTCACTACAGCTTAACAGGAGATCTAAGCAACCTGAGATGCTGGAATCCAGGATAAAAATAAATTCCTGGAAGAAATCAACAAATTGAGCAGTGTCTGTGGAAGCAAACAGATGGCGAACACTTCAGGTCAAGACCATGCAAATGCCTTGCCAGCTGCTTGCATCTTTGCTGCAGTTTACTGGTTTCTTGTGCCTCCTTCCCCATCCTGAAGGGTCTTCAATCTTAAACACCGACTCTGTTTCTCTTCCCAGTGATGTCTGACCTGCTACATACTTACATCATTTTATTATCTTTTTAATTTTTTTGTTTTTTTTAAATTTTCCCTAAATCAGGAATATTTTTGCCCTGCGACTGAATGACCCAGATTATACAATATCAAACTCACCTCTGTAAAATATGCGGTGGTCTTTGAAGGTGAAGAATGCTCCAGCAGACCGCCATGAATAAAGGGATGGTGAGAGAATAGGGGGAGGAAGGTGAAGGTAGACAGCTATTAGAGGTGCAGCAAGAAGAGCAACCTGGATCCACCACTCTTTCATCCTTAAAAAGAGAACACAAATAGCTACATAAGCATTCTTCAAACGAAACTGTCCTCCACTTCAGGATTTTTTTTAATGGAACTGATCTGCAAACTAGATAAATGTAGGTTGGAGAACACCACAACAATGTGATTAAACTGCAAGCATCTTGGGCAGCTGCATAAATCTCCTGCCCTCTATAGGCAAAGCTTTCCAATGTTATCGACACATTATGACTAAACTTTTAAGTGCTGGTCAAAGGGGGAAAACTTCTAACGTTTGTAAAGTTGAACACAAAAGGAGCCTCAGTTCTTACGCTTCATAATTCGACAGCTTTGCGTCCCTCATGTGTTGTATTCACTTATCTCAATACTTGCTTAATCTGACAGCCTTTGCATTAATAATCTGTGATCATTTTATTCCAACTTCAATCCCCTTGTTGAAAAGTCCGCTGCTTAGTAAAACACAACCTTTAAAATAATTTTTAACAACATTTAAACAAATTTATTCTCCCAAATCTGAATGGATTTAGGTCTCAGCCAGATCTATATAAGTAATTGCGAAGTGTTTTTTTCTATTTTAGAACCTGGAAGTGTTGCGAAGTTTAGTTCCTGGTGGTATAGGTATCGTTCCATCTGCCGGTAGAATACGCTGCCTACCTGCACTCAGGTGAGTCCTCATACTCAAACAACACTACCGCCTCCGGGTCGCGTCGCCGCTGCGCTGACCTCCCGCCTCCAGACGCCAGCACCCCCTGCTGGACGGGAGGGTCGGCTGCGCTGACCTCCCGCCTCCAGACGCCAGCACCCCCTGCTGGCCGGGAGGGTCGGCTGCGCTGACCTTCCCCCGCCTCCCCACGCCAGCACCCCCTGCTGGACGGGAGGGTCGGCTGCGCGACTGAACGCACTCTGCTGACTTGCTTTGGAGTTGTATTTTCTTGTAAAATAACTACAGGAAGCACACGTTTAACAAAAAAAAGTTTTTTAAGAACAGCTTCATCTCTCTATGTTTTATTCTTCCTACTTTCTCATCTCCTTTTTCAAAAAATTTTACTCGCCTAAACACAAGAGGAAATTTACAGTGGCTGATTAACCTACCAACCTGCACATATTTGGGACTTTAGAGGAAACCAGACCTCAGCGGGAGAACCTGTAAACTCCACACAGAATGACAGTACGTGAGCTCAGGTTTGAACCTGCATGTACTTGGCTTTACTTTGTAAATCATATTAAAATGATCACTGCAATTTCAGGCCAGGTTGTTTTCTCTAGATGGATACAAGCAATGTACGGTAGGAAATAATAAATGTTTATTCATGACAGAGGTATCTGAGATCCGATGATATGGCTTTAAGGAGAAGACTAAGTGCT
Organism: Mobula hypostoma; assembly: GCF_963921235.1. NCBI lineage: Eukaryota > Metazoa > Chordata > Chondrichthyes > Myliobatiformes > Myliobatidae > Mobula > Mobula hypostoma. Next base: position 58,550,380 of record NC_086116.1, on the reverse strand, counting down.
TTAATGGAGATCTGAGGCGCTCCACGACGACTTGCTCCGCTGTGTGATTAGCTGAGGTTGAGGTTATGGGCCTGCTCCGGGCTTTAAGTCACCTTCTTCTAAGTGTTGTTCCTTGCTTTTATTGCTTGCACCATTGGTGCTTTTATTTCTCTCTGTGCATTGACTATTTGCTTGTCTTTCTAATGGGTTTCTTGTTTTGTGGCTGCTTGAAAGGAGACGAATCTCAAGGTTGTATAATTTATACATACTTTGATAATAAATTCACTTTCAGCGTTGAACTTTGAGGAAGAGATTTGTTTCATCCAAATTTTTCAGTTTCGAAGGTTTTGCCTGAGAAATTAGTGGAGCTAAATACTCTTACAACATTTAAGAAACATCTGAACAAGCACTAGCGTCGCTAAGGCACAGTCAGCTGGATCAAGTGCTAGTTAACACATTTGGAATAAATAGGAACAAGAGAAAATCTGCTTGATGCTGGAAATCCGAACAACACACACAAAATGCTGAATAACTCAGCAGGTCAGACAGCATCCATGGAAAAGAGTGTCCTGGCGTCCTGCCGAAAGATTGCGGCCCGAAACGTCGACTGTGCTCTTTTCCATTGATGCTGCCTGGCCTGCTGAGTTCCTCCAGCATTTTGTGTTGGAATAAATAGGATCTGATGGTCGAAATGGAGTTTGACGGACCTGTTTTCTCTGGTTGTATAATCATCTCTGGCTTTTAAAGCACTACACCAAGCTAAATAAAGCCAGTTCTTTCAAAATGTAAGTTATACAAATACGGAAAAACAACAGCTCTTTTCATCACGCTGAAAAATAACAACGAAATTAGTACAACGATCCTTAGTCTGGACCAGACTGTCCAGCAGTGACGCCAGCGGCATCCCGACCGTTTCCACGGCAACCGCCGCCTTTGCATCCCTCCCCCAGCAACGGCAATCCGTCTCACCTCGGAATAAGCAGCACTCTCATTGGTCACGTTCAAAGGCATAACCCAATCGCGAAAATGTTTGAATGTCAACGACGGTTGCTTTCAGTGGGTCTAACACTGCTTTGATGTCTTTGTATATCGCTTCAGGGTTCAGCGACGCGAGCGAGGATTTATAAATATGTCACTAAAGAACCCGATTGGAAATCCCGAGGTAAGTGGGAACGACACGCTGATAAGGCGGCTTTATTCTTAGACCCCTGACTGGAGGTCCCGGGACTCCGGGTATTCTTTCAGCATCCTGACCCGCACCCTCGGTGACGCTGGCTATGAACAGGTTTGAAGGGGAGATGGCACTTTGACCGGGAACACCACCGCGGTGGGATCCCATCCTGAGTGGCACTGCCCGCTGCCGCGCAAGCGCTGTGCGTCGCTGCGGAACTGAGACGTCCCCGTCCTCCTGTCCCGCCGCCTTTCGACCCCAGGGCCACCCTCTACCCCCACCCCCCCCATCAACTGCCCCGTCCTCTACCCAGCATTTCCGTCACTGCTGCTTTGTAACTCAACTTACATCGAGTTAGAAGTACCACGAAAAACTTTTTCTTGCAGCATTATCACAGGCTCTTGTATAACTCGACTTCGAGGACACTCCACCATTCAACCCGTTGGCCTGACTCTTGTAATGTCTGCCGTCACACATCCTGTCCTTTAAACAAGGTTTACTTGAAGATTGATTGGATTAGTTACATTGGACATCATCGTCAGCAGAGATATCATGCTGAAAGACCTCTTTCTGTGTTGTATTGTTCTATCTGGAGCGATGGAGGATGAGAGGTGACCTGACAGAGGTGAATAAGATGATGAGAGGCATTGATCGAGTGGATAGTCAAAGGCTTTTACCCAGGGCTGGAGTGGCTAGCATGAGAGGGCACAGTTTTAAGGTGCTTGGAAGTAGGTACAGACAAGATGTCAGGGGTAAGTTTTTTACTCAGAAAGTGGTGAGTGTGTGGAATGGGCTGCCGGCGATGGTGGTGGAGGTGGATACAATAGGGTCTTTTAAGAGACTCCTGGATAGGTACATGGTGCTTAGGGCTATGGGTAACCTTAGGTAATTTCTAAGATAAGGACATGTTCGGCACAGTTTTGTGGGCCGAAGGGCCTGTATTGTGCTGTAGGTTTTTTTCTATGTGTACACACAGTTCTCGCCCCTTCCAATGCTCCTCTAGTCATGAGTACCAAGTCTGTGCTGACTAAGATGAGAAAATTTGCAGATGCTGGAAATCCAAGCAACGCACACAAAATGCTGGAGGAACACAGCAGGTCAGGCAGCATCTATAGAGAAGAGTAAACAGTCGAGGTGTTGGGCTGAGACCCTTCAACAGGACTGGAAAAAATGATGAGAAGTTAGAGCAAGAAGGTAGGGGGGAAGGGAGGAGGAAGTACAACGAAATGGGTGACAGGTGAAACTGGTGAGGGGGAAGGGATTGAAGTAAAGAGCTGGGAAGTTGATTGGTGAAAGAGATAAAGGGCTGGAGGAGGGGGAATCTGATAGGAGAGGATAGAAGACCGTGGAAGAAAGGGAAGGAGGAGGAACACCAGAGAGAGGTGATGGGCAGGTAAGGAGATGAGGTGAGAGAGGGAAATGGGAATGGTGATGGGTGGGTAATTACTGGAAGTTTGAGAAATTGATGTTCATGCTATCAGTTTGGAGGCTGCCAGACGGAATATAAGGTGTTGCTCTGCCAGCCTGATTGTTGCCTCATTGCAGCAGTAGAAATGAAATGGGTGACCACCAGGAGATCCTGCTTTTTCTGGCAGACGGAGTGTAGATACTCAGTGAAGCAATCTCCCAATCTATGTTGGGCCTCACTGACATACAGGAGGCCATACCTGAAGCACCAGATACAATAGATTACACCAACAGACTCGGGTGAAATGTCACCTCACCTGAAAGGACTGTTTGAGACTTGAATGATAGTGATGGAGGAGGTGCAGGGGCAGAAGTGGTACTAGTTCCGCTTGCAAGGAAAAGTACTAGGAGGGATGAATAGACAAGAGAATCCCGTAGGGAGCGATCCCTGCATCAATTGTCTCAACTTTACCAATTCTAACCTCACTCCTTCCTAACGCACTGCTCTCCACACTCTCTGCACTAATTTCAACCTCACCATCAAATTCACAGATATGGGGGGTGCTGTAGTACTCTGGCAGACTGACCTCTACCTTGCTGAGGCCAGGCGACAACTCTCAGACACCTCATCTTTCTTACCCCTCGAACAGGACCCCACTAAGGAGCACCACGCCGTTGTCATCAGCACCATCACTGACATTAATTCTGGGGATCTCCCATTCACCGCCACGAACCTCAGTTCCCTTTCTCTGCACCTCCCATTTCTACCTCCTACCCAAGATCTACAAACCTGCCTGTACAGGTAGACCCATTGTTACAGCTTATTCCTGCCCCACTGAACTTGTATCGGCATACCAAGATTCAGTCCCTTCCTATCTACGTCCGTGACACTTCACGTGCTCTGGATCTTTTTCAATGACTTCAAGTTCCCTGGTCCCGATTGTCTCATTTTCACAATGGATGTCCAATCCCTATACACCTCCATCCCCAGTCAGGAGGGCCTTAAAACTCTCTGTTTTTTTCTAGATAGCAGACCCAACCTGTTCTCCTCCACCACCACTCTCCTCTGTCTGGCAGAACTTTCAATAATTTCTCCTTCAGCTCCTCCCACTTCCTCCAAACCAAAGGGCACTTGCATGGATCTCTGCTATGCCTACCTTTTTGTCAGCTCTGTGGAACAGTCTATGTTCGAAGCCTACACCAGTATCACTCCCTAACTTTTCCTGTGCTACATCAGTGACTGCATTGAGGCTACTTCCTGCACCCATGCCGAGCTTGTCAACTTCATCAATTTTGCCTCCAACTTCCACCATCCCCTCAAATTTACCTGGTTCATTTCTAATACTTCTCTCTTTCAATCTCTCTGTCGCTATCTCTGGAGATAGTTTATCTACTGATATCTTTTATAAACCCACTGATTCTCACAGCTAACTGGACTATACCTCTTCCCATCCTGTCACTTGTAAAATTGCCATCTCCATCTCTCTGTTCCTTCGTCTCCATCTGTTCTTAGGATGAGGTTTTTCATTCCAGAACTAATGAGATGTTCTCCTCCTTCAAAGAAAGGGACTGCTTTCTCCACCATCAACACTGCCCTCACCTTCTATTTTGCACACATCTGCCCTAACCCCATCCTCCCACCACCCCACCATGGATGGCATTCCTATTGCCCTCCCTGCCTGCCTCCTCGTACAGCAAATAATTCTCCATAACTTCCACCATCTCCAAAGGGATCCCACCACATGGCACATCTTTCCCTCTTTCCCCACCCCCACTTTCCACTCTCAGCAGGGATTGCTCCCTAAGTAACTTACTGCCTAAACCTCCTGCAGTCATATCCAAATCATTAATATGCATTGCAGTAAGCATCATCTACTGGCACTACACTACGTATAGAGCTGGTACCTCATAACTTCAGTGACTTGGGTTTGATCCTGACCTTGGGTGCCGCCTGTGTGCAGTTGCTTGCTTTTCCTGTGACAGTATGACTTTCCTTCGAGTACTCTGGTTTCCTCACTCATGGGTTATTAGGTTAATTGACCACTGTAAATTGTCTCTCATGTATAGATGAGTGATATAACCTGGGGATAGGCTGATAGGAATACTTAGAAATATTAAATCGAATAAGTCAGACAGGATCTATCCTGGTAAATAAAGCCATGCGGACAATCTTTGATTAATTCCTTCTTTTCCAAGTGTAGATTAATCCTTTTCCTAAAAGTTTTTCCAAAACCTCCCTAAACTAACATTAGACTCACAGACCTATAATTACTAAGCTTAAACATGCTGTCATTCTTAAAGGTGCTACATCTGTCGTCTAATCATGTGTGTTGAGTTGTAATAGATAAGTGTTAACTATTATCTATTAGTTATACATCTGTTTTCCATCTCAAGTCCTGGGAATTTAACTACCATTGGCTCTTAATTCTCATAATTTTATTTTTGAATGACATCCCACTTAAGAGTTCGAAATACATTTATTATCAAATTATGTTATATTATACAACCTTGAGATTCATCTCCTTGTAGGCAGGCACTAAACAAAGAAACCCAATAGAACCCATTTTTAAAAAGACCTTTAAACACTCAAAGTGCAAAGAAAAAATAATCATGCTAACAAATAGTGTTCAGAACTGAAGTCCACAAAAGAGTCCGTCCTCAGATCCTGAGTTCAGCGCACAGCTGAGTAAGCTGAACTGACCCATTCCTCGCCTCATGCCTCGACACCCTGACCTTTTCAATCTGGTCCAGCACTTAAATTGTCATCCAGACATTGGGTTCTGTTGCTTCAATGCGCTCTGGGGCCTGGTTTCCGCTGCCTCAAGTCGGCCAGACACTTAATCGAGCTTTTGATCTTTCTCTCTGTCGACAACGCTGCCTTGCCCCGCCTTGGTTCTATCGCATCGAATTGCCTCCAAGTTCCAAAAGGAAGCTACTAGCTATTGTTTGCTTACCAGAAAAAGTGATAATTGAATTGACTTTATTTCTTATACATACATACATGAGGAGTAAAAATCTTTACATTACGTCTCTGTCTAAATGTGTAATCATAGTAATTTATAAGAAATAGAACAGTTAATGTAATATAGAGTACACTCCAATCAGTGTGAGTTAATCAGTCTGATGGCCTGGTGGAAGAAGCTGTTCTGGAGCCTGTTGGTCCTGGCTTTTATGCTGTGGTACCGTTTCCTGGATGGTAGCAGCTGGAATAGATTGTGATTGGGGTGACTCGGGTCCCCAATGATCCTTCGGGCCCTTTTCTCACACCTGTCCTTGTAAATGACCTGAATCATGGGAACTACAGATGCGCTGGGCTGTCCGCACCACTCTCTGCAGAGCCCTGTGATTAAGGGAGGTACAGTTCCATGCCAGGCAGTGATGCAGCCAGTCAGGATGCTCTCAATTGTGCCCCTATAGAAAGTTCTTAGGATTTTGGGGCCCATACCAAACTTCCTCAACCGTCTGATGTGAAAGAGGCGCTGTTTTGTCTTTTTCACCACACAGCTGGTGTGTAGAGACCACGTGAGGCCTCAGTGATGTGGATGCCGAGGAACTTAAAGCTGATTACCCTCTCAACCCCAGATCCATTGATGTCAGTAGGAGTTAGCCTGTCTCCATTCCTCCTGTAATCCACAACCAGCTCCTTTGTTTTTGCGACATTGAGGGAGAGGTTGTTTTCTTGACACCACTGTGTCAGAGAGATGACTACTTCCCTGTAGGCCACCTCGTTATGGTTTGAGATTAGGCCAATCAATGTAGTCTCGTCGGCAAATTTACTTCACAGATTAGAGCTGTGGGTGGTGACAGAGTCATGGGTATACAAGAAGTAAAGGCGGGGACTTAGTACACAGCCCTGAGGGGCTCCTGTGTTGAGAATCAAAGAGGTGGAAGTGAGGGAGCCCACTCTTACCACCTGCCGGCGATCTGACAGGAAGTCCAGCTGCACAAGGCCGAGGTCCCTGAGCTTCCTGTCAAGCCTGGATGGAATTCATTATGGTGTTGAATGTTGAACTGTAGTTCAAGAACAGGTTTCTCACATTAACATCCTTCTTCTGACATGTAAGGATGGTTTGTAGAGCAGTGGCTTTTGTGTCACCTGTCGACCAGTTGTGCTGGTAGGCGAATTGTAGGAGGTTCAGTTTGGGTGGTAGCAAGCTGCAGATGTAATCCTTGACCAGCTTCTCAAAGCATTTGCTTGTTATTGAGGTGACTGCAACAGGATGCCAGTCGTTCAGACATGTTACCTTGGTCTTCTTTGGTACAGGGACAATAGTGGATATTTGGAAACAGAAGAGCACTCTACACTAGAAGAGGGAGAGATTAAAAATGTCAGTAAACACACCTGCCAGTTGTGCTGTGCACATCCTGAGTACTTCCCCTGGGATGCCGTCCGGTCCCGCGGCCTTGCGATTGTCCACTCATTGGAAACATCTGCGTACCTCAGCCTCAGATGTCCAGGTTGCAGGTTGTAGTGGTGGCTTTCCTCAGAGGCTCAGAGTTAGCGACATCGAACTGAGCGTAAAAGCAATTGATCTCATTTGGGAGGGAGGCCGCGATGTTGGCAGCATCACTACATTTAGCTTTGAAGTCTGCGATAGTATGCAACCCTCGCCACAAGTCACGTGTGCTATTCATTGAGAATCTTGACTCAAACTTGTCCCTGTATTGTTGTTTCACAGCCTTTTAAAGCTTTGTGCAGATCGTAACTCGTTTCCTTGAGCTCCAGCTGATTGCTTGCAAGGTTAACTCCATGTCGTGCGGTAAGTACGGCTCGCACAGAACTATTGATCCAGGATTTCTGGTTCAGGAAGACTCTGACCAACTTCTGGGGGACAGCATCATCGATGCACTTCCAGATGAAACATTTGACTCCATCCATGAACTCATCATGGAAGACATTCCAGTTGACGTCATTGAAGCAGTCCTGTACCATTGAGGCCGATTAGATAGACAAACAGTGGACCCTTTTAACTATGGCCACCTCTTGTTTCAGCTTCTGCCTGTATATCGGCAAAAGCAGGATTGAAGAGTGATCTGATTTTCCAAAAGCTGGATGAAGGAGAGCTTTGTTAGCGTTGCAGAAGGGAGTGTAACAGTGGTTAAGTGTCTTATCTCCACGAGTGCACACCTGGATGTGCTGACAAAACTTCAGAGAGACTTTCATCAGCGACGCTCGATTAAAGTCACTGGCAACAATGAAGACCACCTCTGGGTGTGCAGTCTCCAGCGTGTCTCATACAGTTCTTTGAGAGCAGGTCAGTCTCAGCCTGCGGCGGAATGTACACTGCTGTGATGATAACAGCCATGAACTCCCTCGGCAACCAGAGAGTCAGCATAGCAGCACCAGGTATTCCAGGTCTGGGGATCAAAATAATTTGAGACCATGCACATTCCGGGGGTCGTACCAAGCATTGTTGACCATGAAGAATACTCTTCCTCCTTTACTCTTCCCAGAGAGGTTTTTATACAAAGTATTAACAAAGTATTTAGTTGTTTTCTTTGTTTTATTAGCCACCTGCAAGAAGTCACTGAGATTCTCTGGCACCATTTAAACCGGAATCCCACTTGCTGGATGTAGACTTTGCTATAAGTCTGTTTTTGCCTGGTCCAGTCTACTTTGCTCAGGTCTTTACTTTGGCCTCAACCACAACCCTTACCATCTTCTTTATCCTTCACCCTTTAACCTGCTTAATCCTTTTCCATTTATTCAGCCTGTTCACCCACTTCCAACTTTGCCTGTTTGGATTCCAGATGTTATCAATTTACCTGCATCTTATCACCTTGTTACTGTCACAGGTCCTTTATGCCTTCTCTTTGCTTCCATTTTTTGCCTGTTTTATTACCTGCCAGGGCCTTTAAGAAACTTATTGTTGCACTTTTGTCCTTGCTCTTGCATCTTCTCATCCTTTGGCCTTGTGATCCTGTTCACCCTACTTCCCTCGTGTCTTTCAAATCACTTCCTACCTAGATTTTGACTCTTTTCAAGAGAATGTATGCAATATATGTCCTGAAGTTCTTGTTCTTCGCAGACATTCTACAAAAACACAAGTGCCCCAGAGAATGAATGACAGATAAAATGTTGGAACCCCAAAGCCCTCTACTCCCCCCACCCACACACACAAGCAGCAGCGAAGTAATGACCCTCCCTCACTCCTGCCCACTTCTGCAACAAAGCATCAGCACCCACCAAGCAAGCAATAGCAAAGGCCCCAATAAAGACCATGATCTACAGTATAACAAAAACTAATCGTTCCCCTGACAATTCGACCTGCCACAGGCTCTCTCACTAATTTAGAAAAAAGTTGACCCCTTTCACAGCAAGAGGGAAGACATAACAAAACAATTCTGATTTACAGTGTTAAAAGTCTGTCATGCTGCTTTTTTTCCTCTGTCCAGAAAATTGGCAACAATCTCTCAGAGAGAGACAGACAGACAGAGGGAGAGACAGAGACACCGCATTTCACCAAGTATAAAGTCTCCAGTGCCTGATCCAGTGCTCCAGATGTTCACTTCAGTCGGTGACACAGACTTAGAATCAGCAGGGCTGAGAAAACATGGAACCCTGAAGGTGGACTCGTCTTCTAGGATGAGTCCTTGGGATATGAAAACCAGCCCCCGGGAGCGGGTCCCACCCCACAAAGAACTGAAATCTGAGTGTAACTCCAGGTCAGGGTCTTAAACAGAACCCCATCCACTGTGAAAGAGAAAAGGAGAGTCATCAAAGGTAGAAATTAAGTTGTTTTCATAGAAGAACTTGAAGGAGTTGCCATTGAGTGCCAACGTAACTCCACCCTGCCTTTCAATGCATTGTTGTAATGAATTGATCTGTATGGATGATGTGCAAGAGAAGTTTTTCACTGTACCTCAGTAGTATTAATTTACCAATTTCCTCAGTGCCAGTCTCTTTCTATCTGGTTCTTTATTTGGCCATGTGATTTTATAATGTGTTTCAAAGTCTAGATATTCAGTTGGGACTTTTTGTAGTTTTATTGCACTTGTATTTATCATTTGCATTTGCTTTGTTCTCTCTGTAGTTTCTAAAGAAAAGAATCGTACCAAATCCGAAGTACAGTTATGTCCGAGCACGGATTGATACCGGTAAACTGATGGAATTTTCATAGTGATTTATATTGAGAGAAAGATCAAGAGATCAATTCTGAACATAAATTGTGCAATAGTGTTTTATTTTCATATTTAATGTGATAAAGACATCCTCAAGATGTTTCACAGAAGCTTTACCAAACAAAAACTAAGTTATGTCAATAAAGGGATTTTGGGTCCTATAACCAACAGGTGGGTTGACTTTTTATTTCAAAAGAGGGTAGAGATATTAGAAACACTCACTGAGGGTGTCCCAGTGTAGGGGTTTGGTAACAGAAAGCACAGCTGCCAATAGTTTGAAGATTGGTTTTATTTTTACTCCTACTTGTTTTGATGCCTTAATGTTCTGTAGTATGGTAAAGGGCAGATTATCATTGCTATTTGTCTGACATCTCTTTCAATGTCTCTGTTGCCACTTTGCTCTCTGGGTAAGGAAATCGATTTATTTGTATGATGTGATTATTTCCAATGACACACTTATTAGTCTTTTGATTCATTTCCATTAATTTTGTATTGCCATTTGCTCACTTTCGGGCCAAACTGTTGAAGTGCCATTCCTTCTATCAGATTCAAGATAGCAAACTAATGACATCATCATAATCCCCTAGGAATATGAGAATCCATCAAATTTCCCTCTTATTATGGTTTCTTTGAAAGCAACAAAATGTAGCCTTATTTCATCTCCAAGATAACGCTGAAACTATTGGGATGTTACGTAGAGGAACTCTCTTTTTGTAAACGTGTGATGTTCAGTCATTCCTCAGGCCATTAAGTATAGGAAACAGGTACTATACTTTCCTGGCAGAAAAAAAAATATGGATATCCAAGTCCAGCTGGTAGATGGAGAAACTGTGACTGAAAGAGGAAATAACCCCGTGCAGGCAGCAGCAAGCATCAAAGCAACAACCTCCGCCCTCCTCCACCTGTTAAGTGGTGTTACTTGCTATTTTGTGGGAATATTGTTGGAACAGAGTTGGATGAAGTTTTGTATGCGAGACCCTATACAAAACATGCATTTTCTGAGCCTTCAAGAAAAAAAAATTAACACTTAAAGCCTTCTAACCTACTTTTAGGAGGACTTGCTGTACTTTCTGCTATTATGCTAGTGCTGCAAATCATTAAATGATTATATCATAAACAGAGGCCATTTAGCTTGTTGAGTCTGTATTGCCTTTAGCAGTCCAGCAAATACCACATTCCTGCCCTCACCCCATAGCCCTGTAAATTTGTTCCCTTAGGATACTTACTGAGCTACCTTTTGAATCCAGTTGAATCTTGCTAGACCACTCACTCACATGTAACAACAAATTTTCACTTAATTGCTATTGGTTCCTGTGTCCCCATCATCATTCTGTATCCCTAGTTTATATCACATCCAGTACACTCCATACTTTCAAATAACTTAATTGTGTAACCTCCTCTATTTGAAGGAGAATTATATTCTCTAGTTATATTGACCAGGGGTGTCCAACGTTTTTTGCACCGCGGACCGGCCGACCGGGAAGCGGGGTGTTCAAGTAGGGTTAAACTCACCTCAACATGTCTTTCACAGTTAGGGTTGCCAATTTTCTCACTCCGAAATAAGGGACAGAAGTAGCAGTCAAATCCCGGGACATTTTACCCCAGGAAAGACTACCATGACCATGAAGCCTTGCGCGGGCACCTGTGTGCGCATGCACGTGCGTGCCGATTTTTTTTTTCCCACTTGCCTTCATCTTCCCGACTACACTGTACATACATTATTTCTATTTTATATAGGCTGTGTACTTATCATATCATTCCTGCTTTTACTGTATGTTCATGTTATTTATTTTCGGTTTTATGTGTTATTTGTTAGGTTATTTTTTGGGTCTGGGAACGCTCAAAAAATTTTCCCATATAAATTAATGATAATTGCTTCTTCACTTCATGCCATTTCAGCACAAAAGGTTTCATAGGAACACTCTATCTTAGCGGGGGAAATACGGGACAAGTGCAATCCCATATGGGACAAACAAATTTAGCCCGATATACAGGATGTCCCGGCAAATACGGGACAGTTGGCAACCCTATGTTCAAGTTCAGCAGTGCGTGACAGGGAATGAGGAAAGGTGCAGCTGACTCACATCGTTTCCTCACGGCCCGGTAGCATATGCTTTGCGGCCTGGTGGTTGGGGATCGCAGATATTGACTCTTCCCATTCTTCCTACGAAAATGTAACAATCCCAATTCTCAGCATTAACTTTCCTCTGCCACTTTTCTTCCTATTCCACCAGACTATATCTCTTAAATACTCCCGTAATTTATTGTACTTGCATTGTATTGTGTACACACAAGCTCCTATCAATAATTTGTATTACAAAGGTATTGATTCCAGTAACAATCCCTGACAGTATCCACTGTTCAAGTCTCACTGCTCCACCACCCCTCCAGGTAGGCAGAGAACTCAATTGTTTTAATGCTGTTGGCCAACCGTACAAGTATTCATTGGCATATGCTTCCCTACTAACTGTGCACTGCTTCCACAGTCCAGTACACCCTACCATTCTGACTGCTGTGCACTTCTAACCATTGAGCTTGTTATCATGGAGATTTCTCCAGACTAGAAAGAACTGTGCAGCTAAGTAACTTGCTTCTGTGATACCCAACTGGAAACAACAAAAGGTGGATGATGATGTTGCAATATTACAGATTGTCGGGTATGATGTTGCGGCTGTCACTGAATCATGGCTGAAAGATGGTTGCAGTTGGGAGCTGAATGTCCAAAGTTGCCCCTTGTATCAGAGGGATAGGAAGGTAGGCAGAGGAGGTGGCATGTTTCTCCTGGTAAAGAATGGTATCAAATCAGTAGAAAGATGTAACACAGGATCAGAAGATATTGTAAGAAACTACAAGGGTAAAAGGACCCTGATGGCAGTAAAATACAAGCCTCCCAACTGTAGCTAGGATGTGGACCACAGATTACAATAGGAAATGGAAAAGGCATATCAAAAGGGCAATGTTATAATCATGAGAGATTTCAATATTCAGGTTGATTGGGGAAATCAGATCGGTAATAGATCTCAAGAGAGTGAATTTGTTGAATGCTTACAAGATGTCTTTTTAGAGCACTTTGTCATTGAGCCTACTAGGGCATCAGCTATAACGGATTGGATGCTATGTAATGAACCAGAGGTGATTGGGGAGTTTAAGGTAAAAGAACACTTAGGAGACAGTGGTTGGGGGGAGGGGGGATCTCATTTAAACAGAGAAATTTAAACGAAAAAGTTTCTTTAGCCAGAGGGAAGTGAAATTGTGGAATTCATTACTACTGGTAGCTGAGGAGGCCAGGATGTTGGTTGTGTTTAAGGCAGAACTAGATTGGTTCTGGATTGGACATGACATCAAAGGTAATGTGAAAAGGCCAGGGAGTGGGGTTGAGGGAAAAATAAAAGGATCAGCTATGATTAAATAGCAGAGCAGACTTAATGGGCCAAATGGCCTAATTTTTCTCCTGTCTTTTGGTCTTTTCAGCTCTGATTCCATGAGCAACCTTGTTCATAGGAATAGATTCTGAATGCTAAGCCCATTTATGACTTTGCTTTGTGACGATATCCTGAGTTATTCATTATGGACTGTGCCTTTTAAAAAGAGAGAGCGGCACCGAGCAGCTCGTAAGTTGCTATGGTGATAGAAGGGAGGAGCTACATGATGGACAGCCGGTGTTCAGCACAGCAGTATTTAAACCAGTGTAGTGGCTTGCTTCACAGAAGCAAAGGACACACAGATGCACTACGGTGTAGCGAAATTACCACTATACTTTCAGGTGCCCACGAGTGTGGGACTGAGGATCGATTAAGAGGAATTGATCTGTGATTATTAGTGTGTGAAAGAGCGACCCTGTGGAGTCTACCAGTGTATCTAACCTTTGCCTGGGTTGGTAGATTATCATTTGAAGATGGAGCTCTTAAGTTAGTCAAGTTTGGCTAACTTGGAAGTTTCGGAGGACAATGGGAAAGATTGACGGCATCGGCTTACGTGAACAACAAACTCTCTCCCCCTCTCCCCCTCTCCCCCTCTCCCCCTCTCCCCCTCTCCCCCTCTCCCCCTCTCCCCCTCTCCCCCTCTCCCCCTCTCCCCCTCTCCCCCTCTCCCCCTCTCCCCCTCTCCCCCTCTCCCCCTCTCCCCCTCTCCCCCTCTCCCCCTCTCCCCCTCTCCCCCTCTCCATAACCTGTACAAAAAGGACGGATTACACCTGAACCCAAAGAGGTCCAATATCCTAGCAGGCAAGTGTAATAGAGTGTTCAGGAGGGCTTAAGCTAATTTGGCAGGGGGATGGGAACCAGAATGATAGGGCTGAGGAAGGGGAAAACAGAAATAAGTCAGAGATGGCATGCAACAGAGATGATAGAAAGGACAAACAGGAGATGAGGCAAAATCACAGCCAGTGGGATGAGTTACAGGGTAATAGAGGCGTGGTGCAGTTAAAACAGAAAGCAACAAATACTGCTCTGAAAGTGTTATATTTCAATGCACGCAGCAAAAGAAATAAAATGGATGATCTTGAAATTCAGCTGCATATTCACAAGTATGGCGTTGTGGCCATCTCTGAATCTTGGTTAAAGAATGTCTGCTATTGAGAGCTGAATGTCCAAGAATATACGGTGTATCAGAAAGATAGGTTAGTAGGCAGAGGGAGTGGTGTTGCCCTGTGTATAAGAAATAGTATTAAATCATTAGAAAGGGATGACATAGGATCGGAAGGTGTAGAGTCTCTATGGGTTGAGTTAAGAAATGGTAAGGGTAAAAGGACCCTAACATTGATGAAGGAAGAGCAGTAGATGTAGTGTATATGGATTTCAGCAAGGCATTTCATAAGGTACCCCATGCGAGGCTTATTGAGAAAGTAAGGAGGCATGGGATCCAAAGGGACATTGCTTTGTGGATCCAGAATTGGCTTGCCCACAGAGCGCAAAGAGTGGTTGTAGACGGGTCATATTCTGCATGGAGGTTGGTGACTAGTGGTGTACCTCAGGGATCTGTTCTGGGACCCCTACTCTTGTGATTTTTATAAATGACCTGGATGAGGAAGTGGAGGGATAGGTTAGTAAGTTTGCTGATGACACAAAGGTTGGAGGTGTTGTGGATAGTGTGGAGGGCTGTCAGAGGTTACAGTGGGACATCGATAGGATGCAAAACTGGGCTGAGAAGTGGCAGATGGAGTTCAGCCCAGATAAGTGTGAAGTGGTTCATTTTGGTAGGTCAAATATGATGGCAGAATATAGTATTAATGGTAAGACTCTTGGCAGTGTGGAGGATCAGAGGGATCTTGGGGTTTGGGTCCATAGGACACTCAAAGCAGCTGCGCAGGTTGACTCTGTGGTTAAGAAGGTATACGGTATATTGGCCTTCATCAATCGTGGAATTGAATTTAGGAGCTGAGAGGTAATGTTACAGCTATATAGGACCCTGGTCAGACCCCACTTGGAGTACTGTGCTCGGTTCTGGTTGCCTCACTACAGGAAGGATGTGGAAACCATAGGTAGGAAGGGTGCAGAGGAGATTTACAAGGATGTTGCCTGGAATGGGGAGCATGCCTTATGAAAACGGGTTGCATGAACTCGGCCTTTTCTCCTTGGAGCAACGGAGGATGAGAGGTGACCTGATAGAGGTGTATAAGAGGATGAGAGGCATTGATCGTGTAGATAGTCAGAGGCTTTTTCCCAGGGCTGAAGTGGTTGCCACAAGAGGATACAGGTTTAAGTTGCTGGGGAGTAGGTACAGAGGAGATGTCAGGGGTAAGTTTTTTACGCTGAGAGTGGTGAGTGCATGTAATGGGCTGCCGGCAACGGTGGTGGAGGCGGATACAGTAAGGTCTTTTAAGAGACTTTTGGATAGGTACGTGGAGCTTAAAAAAATAGAGGTTATGGGTAGGCCTAGTAGTTTCTAAGGTAGGGTGTGATTGGCACAACTTTGTGGGCTGAAGGGCCTGTATTGTGCTGTAGGTTTCCTATCTTTCTAATGGCAGTTGTATACAGGCCTCCAAACAGCAGCCAGGATGTGGATTACAAATTACGGCAGGAGATAGAAAAGGGGATGTCAGAAGGGCAATGTCATGATAATTGTTGGGGATTTTAACATGAAATTAGATTGGGAAAACCAAGCCAGTACTGGACCTCAAGAGAGACAATTTGTAGAATGTCTAAGGGATAGCTTTTTAGAACCACTTGTTGTTGAGCCCACTAGGGGATCGGCTGTGCTGGATTGGGTGTTGTGCAATGATCTGGAGGTGATAAGAGAGCTCAAGGTTAAGGAACCCTTAGGGAACACTGATCACAATATGATCAAGTTCACTTTGAAATCTGGGAAGGACAAACCAAATTCCAATGTCGGTACTAAAGTGGAATAAGGGAAATTACAATGGCAGGAGAGGGGAACTGGCCAAGGTTGACTGGAAAGAGACACTATCAGGAAGGACAGCAGAGCAGCAATGGTTGGAGTTGCTGCGAAAAATGAGGGAAGTGCAAGACAGACATATTCCAAATAAGAAATTTTCAAATGGCTGACACTACCATGGCTGACAAGTGAAGTCAGAGCCAAAGTAAAAGCAAAAGAGAGGGCGTACAAGAAAGCCAAAGCTGGTCGCAAGATAAAGGCTTGGGAAGCTTTTAAAATCTTGTAGAAGGAAACAAAGAAAGTCATTAGCAAGGAAAATACGAATTTTATGAAAGGAAGATACTAAGTGCTTTAAGTATATAAAGGGTAAAAGTGAGTTGATGATAGATATAGGACCAATAGAAAATGACACTGGAGATATTGTAATGAGAGATGCAGAGATGGCAGAGGAAATGAATGGGTGTTTTGCATCAGTCTTCACAGTGGAAGACATCTACAGTATACTGGACATTCAAGAGTGTCAGGGAAGTGAAGTATACGCAGTGAAAATTACAACTGCAAAGGTGCTCAGGAAGCTTAATGGTCTGAGGGTGGATAAATTTCCGGGACCTGATGGAATGCACCCTCGGGTTCTGAAGGAAGTAGCTGGAGAGATTGCCGTGTCACATACCCCGTGACTGGAATAAAGAACCAGCAGAAATAGAAAACACTTTGGAGTCCAGTATTGCTATTAACTAATAATATTAGTTATTAATAATAATATTTCTATTAGTAACTACGCAATACAGTAATATAAATGTAGATAAATCAAACAGGTTAGCAATGATTATATATAAGTAAGTATATCAGTAAGTGTGGAAATAAATGTGAAAAACCAAGCTTCTTTAAGTTTAGGGGTAAAAAGATACAGTCTTACAATGATGAGTAAAGTTCAGTTCAGTTCATGGTATTGAGTTGAGTAGTGATGGAGAGAGAGAGAGAGGGAGAGATTTGAGTCTTCAGTTGAGCCAACCCCGTCAATCTTCTCGTTGTCCTCCAAAATCCTTCAAAAGTCACTGACTGTAACTTTAACAAAGGGGAACAACAGGAATTCTGCCGATGCTGGAAATTCAAGCAACACACATCAAAGTTGCTGGTGAACGCAGCAGGCCAGGCAGCATCTCTAGGAAGAGGACCAGTCGACGTTTCAGGCCGAGACCCTTCGTCAGGACTAACTGAAGGAAGAGTGAGTAAGGGATTTGAAAGTTGGAGGGGGAGGGGGAGATCCAAAATGATAGGAGAAGACAGGAGGGGGAGGGATAGAGCCAAGAGCTGGACAGGTGATAGGCAAAAGGGGATACGAGAGGATCATGGGACAGGAGGTCCGGGAAGAAAGACAAGTGGGGGGGGGGACCCAGAGGATGGGCAAGGGGTATATTCAGAGGGACAGAGGGAGAAAAAGGAGAGTGAGAGAAAGAATGTGTGCATAAAAATAAGTAACAGATGGGGTACGAGGGGGAGGTGGGGCCTTAGCGGAAGTTAGAGAAGTCGATGTTCATGCCATCAGGTTGGAGGCTACCCAGGCGGAATATAAGGTGTTGTTCCTCCAACCTGAGTGTGGCTTCATCTTTTCTGTGATGGAGCTATCAACCCAGGCAAGGGTTAGACACATGCACAACTCCCCAACGGTCACGGCCTTTTCTCTTCACTACAAGAGCAACTGATCGATCTGCCTGATCGATCCTCCAAAAACCTACTTTTTCTGTGGGCACAACAAAGCTCATTCAGTGGCCAAAACATGTGTCTGAGGTCTATATCATCTGACTTCCTATTTATGGCACCGTACTGGATACCAGCTGTCATTCAAGTAACTCTCTTCTCCGTATAAGAAATGCACAAGCAGGCGAACGTCCTTGAGAAGTATCAACACGCTGCCGAAAAATTCATAACATCAATTGTCCGTTAAATAATGCTGCCTTCGGTCACCATAGCAACTTACGAGCTGCTCGGTGCCATCTCCAGCTCAGCAGAAATCCAAAAGTTAGCCAGTTCTTTCTCGTGCCTTAAAGTGACAGTCCAACAGTTAGTCTTCGTCTCTCTCGCTCTTTCTTGCTCTCTCTCTCTCTCTCTCTCCTTTCAAAACAACATGTCGGTGTTAAATAACTCTCCCTCTCTTTTCAAAAGCACAGTCCATAGGGGTAATCAAGCACAGTTTATAGTGGTCATTCAGGACCCCGTCACAGTAGAGACATTAACAATGATCTTTCAAGAATTGATAGATTCTGGCATTGTACCGCATGACTGGAAAATTGTAAATGTTACTCTGCTATTTAAGAAGAGTGGGAGGGAGCAGAACGGAAGCTATAGGCCTGTTGGCTTGACATCAGTGGTTAGAAAGTTGTTAGAATCAATAGTTAGGGATGAAATTACGGAGTACCTAGAGGCACATGATAAGATAGGCCAAAGCCAACATGGTTTCCTGAAAGGAAAATCCTGCTTGACTAATCTACTGCAATTTTTTGAGGAAATTACAAGTAGGGTAGACAAAGGAGATTGTCATGTACCCCGTGGCAGGAATAAAGAACCAGCAGAGATGGAAAACACTTTGGAGTCCAGTATTGCTATTAACTAATAATATTAGTAACTATGCAATACAGTAATATAAAAGTAGATAAATCAAACAGGTTAGCAATGATTATATACACATATATATGTAAATATATCAGTAAGTGTGGAAATATATGTATGAAAAGCCAAGCTTCCTTAAGTCTAGGGGTAAAAAGATACAATCTTACGATTGTGAGGGGATCCAGGAGTGCCCCTATTAACTGTTTGGAGAGAGACATTCATCATTGATGGTTTGTTTGGAAAGGAGAGAGAGACAGAGTTATTTACCACCAATATGCTTTTGAAAAGAGAGAGAGAGAGAGAGAGACAAAGATTAACGGTTGGACTGTCACTTTAAGGCATTGGAAGTAACTTTGGATTTCTACCAAGTTTGGAATTGGAGACAGCACCGAGCAGCTCGTAAGTTGCTATGGTGACCGAAGGCGGTGTTATTTAATGCACACTCGATGTTATGATTTTTAGCAGATTGTTGATATTTCTTCAAGGACTTGTTGCCTGCTTGTGCACTTTTTTGCAGATGAAGGAAAGAGGGACTCTTTGAATGACAGGTGATGCTCAGCCTGGTGAAATAAATGGGAGGTCAGATGATACTGACCTCAGACACATGATCTGGACACTGAATGAGCATTGTTGTGCCCGCAGAGGAAGTGGGTTTTGGAGGATCAATCAGGCGGATTGATCCAAATTGCTATTCCAACGTAGGAGGAGGGGTTGACTGGTGGGGAGTTGTCTATGTGTCCACCCTTGCCAGGGTGATAGCTCCACCACAGGAAGACCGGTCCCCCTGGTTAAAGTCACAGTCGGTGACTTGTAAAGGATTTTGGAGGATGACGAGAAGATGGACGGCATCAGCTCACCTGAAGACTCAACTAACTAACTAACTATCTCACTATCTATCTATCTATCTATCTATCTATCTCTATCTCTATCTCTATCTCTATCTCTCTCTCTCTCTCTCTCTCTCTCTCTCTCTCTCTCTCTCTCTCTCTCTCTCTCTCTCTCTCTCTCTCTCTCTCTCTCTCTCTCTCTCTCTCCCCCCCCCCCATCGCTATTCAACTACATACCACGAGCTGAACTTTACTCAACATCATAAGACTGTATCTTTTTACCCCTAGACTTAAAGAAGCTTGGTTTTTCATACATATATATTCCACACTTACTTTTATATATAATCATTGCTAACCTGTTTGACTTATCTACATTTATATTACTGTATTGCGTAGTTACTAATAAATATTATTAGTTTATAGCAATACTGGACTCCAAAGTGTTTTCCATCTCTGCTGGTTCTTTATTCCCGTCACAGGGTATGTAACACGATGATGAGTAAAGTTCAGTTCAGTTCATGCTATTGAGTTGAGTAGTGATGGAGAGAGAGAGGGAGAGATTTGAGTCTTCAGGTGAGCTGACGCTGTTGATCTTATTGTCCTTCGAAATCCTTTAAAGGTCACTGACTGTGACTTTAACAAAGGTGACTGGTTTTCTGTGGTGGAGCTATCCCCCAGGCGAGGGTGGACACATGGACAACTCCCCACCAGTCAATCAACCCCTTTCCACTGCGAGAGCAATGGATTGATCCACTTGATCAATCCTCCAAAACCCTCTTTTCCTGCGGGCATAACAATGCTCATTCAGTGTCCAAAACATGTGTCTGAGGTCTATCATCTGACCTCCTATTTTATCTTCCCATGCTGAGCATCAACTGTCATTCAAATAACTCCTCCTTCCTCTCTCTGTGTAAGAAAATCACAAGCAGGCAAACTGTCCTTGAGAAGTATCAACATGCTGCCGAAAATCATAACATCGAGTCTCCATCAAATAACACCGCCTTCAGTCACCATAGCAACTTACGAGCTGCTCGGTGCCATCTCTGTTTCCAACTCAGCAGAAATCCAAAAGTTACTTCCAGTGCCTTAAAGTGACAGTCCAACAGTTGGCCTTCGTCTCTCTGTCTCTCTCTTTCAAAAGAATATATCGATGTTAAATAACTCTCTCTCTTTTCAAAAGCACAGTTAATAGGGGTAATTCAGGATCCCGTCACGCTCCCCTTCCTCAGGAAAAAAAATTTGACGAAGACGAATTTTTTTTGTCTAAATGTAAATTTCAGAGTTTGAAACAATACAGGTAAAATCATCAGAAGACAGAGCAAAATGTATACAATTTCCAACAATATCTGGATAACTAATCAGCTATAATATTGTCAATATCTTTCACATGTCTGATTTTTAAGTCACATTCTTGCAATATCAGACTCCAATTTAACAAGCTTCTATTCTTATTCTTCATTTTAGTTAGAAAGACCAATGGATTATGACCCATGTAAACCACAAATGGTCTGGATAACGGAAAGATTTCGAGGTTTTTTTTGAACATTGGCCTCAAAATATTGTAAGGCCAGAATAAGTGCCAGTAATTCCTTTTCAACAGTTGAATAATTTTCCTGGTGTACATTAAAGTTCTTTAAGAAATAAGCTACTGGTTGTTCAATGTCATTCACTCCTTTCTGTAACAGAACTGCCCCAGCAGCTTCGTCACTAGCGTGTGTTGCTATAGAAAATGGCTTTCAAAAATCAAGTGCTTTGAGCACAGGAGGATAACACAGGATGGTTTTCAGACATTCAAATGCCTCCTGGCAAATATCACTCCATACAGATCTTTCACTCTTCCCCAGGAGTTTTGTTAGGGGGAGAGCAATGTCAGCAAAGTTCTTACATAACTTATGATGATACCTAACCATTCCTAAAAACCTTCTCAAAGCTTTCTTGCCGGTCAGAACAGGAACTTCAGCAATAGCTCGAACCTTGGCCTGTACAGAAGCCAGGTGGCCCTGGCCTACTACGTAGCCAAGATAAATAACAGTAGCATGACCAAACTTACTTTTAGCGAGGTTCACAGTAAGATTGGCCTTAGAAAGTCTGTCAAACAGTTTTTCTATAGCTGCGATATGCTCTTCCCACGTGTCATTCCAGACCACTAAATCATTGATATAAACCCCTGTGCTTTCTAAACCTCCGATAACAGAATTGATCATTCTTTGAAATGTCCCTGGAGCATTTTTTATCCCGAAGTGTAAAACATTGTACTGATACAGTCTAGACAATGTCACAAATGCTGATAGCTCATTAGCCCTCCCTGTTAAAGGAACACACCAGTATCCTTTTAACAAGTCAATCTTTATAAGGTATTTAGCCTTCCCCACTCTATCAATACAGTCATCCATTCCCTTTCCCTTTTCTTTCTTGTTTCTAATTCCTTGTTCAACCCTTTTATTTTTTTCAAACTTCATTCTGTGAAAATGCTGTTTCGTGGGCTGGGCTGAATTTATAATGACGTGATGCACTGCACCTGTGCACCATTTCAAAATGTCAATTAGTCCTTTCACTTGTTGTTGTGGACTAGGGTGCAACTGATGGACCTTATCAGTAATATTTTCCAAAACAATGGAATTCTGACATCTTGGTGAGACTAGATTCGGTGGGTAAGCATGTTTTTCCACTCCATTATCAGATTCCATGACTCCATTTTGTTCCATAACAATTCTCCCAGCTGCAATTCTAGCAAACAAGTGTTTTATTTTTATTCGACTATTTTGTAATCTTTCCTTTGCAAGGACATAAATCCTATTAAATCCCTTCCAGAATTCTGAAACATACTTAAACACACTGACACATTTTTCCAAATCAGACCATAGTTCTCTGAATAGGGTCAAAGGTCCTTTTGGCCTATAACTGAATACAGGTTCCAACAAACTACCCTCCAATGCCTTCTGAATTGAATCTCCAACAATAAATAAGAGGAGGGGAATCCCTTCGTCCCAATTTTTCCCATTTCTCACACAATGTGCTTTAATCATGGTCTTAAGAGTTGAGTTGAGCCATTCCAAGGCTCCCTTGGACTCTGTGTGATATGTAGATGACACCACGTGCTTAGCTTCCAATTCTCTAACTATCCCCTGGAATGTTCTCTAAGTAAAGTTACTACCCTGGTCAAATTGAATTTCTTTGAGCAGACCTACCAGTGTGTAAAACTTAGTGAATGCTGTTACCACAGTCTTGGCCTCGGTGTTTTCAAAAGACATTGCTTCAGGGGACCTAGACACAGCACACACAATTGTTAACACATTGATAACCAGCTGCAGTCTTTTGCAATGAGCCTACACAATCCACTATGACCCTAGAAAAAAGTTCACTAAAAGTAGATATTGGTTTAAGTAGTGTTACCTGAATAACCTGATTAGATTTCCCCTCAACTTGACAGATATGGTCAGTCCTGTAAAAATTCACAGCATCCTTTCTTAAACTAGGCCAGTAAAATTCCTTCATAATCCTATTCGCTGTCTTTCTCACTCCATGAGGTCCACCTAAAGGCATACTATAAGCCATGTTTAAAATTTCAGCCCTGTAAACTTTCAGAACCACCACGTAACTTGCAGGCACTGTGGCTGGTCTCCATTTCCTCATCAACACCCCATCTTTAAGGTAATATCCCACTGTCTCTTTCTGAATTTCCTCTCCTGTGAGAGCTATCTCCCTTAAAGCCACCATTCCAGAATCTCGCTTCTGTTCCTCTATAAATTCCTTCCTCAATAAGGACAAGCCTTTCCTTTCCTCTTTGCTCTCCTCAGCCTTACTACCCTCTAAGTCCTGCTGAAATCTGGAAGGTAGAAAAGTCTGTGTCACATCATCGTAATTTAAACCTCTGGTTTTGCTGTCATAGACCTCAACAGCAGCTTTGCTCATAAATTGAACAACTATATAAACCTTATCTTGGAGAGATGTCAACATGCCTCCTTTGTTTACTAAACTTAGCGCCATCACCAGGCTTATAAGAACCATGTATACATTATGGAAGAGACCAAACAATCCCTTTATCTGATTATGATCTTCCCTTCGACTTGCTCCCATAACATCACCCTGAATAACAGCATGACCTTGCAGGTGTTCAAATGTCCAAACAAAATTCAATAGAGCAGCACAACCTTTCTCAGCAGGCCTTTGTCCTGCAGCAGGGTCAAAGGTTGTGCAAACAATCCAACCTTTTTCAACACTTTATCCAAAAGTCCAGGAACAGCACTTTTCCCAATCTTTTCAGTAACACTGACCTTACTGATTTCTGCCTCATCACCAACTTTTAACACGCGGTCTAATACAAGTGACTGAGAATCCTCACATTCCACTGGTACCAAGGTTAACCCCTTATTCACTGAACCAAGACCATTTGACACAAAAAAACTGCATTCCTTTTCAACCAAGTCAGACACTTCAGACTTTAACATAAGGTTCAGAATCCTGTGAATTCACAGGTACTTCAACAATCTAAACACATTCAATCGGGACAGCTACCTCTTCTGGGCTGTCATCACTTGTCCCAGTTTCACCTTCAAGGTCACCCCGAACCTCCCAGCTATTCCCTGGCAAACTCCTTTCTGGAGTAAACTCAACCTCGTGGGTTAAAACCTCTTCGTCTGCTTTCTTATCAGACTCCTGCAGGGTAGCGGCATCCTCTGCATCTGGGTATACCCATACATCATCAAGAACACAACTTTTAAATTCATCACACAAAGCAAGCCCTTCCGAGCTGTAAAACTCATCCGGGTCCAACTCTAAACCTCTTTGCTGCCACTTCTCTATTTTTTCCAGCTTGAACCGCCTCTGCTTGTCTACCATGTGATCCTCACATTGCCATCTCTCCCTTTCAAGCTGTCTCTGTCTTTCTGCCTCTTCTCTCTGATTTTTCTGCCTCTGCTCTCTGTTTTGCTGCCTTTCTAGCCTCTCTCTTGAGCTGTTTTAATTTCAATTCATGCTCCAGTCTTAATTTTTCTAACTGAAGCTGAAGCTCATCCTCAGTAGGTTTACCTTCCACGAACATTTTCAACACGTCCTCAGTAAACTGCTTCGTCAAGATATAATATCCAACTATTTTTCTTTGAATTTCTACCTTAGTCATAGCCTTCTTTACCTCAATTCTCAATTCTTTAGCAATGTCCTGCACATCATCCTTTTTAGTTATCTTCAAAGTCAGTGGGTCTGGTGATTTTAGAAAGTCCCTAACAACCATTTCTGCTGTTTTTCCATACAACCAAATCAAAAGTGATTTTCCCCAATCAATTCAAACAAGCCTCCCAATCAATTTGTTCAGATCCCAGACGAGCCCCCAATTTTGTCACGTGCCCCGTGACGGGAATAAAGAACCAGCAGAGATGGAAAACACTTCGGACTCCAGTATTGCTAAATAATATTTATTAGTAACTATGCAATACAGTAATATAAATGTAGATAAATTAAACAGGTTAGCAAAGATTATATATATAAGTAAGTATATCAGTAAGTGTGGAAACATATGTATGAAAAACCAAGCTTCCTTAAGTCTACGGGTAAAAAAATACAGTCTTATGATGATGAGTAAAGTTCAGTTCGTGATATTGAGTTGAGTAGTGATGGAGATGGAGAGAGAGAGAGGGAGAGATTTGAGCCTTCAGGTGAGCTGACGCCGTCGATCTTCTTGTTGTCCTTCGAAATCCTTTAAAGGTCACCGACTGTGACTTTAACAAAGGGGACCGGTTTTCTGTGGTGGAGCTATCCCCCAGGTGAGGGTGGACACATGGACAACTCTCCACCAGTCAACCCCTTTCCTTTCCACTGCAAGAGCGACGGATCGATCCGCCTGATCGATCCTCCAAAACCCACTTTTCTTGCAGGCACAACAATGCTCATTCAGTGTCCAAAACATGTGTCTGAGGTCTATCATCTGACCTCCTATTTTATCTTCCCGTGCTGAGCATCAACTGTCATTCAAATAACTCCTCCTTCCTCGCTCTGTGTAAGAAAATCACAATCTCTCTCTTTCTCTTTCTCTTTCTCTCTCTCTTTCTCTCTCTCTTTCTCTCTCTTCCTCTCTCTTCCTCTCTCTTCCTCTCTCTTCCTCTCTCTTCCTCTCTCTCTTCCTCTCTCTTCCTCTCTCTTCCTCTCTCTTCCTCTCTCTTCCTCTCTCTCTTCCTCTCTCTCTCCTCTCTCTCTTCCTCTCTCTTCCTCTCTCTTCCTCTCTCTTCCTCTCTCTTCCTCTCTCTTCCTCTCTCTTCCTCTCTCTCTTCCTCTCTCTCTTCCTCTCTCTCTTCCTCTCTCTCTTCCTCTCTCTCTTCCTCTCTCTCTTCCTCTCTCTCTTCCTCTCTCTCTTCCTCTCTCTCTTCCTCTCTCTCTTCCTCTCTCTCTTCCTCTCTCTCTTCCTCTCTCTCTTCCTCTCTCTCTTCCTCTCTCTCTTCCTCTCTCTCTTTCTCTCTCTCTCTTTCTCTCTCTCTTTCTCTCTCTCTCTTTCTCTCTTTCTCTCTCTTTCAAACTTTCTCTCTCTTTCTCTTTCTCTCTCTTTCTCTTTCTCTCTCTTTCTCTCTCTCTCTCTCTCTCTCTCTCTTTCTCTCTCTCTCTTTCTCTCTCTCTCTAAAAGCACAGTTAATAGAGGTAAACTAGCACAGTTCATAGGGGTAATTCAGCATCCCGTCACAAGATGTAAATGTGGTGTGCATGGAATTTCAGAAGGCCTTTGACAAGGTGCCGCACATGAGGCTGCTTAGCAAGATAAGATCCCATGGAATTACAGGGGAGTTATTAGCATGGTTGCAGCATTGGTTGACCAGCAGAAAGCAGAGAGTGGGAATAAAGGGATCCTATTCTGGCTGGCTGCTGGTTACCAGTGGAGTTCCACAGGGGTCAGTGTTGGGGCCGCTGCTTTTTACCATGTATGTCAATGATTTAGACTATGGGATTGACGGATTTGTGGCTAAATTTGCCGATGATACAAAGATAGGTGGAGGAGTGGGTAGTATTAAGGAAACAGAGAGCCTGCAGAGAGACTTAGATAGTTTAGGTTAATGAGCAAAGAAGTGGCAAATGAAATATAATGTCGGAAAATGTACGGTCATGCACTTTGGTGGAAGAAATAAACAGGCAGACTATTATTTGGATGGAGAGAGAATTCAAAATGCAGAGGTGCAAAGGGACTTGGGAGTCCTTGTGCAAGATACCCTAAAGGTTAACCTCCAGCTTGAGTCAGTGGTGAAGAAGGCAAATGCAATGTTGGCATTCATTTCTAGAGGTATAGAATATAAGAGCAGGGGTGTAATGTTGAGGCTCTATAAGGCACTTGTGAGACCACACTTGGAGTATTGTGTGCAGTTTTGTGCTCCTTATTTTAGAAAGTATATTCTGACGTTGGAAAGGGTTCAAAGAAGATTCACGAGAATAATTCCAGGAATGAAAGGGTTACTGTTTGAGAAGCATCTGGCAGCTCTTGGGCTGTATTCCCTGGAGTTCAGGAGAATGAGGGAGTATCTGATAGAAACATTCCAAATGTTAAAAAGCCTGAACGGGTTAAATATGGCAAAGTTATTTCCCATGGTAGGGGATTCTAGGACATTAGGGCACGACTTAAGATTTGAAGGATTTCCCTTTAGAACTGAGATGCGGAGAAATTACTTTAGTCAGAGGGTGGTAAATCTGTGGAATTTGTTGCCACGAGCGGCTGAGGAGGCCAAGTTATTGGATGTATTTAAGGCAGAAATAGATAGGTTCTTGATTAGCCAGGGCATCAAACGGTATGGGGTGAAAGCAGGGGAGTGGGGATGACTGGAAGAATGGATCAGCCCATGATTGAATGGCAGAACAGACTCGATGGGATGAATGGCCGACTTCTGCTCCTATTTCTTATGATCTTATGGAGATCTTTCTGCCAATCTCTTTCCGGGAGCACCTGAGGGTATACCTGAAGGTTCTTTGTTGTTCCTTTACAAAAACAACATGCTTATTATGGGTACTATTCTTTATCAACTATTCCAAGTTCCTGAACCCTAGGAGCATTATCCCAACCCCTGCCTAGCACTTGTCACATAAGAAGGTAGGAGCAAAAATAGGCCATCCCTCTAATTCCTGAAGCCTACCCCATTGTTAAATCTAACCGCTGACACTTGTCTCATTATTAATAAATAGAGATTTAACTCCTCTCTCCAGTTCCCCACATCTCAATTCCCTGATACAGGTGTCCCCCGCTTTTCGAACGTTCGCCTCATTGTTATGAAAGACCTAAATTAGTTCCCTGTTTTCGCTAACAGAAGGTGTTTTCACTGTTATGAAAAAAGGCAGCACGCGCCCCGAGCAGCCGCTCTCCCCCGGATTCAGAACTGCATTCTAGCCGGCATTGCTTAAACACGTGCCTGTGAGCAGCCGTTTGCAAGATGAGTTCTAAGGTGTCGGAAAAGCCTAAAAGAGCTCGTAAGGGTGTTACACTTAGCATAAAACTAGACATAATTAAGCCTTTCGATCATGGTGAACGAAGTAAGGACCAAGTGAGTTTGGCTTGTGGAAGTTGACGAAGATGATGTTGAAGAGGTTTTGGCATCCCATGACAAAGAGCTGATGCAATTGAAAGAGGAAAGGATAACAATTGAAACCGAATTCAGTAGCGAAAGATTCGTTAAAGATGGTGCCGGTAACTGGCGACTTTGCGCGAGCTCTCCTGAGCAAACTGCCCTCTCCACTATCCTATACCTGAGAAAGCCTTCTAAACCTCCAATTTAGCAAGGGAAAGATCAACAACGCTCTGGTGAAGCTACTGACTGAGCTGGAGACCACCATTGCCAGAACTGCTTCTTAAACTCCGGACCGCACCTGGACCCGACCAACGAGGCGCACCACGTTCCCGGAGACCCGGGGACTGCTACCGTGCCGGAGCGCTTGGAGACACGGCCCATTCCGACCAGCATCTTTCCGGAGCAGACGACCACACAGAAGTGACAGCAGAGACCTCATGGTGCCCCAGACGCTTCCCCGGAGCGACCACTGTAAAGCCCCGTTAGTGGCACACACAGTTACTGGAAGTGTGGCCTCCGCCGCCGACCTTGGAAATCGAGCCCGAGGCTCGACTGGAGCGGAGACCTCCGCAACTGTGACTCGGCTTAAGGACTTGTTTCAGCCAGGAGCCCGGCCATCCAGGATTAAGTCCCAGCTTCAGAGCCCGACTCAATCGACAGCCCAGGCCCCCGGCAGCTGGAAGTGGCAGCGGAGCCTCCCCCATCACTCGGCCCGACCCGGAGCGCAAGAGGACTCGACCCACCGATCAATTCCTGCGGGACGCGTCCACCAACCTCAAAGAGCTGACAACAACACACTGCATCGATGGAGACCTGGAAAGATGCACTACTTACCGAGGAAGTGTGGGAAAAGAGCTGGGCTGCTGGTCAGATTGAAGCTGAGGGGCTTCAGGGTCCCTATGCCCACCATCCTACTAGCTAATGTGCAAGCTATAGAGAACAAGGTGGATGATCTTAAAGGGAGACTCAGCTACTGCAGGGAGATGCAGAACTGCTGTGTATTCTGTTTCACCGAGACCTGGCTCTTCCCTGCCAGCCCTGACTGTGCCATCCGACCGGAGGGATTTTCGATCCATCAGATGGACCGCACGGCGTCTTCAGGCAAGTAGGCAGTGTCTGCCTACTGATCAACACTGGGTGGTGCTCAGACACAGTGGCACTGACAAGCTCCTGCAGCCCGGACCTGGAACACCTGTCAGTGAAGTATCGTCCCTACTGTCTGCCACGGGAATTCATCTCAGTCATACCGACAGCGGTCTACATTCCCCCCAGGCAGACATGGAGTGTGCTCTGAACATACTGTATGTCAACATCAGTGAACTTGAGACCAGGTATCCGGAGGCTTTGCTCATTACAGCCGGGGACTTTAACCAGGCCAACCTCAGAACGGCACTGCCAAAGATATACCAACATGTCTCCTGCCCCACTAGAGGCCCGAATATACTTGACCACTGCTACACAGCAGTCAAGGATGCCTACCATTCGTCCCATGACCTCACTTCAGAAAATCGGGCCATCAGGCCGTACACCTCCTCCTGGCTTACAAACAGAAACTGAAGCGGGAGGTCACGGTGTCAAAAGTAGTGTCACGTTGGATGGAGGAAATGGATGAAGTCCTCCGTGACTGCTTTGAATCGGTGGACTGGTTAGTATTCAAGGACTCGGCAGCTAACCTCGATGAGTATGCCTCAGCTGTCATGGACTTTATTTGGAAATGCACGGAGAACTGTGTGTCTCGCAAGACGATCCGGGTATTCCCTAACCGGAAACCTTGGATGAATTATGAGGTTGAGTCCCTTTTAAAGGCTAGAGCTGCGGCTTTTAGGTCCGGGAATACCAGTCACTACACGGAATCCAGGCGTGAACTCCGGAAAGCCATTAAGGGCGCCAAGAGGCAATATCGAGCCAAGTTGGAAGCCCAGGCTAACCAGAAGGATGCCAGTAGACTATGGCAGGGTCTAAATGAGATCACTGGGCGCAAAGAAAAGGCTGGGAATATTAATAACTGTGGCGCTTCTCTTCCTAACCAACTTAACGTATTCTATGCAAGATTCGAACAGAAGAGGAGCGTCCCGCTCCCTCCGGATGAACCGGACCTGGTGGCATCGAGATTCATCGTCACCGAGGAGGACATTAGAAGGGCATTCCTGAAGATAAATCCAAGGAAGGCGACGGGCCCAGATGGTGTCCCAGGACTAGTTCTCCGGGCCTGTGCAAGCGAGCTAGCTGGAGTGTTTGCTGACATCTTCAACTCCTTGCTTCAGTTTCAGATCCCTTCATGTTTTAAGAAGGCAACGATAATCCCAGTGCTGAAGAAGAGCAAGGTGGCATGCCTGAATGACTATCGACCTGTGACTCTGACATCAATTGCTATGAAGTGCTTTGAGAGATTGGTTTTGGCACACATCAACCACAGCCTACTGGTCAACCTCGAGGCTTTGCAATTCGCCTACCGGAGCAACAGGTCAATGGCAGGTGCCATCTCTCTGGCCCTACATTCCTCCTTAGAACAGCTGGAGAATAAAGACACATATGTAAGGCTCCTTTTCATTGACTACTGCTCTGCCTTTAATACCATCGTTCCAAATAAACTGGTTCCTAAGCTCCGGAACCTGGGCCTTAGCACTCAGATCTGCAGCTGGATCTTCAACTTCCTCACAGACAGGACCCAGGCTGTAAAAATAGGGGACAAGCTCTCCTCTACAATCACTCTGAGCACCGGTGCCCCACAAGGCTGTGTACTCAGCCCCCTGCTGTACTCACTGTACACCCATGACTGTGTAGCCAAGTTTCCATCAAACTCAATATATAAGTTTACTGATGACACAACAATTGTAGGCCGTATCTCAGGTAATGATGAGTTTGAGTACAGAGAGGAAATTAAGAACCTGGTGGCATGGTGCGAAGACAATAACCTATCCCTCAACGTCAGCAAGATGAAGGAATTGGTTGTTGACTTCAGAAGGAGTAGCGGACCGCATGACTCAATTTACATCGGTGGTGCGCAAGTGGAACAGGTCAAAAGCTTTAAGTTCCTCGGGGTCAATATCACAAATGACCTGACTTGGTCCAACCAAGCAGAGTTCAATGCCAAGAAGGCCCACCAGCATCTTTACTTCCTGAGAAAACTAAAGAAATTTGGCGTGTCCCCTAAAACCCTCACTAATTTTTATAGATGCATCGTAGAAAGCATCACAACCTAGTATGGAAGTTGTCCTGTCCAAGACCGAAAGAAGCTGCAGAAGATTGTGAACACGGCGTAGCACATCACACAAACCAATCTTCCATTCTTGGACTTTATACCACACGCTGTCGGAGCAGTGCTGCCAGGATAATCAAAGGACACGACCCACCCAGCCAACACACTTTTCGTCCCTCTTCCCTCCGGGAGAAGGTTCAGGAGCTTGAAGACTTGTACGGCCAGATTTGGGAGCAGCTTCTTTCCAACTGTGATAAGACTGCCGAATGGATCCTGACCCGAACTGGGCCATACCCTCCAAATATCCGGACCTGCCTCTCGGTTTTTTTGCACTACCTTACTTCCCATTATTCTATTTTCTATTTATGATTTATAATTTAAATTTTTAATTTTACTAATTTTAACCATTTTTAATATCTTTAATATTTAATATTTGTAATCCAGGGAGTGTGAAGCGCAGAACCAAATATCGCTGTGATGATTGTACATTCTAATACCAATTGTTTGGCGACAATAAAGTATAAAGTGAAGTCGTCCAGGAACTGAACGTGAAGCAACTAAGTGAGATTTTCGCTGCAATGATAAAGTATGACTTTAATTTTGAAAGGGTACGTCAGTTTAGGGCATATTTGCAGGATGGTTTGAGTGCTTACAAAGAACTGTATGATCTAAAAATGCGCGAGGCTCAGCAGTCAAGCAAGCCTTCCACATCAGCCACAGCAGACGACAAACCTCGACCTTCGACATCGAGGCGGGCAGTCATAGGAGAAGATGACCTGCCTACCCTACTGAAAACAGAAGACGATGAGATGACACCTCAGTGTCCCACCATCCCAACTCCCAGGCCGCAGACAGATACCAATTTGCGGAGAATGCAGCGGTAGCCAGGAGGCACCCAGCACATCTTTAAGAAAAAAGCCGAAATAAACATGCTAATTAATTAGGTGCCGCCCGGCATGTAAATGTCGGCCCAGATCAGAGGTGATTGCCGATTGCGTCGCCTCTGATCTGGGCCGACAATTAAGTGCCGGGTGCACCTAATTAATTAGCATGTTTAATTCAGCTTTTTCTTAAAGATGTGCTGTGTGCCTCCTGGCTACCGCTGTACCCCTGCATTCTTCACGGATCGGTATCGGTCGGCGGCCCGGAGGGTGGGGGCCACTGCACCACCCAAACTCCGACGACTCAGCCTAACACACCATCATCAGTGTGCTCGGCAAGCTGTCTTCCCGATTCCAGTAAGTGATACTACACTGTACATACATTATTTCTACTTTATATAGGCTGTGTATTTTTATGTGTTATTTGGTATGATTTGGCAGCTTCATAGCTTAAAGGTTACTGGAGAGAGTGTTTCTGCTGAGAGCGCTTCCACGAGATTTTCGCTACGGAGAACAGTGCCGGCAATGATTGTGGAAAAGTATTTCTACTTTATATAGGCTGTGTATTTATCATATCATTCCTGCTTTTACTATATGTTACTGTTATTTTAGGTTTTATGTGTTATTTGGCATGATTTGGTAGGTTATTTTTGGGTCTGCGAATGCTCACAAAATTTTCCCATATAAATAAATGGTAATTGCTTCTTCGCTTTACGACATTCCGGCTTACGAACCGTTTCATAGGAATGCTCTACCTTTGGATGGCAGGGGAAACCTGTGTTTCAAAAATGTATCTAACACCCTCTTAAATACCTCCACAACCCTCTGGGGCAGAGATTGCTGCCCTTGCAAGAAGAAATTTAAACAACAGCTCCTTCCTTTGTAAATTTAACCTCTTCAGGACTTCCTCACTGGTGGAAACATCCCAACATCTATTCCGTCATGCCCTACAGGATCTTGTATGCCTCACATTCTTCTAAAGAATGACTACAGGTATAACCTTTTTTTTTAACCCTCATCCTAGGAATTATCCTAGTGAATCTTTTCTGGACTGCTAGCAAATGTGGTTGTGTCTTTTATAAGGTGACCAAAACTGTATATGGTACTCCAGGTAGAGCCTCACCAACATCCTATACAGCTATAACAATATTTCACTTTTTAATCTCCGTTCAGCCTGAAATAAAGGCCACTGTTATTTGGCTTCTGAACCTGCTGCCATACTTGGATCTTAACTATTATTTACGCATGATAAGATTTAGATCCTTCTACACCATACTCATTTATTCCTCTTTGATTCCTCTCACTGAAGTGCATGACTTCACACTTTCCCACATTAAACTCCATTTACCAAATTTTAGCTCACCCTATATGAATCTCCTGCAGAGTACAAATGTCCTCTTGGCAATGTGCCCTCTTACTTTTTTGTATAATTGGCAAACTTGGATAATTTTTACGCTGACTCCTCCAAGTCATTCATATTGATGGTAAATAATTGGGGATTGCAAGTTGATCTTTGAGGTACTTTAGCTAGAAAAATGTTTCTTATAATAGTTCGACTACAAAAAAGATCACACCTACTGTGTTACATTTTGATAAATGTGAGAACTTGGAATGCATCCATAGGAGATTCCATGCTTAAAAGATAGTGTAATTATCAGGACACAGGGAAATACAACAATCTTCTGAGTACCTCACATAAATGCTACAGACCAATCAGTCTACGCACATAAGGGGTTGTTCTCTTTATCCTTTACACCGAAACTATCTAACACAAAAAGTGCTGGAGGAAATCTACAGGTCATGCAGCATCTATGGAGAGGAATAAACAGTTGATATTTTGGGCCAAGGCCCTGTTCCTGATGAAGTCTCTGCCCAAAATATTAACTGTGGATCAAAGTGAGTAACGGGAATGCAAATAAAGTTGCTATTAGGGTTTACAGAATTTGTCTGTAAAGTGAGTTCTTCTCAACACAAACAGCAGCCCATTTTATGCAAGAAGATTCCCCATTATTTTATTGAATGGTGGAGCAGAATCAGAGTTGTAAGTTCTGTTACGTTAGTAAGCTCAAGTTTCCTCCTTTGGATTGAGTGGGCTACATCTACAACAAATCTGAACCATAAGCCAGGTTTGGTTCCTGAGGTTAGTTGCATTCTTCCTAAGTACATATTTTGATGGTAGTGTTAAATAAGTTATTAACTATCAAGAACTTTCTCTTAAACAACTAATAGGGCTCAACTGGAACTTTGAAAAGAGGCAGAGTTTTACAAAGAAATAAAATATTGCATTTATACCTTTGCTGTGAAATCTTTCATTTTGCACTTTTTTGCTGCCGAGCAATTCACCAGCAAATTGTTATTTGACTTTTAATGTTAAATTCTCAAATGTTGTGATTTGGTATTTATACTTGATCTATGTGAATAATATTTTGATGTGGGTAACTCTAAAGTATACCCATCTGAACATATGATTTATTTAACTTCTCTAATTTTGTAGGACACAGTCTTTCAAAGTACATGGAGAAAATTGAAGAGTTAAGAAGAAGTAAGTGATGGTTTTCACTCCTCCCTCAAAATGCTCTTTGTAGATATGAAATAGTTAAAGTATAAAATATTAAATGACCAATATGATATAGTGAGAATGTGGAAGTTGTTACCAGAGGGAGTAGTTAAAGTGAAAGATATGGTTGCATTTGGGGTGGAGGGGGAAGGGGAGCACAGGACTGACCAAGCATGTGAGAAGGAAACATGAAGGTTACACTGATAAACCTAGATGTGGAAAATGAAAATGAGGTTGGATTGGAGCAAAAATGGTTTGGACTGAGTGACTTGTTTGGGTGCAATGTGTCCTATTTAATATACGGACACTTGCATTCTTATCCATATTAAGTTGCTCCTAGTATGCAGGTAAGTGGTAGAATCTGGAGGAGGTTTATAGGAATGTGGAGAGGATGGAAAAATGGAACTAATCTTAAAATGGCTATTGGGTTATTTTGATGCATGCAGAAACTAGTGTTATGTAGGAAAGTTAAGAAATAAAAACCGTCAGAGACATTGCTCCTGTTCT
Source organism: Mobula hypostoma (assembly GCF_963921235.1). Classification (NCBI taxonomy): domain Eukaryota; kingdom Metazoa; phylum Chordata; class Chondrichthyes; order Myliobatiformes; family Myliobatidae; genus Mobula; species Mobula hypostoma. Next base: position 58,515,262 of record NC_086116.1, on the reverse strand, counting down.
GCAACTTTATCTTGCCCATCCAATTATATCAGAGAATATTTCAAAACCATTCACTTCAAGCTTCTGATATTAATTGTTTTGAACATGTGCTTGACTAGGTTGCCAATAGCCCTGTATTACTTACCATCTGTTTAAAAAGAAATTGGCTGCCTTACAACATTGGATGATGTGTTTCCCTCATAATTTTCATGACCTAATACCTGATTGGCCGGCTGGTGGTAGAGTGGCATCAGCGCCAGACTTCGGAGCGAAGGCTCCCGAGTTCAAATCCAGCCAGCTCCCTTGCACGCTTTCCATCCGTGATGGGTTGAGCGTCGAGCCAGCAACTCAGCCTCATAAAAATAAGAAAGCCTGCTTAAAAAAAAACACCATCACAATGACGTCCCAATGACTCCACTCAGAGTTAAGGGCTTTCTTCTTCTTCAATACCTGATTACAAAGATGCAATCCCAGACTGACTTGAACTGATTCATCCAAGAGACAGTATTTGTGCCAGAGTAAGCCAACTGGTACTCTTAAGTTTCCTTGTGAGCTGCTGGCCTGTTGTTGCCCTGTGAGGTAATATAAATCTCTTTCAGCAGTCTTCCCAGCTGGACGTCTGGCACTTCCACCTACAGCAGCTTTGATATTGGGTACAGAGCCAACCCCTAGTTGCTAGATGTGAAGTACTACCATTTAATTATTACAGATGATTTGCAGGAGAGAGGAGAAAAGGAGTGAGGAGGATGCCGGGGAATGAGGAAAGAAGTAGGAATGGAAGTGAAATGCAGTGAAGAGAGAGGGGAGGGGAAGAGGGAGGAATGAGCTGGGAGGAGAAATGGTAGCAATAAAAGGTATAACAGCCTGTTTAAAATAAACAAAACTAGAGTTACTGGAAATTGGATGTCCAAATAGAAGACAATGGAAGTAATCAGCACATCAGGAAGTACTGATCGAGAAAAGAAGATTTAATGTTTCAAGTCAACATTCTTTCATCAGAACTAGGAAAAGTGAAAGCAGGCAGAAAATAGATACAAGTTGAAGAAATTCCAAAGGTGCACCAGAAGAACTACCAAGACAGTCAGAAAAAGCAAAGAGGGTTGAAAAAGGTACTGTTCCATGGAGTTCACAATAATAAAGAAGGAGACAGGTGTAACATAGACCCATACAGGATCCCATTTACCAAACTTTTGAATTTTGAGGGGATTTAAGAGTTAATGAGGTCACAGATTGGGCAGGCCTTCGTTCAAGGAAGAAGCCAAGGAGCATTCAAGAAACACTACAAACTAATGAATTAGGTATCTTCCTTATCATGTTAAAATGTACAGTGGCTTTACAAAATATGGACATGAATATAACCACGTTAAAATGCAATGGGGAAAAGGAAATTATATGACACTCTAAACATCATTTTTCACTTTGTATGATGTATCAAATGAATTGCTATCTAGGCCCAACTAATGCTATATTGAGTGAGAGTTACTACCTGTCTATGCTGCTGGTGTTTAGGACAGCATGAAAGTCCTCCAACTCTGTCTTTGGTCATCTTCTCTATTGTGCTCCAAGTGTGGTTCAGCATCCCTTCATCGTGCTTTTCACCACCGTCAGTTATGCAAATTTCAGGTGGAGACTCAGAAATAGAATCACACAGAGATGTAGATTCCTCATTATTGTTTCCATAACAATTTTTTTCTGACCAGTTCGTTAGACCTGAGCTGAACCTCCATACCTGGAGGACTGGTGGACCACTCTTAGTCTGGCCTCTACCCTTTGCCCTGTTGGCATGGGTGACCCTACCAAGGCCAGGCACAAGGCCCTGACTCCAACCAACATAGCTCTCTGGGTCATTCAGGCACACAAGCCTCCAAATCGTACGACAAGGTCATGGCCCTCTTGGAGGATATTGAGTGATAGAGGACACGTATGCATGTGTAGGATGCCTAACGCTGTTACTCATTCATTAACTGTGTAATGTAGCTGTTTACAAATTGAAAATTCCCATTTAAAAATTTCAGAAAGCCATTTCTTTCTGAGTAGGCTTGATACACTGTGGCAGCACCATATCTGTCAAAATGAGTATCAATTCTGATTTCTAGGAGTTTTAAGTAACTTTTTTGTTTAACTTCCCGTGGAATGCCCAGGTGCTTTACAAAAGGTAATTTATTACGATTTGTAAACTTGTACAAGTAGTTTCCTTTCATGAAAGGAATTGAAGATGGATTGTGAAAATTTGCTAGATTTTCTCATGGATAAGTGATATAGCCTGCTTTGTTAGTTCAGGTAATTGCACTGGTCAGCACAGTACTTCACTGTGTCGAGGGTAACCGGAGTGTTTCATGAATAGATTTAAATAAATGGCCCTTTAGTTGTACAAGATAAAGCCATTGCATATAAAAGGGTGTGTATAAACTTAGAATGACATTTTGAGTGGATGAGTACAATTTCAGCAAATGTAGGAAGTCCCAAAACTGATGCTGGTGTAAATAAAACCAGTGAATTTGGTGTTTATTAGCAGAGTAAAGGTAGAAAGTTATTTTTAATATAAGATTGATCGAAAATAAACAAATAAAATATGTCAGCAATCAACCAAGAGGGATCACAAAATGACAAGAAGCAAGCCCAAGGTAAGAGAAATCTTAGCTGCTTCAGTTCTCATTAATTTAAGTGGTTAGATAATGCTTAATTTTAAAGGTGTGATAATACACTCAGGTGAACTAAAGTGAAATGTGATCAGTGAAATTTATTTTAATTTGTATGAAGGTGAGATTTGTAAAGACAATTGTTTAGACTGTGAAGCCCTAAATTAAGCAGAATTCAATGTGTAAACCGACACAAGAATTGGATGAAGTTCTACATGGATCCATTTTTGGGATAGATTATTTAAAGTATTTCATGACTTGGTATAAATAAGGCAAGAATAGACTGTGGTATATTCAAAGGAATCTTTTTAGGCATCCATTAGTCTTGTGAGACCATGGATCTGCGCCTGGAAAGTCTTCACTCTCCAGGGCGCAGGCCTGGGCAAGGTTGTATGGAAGATCAGCAGTTGCTCATGCTGCAAGTCTCCCCTCTCCACAACACCAATGTTGTCCAAGGGAAGGGCATTAGGACCCATACAGCTTGGTACCAGTGTTGTCGCAGAGCAATGTGTGATTAAGTGCCTCGCTGAAGGACACAACACATGTTGCCTCGGCTGGGGCTCGAACTCCCGACCTTCAGGTCGCTAGTCCAATGCCTTAACCACTTGGCCACATGCCCATGAATCTATTGAAACAAAAAATGAACAAATCAGGGCTGATCCATACTTACAGGAAAGATGTGGAGGGTGAGGATTTAGAGAAGGTACAGATGAGGTTTACTAGGACGGATTGGAGAGGATTAGCTTAAGGAAAATCTGGACATACTTGAATTGCCTTCTTTCACGTGATGGGAGCTGACAAGCAACCTGTTAGAAATATATAGAATTATGTGATGAATAGATGTGGTAGATAATCAAAGTCCTTTTCCTAAGGTGAAAATGTCAGATACTAGATGGTATAGGGTTAAGGTGAGAGAGGGAAAGTTTTAAAGGAAGTTCGAGAGACATCTGTTTTTTTTTTGTAAATTCTGAGTCTGAGGTGCCTGGAATACATTGACAGGGGAGGTAGTAGAAGGAGATATAATAGCAATGTTCAAGAGGTATTTAGGTATGGAAGCTGCACAGCATTGAACTGCAAACCCTACAGAGTATAGTAAAAGCCACTGAGATTATCTCTGGGGTCGCCCTCCCTTCTATTTGTGACATTTATTGGGAGCGTTGAATGCAAGCAGCCCAAGGTATTGTTGAAGGTCCCCACCATCCATCCCACAATCTCTTCGACGTTCTACCATCAGGAAGGAGGTGTAAGAGCATCAGGACTAGGATTGCTAAACTGGATTAACAGCTTCTAACCGCCAGACTCTGAGACTAATGGTACCCTGCCACCACTAAGGTCTCATCACTAGGTTAGTGAGGTTTACTATTTACCTGTGCTGCACACTTCACATGCACTTTGAATTATATTTTATTAACTTAGTTGTAGTAATATTTTGTGTTATGTTCTGAGTGTGATGTATGTATTTTGGGTGCACTCTGGTTATTTCATTTTGTTGTATATATGTATGTACAGTCCAAAGACAATAAACTTCAACGTGAACTAGAATGAAATCGAGGGAGGTGGATCATGTGCAGATTGATGCAATTAGTTAGATTAGCATCATGGTCAGCACAGACATAATGGGTGAAAGGACCTTTTCCTATGCTGTACAGGCTGATGTTTTATGAGTCTCGTCTGTTAAATGGTTCGATATTTTCTAAACCCAATTGTGAGGAAGAATTATGTTTTCTATAAGTATCTTGGGAGTTTTCAGAATTATCTCTTTATTTTACAGCATTTGTTTGCTATGTGTTCCCAAGGTTTGTACTCAATTGAGAGGTTAGCAGTAAGTATATTTAAAAGGGTCATTGAGGTTGATGGATCTCAAAGCTGACAGATGATTAGAAGTGGATTGAAAACGTTGATATGTCTAATTAGTAGAAATGTAATTGATAAAGCATTTTGTCTCAGTTAAAACAAATTTTTAGGAATTGACCAGGATGCTGAGAGATTTGCCAGCAGCATGACATCTGGATTGTAGATGCCATCTGGTACACTTTAAACACTGTGATGCATACAAAATGACTTTGGAAGTATAATCTGTATACATTTTGTAACGTAATTGTCTTAAATTCTCATACTTGAACTATTTTATTTCCTTTATTTTCAATAGATTATAGATATAAAAGAGATGAATTATTCAAAAGATTGAAAGTCACTACATTTGCCCAGTTGGTAAGTGTTTTTTTTTGTAAGTCATGAGCCAGTAGGCCATTTATATAATCCAATACCTAGAGAATTGGGTCTCAAATTGTTTTTACCAGATGTCCTTAATAGTAATTGAAATATATCATTATTTTTTCTAAAGTCACAACCGTATTTTTGTAAAACATGTAATTCTGTTAGTTTAAAATCCCAGCCTGAAATTTATTGAAGATGAATGAATGAAGGGGATGGAGTTTCTAAACTGAATGCGGCATTTACTAAAACCCTAAACGTGGTTTCTTTTAGATAGGATACAGATTTTGTGCTGTTTCCTTAGAAATGGCAGTTGTGATTGAAGGATGAATATTGATGAATATAGATGAATATGAATCTCAGACAGTCATCTCAGATCTGAGGTAAACACTACAAAGTGGGGAATACTTTGCAGTTGTAATCTAATCTAATTTTTGCAGTTGTAATCCAAGGAAATCAATGAATGAGTTGAGTTTAATTTTTGATTTATGGTATCTGAATTCCAAATGAAATATGTGTTATAATGCAAAGTGTGGTGTGAAAACCTGTTTCTTTTTCAAGTCCTGATGAAGGGTCTCAGCCTGAAACGTCGACTGCACCTCTTCCTACAGATGCTGCTTGGCCTGCTGCGTTCACCAGCAACTTTGATGTGTGTTGCTTGAATTTCCAGCATCTGCAGAATTCCTGTTGTTTGCGTTTTTCTTTTTCAATCTTTTTTTATTGAGTTTCAAATTGATGAGTATAACAATGATACAAAGAGATCGGGATTACATTAATAACAGTTAACGTACACAGACGCAGACTCCGAGTAACATATTTAATTTAAACCTCCCAATCTCTTAATAACTGAATATGAAAAAGATTCAAAAAAGAAGTTTTTACCCCCTACACTAAAAACACAACAAAATAAAGACTGGGCTGCCATATTTCATCGGTTAAGATCATTATTAACTCCGCTCCTCTATACACAAACAAAAAAGTTATTAAAAAGGATTCGGACAAGCTCAGCTTACATCATATGAAAATGTTGAATAAATGGCCTCCAAGTTCCTTCAAATTTAACTGAACGATCGGTGGTACCACTCTTAATTTTTTCTAAATTTGAACATGTTATAGTTTGGGAAAACCATTGAAATGTAGTCGGGGATTAGAATCTTTCCATTTAAATAAAATGGATCTTCTGGCTATTAATGTAACAAATGCAATCAAACGACAAGCTGAAGGGGATAAATGACTAAAGTCTATTATAGGTAGTCCAAATGTTGCAGTAATAGGATGAGGTTGTAAATCAATACGCAAAACTACCGAAATAATATCAAAAATGTCTTTCCAATATTTTTACAAAAGAGGGCAAGACCAGAACATATGTGTCAAGGAAGCTACCTCAGAATTACATCTGTCACAGACAGGATTTATATGACCATAAAAACGAGCTAACTTATCCTTAGAAATACGGGCCCTATGAACCACCTTAACTTGTATCAAAGTGTGTCTAGCACACATTGAAGAAGTGTTAACTAGTTGGAGTATATTCTCCCATTTCTCTATGGGTAAAGATACCTGAAGTTCTCTTTCCCATTCATTCATAATTTTATCAGACATACCTAAACGTATTTTTGTAATTAAATCATAAACAATTCATATTAAACTCTTCTGATAGGGGTTTAAACCTAAAATATTTTCTGTAATTTCAGTTTGATGTGATATTGGAAAAGTAAGTAACATAACTTTCAAAAAGTTTCTAATCTGTAAATATCTGAAAAAAATGTGATCTAGGCAAATTATATTTATTAGACAACTGTTCAAAGGACATGAGACAATTATCCATGAATAAATCACGAAAACATATTATTCCCTTCGTTTTCCATAAAAGAAAAGCTTGATCATTTCTGGATGGTTGGAAGAAAAAATTGGATATAATAGGACTTGATAGGATAAATGTATTCAATCCAAAAAATGTACAAAATTGAAACCATATTTGTATTGTATGTTTAATTATTGGATTAATTGTTTGTTTATTCAGTTTAGTGAGTGCAAAGGGAAGTGAAGCCCCTAAAATAGAAACCAATGAGAACCTCTGTACAGACTCAAACTCAAGGTTCACCCATCCTAGACATTGAATTTCATCGAAATCTTGTGTCCAGAACATTAGGTATTGAGTATTAATTGCCCAATAATAGATTCTAAAGTTCGGCAATGCCAAACCGCCATCCTTTTTTGATTTCTGTAAATATTTCTTACTTAAACTAGGATTTTTATTCCGCCATATATATGAAGAAATTTTAGAATCAATAATATCAAAAAAGGATTTAGAGATGAAGATTGGTACCGCCTGAAATAGATACAGAAATTTAGGTAAAATAATCACACAAACCAATCTTCTGTCCTTGGACTCACTTTACACCACACGCTGTTGGAGCAGTGCTTCCAGGATAATCAAAGACACGACCCACCCAGCCGACACACTTTTCGTCCCTCCTCCCTCCGGGGGAAGGCTCAGGAGCTTGAAGACCCGTATGGCCAGATTTGGGAACAGCTTCTTTCCAACTGTGATAAGACTGCTGAATGGATCCTGACCCGGATCTGGGCCGTACCCTCCAAATATCCGGACCTGCCTCTCGGGTTTTTTTGCACTACCTTACTTTCCCTTTTCTATTTATGATTTATAATTTAAATTTTTAATATTTAATATCGATTTGTACTCTGGGGAGCACGAAGTGCGGAATCAAATATCGCTGTGATGATTGTACGCTCTAGTATCAATTGTTTGGCGACAATAAAGTAAAGATCTTAATAGCATTGATTCGACCAATCAATGATAGGGACAATGGGGACCACTTAGTAAGCAGATGTTTAACATGATCAGTTAAGGGTAAAAAGTTAACTTTAAATAGATCCTTATGCTTCTTAGTAATTTTAACATCCAAATAAGTAAAATATTTAGTAACCAGTCTAAATGGTGATTGTCTATAGATTGGAACTTGCATATTTAATGGAAAAAGCTCACTCTTATTAAGATTCAATTTATAACCCGAAAAACTACCAAACTAAGCAAGTAGTAATATTACTGCAGGGATGGATTTCTCTGGATTAGAGATATATAGTAACAGGTCATCTGCATATAATGATACCTTATGCATCCCATTCCCACAAATAATAGTCATAGTCATACTTTATTGATCCCGAGGGAAATTGGGTTTCGTTACAGTTGCACCAACCAAGAATATAGTATAAATATAGCAATATAAAACCATAAATAATTAAATATTAATATGTAATGCCAAATCTATTGGGTGAATCACGAAGGGCGATTGCCAAGGGCTCCAAGGCAATATCCAACAGTAAAGGGCTTAAAGGACAGCCCTGTTTAGTACCTCAAAAAAGCCTAAAAAAGGAAGATCTCTGATTATTAGTAAGTACAGAAGCCAAAGGTGTATGATATATCAATTTAATCTAAGATATGAATTTTGGGCTAAAATTGAATTTCTCAAGGATGTTTAATAAATATTCCCATTCAACTCTATCAAACGCCTCCTCGGCGTCAAGCGAAATAACACTTTCTGGAGTTTTAGATGAAAAAATATATACAATGTTCATCAACCTCCTAAAATTAAAACATGAATAACGATTTTTAATAAATCCTGTCTGGTCGTCAGAGACAATTTGTGGCAATACATTTTCCAATCTAATTGCTAATATTTTGGAAAAAAATTTGGAGTCCACATTTAACAAGGATATAGGTCTATATGATGCACATTCAGTGGGGTCTTTATCTTTTTTAGGAATTAAATAGATGTTTCATAAAAAGATAGTGGTAATTTACCTACAAATAAGGCATCCTTAAAAATTCTACATAACCAGGGAGAAAGTAGACTTGAAAAAGATTTTTTAAATTCTACCGTATACCCATCCAGGCCGGGTGCTTTACCAGAATTCATCGACAAAATTGCTTACTTTATTTCTTCTTCCGTAATGGGTGCATCTAATGTTAAACATTCATTAAGTGGTAATTTCAGAATATTCCATTTTCTTAAAAATTTATGCATTATGGTAGAATCGTCAGGAAATTCTAATTGGTCTAAAGAGGAATAGAATTCTTGAAAAGATTTATTGTTTTCTTCGTGGTCAACCATCAAAGCACCATCCCATTTACGAACTTTAATAATCTGACATTTAGCTGAAGCAGCTTTCATTTGGTTGGCCAGTAACTTACCTGATTTATCACCATGTATACAAAATCGACTCTTAGTTTTTAGTAATTGATTTTCAATTGCGGATGTTAATAACAAACTGCGTTGCATCTGAAGTTCAGCTCTGTTTTTGTAAAGTTCCAAATTAGGAGCAGCGGTATTTTTTTTTTATCAATTTCTTTAATCCTATCAACCAATGTACGTATTTCATTATTAATTCGTTTCTTCAATCCAGCAGAATATGAAATAATTTTCCCACGGATATATGCTTTAAAAGTGTCCCATAATATCCCACTGGAAATTTCTTACGTAAAATTGGTTGAGAAGAAAAAAGCAATTTGTTCTTTAATAAAGTTAACAAAATTTAAGTCCTGAAGCAGAGTAGAATTGAACTGCCATTGTCTAGCACTGAAAGTTACATCAGTTAATTTGATTGATAGTTTTGGGGTGCATGATCAGAGATGGCAATTGCATTGTGCTCACAGGCAGTAACAGACGAAACTAACCAAGAGTCAATAAAAAAGTAATCAATTCTAGAGTAATTATGATATACATGAGAAAAGAATAAGAACTCTTTATCATTAGGATATAAAAACCTCCAAACTTCTAAAATTCCGGAATCAACTAAAAAGGAATTAATAAAAATAGCAGATTTTTTTGGAAGTACCTGACTGGGTGCAGACTTGTCCATCAAGGGATTCCAGCAACAATTAAAATCTCCACCCATCATCAATGTATATTCATTTAAATTAGGAAGAGATGCAAATAAATGCTTAAAAGAATTCAGGATCATCAGTATTTGGTGCATAGATATTAACCATAACAACTTTTTGGTTATAAAGTAAACCAGTAATTAACAGAAATCTACCATTCGGGTCTGAAATTGTTTCATAGTGAGCAAATGAAATCGAGGAGTCTATAAAAATAGAGACTCCTTTCATCTTAGCCTGTGAATTGGGATGATTTTTTTTTTACCTTTCCAAAACCTAAAAAAAAGTGCTGATTATCCTCCTTCCTTACATGAGTTTCCTGGGTAAAGATAATCTGAGCATTCAATCTATGAAAAACTTGAAAAATCTTCTTCCGTTTAATCGGATGATTCAAACCATTCACGTTTCATGAAATAAAGTTAATAATATTATTCATTGTACTTGAATAGACCATATGGTATGTAAAGGGCTAACCTTACTGCATAGGAAACTCATGAATCAGGAAGAGGGAAAAGGTTTAAAGAGGAACCGGAAGTCACAACAATTCAGACATATTTGTTGTTTCAGATCAGCTCAGATGGAAAAAACTAAACTAAAAATAGCCCCACCCCCCACCCACAAAAGCCCGAAACCTGGCCAATAGACAGCCAGAAGGCTATCTAGACACTTCCCTACCCCCATCTTTCTTGAAGGCAAGTCTCCAAAATTGAAAAGAATGCAAAATACCACCCACAGTCAAAACATTGACAGAAAAATGCCATAAAAAACACCAAACAAATGTTAAAAAAACAGCCATTTGCAAAACATTTTGAAAGGCAAAATCTTGGAAAGAGAAACAATACAATCTTATTAATATTTCAAGAAAAAAAATCAATCACCAAATCAGATTCTTAATTATTTTCTAAAACAATTGAAAATAATAAAATAATAAAGGGAGGGAAAAAAAGGAACTTTAACATAAAAGCATGATAAATATCCATACTCCAAAACAAAGTACGAGTATTATCAAACCAAGGGCAAAAATTCTTCAAACTTTAAGAGTCCAAATCTATGAACTCGTTATTAACTTATAAATCAAATGAATACAGACATGAAGAAACAGTAAGTTTATTTGACAGCTGAGATCGAATATTGATCCTCAAGGAATTGATGAGCTTCATCCTCGGATTTAAACCATTTACGTGATTTATCAGGCAGAACAACCCTTAAGCAAGCTGGAAATAGCAGAGCTGGTTGGAACTTTCTTTGATAGAGCTCAGACATCACCGGTTTAAAAAGCGATCTTTCTTGCATTACGTCAGGACTGTAATCTTTGACCAAATGAAACTTGAGGTCTCCGTGTTCAATAACCCCTTTCCGACAGGCAATTCGAATTAAATGCTCCTTGCTATGCATATAGTGGAATCAGAGTATAACAGGTTGAGGTTTCAGTTCTTTAGGGGGTTTTGCTCTTAGAGCCCGGTGAGCATGATCAAGTATAGGGGAAGTAGAAAAAACTTCAGAACCGAACACGTCCATTAAAAATTGAGAAAAAAATTTAGTAAGGTCACCATTCTCAATGTCTTCACGGAGTCTTATTATTCGCAAATTCTGTCTACAACTGCAATTTTCCAGGTCAATGATCTTAACTTTATACTGTTCCAGTGTTTGAGTGGTTGAAGTTAATTTATTTTCCAACAAAATCTAGCTTGTGGTCTCTCTGTCTGCCAGCTTCATCAAGTTCGGAAATTTGCCGCTATTGTTTTTCACTCTCTCGCTTAAATGCTTCCAGTCTCCTTTAACAATATATCATCCAGGAGCTTCGACATGGCCTCCAAAGTGAGTTGCGACTTAGGCTGTTGAGAGTCACCTTCTTTCCTTCCATTTCCATTACCGGCTTCCTTACCTTCGGCTAGTGCCTTTTTCCCTCTGGTATTCATTTCCAGCGATTAAAAAAATGAAGTTCAAGCATATAAAAGTGTTATAAACACTTTAATATAAATAGTAAAAGGATGGTGAAAAGATTGAAATTATGAACAAAGCAAAGCCAAAATGCAGCTTACTCCATCTAGTGCCCCAAGAGAATCCTGAAAATCTGTTTCATCAGCTGTAGTTAGGAAGTTGAAGGGATTCTGTGTCTTTAATATTTTTTCTTCAGGTAGTTCAGTACAATATCTTAATTTACTTTTGTAATTAACATAGGTGCTACAAGTGGCTTCTGTGAATGAGCAGGATAATGGGGTGTTTGAAGATCTACAACAGGAGGAAGGTGTGTACCGATCATCAAATGATTATAGAAATATCCACACTTAAAGGATTTGTTAAAGTTTTAGCAATGACCCTGCAGTGTTTATAACTGGAGAGTGCAGAATAATGGATGAGAAATAATTACCAAATAGAAATCTCTTATGAAACGCGAACATTCAAACCTAGGTAACAAGAGCATGAGTAGACCATTTAACCTTTTGTCTCCCTAATGCACTCCTCCCACTTTCCAAGCATTCATCATTTGCAAAATAATTTCTTTTTATTTCTGGTACTAAGTTATATTGTACTGCATTTGACACACGTTTGCTCACTCATCCAACTCGTCTACATGATATGGAGGCATTTTTTCTTCCTCCTCACAGATCAGACTCTTGCCAGCCTTGTTTTATCTGTAGAATGAAATTGCTAAACTTAGTTCACTTATTGTTATGTATAGTGGGGACACAGCACTGATCCCTGTGGAACCTCACCAATCATTGCTTGCCAGTTAGAAGAAGACCCTTTTGTTCCTACTGTTTCCAGGATGTCAAATGATTTTTTTTCTGTCTGTTCCAATATATTACCCAGTGGAGTGTGTTTTAAATTTGCATTGTAATCTCTTTATTTTGAGACCTCAATCCAAAGCTTTCTTGTTCAAAATTCAAATACACCACCTCGATTATTTCTCCACTATTTATTCTACATATTCTAATCTCCACTACTTACTGCTTTTAAATGTAGTGTTATTCCCTTCAGATTTGAATTCTGTTGTCTCTGCGAATGAGCCTGAGCTGAGTGCAATAAAGAGATATGATGATCAAAGTCCAGTGGAAAATCCACAGAAATCTCCAATAGAATTAATAAGTAATGATGTGTCAGGTGAAAAACCACTAACGGCTCGTTCCACCCTCCAAAGGTAAGAGTTCCTCTACTGACAAACAATCATGATTATATTTCTTTCTTTGTCATGTAGCGTCAGTCACACAACTTTTTTTAACAAAAGGAACAAACTTAAGCAAGTAAACAATGTTTAATTACTTTAAAATAAAAACAGTATAATGCTGGGTTTAGTTACCAGGACTATTGATATCTGAAAGGAGCAAAACCCTTGTCATTTCAGTAAGTGATTGGATTATGGTCAGTCCTACATGAAGCACAACATTGTGATTATAGTTCAGTTGTAACTAACATTACGCATTTCCTTCAAATACTTCACTCAGTTTAAAACTGATGCTAAGTAATTACTCAGAAATACCAAAAATATGTGTAAACGTGCCTTCATTTTATATTTTACAACTTTTTTTTAAATGTGTGCATTAGTTACAACTTGTGACCAGATGAGCAAACAGACAGATTTCATGATATTTTGCTCAGATTCTGGGCTTGTTTGGTATAAAATAAAACTGTTTTAACCCTTCATTCAAGTTGAAGGGCAGATATAAAGAAAATGGACATTTAGTTATTTACCAAAATTTAAAAGGCTCACCTCAAAGTTTACAATGCCAGAGGCCAGGATACCTACTCTTAGCTCATTCAACTGCTTAGTTTTCATCTGTGAATTTAGGCTAAGAACAACCAAAATCTACTTGACTGTGCACTGAAGCTGATCTTGTCATTTCTCAATAAACACAAAAGTCCTGACCCATTCAGTTCCCCTCCACCACTACCCTCCTCCATCTGGCAGAACTGGTCCTCAAACCCAACAATTTCTCCTTCAACTCCTCTTACTTCCTCAAAACTCAAGGGGTAGCCATGGGCACCCATATGGGCCCCAAATATGCCTGCCTTTTCATTGGTACGTCGAACAGTCCATGTTCCAAGCCTTCATGGGTAATGCCTCCCAATTATTCCTCTGCTACATTAACAACTACATTGGTGCTACTTCATGTACTTGTGCTGAGTTCGTCAAGTTCATCTACTTTACCTCCAATTTCCACCCAGCCCTTAAATTCACTTGGTCCATTTCTGACATATCTCTCTCCTTTCTCAATCTTTCTGTCTCCATCTCTGGAAACAAAATGTCTACCGACATCATGTGTAAACCTACTGATTCTCGTGGCTATCATGACTATCCTCTTGCCACCCTGTCTCCTGTAAAAATGCTATTTCTTTTTCTCAATTCCTTCGTCTCTGCCACATCTGTTCCCAGAATGAGGCTTTTCTTTCCAGGACATCAGTGATGTCCCTTCCTCCACCATTGATGTAATCCCTCACCTGCATCTCCATTTTCTGGACATCCATTCTCACCTCACTTTCCCATCGCATTAACAGGGATAGCGTTCCTCTTGTCCTCACTTACTACCCCGTGGGCCACATGTCATTCTCTGCAACTTCTGCCATTTTCAATGGGATTCTATCACCAAACATACCTTTACCTCTCCTCCTCCCGCCACTCTCTGCTTTCCACAGGGATCACTCCCTCCATGATTCCCTTGTCTATTCATCCATCTCCACCAATATGAGGGCTCATATCCCTGCAAGTAAAAGAAATGTTACACCTGCCCATTTACCTCTTCCCTTAAGTCCATTCAGGGCCCCAAACAGTCCTTCCAGGTGAGGCAACACTTTACTTGCAAATCTGTTGGAGTTGTCCATTGTATCTAGTGCTTCTGAATGCAGACTCCTCTACATTGGTGAAACACGACATAAATTGGGGGACTGCTTTGTTGAGTATCTGTGCCATCCACCAAAAGCAGAATTTCCCAGTGGCCAACCATTTTAATTCCTATCCCCATTCGCATTCTAACATGTTGGCTTATGGCTTGTTTTCAGTCAAGATAGCTTCCAACCTGATGGAATCGATTGATTTTTTTTTTGTTTATCCTTCTCCTTCCCTCTTCTTCTATTCTCCACTCTGACCTCTTACCTCTTTTCACCTTCCCATCACCTCCCCTGGTGCCTGCCCTTCTCTTTCTCCCATAGTCCACTCTCCTCTCCTATAAAGTTACTTCTTCTCTACCCCTTTACCTTTCCCGCCCATCTGGCTTCACCTATCACCTTCTAGTTAGTCTTCCTTTTCCTCGGCCCACCTTTTTGTTCTGGTGTTTTTTCTCCTTCCTTTCCAGTCCTACTGAAGGGTCTTGGCCCAAAATGTTGACTGTTTATTCCTTTCCATAGATGACCTGCTGAGTTCCTCCAGCATTTTGTATGTGTTGTTCTGGATTTCTAGCATCTGCAGTATCTATTCTGTTTATAAACACAAAAGCAGACTTTTTGAGCAAGAGTCCAATGGGGATCAATAATGTAACATTTTTAGTTTGGTGTTTGTGTTTAGGAACGAAAAATATACCCCATCTCATGTAATTGGATTTTTTTTTTTTTGCTCCTAAAGAGTACTATGTAGGCATGGAATCAGTCTGAGACATTAGATCTAACTGCCTGTCTCCTCAACCTTCTACATAAGTCTAGTGAAGCTCAAGATCATTGTCTTATCTCCTGACTTTGAGCTTCAACATCAAGTTCAGTATTTTTGGATTAATAATAATTCCAAAATTCTGATTTCAAATGTCTAATATCCATCTGCCAATTCTAAATATTATTCTGTATTTGCAGCTCTTCGAGCTTTTGTTTCCTCTTAACATCTTACTTCATCTGCACTGCCCCATCTATTTGTCACTTCTGTCCCTTGCACCATCGCAGTCCTGCCCTTGACCCTTTTTATGGCATTCTAAAACTTTCTTTATTTCTAATTATGGTGAACACTTGATGATGTCCAATGTTTAATACTCTTTTCACAAATGTTTCCTGATCTGAATATTTGAAGCATTTTGTTTTTTTTAAGTTTCTGCCAACTTGTTAAAATATCCTTTTACACCTTTAAATTATATTTTTAAAAGTTTGTCCTTGATTCTTAACTATTAGAATTTGCTTTTAACTATTAGAATCTGGTAGTTTATGGTTCCATAATTTTTGTATTTTTCTTATAAGTGTTATAAGTGGTGTTGGGGAAATTGACCTGGAGAGGAAACAGAAAGAGTTCCATTCTAAGCCTTCTGAATGTCCTGAAAAAACAGATGGACCTTATCTGGACTGCCCTTATCTGTTGTTGGATGTACGAGACCGAGACGCCTATGAACAATGTCATATTATTGGAGGTAATGCATAAAGATGTTAGTACAGTTGTCATTTGCTGATTATATGGGTGAAACTTTAATCATTATTTTCAGGTCAATAAAGATCATTGTAGTTAATGCATAAAAACAGTGATACGTTAGCCTGTTGTAGTAGGTAAAGTGTGAAGTATAAATCCCTGTTCTCATTAAACAAGTGAGTTTCCCTCCATCCCACTTATGGAATCTGCTTTTTTTTTTCATCCGTTCCTTTTTTTTGGTCAGAGTAACATGGTCATAGTCAAAGAGTGCTAAGCACAGAAATAGGCCCTTTGGCCCTTCATGCCAATCTTATTCTGCCTAGTACCACTGATCTGCACCTGGACCATAGCCCTCCCATTCATGTACTAATGTACTTACTGCTTTAGAATTTTCTCACAACTCCCTATAGCATGAAATAAAGACCGGGACTCAAGCTTGTACTTCCAATACAGAGCTTTGTCTACCTGCAGTATATTTCAGGAATTAGAGTTTGAAGATTTTGCTTTACATTTTGGTTGCATCCTGTAGACTTGATTTAAAATAGTGTGTCTTGCCAGCATTTTCACCTAAATTCCCAACACGTAAAGCATCTAATTTACAGAGCCTTGAGAAGGTATTCATCCCCCACAACTATTTTCACATTCTACTATTTTATTTTCTAAATTTATGTTCAAGTAGGATTTTTTGAACTAATCTACAAAATGTGTGCATCATGACAAATCAAAAGAAAAATTCCAGAACTATTTATTAAAGCTTAAAAACAAAAACTGTGAGGCTGAAAAAAATATTCCTCCCTTTTGTAACTACTGTGCTAAATTTCCTCAGGTGCAATATTGTATATTAGCTTACCAATTCACTCAATTTGTTGATGTAGAAAATTGGAGGGTCTGTTTTCAATTAATTCATAAGAATAAATACCCCTCTCTCTGTAAGGTCGAACAGTATGGTATATTTTCAACAGACCAAGCCAGAATGACGACAAAAGAGCTTTCAAGACAAATCAAGGAAATGGTAATAGAGAAGTACAAATCTGGGGAAGGGAACAAGACCATCTCAAAGGCACTGAACATGCCTCAGAATTCAGTGCAGTCCATCATGGAAAAAAATATGAATCCACAGCTGCACTGCCTACTTCAAGCCGCCACTCTAAACTTAGTCGCAGGAGAAGAATGGCACTTATAAGAGAAGCTATTGTGACACCAACGGTCACTCTGAGCTGCAGAAGTCAGTGGCTGCAACTGGAGATGAAATTCATGACTCCAAAATCTCTTAAGACCTTGCACAAAAAAGTGTTCATAGAAGGGTGACAATGAAAAATCTTTGGCTAAAATAAAACATACCTTGCCCCATAAAGTCTTTGCAAAGCATCACTTAGAAGATGCTATAAAGATGTAGAAGAAGGTCTCGTGGTCGGATGAGACTAAAGTGCAATTTTTTGGCCTCAACACTAAGCGGTACTTGTAGTGTAAATATAGTACTGTGATCAGCCAGGTAACACCATCCTTACTGTAAAGTATGGTGGAGGTCACTTCGTGCAATGGGGATGCTTTGTAGCAGCAGGGACTGGAAATCTGGTCAGGATTGATGGGAAGATGAATGCTGCTAAATACAGAGAGCTCCTGGATATAAACCCACTAGCTGCTGTCAGAAAGCTAAAACTGGGGTGGAAGTTCATCTTTTAGCAGGACAATGACCCAAAGTACACCGCTAAATCAGCGTTGGAGTAGCTTCAAATGAAGAAAATCGATGTCCTTGCGTGGTGCAAAGTCCTGACCTTAACCCAATCGAATATCTCTGACAGGACCTCAGGATTGCTGTCCACAGTTGCTCCCCAACTAACCTGGCATAGCTTGAGCAATTTTGCAAGGAGGAATGAGCAAATCTTGCTCCATCACATTGTGCAAAAAATAGAGACTTATGTAAAAATGAACCACTGGAGGTGGTTCAACTAAATACTGAACAAAGGGAGCAAATACTTCAGAGCTGTTGATATTTCAACTTTTGAGTTTTTAGTGTTTTATGTTTTACAATTTTCCCTGTGTTTTGGACTGTACTGTGAAAAAAGAAGCATGCGGTTCGCAAATTAAAATTCTCAGTTAAATTCATCAAAATCCCTGGTTGTAATATATTTATGTGAACAAAGGGTTGGGGCTGAATACTTTTACAAGGCACTGTAATTTCATAGCTTTTTTTTTACAAACTCCAGAAGTAGCTGACCTGAAGATTTTTGACTCTAACAATTGGGAGAATATGAAATATCACCATGCTAGGATTCAGTTCTTTGGTACCTGGAGCTTATAGTGAATACTGCGCCACTTCCACGACTAAATTTTTCATGATGTCAATCAACATTGTTAAATAATCTTGAAATTTGTTTTTCATTTGAATTGTGTTTTAACCAGTTGAGAAAATGATGCACAGATGTGACATAACATTTTGTCGTATTATGTTACAATCCAAAGGGTTTGCTACAAGTTGCTGCTACGAAGTAGGATAGTTATTGCTTAGCTCATATAAACTGTTTTTTCCCTTTCGTGCAGCCTACAGTTATCCTATAGCAATGTTATCTCGAACTATGAATCCTTATACAAAGGAGGTTCTGGAATATGTATCCTTTTTAAAATTGTTGGCCTCTTTGCAAAATCAGACTTCCAGTTTTATTATCACTTTGTTTTTGAACATCTAATTTAATTGATTTATAAATTGTTTGATTGCTGTTCTTCTACGTTTAGGGCTTGGTCTTCAACTAATTTAGTAATTTCTCGCAGTTTTAGCTAGCAGGATCCTAAAAGAGACACATTTGCAAATTATTAGTTGATAATTGATTAGTTAATTGGCAGCAGCCAGCAATAAGTTGGGATCAAGTAGAGTGGCCATTGTTCAAACGCTCAGTGTTACAGCGGTGAGCTGAGGCTTTGGCTCAAGAGGCTTCAGTATGCAGAGGCTAAGATGAGGTTTCGGTTAAGTTATCTTCCTTTATTATTGCATAGGTAGAGCAATGGGAACCCAGAGCTCGTCTTGAATGATGTGGGAAGTCGGGGCAGTTTCCACTGTCCCTGATGACGATGCCTGTGAGAAGTGCACCCAGCTGCAGCACCTTATTGTATTAGAGGACTGGAGCTTGAGTGGATGACCTACAGTCATTTGGGAGACTGAGAGGTTGGTAGACATGACTTGCCGGAAGGCAGTCACACCAAGATGCAGGAGGCAGGTGATTGTCAGGAGTGGGAAAGGGAATTGGCAGTCATTGCAGAGTACCCATGTGCACTAACAAGTATACCAATTTGGATACTTTGGGGGGCAGGGGAGAAATGACCTACCTGGGGAAAGCCATAGTGGCCAGGCCTGTGACACTGAGTGTGGCTCTGACTTGGAGGGAAAGTGGGGAGAAGAGGAGACCAATGGTGATTGGGGATTCAGTGGTTAGGGGAATATTATGGACTCCTGGACAGTATGTTTTGTCACAGGTGTCAAGGTCTGATATCTTGGATCAAAGCCAATACCATTCTTAAGAATGCCGACAGCATTCTTTAAAGAGTGAGCAGTCAGAAGTCATGGCACACATTGTTTTTCTGAGCTATGTCTTTGATACCAATGAGGCCCTGAAGAGTGGAGGTGTAAAGTTTGGCAGGAAGCCAGAAGGCAGAGTCTCAAGAGTAGTAGTCTCTGTATTGTTGCATATTCCATGTGTCATTGAGGGTAAAAATTGGAAGACATGACTGAAGAGTTGGTGCAGGAGGTGGAGTTTCAGATTTGTGGATCATCTGGGTTTTCACCTTTGGAAGGTATGACCTGTACAAAAGGGACGGCTTATACCTGAGCTCAAAAGAGTGCAATGTCTTTTGGTAGGTTTGCTAGAGCTATTGGGTTGGGTTGAAACCAGACTGGCAGAGGAATGGGAACCTGAGTGTTAGATCAGATGATGGGGCATTTAGTGTAGAGGCAATGTGCAGAGAGACTGCTAGGCAGTGGATAGTCAGTTGGATGAGTTGAAATGTTTAATGCGAGAAGTATAGACATAGAAAACCTACAACACAATACAGGCCTTTTGGCCCACACAATGCTGTGCCGAAGATGTACTTACTTTAGAGATTAACTAGGGTTACCCATAGCCCTCTGTTTTTCTAAGCTCTGTGTATCTATCCAGGAGCCTCTTAAAAGACCCTATTGTATCTGCCTCTACCATAGTCGCTGTCAGCCCATTCCACACACTCACCTCTCTTTGCGTTTTTAAAAAAACAGTAACAGCTTACCCCTGACATCCTCTATGTACCTACTTCCAAGCACCTTAAAACATGTGTTTAGCCATTTCAGCCCTGGAAAACGCCCCTGACTATCCACATGATCAATGCCTCTCATCATTTTCTATACCTCTATCAGGTTACCTCTCATTGTCCGTTACTCCAAGAAGAAAAGGCCAAGTTCACTCAACCTATTCTCGTAAGGCATGCTCCCCAATCCAGGCAACATCCTTGTAAATCTCCTCTGCAACCTTTCTATAGTTTCCACATCCTTCTTGTAGTGAGGTGACCAGAACTGAGCACAGTACTCCAAGTGGGATCTGACCAGGATTCTATACAGCTGTAGCATTACCTCTTGGCTCTTGAACTCAATCCCACGGTTGATGAAGGCCAATGCACTGTATGCCTTCTTAACCACAGAGTCAACCTGTGCTGCAGCTTTGAGTGTCCTATGGACATGGACCCCTAGATCCCTCTGATCCTCCACACTGCCAAGAGTCTTACCATTAATACTATATTCTGCCATCGTATTTGACCTATCAAAATGAACAGCCTCACATTTATCTGGGCTGAACTCCATCTGCCACTTCTCAGCCCAGTTTTGCATCCTATTGATGTAACACTGTAACTTCTAACGGCCCTCTACACTATTCACAACACCTCCAACCTTTGTGTCATCAGCAAATTTACTAACCTATCCCTCCACTTCCTCATCCAGGTCATTTATAGAAATCACGAAGAGAAGGGGTCCCAGAACAGATCCCTGAGGCACACCACTGTTCACCAACCTCCATGCAGAATATGACCTGTCTACAACCACTCTTTGCCTTCTGTGGGCAAGTCAATTCTGAACACACAAAGCAATGTCCCCTTGGATCCCATACCTCCTTACTTTCTCAATAAGCCTTGCATGGGGTACCTTATCAAATGCCTTGTTGAAATCCATATACACTACATCTACTGCTCTACCTTCATCAATGTGTTTAGCCACATCCTCAAAAAGTTCAATCAGGCTCGTAAGGCACAACCTGCCTTTGACAAAGCCATGCTGACTATTCCTAGTCATATTATGCCTCTCCAAATGTTCATAAATCTGCCTGTCAGGATCTACTCCGTCAACTTACCAACCATTGAAGTAAGACTCACTGGTCTATAATTTCCTGGGCTATCTCTACTCTGTTTCTTGAAAAGGGGAACAAAATCTGCAAACCTCCAATCCTCCAGAACCTCTCCTGTCCCCATTGATGATGCAAAGATCATCGCCAGAGGCTCAGCAATTTCCTCCCTTTCCTCCCACAGTAGCCTGGAGTATATCTCGTCCGGTCCCGGTGACTTATCCAACTTGATGTTTTCCAAAAGCTCTACTACTTCCTCTTTCTTAATGTCTATATGCTCAAGCATTTCAATCCGCTGTAAGTCATCCCTAAGGTAAGGTCCTTTTCTGTAGTGAATACTAAGGCAAAGTATTCGTTAAGTACCTCTGCTATCTCCTCCAGTTCCGTACACTCTTTTCCACTGTCACACTTGATTGGTCCTATTCTCTCATGTCTTATCCTCTTGCTCTTCACATACTTGTAGAATGCCTTGGGGTTTTCCTTAATCCTGCTCACCAAGGCCTTCTCATGGCCCTTTCTGGCTCTCCTAATTTCATTCTTAAGCTGTTTCCTAAGGTGATGAACTTTGAGCATGGATCAGTAGATGGAATTATTAAGTTGTGGCCATTCCAGAAACGGCTGTTGTAAGGGCAAGATTGGCTGCTTGATGCTTTGTGATTTCTATATTTCAAAAGGGATAGGGAGTAAGGTTGACTTTGAGGTGGGGGGGAGGTGTTGACATTGCTAATCAGGGATAGTATCACAGCTGCAGAAAGGGAGGATATTGTAAAGTGTTAGTCTACTGAGTCAGTGTGGGTGGAAGTCAGAAACAGGAAGGGAGTAATTACTCTCTTCAGAGTATTCAATAGTCTTCCCAATAGCAACAGGAACACTAGGGATCAGATAAGTAGGCATATTTTGAAAAGGTGCAAAAATAACTGAGTTGTTGCCAGGGGTGACCCTCAATTTCCCTAATATTGATTGAGACTCCCTTTGTGCAAAAGGTTTAAATGGCATAGAATTTGTTTGGTGTGTCCAAGAAGGATTCCTGGCATGGTATGTGGAAAGGCCATTCTAGAACCAGTTCTAGTTAACGAACCTAGTCAGGCAACATCTCTTGATGGGAAAGCATTTCAGAGACACCCTGACCTATAGCATTGGGCAAGGATAGGTGCAGGTGGTATGGAAGACACGCAGTCCTTTTTTATTGTCATTTAGTAATGCATGCATTAAGGAATGATACATTATTTCCTCCGGTGTGATATCACAAAACACAGGACAAACCAAGATTGAAAAAACTGACCAAACCACATAATTATAACATATAGTTACAAACAGTGTAACAATACCATAAATTGATGAAGAAGTCCGTGAGCACAGTAAAGTTCAAAGTTTCTCAAATGTCCCACATCTCACACAGACGGGAGAAGGAAGAAAAACTCTCCCTGCCATGCTGACCACAATCCGACTCCGAGTCATCCGAAAACTTCGAGCTCTGATCAGCTGTCTGACGTCGAGTACTGAGTGCCATCTCTGTCCGAACGATTCGACCTCCTTCTTGGTCGCCAAAAGCAGGCAAGGCCGGGGATTTTGAGGCCTACCCTCCGAAAGATTCACAACCACACAGTAACGACAGCAGCGAACGGGTGTTTCAGAAATTTCTCCAGATGTTCCTCTGTGCTTTCACATCCATTCTCCATCAAATCAGAATTGTCCACGGCCCCTATTTAACAGACACGATATCATTTAGACAAGGGAAGAAGCATACTTAAGGTTTAGAAAACAAAACTTGGACAGATCTCTTGAGTTATGGTAGTGAGTTAAGGAGCTTAAGAAGGGGCTTAGAGCTAGAAAAGACATAAGGCCTTGGTAAGTATGGTTTTAAAAAATAAAACCAAGGTGTGTTACAGTAAGTGAAGAACAAGAGGATGACTAGAGTGAAGGTAAAACTGCTCGGGGATAAAGGGGAGTTAGAAGAGGCAGGGGAGGTTCTTAATGAATGCTTTGCCTCATTGTTCACCAGTAAAAGGATCCTTGATGTGAGGTCAGCATAGAGCAGGCTAATGTCCTGGGACATGTCATGGTTAAGAAAAGTGATGTATTGGAGCTTTTGGAAAAACATTAGGATAGGTAAGTAAGACATTTGATAATCCTTCCCATGGAAGTTATGGGACATGGGATCCATGGAAACGTAACTGCATGAATTTGGAATTAGCTAACGCACTGAAGGAGAGGATGGTAATATATGGTGTGTATTCTGCCTGGAAGTCAGTGATTAGCAGTGTTATGCAGGGATTTGTTTGGGGACCCTGATCTTCGTGCTTTTTATATAAGTGAGTTGGATAAGGAAGTGGAAGGTTGGGTTATTAATTTGCAAATGATTCAAAGATTGGTGTTGTTGGGGCTAGTGTAGAAGTTTGTTGTAGATTATGATGAGGCATAAGTAGGACCCAGAGTTGGACTGAGAAGTAGCGGATGGAGTTTAATCTGGAATAATGCAAAGTGAGACACTTTGGAAGGTCAAATGACAGCAGAGTACAAGGATAATGACAGGATTCTTGTCAGTGTGAAGGAACAGGGGGAACAAGGACCTTGAGGTCCAAGTCCATGGTGTTTTGTCCTTAATTAGTTGGGGGATGTCAGAGGCAGACTTTTGGTGGTAAGTGACTGGAATGCATTGCCAGGTGTGTCAGTTGATGCTGATACTTTATGGACATTTAAGAGATTCATAGATGGGTGGATGGATGAAAGAAAAATGGAGGGCCATGGTCTATGTAGGAGGGAAAGGTTAGATTGATCGTGGTGTAAGGTAAAGGGTTGGCAGCATCATTGGCTAAAGGTCTTGTATTGCTCTATTTTCTGTATTTTCTTCCTTGATGAAGATTAAGTTGGAAATACTTCAGTGCTGTGTCAAGCCATCTTATTTATGATACAGTACCAATGATTTAATATGAAGGCACCATCTATGGGTAACTGTGTACTGTTGACAAATGACATTTTGTTTGTTATTTCTAAAGATTAAACAACTCGTGATTCAAAATAGCGAGATTAAACACAGCAGATGTCTTTCTCCTCTATCCCCATTTTAAGAAGATGACCATTTACTGCACCTTTTGCACATTATTCATCTCTTGCAGGTATTGAATGAGATTCCAAATCTGTACTCATAAACCCAGGAACAAAGTCTTGCATTTATATTAATTAGAACAAAATTAAGTTTGCCTAAATAGTTTCATTTAAAGTCATTATAGCCAAGCAAAGTTCACTTCATTAAAAGGCACTGAGCTGCCCACCAAGAGAAATGTAAAATGTTCCTTTGTGAAAGGGCAAGGTATATTCTATGTTGTCTAACTTGTTCTTTCTCCTTTCTTTGGCAATCAGTCACCATTAGTATTCTATCTGGACTTTAATTCTGTGCCAGTTCTAACATTTGAGGTATAATGTTCCGTTTCATTATCTAAACCCATCCCATGAATAACAAAAGTATTTAATTCTTGTACCTATTATCTTACCATTTATTTCTTTGGTACTAAATTCTGATCTTGAATCCTGACCTTAGCAAACAGAAGGAATTTTGCAGTGGTCTTTGTCTGTAAGTAAAACCATTCTGAATATTATTAGCAAGATATGAGCAGTTTTGTATTGCAGGCCAACATCACTTTCATATTTATTCTACTTTAAATTGCAAAATGTTGCAATCCTCACCTTGACAAGTGTACTGTAATATATTCTTCACCTCAACAAATTAAGATACGTCAATTCTCTACCAGATGGTTGCAACATTTAGAATTTTTAAAATTCTTTGTGTTTTATCATACAATGCTGTATCATTTTGCTACTGATGTATGTAATTTAATGAAATGTAAATAAGTATTGTCAGTGTTGAGGTAGTTAACAATTTTGGAATTCAAGCAGCAATGTTGGGCTAATGATTCCTGCAGGAGAAGAAATTTTTAGCAGAAATCTTGACAGTATGCCATCTGGTATCATAGAATGCTTGACTAAATCAAATTCAAAAGTCTATGGTTCTTGGGGAGGGGAGGGTGGAGCTAGTGAGATTTGATAGAGCATAATATATGAACAGTACCTTTACTACACATCTTGTTTTCCCCCTTAAGCTTCCACTCTTTCTCCCTGACCACCCTCACATTCACTTTGCAACATAACTAATTCAATCAGTTGTTATGTTTATTTTAATGATGAATCAGTTTCAGAGCCTTAATGACTGCATTTAGAAAAACACACCTGGGAAGATCATTCTACTTTACGACGAAGATGAGCGAATAGCTAGTCAGGCTGCCACAACGTTGTGTGAGAGAGGCTTTGAGAATCTATTTATGCTGTCAGGAGGTAAGTCTGGAATTTCCAGCACCTTTTCTCCCCCATGATGTAATGGAGCTCTTAAATATTAACAAATGCGAGGCATTATTGTATAGATTATGTACATAGGCACCAAAGTTAAATGTCACATATATTGCTGCTTAAAATTCACCCATAAAATACAAGTTATTTAATAAATTATATGCATTGGCTAAGTAAGTAATAGGTAAGCTTCTCATTGCACAGTGACTGAAAGCTCTTCCAATTCCTCTGGGCTTATCCCATCTGCTTGCACTAAATTCTTTCAGTGAAATGTGACCCTATCTGGAGAGAGTTGCAAACCAAAGTGAATGAATAAAGCTTAACTTTGTGAATTTTTCAGTCATTTGCTTTGTAGAATGGTGATAGGTTTTAGCTCATAAATTTATTTATTGGTATACAGCGTGGAATAGACCCCTCCAGACCTGCAAGTCGCACTGCCTAGCAACCTCCAATTTAACCCTAGACTAATCATGGGACAATTTACAATGACTAATTAATCTGCCAACCAGTACATCTTTGGAATATGGGAGGAAAGTGGAGCACCTGGAGGAAACTCGCGAGTTCACAAGGAGAACGTACTAACTCCTTACGGACATCGGCGGGAATTGAACTTGGGTCATTGATACTGTAAAGCATTGTGCTAACCACTACACTATTGTGCAGCCTATCACTCATTAAAACAAGATATGTATGTGCATCTTGTACATTATCAAACTATTAGAGTTAGAAACTATTTCATGTGATGTGAGAAACTGAAAAACAGACCAGAAAGACCAACAATAGTAGTGAGTTGGAGTGCTCAAAGATGTAAATTATAACATTTTTCAAAAAATGTTTCTAGAGTAGGTTACATGGTCAGCACAACATTTTGGGCTGAAGGGCCTGTAATGTGCTGTAGATTTCTATGTTCTAGCATATACTGTGAATAAAGGGGAATTAGTAGATGCACTATTAGTAGATGAGCTTTTCAAAAAACATTTGATAGCTTCTACATCAAAGGTTGTGGAAAATAAAAGCTCATACTGCAGGAAATAATATTGCTGTGGATAGAAGATTAACTGGTGACTGAGTAGTTTTAGAAACATAGAAAACCTACAGCACAGTACAGGCCTTTCTGCCCACAAAGCTGTGCCAAACATGTCCTTACCTTAGAACTACCTAGGCTTACCCATAGCCCTCTATTTTTTTAAGCTCTATGTATCCATCCGGGAGGTTTTTCTCTGTTAGGCAAGATAATAAATGATGTACCACAGGGATTGTCACTGGGGCCTCAAGTTATGACTTGGATGAAGTGACCAGAAGTACGGTTGCTATTTACTGTCTCAGATCTGGTTCCTGAGATAGTTAAGAAAATAAATTACAAAGTAGACAGGGTTAAGTGAAGATCAAAGATCTGAAATGTGGGAAAATATGAAATGCAGTGGATTCCAGTTAATCAGAGTAGCTGCTTATTCGGTGGATTCCAGTTAATCAGGGCAGCTGCTTATGCAGTGGATTCCCGTTAATCAGGGCAGCTGCTTATGCAGTGGATTCCCGTTAATCAGGGCAGCTGCTTATGCAGTGGATTCCAGTTAATCAGAGTAGCTGCTTATTCGGTGGATTCCAGTTAATCAGAGTAGCTGCTTATTCGGTGGATTCCAGTTAATCAGGGCAGCTGCTTATTCGGTGCAACTCTGAAGATTTTAAAAAAACTAAAACTAATCAAGAAAATATTCATTTATTTGGGACACTATAATTGGAGCAGGAGACTGTTGCCGAACAGTTTCTAACGTTAGTTACATGCACTTGCGTGGCCATTAGACAATGAAAGGTTTTTAAATAGCGTCAGTTCCGTGTATTTATGTTCAAAAAGCAGTGATTTTTGAAACTGATAGTTGGAGAGAAATAAGCAGAAAGACAATTCAGAACTGTTTTGCTCACTGCAATTTCAAGTAATCAGGCTAGGAGATGCCAGAAATGGCTAGGAGTGAAAATGAAACTATTTCATTACTTCAGGTTAGGAACTGTGAAGAATTTGGAGGATGCAATCATCGAAAGCTTTGTATGAAAGTAGTCCATTATCTACATAGGTGTCAGTGCTGATTTTGTTCTTTCACAGTCAATCGAAAGAACACAGCAGCGTGTACTGGAGGAATTCCTCTAATAACTATTAGGGACTGATACAGTTTTATAGTACTGTAGTAGTATCAGTAATGTCCTCAACTGTTTTATATTTCATTTAAATGCATAATTTGTTACTCAGTTAAATGGTAGTTTTCTTTTTTAAACCCTTTTAACTATTTCCATGAAACTTTTGCTAATTAGGGTAACCACTTAATTGGGCCAAAATTTACTTGTTCCAATTAGCCAGAATCCACTGTAGTTGAATTTGGCCAAAAAAAACCGACACGTTATCTAAATATTTGAGATCTGAGATGAAAATAAACTTGGCGCTTGATTTGAAAAGCATGGTAGATAGATAGATCAAATAATTAGGAAGAAACTATCGGGATGTTGTTATTGATTTACTTTGTGCATTCTCACTTTTAGTTTAGTCTTAATGTTGATACCTTATTAGGACTGAAAGTCGTTGCCCAGATGTTCCCACAAGGACTAACCACTGGATCCATTCCACCATCGTGTCGACCTCCATTTGTCCCAACACCTCATCAGAGGCGATCAATAGCTCAAGATCCAACACTCCCAGCAGAGGATAAGTTCCGGTTCACTGAAGATGATTTAAACAAGATTCGATATAGCTTGGATGAGATCCTGGTACCAGCCAGTAAGTATAGTAAGTCATAGAAAGTAATGATAAATTAATGAATGTCATGTAGAGTCTTTAGAAGAGGGGGAATTACTTAAGCAAAAGTAGACCTAGGCCTTTTAGAAGTCAAGAACTTTAGAAGTTATGAACAAATGATAAAAGTGCTTCCTTCTGCAAAAACAGGGATTCCCGTTCTGGGGTCCACGGACCATTTGCCCAATAGTAGGGGTCCTTGGCATAAAAAAGGTTGGGAACTTCTTTGCAAAAGGAATATTGATGATTTATCAATTATTAATATTAAATCTGACTTTGATTAATTTTTTCTTAGCCAAAGATATCGTGGGATAGAGCGTCAGTTCAAAGAATGGCTATGATCTTATTCAGTGCATAAAGCATTGTATTAGGTATTATAAGTAATCTAGAGATGATTTAAAGTGTACGGGAGGATATCGTGGGATAGAGCGTCAGTTCAGAGAATGGCTATGATCTTATTCAGTGCATAAAGCATTGTATTAGGTATTATAAGTAATCTAGAGATGATTTAAAGTGTACGGGAGGATATCGTGGGATAGAGCGTCAGTTCAGAGAATGGCTATGATCTTATTCAGTGCATAAAGCATTGTATTAGGTATTATAAGTAATCTAGAGATGATTTAAAGTGTACGGGAGGATCTGCGTAGATTTTGGAGCGCCACTGGTGCCTAAAGTCCACCTCACTGAGACAGGTTAAATAAGGGATGTGAGCATACGTGTTTTTTTGGTATCGGGGGTGGGGGGGGCTATGAAATCCGAAAAATTCTGAATTCTGAAATGCAACTGGCCCCAAGGATTTTGGATAAGGGATTGTGGACCTGTAATTGTTACTCCAGATCCGATGCAGCACAAAAAAACACAAGATAAAAAATGCAATAATTTTTTTTTAAAACACACAGTAACTATAAATACATAAGATATCTTGTATACATTGTATGCCCATAAGGTGACACACGTCATAAGGGTGTCTGTACATAAGGTAACAGGTGACTTGTAACTCTGACAGGAAATGATAAGGTAGTGTTGGTGGAGTGTGATAGTGGGTGCAGGTATTGATCAGCCTTACTGCTTGGGGAAAGTAACTGTTTTTGAGTCTGGGCCTGGCGTGGGTGCCATAACTTGCTCCCTGATGGGAGTTGGACAAGTGGTCTATGAGCAGGGTGGCAGGGGGGTAATCCTTCATGATATTGCTGGTCTTTCTCCAGCGCCTTTCTGTATCTGTGACTTTGATGGCGGGTAGGCTGGTGCCGGCTATGTTGACCACCCGTTGCAGAGCCTTCCTGTCTGCCATAGTGCAGCTTCCATACCATGCAGTGATGTTAGGATGCTCTGTACTGCGCATCTGTCCTGGTGTGCGTGGTCCAGATCTCTTCAACCTCCTCAGAAACCAGAGTTTATTGGGAAGCTTCCTTGATGTGTACAATATGTTCTGGGACCAAAAAAGGTTGTGCAAGTTGTACACTTCCAGGAGTTTGAAACTTCTCGCAATTTCCACTGCCTATGTAAAGAGGGGTGTGAGTGATGTGAGTTCTCCTGAGGTTGATAACCCTCTCCATTGTTTTGTTGATATTGAGGAAGAGTTATTTGCCTGTCACCAGGCCTCAAACTCTTCCAACACCTCTCTGTATTTGTGGGTGATAAGCCTGTCAAGTCGCTGACAAACTTGACAATGTGATTACTCAGGTTTTTAGCCGTTAGATAACATTTCATTCAGTTTTTAATTCAAGAGCTTTCCATTTGACTTCCCATTTCATCCCTCATCAAATTGTCTCCTTTACCCCGGGTTCCTCCTAGTTGTATTCTATGCTGCTGAGCTCTTGTCAGCATAGTTCAGAAGCAGAAAAGCCAACCAGGAAGTGGTTCTCTCCTGGTTCCACTACCATCCTCCCCCAACTGACTAAGAAGGTAGATTGCATATCGGCCTTCATTGCAATGGGATTCACGCACAGAGATGTCTTTCTACATTTGTACCAGGCCTTGGTAGCACTGCACCTTGAATTTTGGTCTACTATATTGGAGCTAGCTGTAAACTTATTATTAAGCCTCCAAATCATTAATAAAGATGCAAATAATGAAGGACACAGCTCTTAATTTCTTCAGCATACTACTGGTCACAGACGTACAATCTAAAATACAACCCTCTACCACTGTTCTCTAGCCCCTACCACCAAGTCAATTTTGTATCTAATTGGAAAACTCTCCCTAGTTCCCATCTGTTCTAACAGTCGGAACCAGTTTACCATGTGAGGCTGTGCTAAAGTGCATGTGGATAATACCTATTACTCTTGTAAATTCTCATGGTCGTCTCTTCAAAACACATAATCAAATTCATGAGGCATGATTTTCCATTCAGAAAGCCATGCTGACAATTCCTATCAGCCTTATCCTTTTCAGTAACTTTCCCACCACTGATGTAACATTCGTCAACCTGTATTTCTCTGGCTTATTCCTGCTGTACTTGTTAAATAAAGGCACAACATTAGCTATCTAGTCTTTACCCTGCCTGTGACTAATGAAGATACAAAAATCTCTGCCAGGACCTCAACAATCTTCTCCCTTGCTTCCCATGAATCCTAGAATACACCTGGTTGGGCCTCAGGAATTTATTCACTGTTTGTTTCAAGAGCTCCAACACCATTACCTCCATAATATCAATGTGCACCAGAATATCACTGTTTCCTTTCTTGAATTCACTGGTGTCCCTTTCCAACTCCACAGTACATACAGATGAGTAAATGTAGTCACTATTTTAAAGTATGAAAGGCATGTTTATGATGTGAATAACAAGCCTCCCATAAGTGAACAGCTGTATATTTTATTGTTAATGATATTTAAAAGATCTCTGAGTATTGATATACGCCATTTATTAGGATGATAAGGCACAAGTTTAACGTTTTACCCTAGACAACCTGCTTAACAGCACAACACTCCTTTAACTGCATTGGAATGTCAAATTAGGTTTTGCTCGCCATGTTCTAACATTGTATTTGTACTCTGTCCTTGTCAGAGGAGACAGCAGCTACCAGTCGTATCAGACACCACAAAAATGCTGGTAAATAGAGCTTGCTTCTAATCTTGCACCTCTGTTTAAGACTTGTTCTGCTTTTTCTGAACTTGCAAGACTTTTTAAAACTTCAGTGAACTTTCAAGTGATGACATGTCTGGCAATAGCTTTGATCACTTGTTTTTGAAGTTTTGTTTTAGAAACCATTAGAAGGGATGAAAAGACACCTATTGTGCACAGATCAAACTAATCCCAGTCTATTCTTTCTCCATAAATTAACTATTTCCTACAGATAATATTGCACCAGAAGTGACTTTCCAGTTATTATTTAACATTCACTCCACTTACTACAACACTGTGGATATGCTATTATATGAGACTAATATTTGATTGTGTTGTGTATTCTGGGCTGTACAATTTCACACTACTTTATAAAAAGTGGGAATATTGTAATTCATGCTCATTTTCTCTTTTTTTTAGGCAACTACAGCCACCTTTCATCATCAAGAACACAGCTGAAGACATCTGCCAGCCATGCGTCCTCTCTTGCTGGCTCCATTAGTGCCCGATCACGGACAAGCAGCATCCAAAGCAAGCCATGGAAATAAGAGAAAGAATATCACTTCTGTTTTAAGCCTGACATTTTTTTTTTTACTGTGCTTTAAATGTCAGCTGCTATTGTGCTGAGGGCCTATGGAAATGTGCATCATTGACATTCAGTTACAAAAATGTAACTGATGCATTATATGTTAATAGACACTGTTGATTGCAATAGCAAACAAGTTGTAGAAAGTAAAAGCTTTGTTATATTTAATATCATCTTAAATTAAAATGCATATTTTTAACTTTATATCTTTCAACTCCAACCAAAAGGATTGGAGTAGAAGCGCCATTGTAGAATAATTTCTCATCCTGTCTTACAAAGCATCAAGACCTTGAATACACAATAGATTCTCAATTTTGCCGCTTTCTGGTATAAACTTTAATATGGAAGCTATGTACTTTGCACACAACAACCCTTCACATTACAAGTGCTGTATTTTCCCCACCATGGCTGTAAACGAAGAATGTTCTCCATATTGTTCCTTGTGCTATTTTGAATCATTGGTTCTAAGAGTTATTCACTTCTCCTGCACCCTCCCCCACTGCCACAACTAAATAATGTAAGAATACTTGATATGCCACTAAAATTACATATGACCAATCCTAGTGTTGTGCTTTGAAAAACTTTTTATTTTTACGGGGTGTGGGGGAGTCCTTGTGAATCTCATTGCTCAATTATTTTTGCCTCTGAGGAATGTGCATAATATCTCTACCTATGACCCTGTACTTATTTTATTCTGATTCCCTTGCCTATGTCCCTGTCAATGTGGCAATCTACGTTTGTATTTGCGTATAATAAACAGACTAGTTTATTTAACCCACAAGGTTTCTTCACTAATGTTTAAAATTAGTTTGATATTATAAGCACATGGACGCATGTTACATACCTTTTTTAAAACTATTGTTCGGAAACATCTGGATAAAATGCTGATGCAGTTGTGTAATCACTATGAATGTACCATTTGCTACACTTCTCTGCAGATGTTTCAATGAAATGAAGTTGAGGCAAGTCTGTGATGGGTTATTATTTATCCTGTCTGAATATACACAAGTTGCTTCTTTTAAAAGCAAAATAAATGTAGTTTTAAAATTCAACCTTCAGATGCCTCAATTTTAGAAGATTTTTAGTAGCACAATATACGGAATAAATTACAGTTGCTGGTATACTCCTACCTGCTATCCCAGCCTCACTTTCTTCTGAGATTTTTTTTTTACTTGAATATACTATATGCTCTACAGTGAAATTATATGCATGTTCTTTCTCTGTGCTACCTGAATTTGGTGCTGGAAGGCTAGCACCGAGAAGGCAGTTTTCCTTCCTGCATGCTTGTTTTCAGTAGATCAGCCATTATTTAGCAATTCTGGTTAAAGGTGTTGAAAAGGCAGATGTGTACAGGAAATATGCAAGTGTACCAGTACTGGTAGATTTATAGGCCATGAATCAAAGTTGTATTTTTCTAGCTGGCATTGGTCTTTTTTAGTCATGTACTGACTCATTGCCATGACAAAAGTTTAGAAAATGCTATTTTTTTTTCTATTTCTTAAGTATAATTGCAGTTACTAGCAGTTATCTTCAGTGGAAATGAATAGTCAGAAGACAAAGTCAGGGATGTGATCCCCTCAATGATTAACAAAACTAGCACATGGTATTGAAATGAGAAGAGAATTTCAAAGCAAGAACCCATTTTGTAATGATTATAGGGTCCAAAGGTGTTATCACCAAATCTTGTTTTCTAAAGTGTGGTACCAATGAGATCTAGAACCAGGACACTGAAACCTGTCGTCCACATTGAGCACCGATGATGTACGCGCACAAAGTCTTACATCTGTTCTAAGGAATATTGTATTGCCAGCTGTACTGGCCTTGCCTTACCCACTATAGTGTACAGCAAACACTACAGATCAGCAACCAAATCTAGGAACAATCTTAAACTGAATTTTAATCAATTATGCTTTCTTTTTGTGCTACTACCTTCATCTTTCCAGTAATGCAAATGTTTTTCAATGGATATAATAGCGTACAATGTTTTTAATCCATTTATGGTATATTGGATATGGAGGCAAGAACAGTGTCTATTACTAATCGCTTCTTGACCAGATGAAGGGACTTTCCGGATTTTGACTTGGTATTGAAGTAATGGTAATATATTTCTAAATCTTGATGCAAGTGTTTTGTTAGGGAATTCTAGTCTTTTCTCTATTTGCCTGCTGCCCAGTTGGATGGCAAAAGTCACAGGTTCAAGAGAAACCATTCTAAAACATTCTTGTGGAACATCTTGTAAATCATCAGTACTGTCATGTTGGTGGTGGATGGAATGTATGTTTAACTTGCTGAGTAATGTATCAAATAAGTGGGCCTCTTTGTCCTGGGCAGTGAGTCTTGATTATTGTTAAAACTGTAATCATACAGGAAAAGGATGAATAACTTCTGATACTTTTACCATTTACACCCACTGAGAGTGTGGATTATACTGTATGTTAAATCTCCCTTTAATCATCAAAAGAAAGTAACATCATGACAGTACTTCAGTATGAGTTTGTCAATTATCTGGGTTGTACTTTGTCAAGAGTCTGTTCCACCCTAATACTCAAAATGTTGTTCAGAATCTGACCATATAGTCATATAATGGATATTTTAAAAAATGCACAGTTTACTTTTAGACGAACATGGTATCTTTTGTATTTTGTTCTAACGTATTCACTCACAGGTTGGGTGAAAGCCAGCTGGGTGATTGAGACTTGTGGCACAATTGATCAAGTGCTGTTAGCTTTAGTTTTAAAGTAAGAATCTGTATATTTTTAAATAAAACATGTGTTTTACATTTTGAACAAAAATGTGCATGGCCAGTGAACAAACTTTTTATCTTTTAAGTTTTTATTTTAAATGTCCTAGCCAACTAACTTCAGAGTTATCGCCTCCATTAGGAGAACCAGATGGTCCATTGCCAAAGGGTGATTTATTCACTTGGCTCAGTAAGGAAATTCAATTTGGTGTGGTATTGAGGCAGCCGATCTCTCCTGTGTGCTGTTATTTGTGCTATACTTGACTTGCGTAATCCAAGCCAGAGACCATTTTTTTTAAATGAAAAAAACATCCAGAAAATATGGCTAAGTGTGTACAGTGTTAATGTGGAAGTTTGATCAATGTAGCCACATTGGAATAGAGGTATGGTTTTGTCGCTCCAATATTTATGCTGGTTCTTGTAACCTAGTGAGCATTCAAAATAGTGTTTTTGGTTGTTGAGTTGGCTTATTTTTGTTCTGAAACAGACTGAAAAGTAGGTAAGATGAGCAAAGTGACAAGTGAATAGAAATTTCAGTTAATATAAAACATAGAATGTGCTAATAGTGGAGATTAATGGGATCTCGGATGCCACATGTGCAGTAAATGTTTGCATCTTCAGAAACTTTAGCTCAAAGTCATTAGCTTGGAATCAGACCTTCAGACATGAAAGGGAGAGTTGCCTGGACAATTTGTTTAAAGAGGCAGTCACAATCCTTAGATTAGGCGATACCCTGGATCTGCACCATGGTGAAGGCTAAAGAGTGGTGCTTGAGTCACAAGAGTACCTTGGATACATTGATAGGGAGGGTTCAGCCTTTGAAACTTTCGAAAGATAGGATAGAAACATAGAAAACCTACAGCACAATACAGGCCCTTTGGCCCACAAAGCTGTGCCAGAATTGTCCTTACCTTAGAACTACCTAGGCCTACCCATAGCCCTCTATTTTTCTATTCTCCATGTATCCATCCAGGAGTCTCTCAAAAGACCCTATCATTACCACCGCCGCTGGCAGCCCATTCCACGCACTCACCACTCTCTGCATTTTTTAAAAAAACACCTGCCCCTGACATCTCCTCTGCACCTACTTCCAAGCACCTTAAAACTGTGCACTGTTGTGCTAGCCATCTCAGCCCTGGGAAAAACCCTCTGAGTCTGAGAGTTAAGTGTTCCTTAAAGAGTTTCCTTATCTTTTATAAATATGCACCAAAGCTTATAATTACATGTTTACATTTGTCATACATGAGGTACAATAACAAGATTAATATTAATAAATTTTAAACAGGTTTTCTAAAATACTTCATTTATATCAATCTGTATCTGTTACTAATTGTAAAACAATGTATATATCTAAATAAGCAACAGGACTCATCCTTTTTACTTAAAGTGCTGAATTATTGTTACTAATCCATTAATTAATAATAACCTCTGCTCAAAATTTCCATGGTACAAGAGAATTTTTTAGAAGATTATGGCCTATTTGTGCACTCGTGCTCAAAAAAGGTTCACCATCTCTGACTGTGATGATTTTCCAAAATTCCTTAATTCTCGAACAGCCCGAACAGATTGGAAGGGAACAAATGTAACTCTGCATTTAAAGGCAGAGAAAAAAAAATGAGTGAAACCATGAAAGCAGATCAGTTATCCTGACATTGGAAGGCAATAAAATGGCATACTCCATTATTAAGAGCACTTAAATCATATCATGATTAGGCAGAGACAGCAATGAAAAACAATTTTCATTTAACAACTATCTTGAAGATGCAACCAACATGGCAGAAAAACAAAATCCAGTGGTTGTGCTGTACCTGGGTTTTCAGAAGGCATTAGGTTAGAAAGTAGCAGCTCGTGGGGTTAGAGGTAATGTATCACTGGATAGAATATTGGTTAAAGATGAGAAGAATGTGTAACCAGGTTACTGTAGGAAGAGTACAGAGCCTCACCTATTCATAATTACCGTTAACAAGTTATTTGAAATGGTGAAAGGTAACAAAATCAAATTTACTAATGAGAAAATAATATTTATAAGATGGGACAATAAAGTAGTATTTGGAATAGAAGGTTATTCACTTTAGTAGAAAGAATACCTTTTTAAACAGATGAGAGCCTAGCAAATATTGAAATCAAGAGGGAGCAATGTATGCTGGCTTGAGAGATGCATGAAATAACTGCAGATATGACAAGAAATCCAAAAGACCTACAAAGGAATTTGAGTATAGAGAATGGAAGGTTGGCTGAGATTATTCAGGTGTTTGGTGAGGTGACAGTTGGAGTAATCAGTATCAAGGTAGCATTTGACCTATACACATTAGAGCTCAGAAGATTGAGATGATGTCACTAATTGATTCAGAGACTGATTGATGCCAAGAAGTTGTTTTCTTCAGATGGAAACTAGAATTAAGGGATTCTTTGTTCAATATGAGAAGTGACTTTATAAAAAAAAAAGCTAGTGTTTTGAAATTCTTTGTCTTGGATTGCTGTGGGAACCCAATTGAGTTTATTCAGATCTGAATTCTCTTGGTGCCCAAAAATATAAGGTTTGGATGTGAAAGTGTCACTTCCACAAAGAAGATAAGCAGTGTGAAACTTCTGTTTTCTCATTATTACAACAGCAGTTTGTGTCAGTGTAAAACAAAACCCCCTCTTAGGAATTTGAGAGGCTATATTGTAATTTTATATGATTCCTCTGATGCCAACTTTGATTAAAAAAACATTGTCTTTCTGGAGGAATGTTGTATCATTTTTTAATGCATGCATTTCTATATGACAATAAACGAAAACTGAACTGATTGTGCACAGAAACTAAGATTCCAGAGGCAACATATCACCCTTGACTCTAAATTGTGGCTTTGTAAATAAAGATAACATGGACTAGATGTACATATGGCTTAAAAATGTGAATATTGACTTGTATATAGAATAAAGTTTCAATCAAGATTTTGTGATTGTTTACTGAGTGTGAATCATAGCAAAGAATAGTCATAAAAATAATAATCTGTATTTTTATTCAGTAGGACAAAATTAATTTTGATGCATGAGAGCCTTGGTGTTGCAATATTTGTATTTAATAGGGATGTTGACTGGCATATTTGAAAATGTCCATCAATGCCAGATAGGTTTCTTCAGCTGTTGGAAGAATCTGATTGGCTGGTAAAAGGAAACCATGACGACCAGTGTCACGCAACTCAAAGCAGAAAGCGTACTTGATACCATAATCATAGGCCCAGTCAATGGAGGAACCACTGGTTTGATCTAATGGAGAAAAAAAAGTACTTGTATTTAAATATCACATGACTGAAAATTGTTCTAACAGAACTGTTAGTATTGTGACGTATATGCCTGTATGACCAGGATACTGGTTTATGTTTTTGATATCCGGTTATCATTGTTCAAATGTCTTGGTGTGGAACAGAAGAATTGATAAAGTCCAGTATTTTCCTAAAAGTAAATATGGCGAGGAGGTGGGGGCTTCAGATGGAATGCTGGTGGTATGTTGGAATTGGAGGAAAACTTGGGTTGGTCTTGTATGCTTTCTTAAAAATAATGGTTTTAGGATGGTATAATGCGATTAACCTCTCTTAGTAATTGATAACCTTGGATGCTTTTATGGATGCCCTTTTGCAGAAAGCTATCTAAAATAGGAGTCAGGAACTAATCATGACTCATTTTTTTCCAGGAGCACACACAAAATGTAGGTAGTGTACCTCTCCATAGATGCTGCCTGCCTTACTGAGTTCTTCCAGCATTTTGTTTGTGTTCATGATTTGCAGCATCTGTTCTTCATTTATCCGCCCTCCCCCCCCACCATCCCCCGTCTAAGACATGTTAAAAAGAATAGGTTTCCTTTAACACTTGAGAGACAGAGTTGCCACTTTCCGTGTCATGTGAAATAGAATGGGAATGCATTGTGAATGGTGAGTGCATTTATGTTTTTTAATTATTTCAGTACAATGTGCACAAGTAAGAACTAGTTCTATAGTCAATGCCAGTATATATTCATGACTTTGTAAAGGAGCTTCTTCCCCTCCACCACCTGATTTCTGAACGGTCCATCAACCCAGGAACCCAGCCTCGTTACTCATCTTGTGTACTATTTATTGTAACTTACAACAAATTTTACGTTTTGCACTGTACTGCTGCTGCCAAGTTGGCACAAATGAAAAAGACTGAAAACCACTATTAAGAAATCTTATATAAAGGCCACAATAGATTCAAACTTCCTAAATTTGATTACATTCATTCTTGTCTGCCAACATATACTTACAGATTGTTGTGATAGTGGGTCCATATCTATACTGGGTGCCATACAGTGATGCCAAAGAATTTGTGGATATCTTGCTAAGAGCCATCTGCAGAATCAAATAGAACTTTTGCTATTTAAACAGGACATGCAAGTGAACATGCAACACATGTTGGTACACAATTACTATTACTCCCAATCTCTCTTTGGATGAAACAAAATTCCAATTAACTACCTCTAACATGTATCCTCAATAACATTAATGAACTATCCAAATAGTAAATTATGATACATTTCTCCAAATAGTAAATTATGATACATTTTTTTGCTCTCATTCATAACTTTTCAGTGGAATTAATTAACTCTTGTAGTTGGCTGATTGGGAAGATTATTCTCTGATCACAAGGCATTAGTGATATCATAAAATTGACTGTTTTTTGGTCATTGTGATGACAATGACCTAGCATATTTGTGGTGTTCAAGATCATTCTGTGAACTGGAGTCTTGCATTATGGTTGCAGCAACACAGCAGGTACAGGCCGAATAGAGACAGCAGGGCCCAGGCCTGAAAGCAAAGAACGAGCTGATGTTT
Source organism: Mobula hypostoma (assembly GCF_963921235.1). Taxonomy (NCBI): domain Eukaryota; kingdom Metazoa; phylum Chordata; class Chondrichthyes; order Myliobatiformes; family Myliobatidae; genus Mobula; species Mobula hypostoma. The sequence continues at coordinate 58,475,515 of NC_086116.1, read as the reverse complement.
GGTCAATTTAAGCGCAGGGCCAGATTGAAAAGGTCAGGGCATCAGGCTGGAGGTAAGGGACAGTCTGGTGTTCAGCTTGCTGCTCCATGAAGTTTACTTGTCTCAACTGAACTGAGGCTGTGGCCTGCAAATAACGAGCTCTTGGGCAGACTGCAGCAATGAACTGGCTTGGTGACTATGGAGTCATTGTCTGTGAACTTAAGTTCTGAGTGTTACTTGTTTACTTTTTATTGTTTGCATGAATTGTTTTTTTCACACATTGGGTGTGTGTTAGTCTTTTTTTAATTGATTCTATTGGATTACTTTGTTTTGTAGCTGCTTGTAAGAAGACGAATCTCAAGGTTATATATAGTATACATACTTTGGTAATCAATGTACTTTGAACATGTTATATCTAGTGGATCCTGAACTGTCCTAGTGAGTCTATTTCCTAATTAACACCGAGAGAATTTAGCATTGTCAATAATCCCTCCCATCTGTCCAACAATCTCTTTGACCCACTACCATCAGGCATGAGGTACTGTAGCATTAGAACAAGGACTGTTAGGATGAGAAACAGCTTTCTCCCCCAGGCCTTGAAACTACTGAATTCCCTGCACCCACCCAAGCCTCATCACATATGAAGTGCTAGTAGTGTTATGCTATTTACTTTTTAACTTGTGTTGTAAGTGCACCTTATTATATGTGAATTTATTTGTGGTAATATTACTTTGTGTTATGTTTGAGTTTTATGTCGTGTACCCTGTCCAGAGAAATGTTCTTTCGTTTGGTGGTATACTTGTATATGTGTGTATATATATGTTCATACATGTTCATATATGTGGTGTACATGTTCAGGTCAGGTCACTCGTCTGAGTGCTACTGGTACCATGTAACCCAGTACTACCTGTCGCATGGTTGGGTGGTCGGCTTGCCTGGTGAGGGGGGTGGCTAGACATCCTGCAGGACGAAAAACAAGACCTGTCAAAGGGTGGATGAACCCTCTCGTAGGGTCAATGGCCATCTAGCAAACACATGCCGTGAAGCACGGAAAGGGCATCCCTTGCATCAAAGCTTGGTCTGGCCAATTACGGCAACAGAACTTCCCCTGGCCGTCTTGGACCCCACCATGCTGCTGGATCCGGGAGGGGATGTCGAGAGGGTGGGTCTGGACCTGTGCAATCCCCTGCTCACCTAAAATCCACTCACCCACACACTGTTCCCTTCAAACTGAAAGGAACAGCGTGCATCATCCTATGGGATGGATAGCCTGAGAAAGAGAGAGATGTATATGGCTGAATGACAATAAACTTGAACTTGAACTAACTATTTTTGTTACACTTCAAAGTAATTAAATGAGGGAAGCCTATTTGCAAACACATTTACCACATTTCATTATTAGCTTCACAATTATTCCTATCTAATACATCACCATTAAAAAAAATTCTTCCTTTTACAGTGATTTTCAATCATTCAAGCACTTCTTAATGTGTAACAGGGTCTATCATCATTAATTGTTCATTTGATTATTTGTACATTAAGTTAGTGAATATCAATTGAATGTCACTCAGCTGTGTGGTACAAAGTTTCATTACCATCTATTTTATATGCAATTTAATATTTGTCTGTCCATAAAAAGGCACGTCACCCATATAGAACCCGTATAGAACTAAATGTCAACATTAATTAACCAAAGGCACATGGAGCACTGTAGATAGCCACCAGCGTCACCTGGGGCCAAGAAGTGTGCTGCTTCTATAGAACAAACCATGACTTACTTACCAGCTCGTCGTGGTCCTTTGGTTTCACTGTGGTGTAACCATAAGGCAATAGTAAAAGCTGGGAATAGCTATGAACATCAATGAAGACTTTGAAATTTCCATGGTTTTTGACAAAGTCAACAATGGCTTTGACTTCCTTTTCAGAATTGACAAATGGCCCATAATACGTGGATGAGCAAGGAAATCCACTGGCTCCAGATCCTGTTAATTAAAACAAACAGTTATGCTTTTCAAAAAGCAAAAATAAAATGTCAGATATATGAGATTTAACATAAAAACAGAAAATGTTGGAAACACAAAACAAGCATAAAGAAGCAATTAACATTTCAGATTGATTTCCTTTCATCAGAACCATAATATGTTAGGAAGAGGTTGTTTAAAATGTAAAGATGTGCGACGATGGAAGTGTCTGTGATAGTGGAGAAGCAAGAAAAAGGAACTATGAATTATAGTAAGGTAGTGTGGACTGAGGTGGCTAGTAAAACCTTGTTATTGTATAGGATAAGTGAGGAAGTAAAAAAAAAATAGGTAGTCTTGATATAATACCTGTCTCCATAACATTGATTGATTAGGGAACACTATTTGTATTACATGGGCAGAAATAGTTATAATGTGATTTAGTGAACACATCAGTCTGATTTCATTTAATCAGAACCATGATAAGTTACAAAGTGGTTCTTTAAAATGCAAAAAAGTGGCTCCACTATATTAAGACACCAATGTCTCTGAAGAACGTAGGCTGCTTGTTTTACCATGGGAGGCCATTTAACAGAGTTACTTTGGAAACTGACAGGCAATTACTTCTATCACAACCATGCTCTGTACAACAGCCTTTAGAACTTTTAGCTTGCGGTAACAAAATTAGTTTATAGTCATTAATGTTTTTAATAGCTATGTTGATGTGGTTTCCTGCACTCAGATTGAAATCAAAACGTCATCACCTTTGCTGTCAATTGCTATCATTTTCAGTTTCACATCACCAATATCTGAGTCTTGCCTTTTTCACTTTCTCTATCTCCAGTCTTGGGTTATAGTTTTAGGACCAATATCATTGCAAGCACGAAGTCTCACAGTTATCAAAGTTCAAAGTAAATTTATTATCAAAATACCACTATTATCAACCACTATTATTGAATATCAAATACTGTTACCATACAACTGTGCTGTTCCAAACAGCACTATATGAGGTCATTCTTACCCTCGGCCATTAGGCTCTATAATGAGTCAGCCTACAGCCGGGGAAGTGATGACCCCTTCCCATTAGACTGTTTGAGGCAACCTATTTTTTATTCTTTCTTATTTCTCTTCTAATATTTGTATATGTGTATATCTCTGCACTTGTAATGCTACTGTGACTCTGTAATTTCCTTTGGGATCAATAAAGTATTTATCCATCTAAACCTCTCACCCATCATCCTGTAAGCATTCCATTCCATCAAGTGACAAGTACTTTTCCATAAGCTTGGCTTAACTTCCATCCTGGTCAAGGATGTTTGTCTCATTTCCCACACTTCTGCTTTCACTCTCTCTCCTCCCTCACACCTTGGATTCCCCAGTCCTCAAATTCCACCCCACTAGTCACCAAAGTAAATTGTTCATCCTGCATCCTGTCACCTCCACCTGACACATTCTCCTCTCCCATACCCTTTCAGCATTCTGAATAAACCATTCCCTCCATGACTCTCTGGTTTAACTTGAGTTTTTCTTGCTGCTGGCATAATATAGTTTCATTTGGATGGGTTTGGGTATGTTATTTTATTGAACATGAAAATCGTAGACATGCTGTACATATTCTCCAACTTCTGCTTTTTAAAATTTGTAATATTTAGGCAGAAGTCCAAGGCAAATAACGTTTAAGACCAAGAGTCACGGATGGCACAGTGCTGGCTTCATCTGTCAGTGGTCTGTGCCAAAATTACGTCTGGAACAATTCTCCAGGGTCACGAACATCCATGAGCTACAGGTGCACATCTTATCCCACCTCACGACCTTTACCAGTTTTGGGACAAGAATCAATAACCATTCCTTCAATAAAAGCTTGGTAGCGACAACGTACCAGACCATGGTAAATGGTTTTGTGTGGTGTGGTGTTGTTTTGGGTTTACATATTGATAATAAGCTACTAGGTTCATTCTGTCCTTAAACCTTTTTGCTCACTTGCTTGTTGCTTATATACCTCCATCATATTCAAGTCTGAGCTGAACACTCTCATTTGATCACAGAATTGAATTTTACTAAATTACAAATAAATCTCCATTAGAATTTGAAAATTATTATTGCAGCCTCTATATCATTTTTTGTTTGACTTGAAACAATGAGCTTTGGCCTGGTCAGGTCTTTGTTAAGGGGTGTAACTGCTATTTCCCTCCATGGAATTTAGGTTGCACAGAACTGGTTTCTTACACTCACAGTCCTTGATCTGCACACCATGAATTAACTCAAAATGAGGCAGAGTAGGCTGGTTGTTACACATTATACAATTTCCCTGTAATTCTTTCAATTCTGTGATATACTGAACACCTGCAGAAAGAATATAGATGCAATGAAATCTAGCTACTTTATTTTGGATTATCCTGGATTTGCAGTTTCATAATGTAGATTCTACATCAGGATATACCACGTAATCTTACCTCCAAAATTGGCATCAAAATTCCTGTTTGGGTCAACTCCAATACAAGTATTCCCAGAATACCTTGACCTAGTTTTACGCCACAAACGGTTCTGTTAAAAAAAAATTTACATCACTAGAACCTGCCTCTAAAATAGAAATCTTTCCACCATATCTATTAATCCTCAGAAATTCATTAGCATTTTACAGATTTTTCCCCAATCACTTCTCAGGGCCAAGGCTATTGTCTGATTCAATTACTTTCTCCTGATCCACTTTGTCTTACTAGTACCGGTATCCCACTCTATAGACTGTGTATCTCACCTTAGTTAGTAAAACAACAGTCTTACCCTTCAATTTTGCTGTTTGCCTGGTAACTTATTCCACTAATTTTTGTAATAGTTTTGGTTGACAAAGTTGTGATTTGTTTCCATTTTTACTCTTCTTTTCCCACTCACTTTCCCCCAGCTTTTTAAGCCTTAGTAGTCGACATCATTGTTGACCTGTTAACAGAAGATGACCCCTAGGAAACACTGGCCCATGCCTACTCAAAATTAGAAGAGGTAGCTTTGGATAGTGCTGAGAACTTCAGGTCCATGCATTGGAAGTCCAACAACAAAGTGGAAAGAGTGCAAGTGCACTACCAAATAACACCTCTTCCCTGAGTCCTCATATCCCATCTGCGAAAAAGTCTACAGTTCCTCAGGAGGCCAGAATTACTGGGTCAACCACATTCGGTCCCTAACATTCCATTTATCTGGAAAGGCTGGGAATAGGAGCCTTGGAGTAACTGGATTTGGAGATGCCCAAGGCATGAAGAGGGTTCAGTAACTGAAGGAGAGTCTGAAACAGAGAATACTGAGGAAGTGAACATGGGTGGATTTCATGGGATTGGAAGTTCTGTAATGCATTGCATGCAAGACTAAAACAATCTGGTTCAGCCGGAGATGGCAACCAGGCAGGGAGAAATAGGGTAACAAACACTAACAAAGCTCTAACATTATTGCTTCCAAAGGGTTTGTATTTCAACACCGGGACTTCTCTGTGTTGTGAGATAAACATTATCTCTATTTCCCTATGATGGGCATTTACATTATTTTACATATTTTTTTAAATTACAAATTTCTAGCATCTGCCATAGTCGTTTTTGTGTTCCTTGTTCATTGTACTTACATTAGTGTGGGTAAAATGGAAACCATCAGGGTTTGTAACAAGCTCCAGGTAGAGGTCCATTGTGTTGAGGAGAGAAGTCAAAGAGGCATCACTGCCATAATCATTGGCAACCTTGATCAATGCAAACAAACAAACAAAAAACTCTATTATTGAGTGTTGAGATATTTCCACACTCACGGTTCTCTCTAAATTCACCCCATTCCTCCTGTAATGCACTATTTTTCCTGCAGGTTTTCTTCTTTTGCCATTCCTAATCTTTGTATTAGAGCTTACAGCGTGAGAGAGAGGAGGTTATTCAACTGTGAGGGTAAATCACACCAAATCCTCTTCCTGCGCTCACCTGTGTTAGGGCATATCCCGGAGTTATGTTGCAGAGCAAAATATTAACTTCAGCAATCAATCTTTAGACCTGAACATGGATTGTAGATTAAAATTAAAATGCAACCCTGGACAATAGTTCCTTGGTGCTGTAGACACCAGTTAATTGAAAACCAGACAATGCTGAATAACTTTCATTTTGTGTGAAAATTGTATGTAATTCAAAGGAAGCATTGTAGATATGTTGTAACTACAGAATTGTCCTGTGATCTTTAGCATATAAAATGCCATCTAATATTGGGTTGAACATGTCTCTTCTGCGAAGAATGTTTAATTTTGTTAAATAAAATGCTTCTTATCCATTAGCTTCAGTGTCTCTGCAGGTGATATGTTCACATTACAACAGCTTGGTTTTCCCACAAGCATTTTCCAGCAATTTGCACTGCCTACCACACCTTCTATTAAGATTACCCTCAAAACTGTCCATTAGGAATGTGAACAGTTTGAGAATGAGTTTAGGCAGGTGCATTATGTTAGTTGGGTTCCCAGTGCAGTTTTGATGAGGATTATGGTGATGTCAAACAAGAATTCATGCTGGTGTGCAGCAGGATATGGATCAAATAGCAGTGAGATGAAAGAGATGCAAATATCTGGCACTGCCATGTCAGGGTGCCTCAGTGATATACACGAGCGATGGTATTTAGAGCCCAGAATCCTGCTTTCTCTATTTTACTTCTATCCCCTACTTGACTCATTTTGTTGGGTATTTACTTTGTACAGAAGTAAAACAACAACACAGTATAATCTTGTGAGAACTGTCAAACAGAGGCCTTAGCATTATTCATCTACACCATACCTTATTGGCAAACCAGAGGCCGGTAGCTGGAGAAATCCACTCGCGGGCATGGATTCCACAATTCACCCAAATAGCTGGTCGGTTAGTCCCACCAGTGCTGAACTGTACAAAGAGAGGTGATTGACATCGTCACAAAGATTTGGCTAATGGTGGATATCACGTTTAAAATAGATAGAGTCAGTAAATTTTAGTACAGTATATCTGACCATTTGACTAGAGCAAGGCACAACTGAAATAAGTGAATAATCTGCTGGAGATCTCCAGTACCATGGCCTGTAGAAAAATTGCGGAGCAACCAGTTGGTGAAGTGTATGTGGGTTTTCAATTCAGTTTTGATAAGATGCCACACAGATCAGCAAGGTTTGAGCATGTGGCATTGGGACTAAAATGCTGATTGAGAATTGGTTGTCAGACAGAAAGCGAGAGTGGGAATAAACAGATCCTTGTCATGTGGCAAGTTGTGAAGACTTGTGTACTTCAGGGATCAGTGCCTGGGCTTTCGTTATTCATAGAACAATAAGACCGTAAGACATACGAACTGAATTAGGCTATTTGACCCATTCAGTCTGCTCTTCCAATGGATTATGGCTGGTTTAATTTCCTGTTCAACCCCATTCTCCTGCCTTGTCCCCATCACTAATCAAAAAGCTATCAACCTCCACTTTAAATATAAACAAAGACTTGGCCTTCACAGCCATCAGTTGTAACGAAGTCCATAGATTCACCATCCTCTGGCCAAAGAAATTCCTACTTGTCTCTGTTATGAGGCTGTGCCCTCTGATCATAGACTCTCTCACTGTTGGAAACACCCTCTCCACATCCGCCCTATCTAGACCTTTCAATATAGAACAGAGAACAGAACGGTATAGCACAGTCTAGGCCTTTCGACCCTTGATACTGAGCCGTCCTCTTAACCTACTCTCAGACCATCTAACCCTGCTTCTTGCATATCCATCCATCTTCTTTCATCAAAGTGTCTATTGTTACGTACCCCGTAACTGGGTTGCCAAACCAGCAGAAATGGATCACTCAGTTGGAGTCTGGAGTACTAGAACTAAGAAAGTTTTATTAAAGAAACAAGCAACACAGTAATCGAAAGGATAATAAATGCAACAGTTCAGCGATGATAAACACACATGTGCACAGAATTAAGATAACAGCATCAATCAAGCTCTATCGTTGTCTAGGGGTAAATGACCAAATTTAAAAGTGACTCAAAGTTTAGTCCAGTTAGTAGTTCAGTTCGCAGTAATCGCTGCCATGGCGATGGACAACGTGGGGGAAGAGAGAGATAGAACAGGAACAACTGATCATTCAGCACGGCTTCACTCACAGACCGGCGATTTTGGGCGGGTCCTTGGTGATGTCACCTGAGGTCACCGACTGTGACCCCTCCTCCAGATGCGGTCGATCCTCTGCTGTGAACCCGGCACCCAGGCAAGGGCGGACACACACCGGGTTCCCGCTGATCGTACCTTTCCACCCTGGTCGTTGTCTGGTACTTCTTACCCACTCGTGAGAGGCGCACCGCTTCCAGGGTCTCGTTACCTCGGGTGGCGTGTGTGTCGCCTTAGCGAACTGGTCCCTTTTTATCCCCCTGCTGGGGTATCGCCTGTCCATCACTTCAAACAGTTCAAAGTTCAAAGGGGGGAGCCGCTCCAGACAGCTCTCTCTCCCACATCCCTTCATTACACATCTCCAGACGCTGCTCCATTGTTCCTTATCTCTCCTTCCCCTGAGGGCAGGTGGCAGACCAACTGCTGATGCCACTGATGCTAGCCCAGGCCAGCAAACATCTTAATTTTATGTGTATTCTCGTCACACTATATAAAAGTCACTTAAATCTGTGTAATGTATCTGCACCTTCTACCAACCTTGACAGCAGCTTTCACGCATTCAGCATTCTCTGTGTAGAAAAGCCCACCTCTGACATGCACTGCCACACTTACCTCCAATCGCATTAGAAGTATGTCCTCTCAGATTAGCCATTGCCAATCTGGGGAAAGGGTGCTGGATGTCCACTCTCACAATGTCTCTTATCATCGTATACACTTCGGTCAAGCCTTGTCTCATCCTCCTTCAGTCTAAAGAGAAAAGTCCTAGCTTCCTCAACTTTACATATTGGAAATGTTCTCTAATCCAGATAGATCTCCTCTGAGCCTTCCACATCCTTCCTATAATGAGTGACCAGAACCAAACACAATAATCCAAATGTGGTCTAACCAGGGTTTTGTAGAACTGCAACATTACCTCACGGCTCTAGAACTCAATCCCCAACTAACACTCCATATACCTCCTTAACCATCCTACCACCTTATTCATGACCTACGTCAATGACTTGCCTGATGGGACCAAGTACTGTGTATCCAAATCTGCTGATGATATAAAACAGGATGAGACTGTGAGAAATGGGCAGAGCACAATGCAAAACTGCTTTGGGGGAGTTGGGCAAGAACACAGAAGATGCAATTTGTGGGAAATGATTCACTTTGCAGCACAGAAAGAAATTCTGAGGATTGTTTTAATGACAGGAGATTAGGTACTATTGGTGTTGGAAGACATCCAGACATTCTTGTTCACAAGTTACTGAAATTAAACATGCAATTAGATAGGCAAGCAGTATTGAACGCAGAAGTAATGATTCTATTGCAAATATACATTGACCTTCATGAGATTCACTTGGAATATTGTGTATAGTTGCATAATTGTCCTCTCAACTATTTGCCACAGAGGGAGCTCAGTGATGATTTACTAGATTGGTTCCAAGGATGGCATATTCACTCTACTGTGAATGACTAAATAGACTTGGCATCTATTCACTAGAGTTTCAAAAAGCAGAGGGAGGGAGGACGTTTCCCCTTGTGAGGGAGTCCACAAAGGTCCCAATCTCAGAGCAGGAGGGATGGAATTTAAAACCAAGATTAAGATCCATTTCCTCCTGCAGGGAACAGTGAACTTTTGCAATTCTCCGGTCACTGAGTTTGTTTAAACCAGAGATTTGTGGCTATTAGAGGAATCAGGGGATCAAGTCAAGTCAAGTCACTTTTTACTGTCATTTCAACCATAACTGCTGGTACAGTACACAGTAAAAATGAGACAACATTTTTCAGGACCATGGTGCTACATGAAACAATACAAAACTACACTGAACTACGAAAAACAACACAAAAACTACAGTAGACTACAGACCTACCCAGGACTGCATAAAGTGCACAAAACAGTGCAGGCATTACAATAAATAATAAACAAGACAATAGGCACAGTAGAGGGCAGTAGCTTGGTGTCAGTCCAGGTTCTGGGTATTGAGGAGTCTGATGGCTTGGGGGAAAGAAACTATTACATAGTCTGGTCGTGAGAGCCCGAATACTTCGGTGCCTTTTGCCAGATGGCAGGAGGGAGAAGAGTTTGTATGAGGGGTGCATGGGGTCCTTCATAATGCTGTTTGCTTTGCGGAAGCAGTGTGTGGTGTAAATGTCTGTAACGGTGGGAAGAGAGATCTTCTCAGCTGACCTCGCTATCCAATGTGGAGAGAGTGCAGGAAAACAGTGTAAAAGCAGATTAGCTATGATTTTCATGAACGGCAGAACAGTGCCAAAGGACTAAGTGGTCTCTCACTGCACCTATTTCTTGTGTTATTTTATCACTTTTAAAAAAAGAAATATACAAATAAGAAAAAGCGGGAGTTGCAGGAGATGAGTTTTTGTTTCAGTGTGATATGATCTGAAATGCACTGTCTGAAAACGTCATGGAAAAAGTTCAAAGGTAACTTTTTCAAGTGAGTTAGATTAACTGTTGAAAAGCGATGTTGTGAAAGGTGTGTGCTATTTATCAAATACTCCAAGCTGGTGAATGAGCCTGGTATGGAATTGGTATACATTGAAAACAGTGGCGTGTTCAACTGTAGAGTACCAGTTGGAATTTAATGAAGTAATTCACCTTGAGATGAAAAGTAAATTCAGGAAGTTTATACCAGTAGGTTACCATGGTAACAGTGCACATTAAGTTGTTATATTACGTATTACATTACACATTACACTCCCTGTGTAATGTTTACGAGTACACATCATTTCCAATATCTTCTCAGTTTAAGTTGAAAATGCCCCACTGACATCCCCAGAATAACTACTGCATTATCACTTCTTGCAACATCACAAGCCTGGCTATTTAGCATTTTGGTATGGATAAATACGCTCAATATTCCTATGAGCTAGTTTTTAGGTCTGGTATCAAGATCTGAAATGAACCCAAATCAGGGACAATGGTCTCTGCAATCTTTGGTCAACCTACCTTTGGAGGTTGTGGTTGTTGAGTGCTGTCGAGTGGCTGTCGACTCACAGCCACCCTATGGGTAGTGTAGTTGTCCATACGGTTTTTGTGACAGGATACGGAAGGCTGCCAGGCCTTTCTTTTGCACAGATACTGCTGCTGCCCAAGTTGGGACCTGGCTGGGTTTGAACTCAGGACCACTGATCTCAGAGTCCAGTGCTGATTCTACTAAACCACTGGCCGGCAATTCTAGTAACTGTAGAATTTATCAGAACTCAAGCAAAAGAGACCTAGTTCAAATTCCAATAAAGCAGATACTAAGGACATTATGTTTCTAAGGTATTTTTCATGGGATACTGAATAAATTTCTTGATCCAAAATCAGACAAAGTGATTTCAATGTACCTTCAAGTTTGGCAAGGCCTTTTTAGACTTCGTTGCATCTGATTTATACCCTTGATAAGGGTCCAATTTAAGGTCCAGTTTCTCCTCTTCAGTCTGTCAGTGGCATCAGACAGCTCAGAAGGGTATTTGCCAGTGTTGTTGTTATTCCTGTCCATGCCGTGTGGCATATTGGGTGAAAACCTTGCTTTGAATGCCTATATCACTTTTTAGAGTAGTTTGTCATTGAGCTTGCTAGGGGGCCAGTTATACTGGATTGGGTGTTATGTATTGAACTGGAGGCGATTAGGGGGCTTAAGGTTAAAAAAAAACCCTTAGGAGCCAGTGATCACAATATGATTGAGTTCAACTTGAAATTTGACAGGGAGAAAATAAAGTCTGACGTAGCAGTATTTCAGTGGAGTAAAGAAAATTAGCCAATATAGTCATAGTCATAGTCATACTTTATTGATCCCGGGGGAAATTGGTTTTCATTACAGTTGCACCATAAATAATTAGATAGTAATAAAACCATAAATAATTAAATAGTAATATGTAAATTATGCCAGGAAATAAGTCCAGGACAAGCCTATTGGCTCAGGGTGTCTGACCCTCCAAGGGAGGAGTTGCAAAGTTCGATGGCCACAGGCAGGATTGACTTCCTATGATGCTCTGTGCTGCATCTCGGTGGAATGAGTCTCTGGCTGAATGTACTCCTGTGCCCACCCAGTACATTATGTAGTGGATGGGAGACATTGTCCAAGATGGCATGCAACTTGGACAGCATCCTCTTTTCAGACACCACCGTCAGAGAGTCCAGTTCCATTTCCACAACATCACTGGCCTTACGAATGAATTTGTTGATTCTGTTGGTGTCTGCTACCCTCAGCCTGCTGCCCCAGCACACAACAGCAAACATGATCGCACTGGCCACCACAGACTCATAGAACATCCCCAGCATCGTCTGACAGATGTTAAAGGACCTCAGTCTCCTCAGGAAATAGAGACGGCTCTGACCCTTCTAGTAGACAGCTTCAGTGTTCTTTGACCAGTCCCATTTATTGTCAATTCGTATTCCCAGGTATTTGTAATCCTCCATTATGTCCACACTGACCCCCTGGATGGAAACAGGGGTCACCGGCACCTTAGCTCTCCTCAGGTCTACCACCAGCTCCTTAGTCTTTTTCACATTAAGCTGCAGATAATTCTGCTCACACCATGTGACAAAGTTTCCTGTACTCAGCCTCATCTCCCTTTCTGATGCATCCAACTATGGCAGAGTCATCAGAAAACTTCTGAAGTTAACAAGACTCTGTGCAGTAGTTGAAGTCCGAGGTGTAAATGGTGAAGAGAAAGGGAGACAAGACAGTCCCCTGTGGAGCCCCAGTGCTGCTGATCACTCTGTCAGACACACAGTGTTGCAAGCACACGTACTGTGGTCTGCCAGTCAGGTAATCAAGAATCCATGACACCAGGAAAGTATCCACCTGCATCGCTGTCAGCTTCTTCCCCAGCAGAGCAGGGTCATATATAAGACTATAAGACCATAAATTACAGCGGTATGAGAGAGGAGATGGCCAAAGTAAATTGGAAGGAGCTGCTGGCAGGAATGACAGCAGAGCAGCAATGGCGTGTGTTTCTGGGGAAAATGAGGAAGGTGCAAGATGAATGTATTCCAAAAACAAAGAAATACTCAAATGGCAAAATAGTACAACTGTAGTTGACAAGGGAAGTCAAAGCTGATGTAAAAACAAAACAGAGGGCATAAAACAAAGCAAAAATTGGCAGGAAGATAGACGATTGGGAAGCTTTTAAAAACCTATAGAGAGCAAGTAAGAGAATCATTAGGATGGAAAAGACGAAATATGGAAGCAAGCTAGCAAACAATATCAAAGTGGGCAATGAAAGTTTTTTCAAGTATGTAAAAAATAAAAGAGAAAGGAGAGTGGATGTAGGACCGCAAGAAATAATAACGGAGTCAAAGATATGGCAGATGAACTAAATAATTATTTTGCATCAGTCTTCACTGTGGAAGACACTAGCAGTGTGCCAGATGTTGTAGTGTGTGAAGGAAGAGAAGTGGGTGCAGTTACTGTTACAAGAGAGAAGGTGCTCAAAAAGCTGAAAGACCTAAAAGTACATAAGTCACCTGGATCAGATGAACTGCACTGTAGGGTTCTGAAAGAGGTAGCAGTAGAGATTGTGGAAGCATTAATAATGATCTTTCAAAAATCACTGGACTTTGGCATGGTGCCAAAGGACTGGAAAATTGCAAATTGGAAAATTCCATTCTTTAAGAAGGGAGGAAGGCAGCAGAAAGGAAGTTATAGACCAGTTAGCCTGACCTCAATAATTGGGAAGATGTTGGAGTCTGTTGTTAAAGATGAGGTTGTGGAGTACTTGGAAACACAGGACAAGACAGGACAAAGTCAGCATGGTTTCCTTAAGGGAAAATCTTGCCTGACAAAGCTGTTGGAATTCTTTGAGGAGACTGCATGTAGGATAGATAAAGGGGATGCAGTGGATGTTGTGTATTTGGACTTTCAGAAGGTCTTTGACAAGGTGCCATACATGATGCTGCTTACCAAGTTAAGAGCCCATGGTATTACAAGAAAGTTACTGGCATTTTAGAGCATTGGTTGATTGGTAGAGGCAGTGAGTGAGAATAAGAGGATCTTTCACTGGTTAGCTGCCAGTGATCAGTGGTGTTCTGCAGGGACTGGTGTTTGGACCACTTTTTTTATGCTGTATATCAATGATTTAGATGATGGAATAGATGGCTTTGCTGCCAAGTTTGCAAGTATTACAAAGATTGGTGGAGGAGCACAAGAACATAAGAATGTAAGAAATAGGAGCAGGAGTCGGCCATCTGGTCCGTTGATCCTGCTCCACCACTTAATAAGATCATGGCTGATCTGAGCATGGACTCATATCCACCTACTTTTCTTTTCCCCATAACCCTTAATTCCCCTACTATGCAAAAATCTATCCAACATTGTCTTCAATATATTTACTGAGGTAGCCTCCACTGCTTCATTGGGCAGAGAATTCCACAGATTCACCACTCCCTGGGAAAATCAGTTCTTCCTCACCTCCATCCTAACTTTACTCCTCCAAATCTTGAGGCTATGTCCCATAATTCTAATCTCACCTACCAATGGAAATAACTTCCCTGCCTCCATATTATCTATCCCTTTCATAATTTTATATGTTTCTATAAGATCTCCTCTCATTCTTCTGAATTCCAGCGAGTACAGTCCCAGGTGACTCAATCTCTCCTCATAATCTAACCCCCTCATCTCTGGATCAACTTGGTGAACCTCCTCTACACTGCCTCCAAAGCCAGTATATCCTTCCCCAAGTATGGAGACCAGAACTGCACACAGTACTCCAGGTGCGGCCTCACCAGTACCCTGTATAGTTGCAGCATGACCTCCCTGCTCTTGAATTCAATCCCTCTAGCAATGAAGGCCAACATTCCATTTACCTTTTTGTTAGCTTGCTGTACCTACAAACTAACCTTTTGCGACTCATGCATAAGCACACCCACGTCCTTCTGCACAGCAGCATGTGCAATCTTTTACCATTTAAGTAATAATCTACTCAATTTAATGTCATCAGCGAACTTAGTTACATTACACCCGGTCCCCTCTTCCAGATCGTTAATGTGTATCGTGAAGAGTTGTGGGCCCAGCACCGACCCCTGTGGCACACCGCTCGCCACTGATTGCCAACCCATGTATCTCAACTCTCTGCTTTCTATTAGTTAACCAATCCTCCATCCACGCAGGTAGTTTTGAGGAAACAGGAAGGCTACAGAAGGACTTAGGCAGATTAGGAGAATGGGCAAGAGTGGCAAATGAAATACAATGCTGGAAAATGCATGGTCATACACTCTGGTAGTATAAATAAATGTGCAGACTATTTTCTAAACAGAGAAAATCCAAAAATCTGAGATGCAAAGGGACTTGGGAGTCCTTGTGCAGAACAACCCAAAGGTTAATTTGCAGGTAGAGTCAGTGGTGAGAAAGGCAAATGCAATGTTAACATTCAATTCAAAAGGTCTTGAAGACAAGAGCAGGGATGTGATGGTGAGGCTTTAAAAGACACTGGTGAGGCTTCACCTGAATATTGTGAATAGTTTTGGGCTCCTCATCTAAGAAAAAATATGCGGCATTGGAGAGGGTTCAGAAGAGGTTCGCAAGGATGATTCTGGGAATGAATTTAGGAGACGATGGCGCCTAATGACGACTTCTTTGCTTACATCTTTGGAAACAGCTCTATTTCTATGATTAATATCTCTGTTTTTCCCTTTCAGGGTTCTTTTGAAGACCTTGACCTGGAGTTATATGCTGATTTTGGTTCTTTGTGGGGATGGGACCCGCTCTCGGGGTCTCACAACTGGCTGCTATTCCATCTACCAAGGATGCGGCCGAGAAGATCAGCTCGCCTTCAGAGTTTCAGGATATTTGGCTCTGGAGGCAGGCGGACTCGAGGTCGGTGCCTCCGCAGAAATCTGGTGTGTCGTGGGAGATGGAAGATCGAAAACAGCAAGCTGGCTGCTGGCTGTGTACCCAGAGATCCAAGTTCTTCAGGCACAGAGCTCAGAAAAAGCAACACAATAGACCTTTAACGTCATAAATCAGCGAGTTGTTTGTTATGTCTCCCCTCTTGCTGTGAAACGAGGACATCTCTTTTCCCCTAATTAGGTATGTCGGATTACCGGGTGTTTTCATGGATGGTTGTGAAAAAAAGAATTTTAGGAAGTATATTGTATATATTTCCCTGACATTAAATGTATCTTTGAAACTTTTGAGACCTTTGAAAGGATTATCATAAGAGGAATATTTGATCTGGGTCTGTCCTCGCTGGAATTTAGAAGGATGAGGGGGGATCTCATTGAAATCTTTTGAATGTTGAAAGGCCTACACCAAGTAGATGTGGAAAGGATGTTTCCATGGTGGGGCGGTCTAGGATAAGAGGGCACAGCCTTGGGATAGAAGAGTGTCCATTTAAAACAGAGATGTGGAAAAATTTCTTTAGCCAGAGGGTGGTGAATTTATGGAATTTGTTGCCGCAGGTGGCAGTGGAGGCCAGGTCATTGGGTGTATTTAAGGCAGAGACTAATAGGTTCTTGATTGGACATGGCATCAAAGGTTACAGGGAAAAGGTTGGGAAGTGGGGCAGAGGAGGGGGAAAAAGGATCAGTATGATTGAATGACGGAACAGACTCGATGGGCCAAATGGCCTAATTCTGCTGTTATGTCTTATGGTCTTTTCCAAGTTACTAGCTCAATTCTCAACCCAGCATGGATGGAAAGCATGCAGGGAGCTGGCCAGATTTAAACCCAGGACCACCCACCTCAAAGTCCAGTGCTGATACCATTACACCACTTACACCATGGTGTCTTTGAACTAATTCCTGCAACAACTTTATGCTGCTTTTAATGATATTTGTCTGTCAGGTGATGTTGCATTGCAGGACTTCTGCTGAAATTTCACAAGATTCAGTATTAAATCAGAACCAGTTTATACCTACCCTGAGGACATAAATCGGCCGGTTTTCAAAGGTGGTACCAATCTGTATTTTGCTGACCAGGCCTGAGTTTGAAGCCACAAGCTTGTCCATCCAATCATAGATCTGGGAAAAAGAAGACAGGCCTAAGTCAATATGCTTTGTGTTTGACCAGTGAGATGATCTTATGTTGTTCCCTGGACTAGATGATCACAAAGAATCAGTGTGTCTCTGAACTCAGCCTCAGGAACTTTGGAAGTGGCTCTCCGAGGTGGGTTAGGGCTCAGTTCCAGTCCCCATCTTATGAATTGTGGACTTGACAGCTAGATGGTGTTCAGAGTAAACCTAAAATCTGCCCTCAGACAAAGGCTGCACATTGAATCTTTAGCAGAATTTGCCAAATTAAAATCAAATTTAAAATGTCTGAGTGTGTGGTCAAAGGATAAACTATGCATTGGGAAGAGTATCAAATAACTGACTGACTAATTGAGTGGAGACTGAAGGTTGGTGTCAGTGATGTCCATCACACAGGCAAAACTGCTATCAATGTCGTCGATTTGGGGAATTATGCTCGGGTGGGTGGTATTTCTATCCCAGTCAAGAGTGACAACATAAATGGGAGATTCTGAAGATGCTGGAAATCCAGAGCAACAAACACAAAATGCTGGAGCAACTTGGGCAGTATCTATGGAAACCACTGCTACACCACCATCATGAATGCCTACTGTGCTATTCCACGCCCTCACTTCAGGAAGTCTGATCACTTGGCTGTACTTCTACACCCTGAGTACAGGCAGAGACTGAAGACTGCAGCACCAGCAGTGAGGACCAGGAAGGTTTGGACAAGGGAAGCACAGTAGCACCTACAGGACTGCTTTGAGTCGGTGGACTGGACTGTGTTCAGGGATTCATCTTTGAATCTGGATGAGTATGCTGCAGTTGTTATCAACTTCATTAAAATCTATGTTGATGAGTGTGTGCCTACAAAGACTTACTGTATATTCCCAAACCAAAAGCCATGGATGAACCAGGAGGTACGTCATCTGCTGAAGGCCAGATCTGTGGAAGTCAAGTCTGGCGGCCCAGGCCTGTGCCAGAAAACCAGGTATGACTTGCGGAGGGCTATTTCAAGAGCGAAGAGAGGATTTTAAATGGGGTTGGAGGCAACATCAAATGCATGACAACTCTCGCAGGGTCTGCAAGACGTTACTTCCTACAAAGTGAAACCCAATAGCATGAATGGAGTCCGGTGCATGTTGCTTTGACCCCAGCATCTGCAGAGTATTTTATGAATAAACAGTCGATGTTTCAGCTGGAAACCCTTTATCAGTGTTATGTATTCATGTACAGAGTATTTTAATCCTTACGTGTTGCTGTCAAGCTTCCCTGAGTGTTATGTTTAAAGTTCAAAGTTCTTTTATTATCAAAGTATGTATACTTTATACAACTTTGTGATTCATCTCCTTACAGGCAGCCACAAAACAAAGAAACCCAATAGAACCCTTTATACCCAATAGAACCCGTTTTGAGACGCCAGAGAGTAGTGGTGGATAACTGTTTGTCAGATTGGAGGATGGTAACTAGCGGTGAGCCTCAGAGATCTGTACTGGGTCCAGTGTTGTTTGTCATATACATTAATGATCTGGATGATGAGGTGGTAAATTGGATTAGTAAGTATGCAGATGATACTAAGATAGGTGGCATTGTGGATGATGAAGTAGGTTTTCAAAGCTTGCAGAGAGATTTAGGCCCATTAGAAGAGTGGGCTGAAAGATGGCAGATGGAGTTTAATGCTGAAAAATGTGAGGTGCTACATTTTGGTAGGACTAATCAAAATAGGACATACATGGTAAATGATAGGGCGTTGAAGAACAGAGGGATCTAGGAATAATGGTGCATAGTTCCCTGAAGGTGGAATCTCATGTGGATAGGGTGGTGAAGAAAGCTTTTGGTATGCTGGCCTTTATAAATCAGAGCATTGAATATAGGAGTTGGAATGTAATGTTAAAATTGTACAAGGCATTGGTAAGGCCAAATTTGGAGTATTGTGTACAGTTCTGGTCTGAGTGATTACCGTCCCGTTGCCCTGACCCCCATAGTGATGAAATGTTTTGAACGGCTTGTCAAGCCTCATATCACAGCCAGCCTCCCCTCATCGCTGGATCCTCTACAGTTTGCTTATCGTCCAAATCACTCTACGGAGGATGCAATATCCACCACACTGCACACAGTTCTCTCTCACTTGGACAACAAAGACACTTATGCCAGAATCCTGTACATTGATTCAGTTCAGTGTTCAATACCATCATCCCACAGAGACTAGTGGAGAAACTGTCGCTGCTTGACCTTAGCACTGCCATGTGTCACTGGATTCTGGATTTCTTGACAGAGAGACCACAGTCAGTCTGTGTTGGCAGGAACATCTCTGACTCCATCACACTGAGCACTGGATCCCCACAAGGCTGTGTGCTTAGCCCATTGCTGTTTACACTGCTAACACATGACTGTGCAGCCAGATTCAAGGAGAACCTGATCATTAAATTTGCAGATGATTCCACAGTGGTGGGGCTCATCAGCAAAAATGATGAAACTATGTATGGGGAGGAGGTCAAACACCTAGAGGGCTGGTGCAGGGATAACAACTTGATGCTCAATGTCACCAAAACCAAGGAGATGATCGTTGATTTCAGACAGTCTCAGCCTGAGCACACACCCCTCAACATCAGCGGCTCCACAGTGGAGAGAGTGGAAAACATCAAGTTCCTTGGGGTGCAGATCTCGGACAATCTCACCTGATCCAGGAACACCGCTGGGATTGTGAAACAGGCCCAGCAGAGATTGCACTTTCTGAGGAAGCTTAAACAAGCATCACTCCCCACTAACATCTTAAGTACATTCTACAGAGGCGTGGTTGAGAGTGTGCTGACCTTTTGCATCACAACCTGGTACTCCAGCTGCAGTGCTGTCGACAAAAAAGCCTTGCAGAGGGTGGTTAGGGGAGCAGAGAAGGTTATTGGGGTCTCCCTACCTTCTGTCCAAGACCTCTTTCAGAATCGATGCCTCCAGAAGACACGGTACATCATTAAAGACCCCTCACACCCTCTCCATGAACTGTTTGTTCTTCTGCCATCAGGCAAACGTTACAGGAGCATCAAAACTAAAAGCACAAGGCTACTAAACAGCTTCCTCCCACAGGCAGTCAGACTGCTAAATAGCTGCTCTACCTGACTCTGCTTTGGACACTTTTAACTTGCACTGGACACTTATAACTTGATTTTAACTGACATGTGGCTTCCTCAGAAAGTGCAATAGTGTTTTACTATTTATTGTTATGTTTATTATTTAGTGTTGTGTTTGTTATGTTATGATTGCACTGCTCCTGGGAAACGCTGTCTCATTCTGCCCTGCAGAGCTGATGTACGGTCAGAATGACAATAGAGTTTTTTGAATCTTTGAATCTTGAATTATAGGAAAGATGTCAACAAAATTGAGAGAGTACAGAGAAGATTTACTAGAATGTTACCTGGGTTTCAGCACCTAAGTTACAGAGAAAGGTTGAACAAGTTGGGTCTTTATTCTTTGGAGTGTAGAAGGTTGAGGGGGGACTTGATAGAGGTATTTAAAATTATGAGGGGGATAGATAGAGTTGACATGGATAGGCTTTTTCCATTGAGAGTAGGGGAGATTCAAACAGGAGGACATGACTTGAGAGTTAGGGGGCAAAAATTTAGGGATAACATGAGGAGGAACTTTTTTACTCAGAGAGTGGTAGCTGTGTGGAACGAGCTTCCAGTAGAAGTGGTAGAGGCAGGCTCGATATTGTCATTTAAAGTAAAATTGGATAGCTATATGGACAGGAAAGGAATGGAGGGTTATGGGCTGAGTGCAGGTAGGTGGGACTAGGTGAGAGTAAGATTTCGGCACGGACTAAAAGGGCCGAGATGGCCTGTTTCCATGCTGTAATTGTTATATGGTTATATAGTTATATTATATGTGTGCCTGGCCCCAACACCTGGCCTCTTCGATCTGGCCCAGAGTTTAAATTGTCCGAGCCTCGGCTCAGTCTCTACTTTTGGACACAGCCCCCTTGGTTACATGACTGGCCATTCTGGTTATATGACTTCCAGGCAAAATAAACAGTGGGTTATTTGTTCCTCACCACTCGTGTGTGTTACTCAAAGCCACTCAGCTTCCTGGTGCAGAAGTATAGCTGGGTGTGATGAGGTGACAAGTCCTCATGTGATAATTATCGCTTTGTTCCCTCCAGCAAGAAACGCAATATATCAATCTGGCAATGCGCTGCTGTGAGCAAAAAGAAACTGTCACAAGCCACAAGAAGACGGCCACAGCAGGCATTGTGAGTAAAAAAAATCCAAGGGGAGAGAACGGGAATGGGGCAGATACATAAAACAAATAAGAAAGTGAGAGAGAGAGAGTGAGAAAGAGTGAGAGAGAGTGAGAGAGTGAGAGAGAGTGAGAGCGAGTGTGCGAGAGAGAGAGAGAGAAAACTAGTTAACTTATCTGGAACATGATTGTGATCAAAAATGGTGACAATGTTTGGAAGTATGGTGCCAAGTGATGAACCGACAGAGTACTGGAGTTCATATACTGAAAGATTTGCAATTTTTGTACTGGCAAATTAAATTTCAGATGATATTCTTGTTCCAACTTTTCTGTCTGTGCTGGTTGAAAAACATTTAATTAATTACACAATCTAATGCAACCTACTAACCCTGCCAATAAGCCTTAAGAGATATAGTTAGTCTTAAAGAGCCCATATTCACGTAAACCTTTGATTAATAGAGAGAGATTTAGATTTCAGAAAAGGAATCAAGAGAAAAGTAAGTCTATTTCACAGTTTGTGGCGGTTCTGAAACAATTGTCTGAACACTGTGATTCGGCATTGCAGTGCCGAATGACAATGCAATAGATTCGTAGGTGGTCTGTGAAGGGAGGCAATTCAGAAACGTATGCTTACGGAAGACAGACTAATATTGCAGAAGGAAATTGAGGTTAGTACATCTATGGAGGTGGCAGATAAAGAAGAATGGCTATTAGTACATCATGTCAGGTTCATAAAGTTTCTACAGACTTTAACAATAACACATCTATTGGCAGTGTTCCATTGTGACATTCAGCAAAAGAATGCTGGTATGGGGATTTAGACTGCCAAAGCTGTGGCAAAAAGGGACATATTGAATGCACTTGTAAAAGTTAAAGATACTGGCAACCAAAATCACTGTGATAAAGAGAATTTACCTTTGGACAAACAACAAGAAACGTGAACAAGATGGAGCATCGGACTGAATGATTCTCACTCTGTGGCTGGAGAAGCTTTGCAAGTTTTATATGTTTCAAGACACAAGGATGGCTGTTGGGTGAGCCCTCAGGTGGATGATGCAGGTGGACATGGGTGCTGCAGTATCACCGGTGACAGAGACCGTTTACATGGAGAAAAAATCGCAGCATCTCATCCCAGAAGGAACAAGGTTGACTTCAAAGACTTATACTGGTGAGGTTGTTCCAGTGAGGGGCATTGTATCTGCTACAGTGGAAATCAACAAACAGAGAAGGAAACTTCCACTGTACATTGTTAAAGGTAGTTATCAAGCACTTCTGCTGGTTCTGGCAGCTCAAATTCAACTGGCGTGAAGTGCACGTGATTGGTGGGAGCACTGGTCTACAAGAAGTGTACAAGAAGCACAGCAAAGTATTCATCGGAGAACTGGGCAGTATGAAAGGAATCACCATTAAGCCCGACACAACACCCAAATGCCAGAAGGCAGGACCTGTTCCATATGCTCTCAAGCCAAAGGAAGAGGCTGAATTGTAAATTGGTGCCCGGGATATGGTATTGGAACCAGTGTGTGTACGTAAACGGGCAGCTCCAGTGGCTCCTGTCCTAAAATGGGATAGGTCTTTAAGGTTTTGTGGAGGCTTCAAGGTAATCATTAGTCTTGTTCTTACGGCTGAAAATACCCTCTTCCCTTTATTGACAGCTTTTTGCAGGATTGGTTGATAATTTACACTAAAGGTGGATCATCACTGTTAGGCATCAATTTTTGGTTTACATACTGGCATGCCTTCACTGGCTTCTAATTGACTAACGTTGGGCTCTGATGCAATTTGCACATCAATACGATATAAAGTACAAGAGGTCTGACCACCATTTGAACGCTGGTGGACTATCCAGATTTCCTTTAGCTGTTACAGCTCCAGAGCCATCCCTGAAAGAGACCTTTTACTTCAGGGAAGAACCTGCAGCTGTGATAACTGTGACACAAGTCTAGAAGCACACACGTACTGACCCTGTTCTATCTAAAGTATCAGATGTGGCAACTCACGAATGGAAAGAAGGGCCACCCATGGAATTGAAAGCTTACCTGGCTCGATGTCAGGAGCTCACAGTCCTATTAGAAAAGTAGGTGCTTGACGAGCTACATGCAGGACACTGGGGCAAAGTGCACAGGAAAGGAACCACATGCAGTTACTTCTGGTGGTCAGGACTGGACCTGACCATTGAAGAGAAGGCCAGAGCATGCTCACATTGTCAGCAAGTGAGAAATGTTCCTCAATTTGCTCCTTCACATCCATGGAAATGGTAGAGGATTCACATAGATTTTACAGGACCAGAAGACCACGTGCTCCTGGTTGTAGTGGACACACAGAGCAAATGGCCTGTGGTTGCCATCGCGAAGAGCCCTACATCTGAAAAATGCACTGGGGAGCAATGTCCCATCTTTAGCCGTTTTGGGCTTCCTCAGCAGCTTGTAAGTGGAATAGCCCACAACTCCTGTCTGAAAAGTTCAAGGCATTTATGGAAGCAAGTGGTATTCAGCACAGCAGGTCAGCAGATGTCATCTAGCCACAAATGGCCTTGCTGAGTGACTTGTACAAGCAGTGAAACAAGCCCTCAAGACCTCAATGGGAAGTGGATTCCTCAACCAGCATCTTAGCACCTTCTTGCTGACATGCCTCAACGCACCTCACACCATCACCAAAATGGCTGCAGCCTCTGCACTGACGATGACAACTTTGCACCTGGCTTGACCTGCTGAGACTCCCAAACACAAAATAGAAAATCCAAGCAGAGGCACCTGCCAAGGATGCAGCACAGAACTTTCACAGAGAGAGAGTACTTGCCCAGAACTACATCTCTGGAACAAAGTGGATACCTGTGACAGTTGTGGCACAAACTGGTCCTGAGTCATTCATGTTGGAAACTAGTAGCTACAACATCTGGAGAAAGCATGTTGATCAGCTATTGCCCACTTATGAGGCTACTGAAAACCAATGCAAACTCACCAATCCAGATCCAACTGTAGAAATGAACAGGATTCTGAGAAAATGACTGCAGAACCTCCATTAAAATGAAATGACACAGCCAGTGCTCCCCTATCACTGTCATGGTCCGGTCCGTGAAGTCCGTATTCTGGTTCACAGTCCGGTCCATCCACCCTTGCTCCAGGTTTTCCTGTCTACCCTGTTTCAGTTCTTGTTGAGCTCTAATTGAGTCAGCTGATGCTAGTTGGGGCTGGCTGCATAAATACCTTCAGAGACCAGGGTGTGGCTGCTGGATCGTTCTTGTCCCCACTCCTTGTATCCCTTCCCCTGCCTTCTGTTTCCTCGCCTGAAGCCCTGCCCTGCCCTGCCCTGCCCTGCCCTGCCCTGCCCTGCCTTGTCTTGCCGGTAACTCTCGCCTCACCTAAAGTTCTCGTCTCCTCTCGTCTTGTCTTGCCTTGCTTTGCCAGAAGCCTTGCCTTGTCTTGCTGGTAACTCTTGCCTTGTCTCACCTGCAGTCTTGTCCTGGAGCCACCCTGTACCTAGCTCCCTTCTTGTCCCTTGCCTCCGCCCAGGTAAGCCAGGCCGTCTTGCCATTACCTGCGGTTGGTTCTGTCCCTTCCTGTCCCTTGCCTCCGTTGGGTAAGCCAGGCCAAATTGCCGTTACCTACGGTTGGTTCTGTCCCTTCCTAACCCTTGCCTCCATCGGGTAAGCCAGGCTGTCTTGCTATTACCTGTGGTTGGTTCTGTCCCTTCCTGTCCCTTGCCTCTGTCAGGTCGTGATCCGCGCCCTGCCCAGGAGGAGCCTCCGGCCTCTAGCCAAGCCTCTAGCCTCCTGCCTCCTGCCAAGCCTCAAGCCTGAAGACTCCAGCCTCCTGCCAAGCCTCGCCTCTGGTCTCTAGCCTCAAGACTGAAGACTCCAGCCTCCTGTCTCCTGCCAAGCCTCACCTCTGGTCTCTAGCCTCAAGCCTGAAGACTCCAGCCTCCTGTCAAGCCTCAAGCCTGAAGACTCCAGCCTCCTGCCTCCTGCCTCCTGCCAAGCCTCGCCTCTGGTCTCTAGCCTCAAGACTGAAGACTCCAGCCTCCTGTCTCCTGCCAAGCCTCACCTCTGGTCTCTAGCCTCAAGCCTGAAGACTCCAGCCTCCTGTCAAGCCTCAAGACTGAAGACTCCAGCCTCCTGTCTCCTGCCAAGCCTCGCCTCAAGTCTCTAGCCTCAAGCCTGAAGACTCTAGCCTTGTCCTGCCTGCCTGCCAAGCCTCGTCCTTGCCTAGTTCTGGGGTCCGAGCCAGAGGCAAGACCCAGATACTGGGTCCTTGTCCAGTCTGTGGCTCGGAGTCCAAGCCCGGGCTCCTAGCTCTTTTGTCCGGTCCTATTCCGGGTTCCCAGTTTTTGTGTCCATGTCCTTGCCCTCAGCCTGTATCCTAGTCCTGTCCCTAGTACTTCAGTGTCTGTGTCTTGCACTTGGGTCCGTTCCCAGCCACCTCCCTATGACAATCACCTGTGCTTTCTGAGGTGCCCTCTGGTGACAATGCAGTTACAAGTCAAGATCTATACATACACCACCAAGAGATAAAATGATTTTGGCGTCATACCCTCACAGGAACAAGTGGCCTCCAGACAAATTGGATCTCTAGTTTAGAGACTAACCCTCAGCACTTGGAGTAGGATAATCCCAAGGGTTACACCTGGGAATAGAGGCAGTCTACCCTTTTCACTAGTTTAGATAAATTAATGTGTTTTGCTGTTGGTTGAATCTGATGATTACTCTATTGAATGTTAATAATTCAGCAGCTGGTCTGTATATGGGAAGGAGAAACCTTTAAAATGCAGGGGAGGGATATGTTATGTATTCATGTATATTTTGTTCCTTATGGGTCGCTGTCAAACTTCCCCTTGTGTTACATACTCAATATAATGTGAGAAGGCATTCTGGGTGGAAGACGAAATAAGCACGTCATGTTTGTCCTCTCCATCTCTCACGGCCACCTGGCTTCCCAGTACCTCAAACAGAACAATCAGAACTGGAAAGGAAGGGGGAAGAAGCCAGATTAAGAAGGTGGGGAGAAGTGCAGGAGTACAAGCTGGCAGGTGACAGGTGAGGCCAGGTAAGGGGGAAGGTGGGGGGGTAGGGGGAGGGGATGAAGTGAGAGTCTGCAAGGTGATAGGCGGAAGAGGTAAAGGGTGAAGAAAAAGGTATCTGATTGGAGGGACAGGAGGCTTTGTGAGAAAGGGAAGGAAGAGGGATACCAAAGTGAAGTGATGGGCAGGTGAGGAGAAGAGAAGGGTAAGAGGGGAGCCAGAATAGAGAATGCAAAAAGAGAGAAGGGGGAGGAAGGAGAAATTACTGGAAGTTAGAGAAATTGAAGTTGGAGGCCACCCGGATGTTTTTTTAATTGTCATTACTTTTGATTGAAATATTTTGTTTTCACGGTCATTGTTGGACTTTACCTCCTCCAATGTGTGATAGGCAGCGTAGTTGAAAGAGCTGGTGTTGCGCTCCTTGTTCCGGGACAACAACATTTCTTTCTGCTCCTCGTCCACCAGTGCCTGAAAGATCAGCAGTAGATCATAAACAACTTCTAATATTAACTGGCGAAGAAAGAGCCAGTACCAGTCCAGAGCAGTAATAAGGAGACACAACTTTTCAGGAATAGTTGGAAGATCATACCTGAAGATCCTCTGTCAAGATCGAGTACTGTATGCCATTGAATTCTAGGAGCGCTTTCACAGATTGGCTGTGTTCACTTGGTACGTGGATGTCAATCGGCAGCAAAGGGTTATTCGATTCTTTCCATATTTCAACCTAATAATGAGAAATTTGCAGTTACCGGCTGGGCTGTTGACTCTGATTATATTAGATCAGTTTATTAACCTTCTCTGAGCTGCCTACTTTATCTGACCTATGTGACTTAAACTGCTCGATAAATGAAATGTTTGATCCTTTCAACAATAACGTGACAAATATATTAAGCACAGTGGCCCCATTTTATATTAAATCCTATTATCTTATAATCCTGCTCCAGCTCTCATGTCTTCCTCTTCTGCTCTTTTAAATTGAAACAACCTTCCTCAAACAATAATTGTCAGGTCACAGCCATGATCTGTGGAATTCAATGCCTGAACCTATAAGGGATGCAGACTCAGTAGACACTCTTAAATCACAAACAAGAGAAAATCTGAAGATGCTGGAAATCCAAGCATCACACACAAAATGCTGGAGGAACTCAGCAGGCCAGGCAGCATCTATGGAAAAGAGTACTGTCGACATTTTGGGCCGAAACCCTTCGGCAGGTCACCAAGACACTCTTTTCCATAGATACTGCCTGGCCTGCTGAGATCCTCCAGCATTTTGTGTGTGAGACTTTTAAATGCCAGCTCAAACCTATTTATTTAACTTTGCTTTTAACTAACATCTGAGTACAAACATTTCACCACATATAACTCTGAGATTCTTTTTCTGTGGGCATACTTAGCAAATCTATAGAACAGTAACTGTAGACAGGATCAATAAACTATAAACATCAGGAACTGCAAGCAAGCTGTGCAAATGTAGATAATAATTATTACAATTTACTGTACACCAGGGTGAGATTGAATTCCATGGCCACTTGAAGCTCACACAGTATATATGGTAATAATAAAAAAAAACAATAAATATAATGTCAAGTACAAAACAACAGAATGGTGCAAAGATTAAATACAAGGAATTGTACTGATGCTAGGAGTGCAGAGCAATACGTACCCAATATGTTGGAGGAATTCAGCAGGTCAGGCAGCATCTATGGAGAGGAAGGGTTGAGATGAGGGGTCTCGGCCCAGAGTATCAACTCTCCATAGATGCTGCCTGACCTGCTGAATTCCTCCAGCATTTTATGTGTGCCAGTGCACAGAATTTAGTGCAGTCTGAAGGAATACTAAAGTGACAATAGCAGAATAACTGAAAGGGAAGAATTAAGAGTCAAAGAACATGATAATACCACAGGACTAGGATGTGAAAGATCTATATGGGCCCAACATATTGATGCAATTCTGTAGAATGCTTGGCAACAGCTACATTAGGAGTTTGAGGAGATTTGGTATGAAACCAAGGACTCCAGCAAAGTTCTACAAATGGACTGTGGAGAGCATTTTGACTGGTTGCATCATCGTCTGGTATTGGGGGGTGGTGTCACTGAACAGGATCGGAAAAAGCTACAGAATGTTGTAAACTCAGCCAGCCTTATCATGGGTACTAGCCTCTCAACTAGTGAGGACACCTTCAAAAGGTGATGTCTCAAGAAGACAGCATCCATCATCAAGGACCCTCAACACACAGGAATGTCCCCTTCTCATTACTACCATCAACAAGGAGGGACAGGACCTGAGGACACACACTCAGTGTTTCAGAAACAGCCTTTTCTCCTCCATCGTCAGGTTTCTGAATGGTCCATGAATCCATAAACACTACCTTGTTATTTTGTTCTCTTTTTGCACTACTAATTTATTACTTTTTTATATTTCTTATTGTAACTTTTTATGTTTTGCACTGTACTGCCGCCACCAGACGGCAAAATTTCTGACACATGTCAGTGATGATAAACCTGATTCAGATTCTGAGCTGATTGGCTCGAAAGTCTAAAAGCAGTGAGGAAGAAGCCGTCCTTAAATCTTGACTTTTAAATTTTTTAAGCTCCAGAAATTAAGAGAAAGAAGGGGAAATGGCCAGGGTGGCAGGCATCCTTGAAAATCTTACTAGCCTTCCTGAAGTGATGGACTGTGAAGATAGACTGAATGGAAGGAAGGAAGGAAGTGATGAGCCTATGATAGACTGGGCTGTGTTCACCACTCTCTACAGGTTAGTTGGTCAAGAGCAGAGCGGTTGCCATAGTAGGCTGAGATCCAACCCATCAGAATACTTTACATTGTAGAGCAGCCCGCTGAAGTTCACAAGAATCTGAGTCTCACACGTCACATCTCAATGCATCAGTGTGAGGGGCCAGGTGTGATACAGATGCCGAGGAAATTGAAACTGTTGACCATCTCTTCAGGGTAGTGTTCACCCTCACTTCTTCCTTGGGTCAACAACCAACTCTTTCACCATGCCATGCTAGTTTTTATATTCCGAGAACTGAATATACAGATACGATAAAACGCTGAACTTGTATAAGGTGTTTGGTGCAGGCTGGCAGACCCTCTCTGATACCAGTTCATTGCTGGAAGTATTCTTTGATTAGAAAATTAAATTGAAGCCATGTCTCCCTCCAAGGCGGACACAGAAGATTCATGGCAAATATTTAAGCCTTAATGAACATTGATAAAATGGATTACTTATTTATTATTATTATTACTTGTTTCTTTTTGTATTTGCACAATTTGTCACTCCTAGTTCATGTGTAGCTTCTCACTGATTCTACTGTGCTTCTTTGTTCCACTGTAAGTGCCTGCAAGAAAATAATTTTCAGGGTAGTATGTGGTGACATACATGTACTCTGATAATAAATTTACTTTGAACTTTGCACCTTGTGATCATTGCCAGACAACTGTTCACGGGATTCTCCTGTGGCAAGGCTGAGAGATCAAAGTTATGAAGGGAGACTTGAAAGGCAAAGTTTTATTTTGGTTGGACTGGTAGAATTGGCAGTGTAAGTAGATAAGCGTTTCCAAGGTTATGAGGAACTGAATAAAGTAGATTGCTTCCAGTAGCTGGAGTGGCAAAAGTTAGATAATTGCAGCAAAGATTAGATAATTGCAGAAAGCTTTGTAAATGAGATGAAGGAATGAATGAGATTAAACCTCTGGCTGTATTGGTCTTGTATTGTTTGTAGAAGGCAGAAAACATACCTAAATATCTGAAAGTTTGCATTATCTTTCATCCCAACAGTTCTACTGATTCATCATTCGTCGAGGGTTTAATGTTGGAGTGGGGAAGGGGCAGGATCAGAGAGAGGCTTTGCAGGCCCAGCTTATTTACTATAGATATCTACTGTAATGCAAGATTTCCCAGCCAGCAAAGTGTTTTTTACTTCAGTCAGAAACCTGTATAAAGCATCAAAGACCACACAGGTCTTCACTGAGGTGGAAAGAAAATGGAGACAAGTTAATGAAAGTAAACAACCTGCAGGTCTGGAAATCTGACATAAAAAGAAAGTTCTGGAATTATTCAGCAGATCAAGCAACATCCTGTGGAGAAGGAAACAAATTCAGAATTGGACAAGTTAGAGCTCCTGATGTAAGTGGGAAAAGGATTTTACCTTTGATTTTACATTCATCGGTAATAACTCATTCATGTATAGTAACTTACATTCAAGTGTACCTCGTCCTGAAGGGACCTCACCAGGTGGAGCTGTGCCTCATTGGTGAAGGTGATTCGTAAGACCTGGTCACTGTGAAAGATTAGAAATGGAAAAACGTGAAATGAAATCTGTCATACAGATCATTGCACTCTCTCACTGATGGTCAGAACTGGTGCACCTCAAGTTTGTGTGCTTAACTCAGTGCTCTGCTCTCTCTACACATGACTGTGAGCCTAGGCACAGCTCAAACGCTGTTTATAAATTCACTGATCACACCACTGTTGTTGGTAGGACCTCAGAAGGTGATGGGGAGGTGTACAGGAGTGAGATAGATTCGTTGGTTGAGTGGACTTCAGGAAGGGGAAGTCAGGAGAATGCACAGCCGTCCTTAGAAACATAGAAAATAGGTGCAGGAGTAGGCCATTCGGCCCCTCGAGCCTGCACCGCCATTCAGTATGATCATGGCTGATCATCCAACTCAGAACCCTGTACCAGCCTTCCCTCCATACCCCCTGATCCCTTTAGCCACAAGGGCCATATCTAACTCCCTCTTAAATATAGCCAATGAACTGGCCTCAACTGTTTCCTGTGGCAGAGAATTCCACAGATTCACCACTCTCTGTGTGAAGAAGTTTTTCCTCATCTCGGTCCTAAAAGGCTCCCCTTTTATCCTTAAACTGTGACCCCTCGTTCTGGACTTCCCCAACATCGGGAACAATCTTCCTGCATCTAGCCTGTCCAACCCCTTTAGGATTTTATACGTTTCAATAAGATCCCCCCTCAATCTTCTAAATTCCAGAGAGTACAAGCCTAGTCCATCCAGTCTTTCATCATATGAAAGTCCTGCCATCCCAGGAATCAATCTGGTGAACCTTCTTTGTACTCCCTCTATGGCAAGAATGTCTTTCCTCAGATTAGGTGACCAAAACTGCACACAATACTCCAGGTGTGGTCTCACCAAGGCCTTGTACAACTGCAGTAGTACCTCCCTGCTCCTGTACTTGAATCCTCTTGCTATGAATGCCAACATACCATTCGCCTTTTTCACCGCCTGCTGTACCTGCATGCCCACTTTCAATGACTGGTGTATAATGACACCCAGGTCTCGTTGCACCTCCCCTTTTCCTAATCGGCCACCGTTCAGATAATAATCTGTTTTCCTGTTTTTGCCACCAAAGTGGATAATCTCACATTTATCCACATTAAATTGCTTCTGCCATGAATTTGCCCACTCACCTAACCTATCCAAGTCACTGTGCATCCTCTTAGCATCCTCCTCGCAGCTAACACTGCCCTCTAGCTTTGTGTCATCGGCAAACTTGGAGATGCTGCATTTAATTCCCTCATCTAAGTCATTAATATATATTGTAAACAACTGGGGTCCCAGCACTGAGTCTTGCGGTACCCCACTAGTCACTGCCTGCCATTCTGAAAAGGTCCCGTTTATTCCCACTCTTTGTTTCCTGTCTGCCAACCAATTCTCCATCCACATCAATACCATACCCCCAATACCGTGTGCTTTAAGTTTGCACACTAATCTCCTGTGTGGGACCTTGTCAAAAGCCTTTTGGAAATCCAAATATACCATATCCACTGGTTCTCCCCTATCCACTCTACTAGTTACATCCTCAAAAAAATTCTATGAGATTCGTCAGATATGATTTTCCTTTCACAAAACGATGCTGACTTTGTCCGATGATTTCACTGCTTTCCAAATGTGCTGTTATCACATCTTTGATAACTGACTCTAGCATTTTCCCCATACCGATGTTAGGCTAACTGGTCTATAATTCCCCGGTTTCTCTCTCCCTCCTTTTTTAAAAGGTGGGGTTACATTAGCCACCCTCCAATCCTCAGGAACTAGTCCAGAATCTAAAGAGTTTTGAAAAAATATCACTAATGAATCCACTATTTCTTGGGCTACTTCCTTAAGCACTCTGGGATGCAGACCATCTGGCCCTGGGGATTTATCTGCCTTTAATCCCTTCAATTTACCAAACACCACTTCCCTACAAACATGTATTTCTCTCAGTTCCTCCATCTCACTAGACCCTCTGTCCCCTACTATTTCCGGAAGATTAATTATGTCCTCCGTAGTGAAGACGGAACCAAAGTAGTTATTCAATTGGTCTGCCATGTCCTTGTTCCCCATGATCAATTCACCTGTTTCTGACTGTAAGGGACCTACATCTGTCTTAACCAAACTTTTTCTTTTCACATATCTATAAGAGCTTTTACAGTCAGTTTTTATGTTCCCTGCCAGTTTTCTCTCATAATCTTTTTTCCCTTTCCTAATTAAGCCATTTGTCCTCCTCTGTTGGACTCTGAATTTCTCCCAGTCCTCAGGTGAGCCGCTTTTTCTGGCTAATTTGTATGTTTCTTCTTTGGAATTGATACTATCCCTAATTTCCCTTGTCAGCCATGGGTGCTCTACCTTCCCTGGTTTATTCTTTTGCCAAACTGGGGTGAACAATTGTTGTAGTTCATCCATGCAATCTTTAAATGCTTGCCATTGCATATCCACCGTCAACCCTTTAAGTATCATTTGCCAGTCTATCTTAGCTAATTCACGTCTCATACCTTCAAAGTTACCCTTCTTTAAGTTCAGAACCTTTGTTTCTGAATTAACTATGTCACTCTCCATCTTAATGAAGAATTCCACCATATTATGGTCACTCTTACCCAAGGGGCCTCTCACGACAAGATTGCAAATTAACCCTTCCTCATTGCTCAAAACCTAGTCTAGAATAGCCTGCTCTCTAGTTGGTTCCTCGACTTGTTGGTTCAGAAAACCATCCCACATACATTCCAAGAAATCCTCTTCCTCAGCACCCTTACCAATTTGGTTCACCCAATCTATATGTAGATTGAAGTCACCCATTATAACTGCTGTTCCTTTATTGCACACATTTCTAATTTCCTGTTTAATACCATCCCCAACCTCACTACTACTGTTAGGTGGCCTGTACACAACTCCCACCAGCGTTTTCTGCCCCTTAGTATTATGCAGCTCAACCTATATAGATTCCACATCCTCCCGGCTAATGTCCTTCCTTTCAAGACAAGACAAGACAAAGGAGCAGAAGTCGGCCATTCGGCCCATCGAGTCTGCTCCACCATTTTATCATGAGCTGATCCATTCTCACATTTAGTCCCACTCCCCCGCCTTCTCACCATAACCTTTGATGCCCTGGCTACTCAGATACCTATCAATCTCTGCCTTAAATACACCCAATGACTTGGCCTCCACTGCTGCCCGTGGCAACAAATTCCATAGATTCACCACCCTCTGACTAAAAAAATTTCTTCGCATCTCTATTCTGAATGGGCGCCCTTCAATCCTTAAGTCATGCCCTCTCGTACTAGACTCCTCCATCATGGGAAACAACTTTGCCACATCCACTCTGTCCATGCCTTTCAACATTCGAAATGTTTCTATGAGGTCTCCCCTAATTCTTCTAAACTCCAAGGAATACAGTCCAAGAGTGGACAAACATTCCTGATATGTTAACCCTCTCATTCCTGGAATCATTCTAGTGAATCTTCTCTGTACCCTCTCCAACATCAGCACATCCTTTCTTAAATAAGGAGACCAAAACTGCACACAGTACTCCAAGTGAGGTCTCACCAGCGCCTTATAAAGCCTCAACATCACATCCCTGCTCCTATACTCTATTCCTCTAGAAATGAATGCCAACATTGCATTTGCCTTCTTCACCACCGACTCAACCTGGAGGTTAACCTGAAGGGTATCCTGTACGAGGACTCCCAAGTCCCGTTGCATCTCAGAACTTTGAATTCTCTCCCCATTTAAATAATAGTCTGCCCATTTATTTCCTCTGCCAAAGTGCATAACCATACACTTTCCAACATTGTATTTCATTTGCCACTTCTCTGCCCATTCTTCCAATCTATCCAAGTCTCTCTGCAGACTCTCAGTTTCCTCAGCACTACCCGGCCCTCCACCTATCTTTGTATCGTCAGCAAACTTAGCCACAAAGCCATCTATTCCATAATCCAAATCGTTGATGTACAATGTAAAAAGAAGCGGCCCCAACGCAGACCCCTGTGCAACACCACTGGTAACCGGCAGCCAACCAGAATAGGATCCCTTTATTCCCACTCTCTGTTTCCTGCCAATCAGCCAATGCTCTATCCACGTATGTAACTTTCCCGTAATTCCATGGGCTCTTATCTTGTTAAGCAGCCTCATGTGTGGCACCTTGTCAAAGGCCTTCTGAAAATCCAAATATACGACATCCACTGCATCTCCCTTGTCTAGCCTGCTTGTAATTTCCTCAAAAAATTGTAATAGGTTTGTCTGGCAGGATTTTCCTTTAAGGAATCCATGCTGAGTTCTGCCTATCTTGTCATATGCCTCCAGGTACTCTGTAACCTCATCCTTGACAATCGACTCCAACAACTTCCCAACCACCAATATCCTTTCAGGGAGGTTTGTTAGTGCTATTGGGGAGGCTTTAAGCTAGATTTGCAGGGGGATGGGAACCAGAGTGCCAGAGCTGACAGTGTGGCTGGGGTGAAAATAAATGATGTTAAAAGTTCAAGCAAATCCGCTAATAGAAAGGTTATGAGTGGTGGTAAAAATCTTCTGAGGTGTATATATTTCAATGCTAGGAGTATTGCGGGGAAGGCAGACGAGTTGAGGGTGTGGATTGACACGTGGAATTATGACGTTGTAGCAATTAGTGAAACTTAGCTACAGGAAAGGCAGGACTGGCAGCTTAATATTCCAGGGTTCCGATGTTTCAGATGTGATAGAGGCAGAGGAATGAAAGGTGGGGGGGTAGCATTGCTTGTCAGGGAAAATGTTACACCAGTGCTCAGGCAGGACAGATTAGAGGGCTTGTCTACTGAGTCCTTATGGGTGGAGCTGAGAAACAGGAAAGGTATGGCCACATTAGTGGGGTTGTATTATAGACCACCCAATAGTCAACGAGAATGGAAGAGCAAATCTGCAGAGAGATAGCAGGCAACTTCAGGAAACATAAAGTTGTGGTGGTAGGGGATTTTCATTTTCCATATATTGATTGGGATTCCCATACTGTTAGGGGTCTAGCTGGTTTAGAGTTTGTAAAATGTGTTCAGGAAAGTTTTCTAAATCAATATATAGAGGGACCAACTAGAGGGGATGCAATATTGGATCTCCTGTTAGGAAACGAGTTAGGACAAGTGACGGAAGTGTGTGTAGGGGAGCACTTTGGTTCCAGTGATCATAACACCATTAGTTTCAACTTGAACATGGATAAAGATAGATCTGATCCTAGGGTTGAGGTTCTAAACTGGAAGAAGGCCAAATTTGAAGAAATGAGAAAGGATCTAAAAAGCGTAGATTGGGACAGGTTGTTCTCTGGCAAGGATATGATCGGTAAGTGGGAAGCCTTCAAAGGAGAAATTTTGAGAGTGCAGAGCTTGTATGTTCCTGTCAGGATTAAAGGCAAAGTGAATAGGAATAAGGAAACTTGGTTCTCAAGGGATATTGCAACTCTGATAAAGAAGAAGAGAGAGTTGCATGACATGTATAGGAAACAGGGAGTAAATAAGGTGCTTGAGGAGTATAAAAAGTGCAAGAAAATACTTAAGAAGGAAATCAGGAGGGCTGAAAGAAGACAGTAGTCAAAGTGAAGGATAACCTAAGGAGCTTTTACAGGTATATTAAGAGTAAAAGGATTGTAAGGGATAAAATTGGTCCTCTTGAAGATCAGAGTGGTCGGCTATGTGCGGAACCAAAAGAAATGGGGGAGCTCTTAAATGGGTTTTTTGCATCTGTATTTACTAAGGAAACTGGCATGAAGTCTATGGAATTAAGGGAAACAAGTAGTGAGATCATGGAAACTGTACAGATTGAAAAGGAGGAGGTGCTTGTTATCTTGAGGAAAATTAAAGTGGATAAATCCCCAGGACCTGACAGGGTGTTCCCTTGGACCTTGAAGGAGACTAGTGTTGAAATTGCAGGGGCCCTGGCAGAAATATTTAAAATGTCGGTGTCTATGGGTGAGGTGCCAGAGGATTGGAGAGTGGCTCATGTTGTTCCATTGTTTAAAAAGGGATCTAAAAGTAATCCAGGAAATTATAGGCCGGTAAGTTTGACGTCGGTAGTGGGTAAGTTATTGGAGGGAGTTCTAAGAGACAGAATCTACAAGCATTTGGATAGACAGGGACTTATTAGGGAGAGTCAACATGGCTTTGTGCATGGTAGGTCATGTTTGACCAATCTATTGGAGTTTTTCGAGGAGGTTACCAGGAAAATGGATGAAGGGAAGGCAGTGGATGTTGTCTACATGGACTTCAGTAAGGCCTTTGACAAGGTCCCGCATGGGAGGTTAGTTAGGAAAATTCAGTCGCTAGGTATACATGGAGAGGTGGTAAATTGGATTAGACATTGGCTCAATGGAAGAAGCCAAAGAATGGTAGCAGAGAATTGCTTCTCAGAGTGGAGGCCTGGGTCTAGTGGTGTGCCACAGGGATCAGTGCTGGGTCCATTGTTATTTGTCATCTATATCAATGATCTGGATGATAATGTGGTAAATTGGATCAGCAAATTTGCTGATGATACAAAGATTGGAGGTGTAGTAGACAGTGAGGAAGGTTTTCAGAGCCTGCAGAGGGACTTGGACCAGCTGGAAAAATGGGCTGAAAAATGGCAGGTGGAGTTTAATGCAGACAAGTGTGAGGTATTGTACGTTGGAAGGACAAACCAAGGTAGAACATACAGGGTTAATGGTAAGGCACTGAGGAGTTCAGTAGAACAGAGGGATCTGGGAATACAAATACAAAATTCCCTAAAAGTGGTGTCACAGGTAGATAGGGTCGTAAAGAGATCTTTTGGTACATTGGCCTTTATTAATCAAAGTATTGAGTATAAGAGCTGGAATGTTATGATGGGGTTGTATAAGGCATTGGTGAGGCCGAATCTGGAGTATTGTGTTCAGTTTTGGTCACCAAATTACAGGAAGGATATAAGTAAGGTTGAAAGAGTGCAGCGAAGGTTTACAAGGATGTTGCCAGGACTTGAGAAACTCAGTTACAGAGGAAGGTTGAATAGGTTAGGACTTTATTTCCTGGAGTGTAGAAGAATGAGGGGAGATTTGATAGAGGTATATAAAATTATGATGGGTATAGATAGAGTGAATGCAAGCAGGCTTTTTCCACTGAGGCAAGGGGAGAAAAAAACCAGAGGACATGGGTTAAGGGTGAGGGGGGAAAAGTTTAAAGGAAACATTGAGGGGGGGCTTCTTCACACAGAGAGTGGTGGGAGTATGGAATGAGCTGCCAGACAAGGTGGTAAATGCGCGTTCTATTAACATTTAAGAATAAATTGGACAGATACATGGATGGGAGTTGTATAGAGGGATATGGTCCGTGTGCAGGTCAGTGGGACTAGGCAGAAAATGGTTCGGCACAGCCAAGAAGGGCCAAAAGGCCTGTTTCTGTGCTGTAGTTTTTCTATGGTTTCTATGGATTCACCGATGTCAAGCTAACAGGTCTATAATTTCCTTTTTGCTTCCTTGCCCCCCTCTTAAATAGCTGAGTGACATTTGCAATCTTCCAGTCCTCCGGAACCATGCCAGAATCTATCGACTTTTGAAAGATCATCACTAATGCCTCCACAATCTCCACAGCTACTTCCTTCAGAACACGAAGGTGCATTCCATCTGGTCCAGGAGATTTACCTACCTTTAGACTATTCAGCTTCCTGAGTACTTTCTCTGTCATAATTGTGACTGTGCACACTTCTCTTCCCTGCCACCCTTGAGTGTCCAGTATACGGCTGGTGTCTTCCTCAGTGAAGACTGATGAAAAATACTCGTTCAGTTCCTCTGCCATCTCCTTATCTCCCATTACAATTTCTCCAGCATCATTTTCTATCGGTCCTATATCTACTCTCACCTGTCTTTTACTCTTTATATACTTGAAAAAGCTTTTAGTATCCTCTTTGATATTATTTGCCAGCTTCCTTTCATAGTTCATCTTTTCGCTCTTAATGACCTTCTTAGTTTCCTTTTGTAAGCTTTTAAAAACTTCCCAGTCCTCTGTCTTCCCACTAATTTTTGCTTCCTTGTATGCCCTCTCCTTTGCTTTAACTTTCGCTTTGATTTCTCTTGTCAACCACGGTTGCATCCTTTTTCCATTCGAAAATTTCTTCTTTTTGGGAATATACCTGTCTTGCACCTTCCTCACTTCTCGCATAAACTCCAGCCACTGCTGCTCTGCCGTCTTTCCCGCCAGTGTCCCTTTCCAGTCAACTTTGGCCAGTTCCTCTCTCATGCCACTGTAATTTCCTTTACTCCACTGAAATACCGACACATCAGATTTCGGCTTCTCTTTTTCAAATTTCACAGTGAACTCAATCATGTTATGATCACTGCCTCCTAAGGGTTCCTTCACCTCAATCTCTCTAATCACCTCTGGTTCATTACACAATACCCAATCCAGTGCAGCCGATCCCCTCGTGGGCTCAACAACAAGCTGTTCTAAAAAGCCATCTCGCAGACATTCTACAAATTCTTTCTCTTGAGATCCAGTGCTGACCTGATTTTCCCAATCCACTCGCATGTTAAAATCCCCCACAATTATCATAACACTGCCCTTCTGACAAGCCTTTTCTATTTCCTGTTGTAATTTGTAGTCCACATCACTGCAGCTGTTTGGAGGCCTATAAATAACTGCCATCAGGGTCCTTTTACCCCTGCGATTTCTTAGCTCAACCCACAAAGATTCTGCACCTTCCAATCCTATATCACCTCTTTCTAATGATTTAATATCATTTCTTACCAATAAAGCCATGCCTCCCCCTCTGCCTACCTTCCTATCCTTCCGATACACCGTGTATCCTTGGACATTCAGCTCCCAGAGACATGCATCCTTTAGCCAGGTCTCAGTGATGGCCACAATATCATACCTGCCAATCTGTAGCTGTACAACAAGATCATCCACCTTATTCCTTATGCTGCATGCATTTAAGTATAACACCTTAAGATCAGTATTTGGTACTTTTCACTTTGATTTCACTGCAACTTTATTGCACTGCAACTCATCCCAATGGCTACAAATTTGCCCCATCAACTGCCTGTCCTTCCTGACATCTTTACTGCTCACTATCTTAGATTTATTTCTGTTTTCCCCTTCCTCCGTCTATTATACCAGTTCCCATCCCCCTGCCAAATTAGATTAAACCCTCCCTAACAGCTCTATTAAACTTTCCCGCCAGGATATTGGTCCCCTTCGGGTTCAGGTATAACCTGTCCTTTTTGAACATGTCATACTTCCCCCAGAAGAAATCCCAATTATCCAAGAATCTGAAGCCCTGCCTCCTGCACCCTGCCCCCTGCACCAGTCTCTCAGCCACGCATTCATCTGCCTGATCCTACTATTCTTGCCCTCGCTAGCACGTGGCACAGGTAGCAATCCTGAGATTACCACCCTGGAGATCCTGCTTCTCAGCTTCCTTCCTAACTCCCAGAAACCTCTCTTCAGGACCTCCTCCTTTGTCCTATCTATGTCATTTGTAGCAGCATGTACCAAGACAACTGGCTGCTCACCCTCCCCCTTCAGAATACTCTGGACCCGATCCGAGACATCCTGTACCCTGGCACCTGGGAGGAAACACACCATGCGGGTATCTCTATCAGGCTCACAGAGTCTCCTGTCTGTTCCCCTGACTATGGAATCCCCTATGACTACCGCATTCCTCTTCTCCCTCCTTCTCTCCTGCACAACAACACCAGGCTCAGTGCCAGAGACCCAGTCACTATGGACATCCCCTGTCAGGTCATCCCCCTCAACAGCATCCAGAACAAGATATTTGTTGCTGAGGGGGACAGCCACAGGTGTGCTCTGCACTATCCGGGCATTTTCCTCCTCTCTCCTGACAGTGACCCAGTTTTCTGACCCCTTTGCCTAGGGATGACTGCCTCCCTATAGCTCCTGTCTATCACCTCTTCACTTTCCCTGATAAGCAGTAGGTCATCAAGCTGCAGCTCCAGATCCCTAACACGGTCTCTGAGGAGCTGCATCTCGGTGCACCTGGTGCAGACGTGGCCATCAGGGAGGCTGGAGGTCTCCCAGGATTCCCATATCTGACACCCTGAACAAAGCATTAAACCTGCAGGCATGCTATCTAATTCTACAGGAATGAAACAGGAAAAATAAGTCTACTCACCCACTTACCTCACCAAACAGACGAACTTTTTAAACCGTTAGCTCGTACCGTTAGCTGTGAGAGCCCTGCTGTTCCCGTCTGTCTGGG
Organism: Mobula hypostoma; assembly: GCF_963921235.1. Classification (NCBI taxonomy): domain Eukaryota; kingdom Metazoa; phylum Chordata; class Chondrichthyes; order Myliobatiformes; family Myliobatidae; genus Mobula; species Mobula hypostoma. The sequence continues at coordinate 58,434,819 of NC_086116.1, read as the reverse complement.
CTGATTCGCGAAAGGGGGGTGGGGGGGGGAGAAAAAAAGTTGGTGCTTCGCTTTCACTTTTTCCCATTTACCACCAAAGTCCGATGATGCCAAAGCCCTGTACTCTGCTACCGCTCACTCTGCTGCCTGCTCCGACAGCTTCCCCCCGCATAGGGTGGTCTCCTTTTTAAATTCTCCGCGCTGTCCTGTTATGTCACGTGTCTGCACAGTCTTGTCCTTCTGACACTCAAAGAAGTTTTTTTAAAAAACTGCCTTCCTTCAGAATTCAGCTCCCATGCCGCTCTGTAGTCCCGATCCAAAAGTGTTAATCTCCTCTCTAACTAGCAATGCTACCCCACCTCCTTTTCTTTCATGTCTATCCCTCCTGAATATTGAATATCCCTGAATGTTGAGCTCCCATCCTTGGTCACCCTGGAGCCATGTCTCTGTGATCCCAACTATATCATGTTCATTAATAACTATCTACACTTTCAATTCATCCACCTTGTTACGAATGCTCCTTGCATTGACACACAAAGCCTTCAGGCTTGCTTTTACAACACTCTTAGCCCTCATACAGTTAAGTTGAAAAGTGGCCCTTTTTGATTTTTGCCCTGGATTTGCCGGCCTGCCACTTATACTTTTCACCTTACTACTTTTTGCTTCCACCCTCATTTTACACCCCTCTGTCTCTCTGCACTTGTTCCCATCCCCCTGACACATTAGTTTAAATCCACCTGAACAACAGTAGCAAACGCTCCCCCAAGGACATTGGTTCCAGTCCAGCCCAGGTGCAGACACTCCTATTTGTACCGGTCCCACCTCCTCCAGAACTGGTTCCAACGCCCCAGAAATTTGAATCCCTCCCCCTTGCACCATTTTTCAAGCCACGTATTCATCTGATATATCCTCCTATTTCTGCTCTGACTAGCATGTGGCACTGGTAGTAATCCAGAGATTATTACCTTTGTGGTCCTACTTTTTAGTTTATCTCCTAACTCCCTAAATTCACCTTGTAGAACCTCATCCCATTTTTTTCCTATATTGTTGGTACCTATGTGCACCACGACCACTGGCTGTTCACATTCCCACTCCAGAATGTCCTGCAGCCACTCAGAGACATCCTTGACCCTTGCACCAGGGAGGCAACATACCCTCCTGGAGTCTCGTTTGCGACCGCAGAAATGCCTATCTATTCCCCTTACAATCAAATCCCCTATCACTATAGCTCTCCCACTCCTTTTCCTTCCCTCCTGTGCCGCAGAGCCACCCATGGTGCCATGAACTTGACGGCTGCTGCCTTCCCCTGATGAGTCATCTCCCCCAACAGTATCCAAAACAGTATATCTGTTTAGGAGGGAGATGACCTCAGGGACTCCTGCACTACCTGCCTACTGCTACGCTGTTTGGTGGCCACCCACTCCCTGTCTGCCTGTATAGCCTTTACCTGCGGTGTGGCCAACTCACTGAATGTGCTATTCATGACTTTCTCAGCATCGCGGATGCTCCAGTATGAATCCAGTCGCAGCTCCGGCCACTCAATGCGGTCTGCCAGAAGCTGCAGCTGGATACATCTCCTGCACACATAATCCTTGATGTGGGATTAGCAGTGGAAGGGGTGAGCAGCTTCACCTCCTGAACGTAGCATTGCAGAGCATCTATGCTGGGCCCAGCACTTTGATACCATCATGAAGAAAGCGTGCCAGCACCTCTTCTTTATTGAGAGCTTGAGATCTGATATATTACTAAAGACTCATGCAAATTTCTACAGAAGTACCATGGAGAGAATTCTGATTGGTCGCATCACCATCTGCACAGGATTGAAAGAGGCTGCAGAGGGTTGTATGTTCAGCCAGCTCCATCATAGGTATAACCCTCCCCAGCATCAAGGGCATCCTCAAGAAGGTGACATCTTCATTAAGAACCCTCACTACGCAGGAAATGAGGAAATGACCTCTTCTCATCACCACCACCAAGGAGGAGATACCAGAGCCTGAAGACAACCAATGTTTTAGGTACAGTTTCTTCCCTCTCCACCATCACATTCCTGAATGGTCCACAAACCCATGAGGACCTTGTTATTCCTCTTCTTCACTACCTATCAATTTATGTCCTGCTGTTCTCTCAGCTTGGCAATTAGCTTGCTGATGTTTCATCGCCAGTCCAGATGACATCCTCAGTGCGTGGTTGTTGGTGTTTCTCTCTGCGGGTGCGCACGTTTACATCGGCCCCAGTTCACTTGCCTCAGTTCTGATTGGCTATCCCTTCAGTTGACCTTTGAATTCTATTAGCTCGCATTTCTTTCACCACCGTTCGAAGCTATCTATCTATCCATCCCTTATTTATTTATTTTTCTATCTGTCTATTTATTTGTCATTATTTATTTATTTTTCACTTAGAGTATGTAAGCGGTTTCTTCTTTTATGTTACTGCTAAGGCTAATAAAATGGCTTCTTTGTTATGTTATAATAAAATGGCTTCTCTGTGATGTTAACTGCTGAGACAGTGGTTCTCTATAGCAGCTTGTTCGGATTATAATTACTGATAATGAGAATTGTATTCATTTGCTAACCAATTGGGATAGATGTTAACAACAGGAATTCTGCAGATGCTGGAAATTCAAGCAGCACACATCAAAGTTGCTGGTGAACGCAGCAGGCCAGGCAGCATCTCTAGGAAGAGGTACAGTCAACGTTTCAGGCCGAGACCCTTCGTCAGGACAGATGTTATTCGCGATAGATGTTATTCTTTCTTGTATGTCTGTAAGCTATTGTGTTTCGCGGGCTTTGGGGAAAGGCGCGATGAGGACAGAGAGAGGAGACGCAATGCTGTAAGCTGGGCGAGGATCGGACCCATGAGGGAGTCCGAGACCCAGGGCTTTTCGGGAGGAGAACCAAAGAGGAAGGACGTGCTGGATGCACTCTGGTCGACCACCGTGGTTGGTCCCAGGCAGCGGGTCGAGAAGGTTAGGGAGGATCAAATGGCAGAAAGAAGACTCTGTTAATTAAGCTCCATCGGTTGCCCACGAAGTGGTCTGGCACCTTTTACTTTCCTTTAATATTGTATCTCTATTCATTACCTAGTTCCAGTAAGATCTATAAAGTGTAATCACTTAATCGCATATGGTTTATTGTCTGTTATTTGGCAGGGTGAGGTACATCACTCAGCATCTCCACAAACTTGATTACCCATTTTATATCTTGCACTGTACTGATGCAAAAAAGAAATTTTACGACATAGTCTGTGACAATAAACCTGATTTTGATTCTGCCCTACTTAACAGACCAATTTTTTCAAATGGCTTAAAATGCAATATTTCTTGTGCTGAATATGGCAGAATCAAAGGACTAAGCTCCTTCAGTGAGACGAAGATGACCAGAGACAATCTGTGTTGTTCACACACAGTGAACAAGACCTCTTTTTCTTATGCGTTGTGCTTTCCAACCAGGAACTTTAATTTGGCAGGTAAACAATCAATTCTTCTATTTAATTTCAACAAAGTGCTGGAGGAACTCAGCAGGTCAGGAAACATCTATGGAAAAAAGTACAGTTGACATTTTGGGCTGACACCTTTCATCAGGACCGAAAAAAAAGATTAGGAGGCAGAGTAAGAAGATGGGGGGAGGAGAGGAAGAAGTACAAGGTAGTCGGTGGTAAGTAAAGCCATGTGAGGGAGAGGGGTGAAGTCAAGAGCTGGGAAGTTGATTGGTGAAAGAGATAAAGGGCTGGAGAAGGGGGAATCTGACAGGAGAGGATAGAACATGGAAGAAAGGGAAGGAGGGGAGCACCAGAGGAATGGGAATGGTGAGGGGGGGCAATTACTGGAAATTTGAGAGATGAATATTCATCCATCAGATTGGAGGCTACCCAGAGAAAATATAAGGTGTTTCTTCTCCAACCTTAGTGTGGCCTCATTGCAGCAGTAGACAAGACCATGGACTGACATGTCGGAATGGGAATGGGAAGTGGAATTGAACTGGCTGGCCACTGGGAGATCCTGCTTTTTCTGGTAGATGGAGTGTAGGTGCTCTGTGAAGCCGTCTCCCAATCCACATCGGGTCTCACCGATGTATAGGAGCCACACCAGGAGCACCCCAAAAGACTCACAGGTGAAATGTCGCCTCATCTGGAAGGACTGCTTGAGGCCCTGAACGGTAGTGAGGGAGGAGGTGTAGGGGCAAGTGTGGCACTTGTTCCACTTGTGAGGATAAGTGCCAGGAGGGAGATCAGTGGGGAGGGTAGATTAGACAAGGGAGTCACGTAGGGAGTGATCCCTGTGGAAAGCAGAAAGTGGGGGGAGGGAAAGATGTACTTGGTGGTGGGATCCCATTGGAGATGGCAGAAATTACTGAGAATTATGTGCTGGGCAAGAGGCTGATGGGATGGTAGGTGAGGGCAAGAGGAACGCTGTCCCTGGTAGGGTGGTGGGTGGATGGGTTGAGGGCAGACATGTGTGAAATGGGAGAGATGTGGGTGAGGGTAGATTGATGATGGAGGAAGAAAGCCTCTTTCTTTGAAGAAGGAGGACATCTCATTAGTTCTGGAATGAAAAGTCTCATCCTGAGAGCAGATGCGGTAGAAACTGAAGAATTAAGAGAAGGAGATAGCATTTTTACATGTGACAGGGTGAGAAGAGGTACAGTATAATCCAGTTAGCTGTGAGAATCAGTGGGTTTATAAAAGATATCAGTGGATAAACTGTCTCCAGGGATAGAGACAGAGAGGGGAGGGATGTATCAGAAATGGACCAGTTAAATTTGAGGGCAGGGCAGAAGTTGGAGGCAAAGTTGATGAGTAAGAAGTTGGGTTGAGGGGCCTCTGACTCTGACCTCATCTTTTTTCCCAGTCCTGAAGAAGTGTTTCAGCCCGAAAAGTTGACTGTTTACTCTTTTCCATAGATGTTGCCTGGCCTGCTGAGTTCCTCCAGCATTTTGTGTGTGTTGTTTGGACTTCCAGCATCAGCAGATTTTCTCGTGTCCATGGTAGATGTGGTGGAATTGTACTGTAGATTTGAGTATTACCCCAACTATTAGTAAAGAGTTAAAACCACAGTAAATGCATGACTAATCATTCAACATGATGCAACATGGTCCCATGTTCCTTGGTGCTAATTTAGAGGGAGGACAGGATAGCTTCACCATTTGACTGGATACTCATATAACCATATAACATATAATATTTACAGCACAGAAACAGGCCATCTCGGCCCTTCTAGTCTGTACCAAACTCTTACTCTCACCTAGTCCCACCCACCTGCACTCAGCCTATAACCCTCCATTCCTTTCCTGTCCATATATCTATCCAATTTAACTTTAAATGACAACATCGAACCTGCTCCACAAAATACGTTACTCACCCAACGAACGTCTCCTTGCCATAGACCACCAGGAGAAAGGCACTGAGGACCACTAGGGCTCTCATTTTCAAAAGAACCATCAGAAACTGAAAGCACCTCCTTTCATTGACCAGCTTATAAGTGATTTCTTATCTGCTGTAATCTGAGTGGCATTATTACTTAAGGTCAATTGTGTAATTTTGACTGTCTGCTGTGTCATTCCCAGAGCATAATGAGCTATACCCACCGCACCAGTTGAAAGAACATCACCTGGTTAAACAGGCCATTATCCCACACGTGTTTTCTTCTCTACATCTGCTTATCTCCATTCCATAGAATGTACAGCGCTCCTGGCTGATAAAATGTCCTACAAGGTTACATTGGAATATTTCTATTTTTTAATACAAAACTTATTTGTTAGATAGCCCAAGCCATGACTGAGGCTGCCTCTGTCTCCATAATGTTTCTACCTACAATATGCACAAAACAGAAGGCAGTTCAAGGCTTTTCAGTTGCTAATTCTCTCATCTCTGTCACTCACTCATTTTCCATTCCCGGCATTCTCTCTATTTCTCCTTCACTTAGGATCACTGAGCCATGGAACCCTACAGTACAGAAACGGGCCCTTTGGCTCCATGCTGAACTGTTATTCTGCCAAGTCCCTTCGAACAGCACCTGGACCATATCCCTCCCATCTAAATTTCTCTTAAACGTTGAAATCCACCACCTTTTTGACAGCTCATTCCACACTCTGATCTACCCTCTGAGTGAAGAAGATCCTCCTCAAGTTCCTCTTAAATATTTCACCTTTCACCCTTAACCTATGACATCTATCCCTCATTGTTTCATTTTTATCTTTGACCTTTATTCCTTTCCATATTTTCTCTCACTTCCTTGTTTTTGATGCTGGATTTATTTCACACAAGCTTTCATCTCTACTCAGTCTCCATCTCCTTCACTTACTTGTATCACTACCCCTGTATCTACATCTTTCACATTTTCTCTCATCATTGCCTCCTGCTTTTTACCCCACCACAAAAATTATCTCTAATGATTTCACCACTACCATCTTAAAATCACAATCCACCTAGTTCTTACCTTGCACCTGATTGTCTGTCTGCAGTGCACTCGCTCTGCAACTGGAACACTTTACTCTGCATGTTATTAACATTTTTATTGTTATAGCTTGAGAAATATTTCAGACTAGGATGAAAGGTCTGGGGACTGATAGAGAGGGGGAAAAGAGCAAGAAACATAGTCTGCAGCTAATGCTGAGAGAAAGAGTGATTTTAAATTGGAAATTTGGTTTATTATTGTCATGCGTACTGAGGTAGAGTGAAAAGCAGAAGGCAAGCAGATATTCAGCACCATCTGCCTGCCTCTCCCTCCCTCTCACTCACCGCTGCCAGAGTCCTGGGTCTTGGACAAGGTTTATTCAAGGTGGTGTGTGGACAGGATTCTGCAGTTCATGTTATATGTGTTTCGGGTTTCTGGTTACTCCTTTTCCATTGCTGTTTTGATCAGGGCAGACTGGCTACACGGTCTGCACTCAATAAGTGACACAAGGCTAAGCTGAACTGAACCGAACATTCCTAGTCTGTTTCCAGGACTCTGTGCTTTAATGTTTTATACTCCCTGGTTTTTTTCTTGGATTTTGCTGTCTGCGTAATTCATTTCTTTTTTTTTTGCGTGTTGAGTATTTAATATTTTCCTTGAACGGGTTCCTTGTTGTTTCTTTGTTTCATGACTGTCTGTGGGAAGACAAATCTCAGGGTTGTAAACTGTATACATAATTTGATAATAAACATACTTTGAATCTCAGTGAATTGATCTGTATGAATGATAGTCTAATCTATTTCTCTCTCTCTCATTTCTGCTGACATTCTCTCTCCATCTTTCCTTCACCCCTACATCTCAGACTCTAACTGTTCAGTGAAAATTGCAACCAATACTAAACAAATTCCTATGAGTCCAGTTTATCTACTGTTTCTAACCAAATACCTATTTGTCCCTGTTTGTCTATGGTTTATAATGGTACATTAGCATTTCAAATTTATAAAATAAATTCTGAAATGGACGTGCCATCAGAAACATTCTGAAATGGACATGGCATCAGAGAGCAACAAAGAGAACTCACTGAACATTGGCCATTATCTAAGTGCTACAGTATAAAAACAAATAACCACATTTCAGATGCAACTTTTACATCTTTATTGGAACACAGACAAATCAGGCACCTCGACCATGCAAGGGGCCAATGAAAGCACCTTTTGCTGCTCAATCCAATAGCCTTGCTGCCCTAAACGCCAACAGCGCAACAGGCAATACCACCACCAGATAGTAGCCTCACGGTTCCTGCAGCCTTGGTTCAATTCCTTCCCCTGGTGCTGGTGAAAGCACAGAGGAATGTCTGGAAAAATTTCTGAAACGCTTGTTCACTGCTGTCGTTACTGCGTGGTCGGGAATCTTTCGGAGGGAAGGCCTCAAAATCCCCGGCTTTGCCTGCTGTTGGCGACCGAGATGGAGGTCGAATCGCTCGGACAGAGATGGTGCTCAGTACTCGGTGTCAGAGAGCTGATCAGAGCTCAAAGTTTTCGGATGACTCAGAGTCAGACCGTGCTCGGGTATGGCAGGGAGAGTTTTTCTTCCTTCTCCCGTCTGCGTGACGTGTGGGACATTTGAGACTTTGAACTTTTACTGTGCTCATGGACTTCTTCATCAAGTTATGGTATTGTTGCACTGTTTAACTATATGTTATAATTATGTGGTTTTGTTAGTTTTTTTCAGTCTTGGTCTGTCCTGTGTTTTGTGATATCACACGGGAGGAAATATTGTATCATTTCTTAATGCATGCATTACTAAATGACAATAAAAAAGGACTGTGTGTCTTCATAATCATAAACTCATTTTCCCTGAGACAAAATGAGTTGAGTTGGTGGGTTAATTGACCACTGATATGTTGACAAATGATGACATGTGACATGGTGCAGGGAGGGGCAGATGATGGAATGGGAATGTGGATAGAATGAATGGGTTAGGGTGGGATTAGTGTACAAGTGGGTGCTAGATGAATGGTGCAGACAGTGCCCTGAAGGACTTGAATCTGCATTGTCCTGCTCTGTGATTCACTGTGACTCAAGCAGTGAGGTCCATTGCCATGCATTTGCCTCTACGGATTTGCTTCCATCGACATCATCCAGCTATACATTAGCTGCTTACTTTCTGCAACTGAGTCTACAAAACACACAGAAACTTATTATTTAAAAAGGTGTGCATTCAAACTTGGACTTTGCTCCATTAGCTGATGGTGACCAAAGTAGCAGTGTGGGTACCCAGTGCTGATCACGATGAATGTGTTTGGTGGAAATTATGCATTGTGCGTCTGCTTCACAGCCGCTAAAAAAAATAGCCAACCTGTTCAATTCCTTTATGAGTAGGGGAATGGGGTGGCAAGACCTCGCAACTCAAATTCATGGTCTCTTGCTTTTGACACTGTTCCCACGGGTAAAATGTATACCTGCTCTATCAATGCCTGTCATGATCAAATAGTTCTAACAGATCAGAAAGCTTTCCACATCCCATTCCCATTCTGACATGTCTATCCACGGCCTCCTGTACTGTAAAGATGAAGCCACACTCAGGTTGGAGGAACAACACCTTATATTCCGTCTGGGTAGCCTCCAACCTGATGACATGGACATTGACTTCTCTAACTTCTGTTAATGCCCCACCTCCCCTTCGTACCCAATCCCTTATTTATTTATGTATGTATGTATATGTGTATTTAATTATTTATTTACCATTTTTTCCCTCTCTTTTTTCTCCCTCTGTCCCTCTCACCTTGCCCATCCTCTGGGCTTCGCCTCCCACTTTCTTTCTCCTGTGATGGGGTCCTGAATTACCCCTATGAACTGTGCTAGATGACCCCTATTAACTGTGCTTTTGAAAAGAGAGAGAGAGTTATTTAACACCGACAACTTGTTTTTAAAAGAGAGAGAGAGAGACGAAGACTAACTGTTGGGCTGTCACTTCAAGGCACTGGAAGCAACTTCTGGATTTCTGCTGAGTTGGAGTTGGAGACAGCACCGAGCAGCTCATAGGATGCTATAGTAACCGAGGGCATTATTAAATGGACAATTGATGCTATGATTTTCAGAAAGTTGTTGATACTTCTTCAAGGACTTTTGCCTGCATTTCTTTCACAGAGAGAGGAAGGAGGAGTTATTTGAATGATATTTGATGCTCAGCACAAGAAGATAAAATAGGAGGTCAGATGAGAGACCTCAGACACATGTTTGGACACTGAATGAGCATTGTTGTGCCCGCAGAACAAGTGGGTTTTGGAGGATTGATCAGGCCAATCGATCCGTCACTCTTGCAGTGGAAAGGAAAGGAGTTGACTGGTGGGGAGTTGTCCATGTGTCCACCCTCGCCTGGGGGATAGCTCCACCACAGAAACTGGTCCCCTTTGTTAAAGTCACAGTCAGTGACTTTCAAGGGATTTCGAAGGACAACGAGAAGATTGACGGTGTCAGCTCACCTGAAGACTCAAATCTCTCCCTCCCTCCCTCTCTCTCTCTCTCTCTCTCTCTCTCTCTCTCTCTCTCTCTCTCTCTCTCTCTCTCTCTCTCTCTCTCTCTCCATCACTACTCAACTCAATACCACGAACTGAACTGAACTGAACTTTACTCATCATCGTAAGATTGTATCTTCTTACCCCTAGACTTAAAGAAGCTTGGCTTTTCATACATATAATTCCATACTTACTGATATACTGTACTTATATATATAATCATTGCTAACCTGTTTGATTTATCTACATTTATATTACTGTATTGCGTAGTTACTAATAAATATTATTAGTTTATAGCAATACTGGAATCCAAAGTGTTTTCCATCTCTGCTGGTTCTTTATTCCCGTCACGGGGTTCGTGACACTCCCTAAGCTTCCCGTCCCATGATCCTCTCGTTTCCCTTTTGCCTATCACCTGTCCAGATCTTGGCTCCATCCCTCCCCCTCCTGTCTTCTCCTATCATTTTGGATCTCCCCCTCCCCCTCCCACTTTCAAATCTCTTACTCACTCTTCCTTCAGTTAGTCCTGACGAAGGGTCTCGGCCTGAAATGTCCACTGTACCTTTTCCTTTAGATGCTGCCTGGCCTGCTGCATTCACCAGCATTCTTTGTGCGTGCTGCTAGAAAGCTTTTTGCATATTTTGAATTAATTATTAATGCTTCAAGAGTCGCTGCCTCACTACCTCTGTGCTCACTGGGCCCCACTGTGCATACAATAAATATTTGTTTGAGGAAACAGGCTACTGTGTTCAGTGTTGTTACATTTCTTTCAAGATCTCCCTCAGCCGAATGTACCTGCACTTAAGAGTTCTCAGATGGTTCTTCACTGAGGCAAGAACTCTTTTTTAATTTTCCATTTAAGCCAGTTGTGGGTTTTCTTAATTTGGTGTTCAAGAGGAAATCTACAGCAAACATGCATAGTAGGCCATGTATATCTAGATTCAGAGCTGATCACTTTGAGAGGGACCTGTCTTTGCAAAAGGGAGCTGACTAGCCTGTGATAAACCAATTGAATGGGGCAGCATTTTATGCTTTTTGGTTGCCAGCGCTGTTCTAAGGAGCTGGTGGTAGACCTGAGGAGAGCTAAGGTACCGGTGACCCCTGTTTCCATCCAGGGGGTCAGTCTGGACATGGTGGAGGATTACAATACGAATTGACAATAAACTGGACCAGTCAAAGAACACTGAGGCTGTCTACAAGAAGGGCCAGAGCCGTCTCTATTTCCTGAGGACACTAAAGTCCTTTAACATCTGCCCGACGATGCTGAGGATATTCTACGAGTCTGTGGTGGCCAGTGCTATCATGTTTGCTGTTGTGTGCTGGGGCAGCAGGCTGAGGGTGGCAGACACCAACAGAATCAACAAACTCATTCGTAAGGCCAGTGATGTTGTGGGGATGGAACTGGACTCTCTGACGGTGGTGTCTGAAAAGAGGATGCTGTCTAAGTTGCATGCCATCTTGGACAATGTCTCCCATCCACTACATAATGTACTGGTTGGGCACAGGAGTACATTCAGCCAGAGACTCATTCCACCGAGATGCAACACAGAGTGTCATAGGAAGTCATTCCTGCCTGTGGCCATCAAACTTTACAACTCCTCTCTTGGAGGGTCAGACACCCTGAGCCAATAGGCTGGTCCTGGACTTATTTCATAATTTACTGGCATAATTTGCATACTACTATTGAACTATTTATGGTTTTATTACTATTTATTATTTGTGGTGCAACTGTAACGAAAACCAATTTTTCCCGGGATCAATAACATATGACTATGACTATTGAATAGATCTGGCTCCTGCACCTGACTTGCATTGGGGTGTACAGTATATATGAGCATACTCATGTAGTTGGTAAATGGTTTAATAATGTACATATACTGAAAAACAGTGAAAAACTTTCGTTTGCATCCTGTCCAGATAATTCCCTACATAAGTGCACCACAAAAAGGGGGTGAAAACCAGGATGTTACAGAGTGTTACAGTTACAGAGAAAGTGCATTGCAAGTTGACAAATAATGAGGAAGGACCATGGTGAAATATATTAAGAGTTTGGTGAATATATTCAGAAGCTGTCCTTGAGCTTGGTGGTACAGATTTGCAGGATATCATATATTCTGCTTCAGAGATGGGAAAAGAGAGAATGTCCAAGGTGGGAGATACCCTTGGATATGTTGGCTGCCCTCCTATGGCATTGGTCAGAATCAGTGGTGAAGAGTCTGGTTTCTGTCATAGACTGGCTGCATTCACAACTCTGAAATCACCTGTGGTCTTGGACAATGCAGCTGCCATACCAAGCTCTGATATATCCAGATACAATGTTTTCTATGGGGTATCTGTAAAAATTGGTGAGCTTCAATGCGGCATGATGAATTATTTTTATTCTTTTATGGGCTGTGGGCATTGCCAGCTAAACCAGCATTTATTGCCCATCCCTTCTTGAACCGCTGCAGTCCCTGAGGTGTAGGCACACCCACAGTGCTGTTAGGGAAGGAATTACATGAATTTGATCCAACAACAATGAAGGAATAGCGATATGTTTCCATGTCAGGATGGTGAGTGACTTGCAGGGTGATTTCCAAGTGGTGATGTCCCAAGGTATCGGCTGTTCTCATCCTTCTGGTTAGTAGTGGTTTTGGGTCTAGAAGGTGCTGCCTTAGGAACTTTGCTTTGCCTTTCTTGGCCAAGTGTTTACATGGCTGGACCAGGACAATTTGCTGGTGGAAGTAGAAGATCTCAACAGGCTCAACCCCAGCCCCACTGGTACAAGGGCGGGGGGGGGGGGTGGGGCTTCATCCTGCTTCCTGAAGTCAATGACTAGCTCTTTTCTTGACATTAAGAAAGTTTTTGTCTTGATACTTTCTGATCTTGAAAGTTTTTCTCTTGAAAGTTTCTGCTCTTTACCTTCTGTCTGTACTCAGTCCCATTATTATTTGGATCCCACCGATGATTGTGGTGTCATCTAATAACTTGTAAACGGAGCTAGAGCAGAATCTGGTCACACAGTCATGAGTGCACAAGGAACAAAGGGAGGAGCTCAGGGTGTAGCCTTGTGGGGCACTGGTGTTCAAAGGTCAGCAGGGACGCGGCAAGTGAAGGAGTGAGTGTGGGGATTGAGGAGGTAAGCTCTTGGGAGTCTTTTTCTGTTGTTTTCACGAGCGGTTGATTAAAAAGCAGTCAGGACCAGCCTTCAACGCATACCTTCAAGATCGGCAGATGTGTGGCATGAAAGGAATTGGTCAATTTATCAGCAATATAATCAAGGTTTGCTCTAGGGGAGCGGCTTTGTTGAGGGAAGTGCCTTGTGAGAAAAGCACAAGCCTTTGACTCGAGAGTCTTCGGCGAGGAGGCTGAAGGAGGAGACTACGCCACAGTTGCAGAGGGTGAGAAGTGGTGAAGAGCTGACAGGTAAACTGATTCAGTGCGATGCTTACTTGATGTGGGAGGTCAGGGACACCGATGGTGCCTCTGGCTGCTACAACTGTGTGTAAAGGGTTTCTTCTTCTATGTTGCTGCTAAGGCTAATAAAGTGGCTTCTTTGTTATGTTCTAATAAAATGGCTTCTCTGTAATGTTAACTGCGAGCTGAGTGAGCCTGAGGCTTACCAGGAGGCTACATTGTAGTGGCCATCGTCCGGGTTTGGATCCTGTGGAAGCTGTGTGATCACCCTCTTTAAATTATGCATGCTGCGGGGGCGGAAAGCTGGTGTGCCTCTGAGGGATTGCTGGTTATTACTGCATGCGTGTTGGGTGGGGTGGCTGTTGGTACCCCAGAGGTCCTTGTTCGAGTTCAGACTAGCGCTGACGAGTTGGTGGTGGGACTGCCTGTGTCTATTGGTGCCCCAGGTGAGATGGGACCATGGGCTGTCCATACTGTTAGGAGAGAGAGGGAAAAGTGGGCTGATTCGGAGGTAGTGTCTGCGAATAAATGTTCCAGCTATGGCAGGCTCCGCCTGGTTTTTGGGACAATGTCCACCACTAAAGGGGCGGAGGCGTACGAGACATGGGCGGAGCGGATCTCTCAGTTGTTAGATGAGTGGCAGTGCTCAGTCGAGGGAGAGTGACAGGGATTGGTTGGAAGTTTGGATAGACGGGCTGTTGACATTGTCAAAACCATCAGGTTCAATTACTCTGTAGTGACAGCGGCCAGTTATCTGAAAGCGGGGAAAAATGCTTTTGGTTTGACTGGAAGTAAAATGCAGCACCTGGGGGGCTTTCCATACAGAAGGTAAGGAGATTGATGGAAAGTTTTCAGGGTATCTACTCTGGCTAGGGGGGCAGATAAATTGCTTGCAGTGCCAGAGGGATCATTTAAGGAGATCAGCCCCTCCCTCAATTGTTCAGCTGATCGGAGAGGTGTTGGGAAACTTAGTGGAGGCCCAGTGGGGGAACGGCTTGGGGTCTCTGGGGGAGCACATTCCCAGCAATGTACCAATGAACTCCTGAAAGGAACAGACCCTATTCCTGAAGGCTTAGAGGGACCACACCCCCATGTGTCGTTACAGATAGATGGAAGCTATGCTAAAGCCATCCTCGACACCAGGGCGCAGGCCAAGTTATTATACAGTTTGTTTGACAACCGGTATGTGAAGCATTTACCCTTGACAACATTAAGGGCACTGAAGATTTGGGGTACCAGTGCCAGTGATTATCCAGACGACGGTTACTGGTCAGTGAAACTGGAGTTCTTGGAGGCCAAGGTGGGGGTGTCTGAGGTTCATGAATCATTAGTGCTGATGTGTCTGGACACTGTTGAGACGGGCGGCGTTTCGATTCTGGAGGGGACCAACATCCCGCTGGTGAGGAGGTGCACGGGGGCCTGCCAGGAGGAGGCGGGTGAGAGCTGTTCGGGGGCATTGTCTGTGCACCCAGAGTTTCGAGCTGCTTGTGAGGACGTGTGTAGCAGCATGGGGCCAGTACCGAATTTAAACGAGAGCCGGTGGTGGTATAGCCTGGGGGAAGTATCTGAGGGTGAGACCCTCTTAGTGGACGCTCCGAAATACCACGAGGGAGGGGAGTTGACCGCTGAAGACACCTCGGTGAGAGAGAGGAAGCGGCGACTGGCCCCTGCAGCCGTGGAAGAGGAAGGCAGCGTGTGTGTGGATTATAGGACTCTGAACAGGCGCACTGTCATTGACCAGTATACGGTCCTGAGGGCCGAAGACGCGATGGTCTGTCTGAGTGGTGCGACCTGGTTTAATGCGCTGGATCTGAGGAGTGGACGTTGCTAGATCCTGATGAGTGAGGCCGACAAAGAGAAGATGGCCGTTATAGGTCCCCAGGGATTCTTCCGGCCCGAAAAGATGCCACAGGGCATATCCCGGAGCCCTTGCAACCTTCCCGTGGGGCATGGGGAAGACCATGGGGGATGTGGACTTGTTTGGAGTTTTGGCGTATCTGGATGATCGCCTAGGGTTTGGATTCGCCTTGGGGGACGATGACACGAGGCGAGTGCCGGACCTCGGGCGACAAAGAGTTAAAGAATTAATACTTGTTTTGAACAAGTGCCAGGTCTGGAGAAGGATGCAGTTTCTGTGTGCTCTGTGTTCAGCTGTGGAATTCTATGATAATTCTTGGATATTAGATTAGACTAGATTAGATTCAACTTTATTGTCATTGTGCCAAGTACAGATACAAAGCCAATGAAATGCAGTTGGCATCTAAGCAGAAATGCAAAGAATAGTGTTAGTTACAAAATAACTGTGAATAAAAAGTAAGTGCTACAGCACACAAATATAAAAGTACTGAGACAGTACAATATGGGTGCAATACTGCTTAGCGCTGTGATGTGAGGTTCAGCAGGGTCACAGCCTCAGGGAAGAAGCTCTTCCTGTGCCTGCTGGTGCGGGAGTGGAGGCTCCTGTAGCGCCTACCGGATGGGAGGGGAGTAAAAAGTCCATGGTTAGGGTGAGATGCATCCCTGATAATGCTTTTCGCCCTGCCCAGGCAGCGTTTATGGTAGATTCACCAGGGACGATGGCAAAGTGAGGCGCCCTTAGAATCTGCTGCGTGTGGCTACCCTCCCTTGCAGAAGGGAGGGAGGGGGGAAAGCAACAGAGGGGAAGTGTAAAATGTGGAGTAGTTTTTGGCAGTCGGAGTTTGCTGCAATCTGAGAGAAATGACCCGACATACCGGTTGAACTTCCTGGTGTTGGAACAGACATGGACTTGGGGCTGGAAACCCAGGTCGTCAATCGGAATGAGACACTGGGGAGAGAGGGGGTTTGCACCGTGAACTGAGCGCTCAGAAATGCAGGCCGGGGACTGAGTGCTGCACTTTTTGGGACAAACCTTGAAGACTTAGAGTCCATGCTCGTTAACATGGCGATGGAGAACAGAGGCCCAGGGCTTTTCTGGAGGAGAACTGAAGAGGAAGGACGTGCTGGACGCGCTCTGGTCGACCACCGGGGTTGGTCCCAGGCGGCGGGTCGAGGGAGTCGGAGGAGATCGACTGGTGAACAAAGACCCCGTTCATTGAGCTCCAACGGTTGTGCACGAAGTGGTTGAACTTTGATAAGTTTGGCGCCTTTTACTTTCCCTTTATATTGTATCTCTATTAATTACATAGTTCCAGTAAGATCTTTAAAGTGTAATCTGTAAGTCTTCCATGGTGTGCTGTCTGTTAATTGGCGATGTGGTGTACATCACACAGCATTCACACAAACTTGATTACCCAGTTTGGCGGGGCGGAAGGTGCTCCTCCCAGACGAAAGCCAGCTGAGCGAGTCTGAGGCTTACCAGGAGGCTACATGTAGAAAGTGTGTCCAGGTTCAGCTCCTGAAGGACCGTGTTGAGGCACTGGAGAAGCAACTGGTTGACCTCAGGTTCATCCGGGAAAACGAGAGTTTTCTGGACAGGAGCTATAGCGAGATTGTTACACCGAAGATACCAGAAGAGAGAATGGGGGGTGACGATGAGGAAGGGTTGGACATTTGGAGTACAGGAGACCCCGGGGGATGTACCTTTTGAAAACAGGTTCACCCTCTTGGAAGCTGTCAGGACAGAAGACACTGCCAGTCTGAGAGGAGGACAGGTCTACAAGTCAAAAATTGGCACTGAAGCAAAGCCAAGGAGACAGACGTCAGGCAGAGCCGTGGTAGTAGGGGATTCCATAGTGAGTGGTACAGAAAGGGGTTTCTGCGGCAACAGGCGGGATTTAAGGATGGTGTGTTGCCTTTGTGTTGAGCACGTGGCCAAGTGGCTGAGGCGTTCGTCTAGTGATCTGAAGGTCGCTAGTTCGAGCCTCAGCTGTGGCAGCGTGTTTGTGTCCTTGAGCAAGGCACTTAACCACACATTGCTCTAGTGTCTGTGCAAGGAGTGGCGCCCCACACAGACTTCCAACTTGCGCCTTGTGAGGCATGAAAATGCCCGACACAGGCCTTTCATGGTCTGAGTCGACGTTCCCTTCCCGTTGCCTCCCTGGTGCCAGGATCCAGGACATGACAGACCAATTGCAGGGCATCCTCAAGGGTAAAGGTGAACAGCCGGAAGTGGTGGTGCATGTCGGCACAAATGACGTCGGGAAGAAGAGGAAAGAAATTCTGCAACGTGACTTCAGGGAACTCGGAAGAATGCGGAAAAGCAGGACCTCCAGGGTGGTTATCTCTGGTTTGTTTCCAGTTCCTTGTGCTAATGAGGGCAGGAACAGCGAGACAGGGGATCTGAATGTGTGGCTGAGGAGCTGGTGCGGGAAGCAGGGATTTAGATTCTTAGACCACTGGGATCTGTTTTGGGGTTAGGATGAATTGTACAAAAGGGACGGGTTGCACCTTAACAGACGGGGGAGCAGCGTTCTGGCAGGCAGGTTTGCCACTGCTACACGGGTGTGTTTAAACTAAAATAGTGGGGGGGAGGAGAGGAAATATAAGGGTGGAGTTAAAGGGAATGAGAGAATAAGAAAAGTTAAGAAAGACAACAGAATTAACGGGGCAGAAAGCTCAGGAAGGGATCGGAGAGTATGGCCAAGTGCAATAGGAATCGATGTGAAAGGTGAGGGGAGTAATGGATTAAAAGTATTATATACGAATGCACGAAGTATAAGAAATAAAGTGGATGAGCTTGAGGCTCAGTTGGAAATTGGCAAGTATGATGTTGTAGGAATAACAGAGACATGGCTGCAAGAGGACCAGGGCTGGGAAATAAATATTCAAGAGTGTACATCCTATCGAAAGGACAGACAGGTTGGCAGAGGGGGTGGGGTGGCTCTGTTGGTGAGGAATGAAATTCAGTCACTTGCGAGGGGGGACATAGAATCAGGAGATGCAGAGTCGGTATGGATAGAACTGAGAAATTGTAAGGGGCAAAAAGACCCTGATGGGAGTTATCTACAGGCCCCCAAACAGTAGCCTAGATATAGGGTGCAAGTTAAATCAAGAGTTAAAATTGGCATGTCGCAAAGGTAATGCTACAGTTGTTATGGGGGATTTCAACATGCAGGTAGACTGGGAAAATCAGGTTGGTACTGGACCCCAAGAAAGGGAGTTTGTGGAATGCCTCAGAGATGGATTCTTAGAGCAGCTTGTATTAGAGCCTACCAGGGAGAAGGCAATTCTGGATTTAGTGTTGTGTAACGAACCGGATTTGATAAGGGAACTCGAGGTAAAGGAGCCATTAGGAGGTAGTGACCATAATATGATAAGTTTTAATCTACAATTTGAGAGGGAGAAGGGAAAATCGGAAGCGTCAGTATTAAAGTTGAACAAAGGGGACTATGGAGCCATGAGGGAGGAGCTGGCCAAAGTTGACTGGAAAGATATCCTAGCAGGGATGACAGTGGAACAACAATGGCAGGTATTTCTGGGAATAATACAGAAGATGCAGGATCAGTTCATTCTAAAGAGGAAGAAAGATTCTAAGGGGAGTAAGAGGCAACCGTGGCTGACAAGGGAAGTCAAGGACAGTATAAAAATAAAAGAGAAGAAGTGTAACATAGCAAAGATGAGCAGGAAGCCAGAGGATTGGGAAACTTTTAAAGAGCAACAGAAGATAACTAAAAAGGCAATACAAGGAGAAAAGATGAGATACAAAAGTAAGCTAGCCAAGAATATAAAGGAGGATAGTAAAAGCTTCTTTCGGTATGTGAAGAGGAAAAAATTAGTTAAGACCAAAGTTGGGTCCTTGAAGACAAAAACGGGTGAATTTATTACGGGGAACAAGGAAATGGCAGACGAGTTAAACAGGTACTTTGGATCTGCCTTCACTAGGGAAGACACAAACAATCTCCCAGATGTAACAGTGGCCAGCGGACCTAGAGGAAATTCACATTAGGCAGAAAATAGTGTTGGATAGACTGATGGGACCGAAGGCTGATAAATCCCCAGGACCTGATGGTCTGCATCCCAGGGTACTTAAGGAGGTGGCTTTAGAAATCATGGACGCATTGGTAATCATTTTCCAATGTTCTATAGATTCAGGATCAGTTCCTGAGGATTGGAGGGTAGCTAATGCTATCCCATTTTTTAAGAAAGGAGGGAGAGAGAAAACAGGGAATAATAGACCAGTTAGCCTGACATCAGTGGTGGGGAAGATGCTGGAGTCAATTATAGAAGATGAAATAGCGGCACATTTGGACAGCAGTAACAGGATCGGTCCGAGTCAGCATAGATTTACGAAGGGGAAATCATGATTGACTAATCTCCTGGAATTTTTTGAGGATGTGACTATGAAAATGGACATAGGAAAGCCAGTGGATGTAGTGTACCTGGACTTTCAGAAAGCCTTTGATAAGATCCCACATAGGAGATTAGTGGGCAAAATTGGAACACATGGTATTGGGGGTAGGGTACTGACATGGATAGAAAATTGGTTAGCAGACAGGAAACAAAGAGTAGGGATTAACGGGTCCCTTTCAGAATCGCAGGCGGTGACCAGTGGGGTACCGCAGGGTTCAGTGCTGGGATTGCAGCTATTTACAATATACATTAATGATTTAGATGAAGGGATGAAAAGTAACATTAGCAAATTTGCAGATGACACAAAGCTGGGTGGCAGTGTGAAATGTGAGGAGGATGTTATGAGAATGCAGGGTGACTTGGACAGGTTAGGTGAGTGGGCAGATGCATGGCAGATGCAGTTTAATGTGGATAAATGTGAGGTTATCCACTTTGGTGGCAAGAACAGGAAGGCAGATTACTATCTGAATGGTGTCAAGTTAGGAAAAGGAGAAGTAGAACAAGATCTAGGTGTCCTTGTTCATCAGTCATTAAGGTACAGCAGGCAGTGAAGAAAGCTAATGGCATGTTGGCCTTCATAACAAGGGGAGTTGAGTATAGGAGCAAAGAGGTCCTTCTGCAGTTGTACAGGGCCCTGGTGAGCAATGTTCCCTCTAATTTTTAGTAGTCAGTGTGCGCAAAAATCTAATGTTGTGCAAATTTTTTTCCTGTGACAAAAGTATGTGTGCACTGAATGCACACATGGCACAGTTTATGTAGGTTTGCAAAATATTTGACATAAAACTGTTCAGAATAACAACAAAATAACATACATATTTAATTCACTAGTTATATTTTCTCTTTCCTGCCTTTGGCATTTACCCATTCTTTGTAAACTCTATCTAGACTAATAGAATTTCCATCCAATCGATAGCTTTTGAATCTCATTAACATATCCAAATGAGATTCACCTAAATGGTTTCTCAGCTTGTTTTTGAGTTGATTCATTAGGCTAAAACCTCACTCACAGTCCGCACTAGACGTAAAAAAGGTTTCCGCAATGTCCATCAGCTGTGCAAGGTCACAAAACTCAAACAACAGGAATTCTGCAGATGCTGGAAATTCAAGCAACACACATAAAAGTTGCTGGTGAACGCAGCAGGCCAGGCAGCATCTCTAGGAAGAGGTGTAGTCGACGTTTCAGGCCGAGACTCTTCATCAGGACTACCTGACGAAGGGTCTCGGCCTGAAACGTCGACTGTACCTCTTCCTAGAGATGCTGCCTGGCCTGCTGCGTTCACCAGCAACTTTGATGTGTGTTGCTTGAAGGTCACAAAACTGTTCATTTTGAAGTACAAATGCCACCATTTGAGCAAAGTTTGAAATCAGCTTGGATTTAATTTTTTCTTGCACGGAAAATTTGAAATCATTAAACTGACTAACTTTTACAGTATTTTCAGCTAGAAAATCATGATATTTTAGACATAAGGTATTAACTTGTTCATCGCCAAATGTGAAGTCACAATCTGCAATTGCAGAGAAATGAAAAGCTGACCATTCTTGTACCTCATCTTCAGGAAACCTTTCTTCTAAATGAACCCAAAGACTATTTTAAAAGTCAACAGCGAACTTGTATCTACTGTGAAGTTTTCTTCACGTTGTTGGCTTAACAAAACTTTAACTTTGTCACTCCATGAAACATTGTCTCCCAGATACTGCTTTCTTATCTTGTTAATTTTGCCTCGTGCAACATGAAGTGAATCAATCGGTGTCAGGCCACTCTTTTGCAAAACCTTGCACAGTGCAGCCAGTACATCAAAGACATCACTTAAAACCTGTAAAGCTACTTTGTATGTGATGTTTATCAATTTCTTGTGACAGTATTTAGCCACAGGGTCATTTGACTGATCTTCTTCAAAGTATGTGATCAGTGCCTCATAATTTTTTATTATTGCCTGCAATGCAAAGTGTCTAGATAACCATCTGACTTCATTAAGAGTTCTGAAAGCAACACTTCATTTTCAGAAGTCTCCACAATTTCTTTAAATTCGCATCTTTTAACTGCAGATCGAGAAAACATTGTATAGATTGTTCTCATCAAAGTTTCAATGTCTCTGATTAACTTCACTTCTTTCCTTGCATCGCAAATCCCCAGATCTTCACGGTGTGCTACACAGTGTTGCTGAACTAAGTGTGGAATGTCTTGTTTAAGCCTTGCTGCAACACCATTCACCCTGCCCAACATTACTGACGCTCCATCAGACATAAACATCACCATTTTATGGAGGTCAAGTTTCTTCTCTTCATAAATCTGCCTGATCGCTGAAACAACAGAGGAAGCATCACACGCCTGCAGCTGAACTATTCCGCCAAAAAACATTTTATAAACAGTACAATTTGAGATCCGAATTTGAAGTACAGAATGAGACATTTGTTGACAGATATGTCTGTGCTTTCATCAACTGCTAACGTGTGAAAATCTGCTGATGCTATTTCTTCAAACATGTCTTCTGAACAATATAGTTGATAGTCTCCAGAAATTCAAAGGCATAACTTTTGCTTCGCCAGCTGTCTGGGAGTTGAACATACTTTTCCATATGTTCATTAATGTGTTGTACTGAATGTAAAGAGTTATTCATTTTAACAGCTAACAACACACTGTCGATAAGAACTTTGATCTCCCCTGGCTTTGATTGTTTTTGCTCTCACTCATCTTCACTCAACTGTAGCATGCGTAACACTCCTGTAAGGGGTAATGATGGGTTCTGTTGCCTGAGCTTTTGTACACCGTCCAAATGCGATTTACTTGCCAAATGACGCTTCAAAAAGTCAAGTTTCCAAATATCATCCCACTTCTTTCCAATAGCAAATCCTCCAGCAACTTTCACGTCACGACAGTATAAACAGATAACTCCAGTTTCCGAATCATACATAAATATTTCTCGTAGCTGAACGTTCATGACCTCATGAGCTTTTGGTGTAACAGTTTCTACTATTTTGTTAAGCCATTCAACTTTAAACAAATTTCAAATTCAAGATTCAAGATTCAAAAAACTTTATTGTCATTCTAACCGTACATCAGCTCTGCAGGACAGAGTTAGACAGTGTTTCTCGGGGCAGTGCAATCATAACATAACAAACGCAACATTAAATAATAAACATAACAATAAATAGTAAAACACAACAGCCACATGTCAGTTAAAATCAGTTATAAGTGTCCAGTGCAAGTTAAAAGTGTCCAAAGCAGAGTCAGGTGGAGCAGCTATTTAGCAGTCTGACTGCCTGTGGGAGGAAGCTGTTTAGTAGCCTTGTGCTTTTAGTTTTGATGCTCCTGTAACGTTTGCCTGATGGCAGAAGAACAAACAGTTCATGGAGAGGGTGTGAGGGGTCTTTAATGATGTACCGTGTCTTCTGGAGGCATCGACTCTGAAAGAGGTCTTGGACAGAAGGTAGGGAGACCCCAATAACCTTCTCTACTCCCCTAACCACCCTCTGCAAGGCTTTTTTGTCGACAGCACTGCAACTGGAGTAACACACATCAAAGTTGCTGGTGAGCACGGCAGGCCAGGCAGCATCTCTAGGAAAAGGTGCAGTCGACATTTCAGGCCGAGACCCTTTGTCAGAACTGCAGAAGCGCAGCAGGCCAGGCAGCATCTCTAGGAAGAGGTGCAGTCGACATTTCAGGCCAAGGCTCTTCATCAGGACGAAGGGTCTCGGCCTGATACGTCGACTGCACCTCTTCCTAGAGATGCTGCCTGGCCTGCTGCATTCACCAGCAACTTTGATGTGTGTTGCTTGAATTTCCAGCATCTGCAGAATTCCTGTTGTCTGCAGCTGGAATACCAGGTTGTGATGCAAAAGGTCAGCACACTCTCAACCACGTCTCTGTAGAATGTACTTAAGATGTTAGTGGGGAGTGATGCTTGTTTAAGCTTCCTCAGAAAGTGCAATCTCTGCTGGGCCTGTTTCACAATCCCAGTGGTGTTCTGGACCAGGTGAGATTGTCCGAGATCTGCACCCCAAGGAACTTGATGTTTTCCACTCTCTCCACTGCGGAGCCGCTGATGCTGAGGGGTGTGTGCTCAGGCTGAGACCGTCTGAAATCAACGATCATCTCCTTGGTTTTGGTGACATCAAACATCAAGTTGTTATCCCTGCACCAGCTCTCTAGGTGTTTGACCTCCTCCCCGTACATTGTTTCATCATTTTTGCTGATGAGCCCCACCACTGTGGTATCATCTACAAATTTAATGATCAGGTTCTCCTTGAATCTGGCTGCACAGTCATGTGTTAGCAGTGTAAACAGCAATGGGCTAAGCACACAGCCTTGTGGGGATCCAGTGCTCAGTGTGATGGAGTCAGAGATGTTCCTGCCAACACGGACTGACTGTGGTCTCTCTGTCAAGAAATCCAGAATCCAGTGACACATGGCAGTGCTAAGGCCAAGCAGCGACAGTTTCTCCACTAGTCTCTGCGGGATGATGGTATTGAACGCTGAACTGGAATCAATGAACAGGATTCTGGCATAAGTGTCTTTGTTGTCCAAGTGAGAGAGAACTGTGTGCAGTGTGGTGATATTGCCTCCTCCGTAGAGCGATTTGGACAATAAGCAAACTGCAGAGGATCCAGCGATGAGGGGAAGCTGGCTGTGGTATGAGGCTTGACAAGCCGTTCAAAACATTTCATCACTATGGGGGTCAGGGCAACGGGACGGTGATCATTCAGACAGGCTGCAATTGATTTCTTTGCTACAGGGATGATTGTGCAGGTTTTGAAGCATCTGGGGACAATGGTTTTACTAAGGGAGATGTTGAAAATGTCTGTCAGGACATCTGCTAATACATCAGCACATTCCTTGAGCCCACGTCCAGGGATGTTGTCGGGACCTCCCGCTTTTCGTGGGTTGACCCTGGCAAGGGTCCTCCGTGTTTGCTCTGGATCAATGATTGGAGCCGGCTGGTCAGATGGTAAAAAGGGACTGGCTCTCCCCTTTGCTGTAGTGTTTGATGCTTCGAAGCAGGCAAAGAAATTGTTAAGCCTGTCAGTTCTTTTGCGCTTCACGCCCTTCACTTCTTTTGAATTTGACATAGTGAATCAATATCTTTTTCAATAAAAATTTAGTAAGCTATCTACAGGATTTGAAAGAGATCTTTGTAAACTTTACGATCTGAACACTGTCCGCCAAACATGGCTGCTGCCGTGATGTAGCTGTACAAACCAGAACAGGAAAGGTAAGGTGACATAAATTAGTGACGTGCATTGTGGTATTTGAAAAACAGACTAACTAGTTAACAGAAACAATTAGCTAAAAATATTATTTTCAATAAGTATAATTTTTTTTGGCGTGTGCAATGTTGGCGGGACGATGATGATGTCTTTTTCATGCCTTTACAAGGCGCAGAGCGAGAGGGAGAGACTGTGTGGTGTGCCATTCCTCACACAGACATTTTGCAGTATTTTTCTTTTTTTATTTTAGGTAACTAACCTTTTGTGCGCACATTAATTTCCTTTGTGTGCTGGTTGAAAAACGTGTGTGCGCGCGCACAGGCGCTCAGCTTAGGGGGAACATAGCGTGAGACAGATCATTCTCCAAGTGAGGATCCTCCAACTGGAGCTAATCCTACATCTGCTTCAAGAATAAAACTCACACAGGATCTGAATTTATCAAAATAAACTTAAACAGAAAGCACCAGGAAACCGCATTACAGAGAGCAAGTCACTCGAGAAAAACACAAGAAACTCTTAAACTGTTAATAACTGTTAAACAACAATTATCTAATTCAGGTGCTCTAAGAACCTCGGAGCCCAATGCCCTGATGCCCTGCACAGGCCTGAAGAAGTCACTACAGGATCCCCCTCCCTATAGCTGGCACTCGACGGCCCTGAAGACCTGAAAACTCGAGATCCAGGGAAGACTCGAGAGATCTGGGGACCTGGAGAGGAAGGCATGGGGAATTCAAGAGGCAGGGAGACCTGGGAACCCCAACAGACTGAGATCAAGAAACCTCGGGCGGGGCCGAGAGGGGGGCTTGGGAGTCCCCAAGACGGGGAGGACATTGAAAAACCCTAAACACATTGAATAAGCCTTGGAAACAATCGGAAAAAGAAAACCCTGGGGACATAGAGAAAAGTCCTAGGGAAACCTTGAAACCATGAAACCTGAAACCTAGAAAAGGAAACTTTTCAAATCTTGCTCAGTGATTTATCTTTCACAATTTTTCCAGAGGAAATTAAATTTTACCCATCAAGACAGCATAGACAGGTTTCTTTCATCGCTAAGCTAGCTGGTTCTCTGTAGATCTGTTTAATTTGCTACATGAAAGTTCAATTTTCCCAGTCTGTACCATGACTTCTATCAAGGGGTTAAAAACACTCTTGGTAGGGCCTACTTGTGCATTTGCACACTCCAGCCAGGGATCAGCTTTTGGAGTAGGGCTCTTCCAGAATTTACACGTGCCTTGAGTGTTGAATCAATTGAAAAGCTTGCTTGAAGCGCTCATTTGTTGTGCAGATCTGAGTCATAGGACCACAATGCTGAGAACCTGGGTACTTGTGACTTGAAAAGCCTGGAATGGGTACCAGAGAAACTCAACATAGACTAGAGAAGCTCGGTATGTACTCGGGACTCCCGAAATGTGGAGTCAGGACATGCACTGAGAATAGAAGGCATCCTCTCCTCAAGCCACCAATGTCAAAACATCACTGTTCAAACTTTGCTGGGTCCATTACTTGGCAAGATCCTTTTGTCACGCTGGAGAGTTCATGCATAGGAATTCCAACGGAACATTGTTGCCTCGATGATTCACCCTGACCAATGAATCTCATGGCCAAGATCAGCAGCTGTCTCTGTGCTGGGTCCATCTTTACACTGGTCGAGACTTGCTGTCACCGAGGTTCAGACATGGCCCAAGTGCTGAAGCAGGTTGATATTTCACAGACTCTAATGCGAATATTGTTAAAAGGAAAAAGAAAAACAATAAATGCTAGGTCAAACAGGGCCATTGGCTAAAACACTCAAATGGAAAAGAAGAACTAAGAATAAAATAAATATCGCTAGTCTTCAGAGTCAGCTGACTCCACAGTCCAATTTCTTAGGCAAGGCAGAATGCAGATAACGAAGTGTAGCTATGTCCATGTCCAAGTCTCGACAAAAACTACAACAGAATGAATGGAGTTAAATTCTATTATTGTTAATTTGTGCAGACTCCATGGTGCAACGAGCTTAGGCTTGTTGAACTTAAGGTCTCCATTATCTTGCATAAACAGGTTCAAAGGTTAATTTATTATCAAAGTATGTATCCATATAGAACTCTATCATGCAAGTACAGCAGGCAGTGAAGAAAGCTAATGGCATGCTGGCCTTCATAACAAGGGGAATTGAGTATAAGAGCAAAGCGGTCCTTCTGCAGCTGTACAGGGCCCTGGTGAGACCACACCTGGAGTACTGTGTGCAGTTTTGGTCTCCAAATTTGAGGAAGGACATTCTTGCTATTGAGGGAGTGCAACATAGGTTCACAAGGTTAATTCCCAGGAGGGCGGAACTGTCACATGTCGAAAGATTGGAGCAACTGGGCTTGTATACACTGGAATTTAGAAGGCTGAGAGTGGATCTTATTGAAACATATAAGATTATTAAGGGATTGGACACGCTGGAGGCAGGAAGCATGTTCCCACTGATGGGTGAGTCCAGAACCAGAGGCCACAGTTTAAGAATAAGGGGTAGGCCATTTAGAACGGAGTTGAGGAAAAACTTTTTCAGCCAGAGAGTGGTAGATATATGGAATGCTCTGCCCCAGAAGGCTGTGGAGGCCAAGTCTCTGGATGCTTTCAAGAAAGAGATGGATAGTGCTCTTAAAGATAGCGGAATCAAAGGTTATGGGGATAAAGCAGGAACTGGATACTGATTGTGGATGATCAGCCATGATCACAGTGAATGGCGGGGCTGGCTCGAAGGGCCGAATGGCCTACTCCTGCACCTATTGTCTATTGTCTAAGATTCATCTTCTCTAGATAGCCACGAAACCAAGAAAGAACGTGAAAGTCATTCAAAGAGAAACATCAGACCCCACCTTCCACACAATAAAGAACAGCATCCCCAAACCCCCGCCCGCCCGCACAAGATGGAACTGGAACATCAAACCCCCCAACCCAACCCCATCCCTCCTGCACAACAAGAACCAACCCCCAAACCCTTCCGCTCGCACAACAGAAGGGAAAAGGAACAGGTGAAAAACACAAATTATAGAACCATAAGTCTGAAAAAGTCCACAGTCTCTTAATGCAATAGTCCAATCCATAACTGCAGAGCCACGGTAACATCCTCCAACATCTCCGATACCATCGAAAGAGAGGGACACCACAAGAGGCAGAGTGGCCTACCCGCCTGCCACAGCAAGACACACAACGATAGGTCGCTCACAGACTCCTGCGCAGGCGGTCGGTGCTGAAATCTCACTTGCCTTCAACATTGGCCTCGATGTCTCAACCTTCCTCAACACTTTAATCAGCCAAATTGAATCAAAAATCAGCTCGTGTCCCTAAGTTTCTTTGCATTGATGGAGTGAATTAGTTTTATGCTTTTAAATTGATGGACCTCAGAAATCTAGCAAGGCTGTGAAATAGTGATGCAAAATTTATACAAGGTACGTGTTATTAGAGCAACACACACAAAATGCTGGAGGAACTCAGCAGGCCATGTAGCATCTGTGGAAAAGAGTACAGTCGACATTTTGGGTCAAAGCCCTTCAGCAGGACTGGAGAAAAAAAGCTGAAGAGTGGGTTTAAAAGGTGGGGGAGGTGAGAGAGAAGTATCAGGTGATAGGTGAAACGTGAAGGGTGAGTGATGAAGTAAAGATCTGGGAAGTTGATTGGTGAAAGACTCAGAAGGCCATGGGAAAAAGAAAAGGGAGGAGGAGCACCAGGGGATGGCGATGGGCGGGCAAGGAGATGAAGTGAGAGAGGGACAGGACTTGGGAAATGGTGAAGAAGAGGGCACTACTGGAAGTTTGAGATATCGATGTTCATGCCATCAGGTTGGGGGCTACCCAAATGGAATATAAGGTGTTGTTCCTCCAACCTAAGTGTGGCCTCATCACGACAGTGGAGGAGGCCATGGAGAGACATATCGGAATGGGAAGTGAAATTAAAATGGGTGGCTACTGGGAGATCCCACTTTGTTTCACAGACAGCGCATAGGTGCTCGGCAAAGAGGTCTCCCAATCTATATCGGGGTATACAGGAGGCCACACCGGGAGCACTGGACACAGTATTTGACCTCAACAGACTCACAGGTGAAGTGTTGCCTCACCTGGAAGGACTGTTTAGGGCCTGGATGGTAGTGAGGGAGGAGGTGTAGGGGCAGGTGAAGGACTTGTTCTGCTTGCAAGGGCAAGTGCCAGGAAGGAGATCAGTGGGGAGGGACGAATGGACAGGGGAGTCATGTAGGGAGCAATCCCTGGGGAAAACAGAAAGTGGGTGGGAGGGAGAGATGTGCTTGGTGGTGGATCCCGTTGGAGATGATGGAAGTTTCAGAGAATTATGTGCTGGACACGGGGGCTTGTGGGGTGGTAGCTGAGGACAAGAGGAACCCTGTCCCTGGTAGGGTGGCGGGAGGATGGGGTGAGAGCTGATGTGTGTGAATTGGAATTGTTTGTAATTGAAGATACATGTTATATAATGCACATTGAAGTGGCTGCTCCAGGCTCCGGGTCTGTGGACTCACTTTTGTTCTGAATGCTGTTGCTCCCGTTTACTGTTTGCATGACTTGTGTATTTTTATCTCTCTCTGTGCACTGGGTGTTGGTCATTTTTTTTTAAATTGGGTTCTTCGGGTTTCTTGCTTTGTGGCTGCCTGTAAGCAGATGAGTCATAAGGTTGTATAATTTATACATACTTTGATGATAAATGTACGTTGAACTTTGAATATATAACATTACAGCACAGTACTGGCTCTTCAACTCACAATGTTGTGCTGCCAGTTAACCCACTTTAAGACCAATCTAACCTTTCCCTACATTTTCTATCATCCACGTGCTTATCTAAAAGTGTCTTAAACGCCCCTCATGTATCTATCTCTACCGCCACCTCTGGCAGCATATTCTACACACCCTCCATTCTCTGTGTGAGAAGACTTACTTATGACATCCCTCCTATACTTTCCTCCTATCCTCTTAAAATTAAGCCGGCTTGCATTGTCCATTTCCTTCCTGGGAAAATGTCTCAGATTGTCCACTCTATCTATGCTTCATCGCCTCGCACATCTCTATCAAGTCACCTCTCACCCTCCTTCGTTCCAAAGAGAAGAGCTCCCTCATCTGTGTCACTATTTCTACATAAACCTTACTTCAGTATATATAAAGTCAGAAATTCTAACTGTGCTGGAACCAAAGGAAAGGAATATAACATATGGCAGCTACAGCTACCCACAGTACAGAAAGAACTCATTGGTCTTGAAAGGACGGTACTGCGGTTTCACCAGGGTTAACAACATGAGCTTCCCAGAGTATGAAAGATTCAATGATAAATCATATTAGAAGAGAATTGTAGGATTAGTGGGGAAACATTTTACATTGGTTTTGCAGAGAGTATAAGACTCAATCCAAATCAATCAGAATAGTTAGGAAACATTTCTCCAATGCAAGGGTTGGTAGGAGTATGACTCTCACTTTCAAAATCAGCATTTTCAATTAAAAATGGAGCGGTTTTGCTGGACAACTGTATTCAAGGAGGTGGAGATATGTCAGGTGGATGAAGTTCAGGGACAGATTAGACCTCTTCTCGCTGAGTAGAAAAGAGTCCAATTCAACCTCACTTGGCCATCTGGACTACACGCTCATGCTCTCCCACCACAATCCTGAACTGATAAAATCTGAAAATAGCTTGTAGCAACCCTGCTTTTGAACTGTGATCTCCCTCCAATGTGGACAGTTAAGAAGCCAAATTCCTCACTCCACAGCAACAGTAGGATGTCAATGATCTAACCCACGGTCCCTGTACAAGGGTCAGCTCTGTAAGTGAGCTCTCCAATTGCTCTCATAACCCACCCTTCCCAAATTGCCTACAAATCATTTTTCTCCATCAGTATTTATCCAATTCCCTATCGGAAGTGCCTTCAGTCATCTATTCAAGTTGTGCACTCTGTCCAGGTCCTAACAACCTGATGCATAAAAGCTAATATGCTTTCCACAGAAATATCAGCAAAGTCCACTTCCTGCCTTGAGAGCAAGAATTGAGCTCACTTTAGAATGTATTTGGTAAGTGTTCTTGTTTCTTCAATTATGTGAAGAAAAAAAGGATGACAGGAGTGAAGGTAGGACCGATTAGAGATAAAGGTGGGAAGATGTGCCTGGAGGCTGTGGAAGTGAGCGAGGTCCTCAATGAATATTTCTCTTCGGTATTCACCAATGAGAGGGAACATGATGATGGTGAGGACAATATGAGTGAGGTTGATGTTCTGGAGCATGTTGATATTAAGGGAGAGGAGGTGTTGGAGTTGTTAAAATACATTAGGACAGATAAGTCCCCGGGGCCTGACGGAATATTCCCCAGGCTGCTCCACGAGGCGAGAGAAGAGATTGCTGAGCCTCTGGCTAGGATCTTTATGTCCTCGTTGTCCACAGGAATGGTACCGGAGGATTGGAGAGAGGCAAATGTTGTCCCTTCGTTCAAAAAAGGTAGTAGGGATAGTCCGGGTAATTACAGACCAGTGAGCCTTACGTCTGTGGTGGGAAAGCTATTGGAAAAGATTCTTAGAAATAGGATCTATGGGCATTTAGAGAATCATGGTCTGATCAGGGACAGTCAACATGGCTTTGTGAAGGGCAGATCGTGTCTAACAAGCCTGATAGAGTTCTTTGAGGAGGTGACCAGGCATATAGATGAGGGAAGTGCAGTGGATGTGATCTATATGGATTTTAGTAAGGCATTTGACAAGGTTCCACAGGGTAGACTTATTCAGAAAGTCAGAAGGCATGGGATCCAGGGAGTTTGGCCAGGTGGATTCAGAATTGGCTTGCCTGCAGAAGGCAGAGGGTGGTGGTGGAGGGAGTACATTCGGATTGGAGGATTGTGGCTAGTGGTGTCCCACAAGGATCTGCTGTGGGACCTCTACTTTTCGTGATTTTTATTAACCACCTGGATGTGGGGGTAGAAGGGTGGGTTGGCAAGTTTGCAGATGACACAAAGGTTGGTGGTGTTGTAGACAGTGTAGAGGATTGTCAAAGACTGCAGAGAGACATTGATAGGATGCAGAAGTGGGCTGAGAAGTGGCAGATGGAGTTCAAACTGGAGAAGTGTGAGGTAGTACACTTTGGAAGGACAAACTCCAAGGCAGAGTACAAAGTAAATGGCAGGATACTTGGTAGTCTGGAGGAGCAGAGGGATCTGGGGGTACATGTCCACAGATCCCTGAAAGTTGCCTCACAGGTGGATAGGGTAGTTAAGAAAACTTATGGGGTGTTAGCTTTCATAAGTCCAGGGACTGGGTTTAAGAATCACGATGTAATGATGCAGCTCTATAAAACTCTGGTTGGGCCACACTTGGAGTACAGTGTCCAGTTCTGGTCGCCTCACTATAGGAAGGATGTGGAAGCATTGGAAAGGGTACAGAGGAGATTTACCAGGATGCTGCCTGGTTTAGAGAGTATGCATTATGATCAGAGATTAAGGGAGCTAGGGCTTTACTCTTTGGAGAGAAGGAGGATGAGAGAAGACATGATAGAGGTGTACAAGATAATAAGATGAATAGATAGAGTGGAAAGCCAGCGCCTCTTCCCCAGGGCTCCACTGCTCAATACAAGAGGACATGGCTTTAAGGTAAGGGGTGGGAAGTTCAAGGGGGATATTAGAGGTAGGTTTTTTACTCAGAGAGTGGTTGGTGTGTGGAATACGCTGCCTGAGTCAGTGGTGGAGGCAGATACACTAGTGAAGTTTAAGAGACTACTAGACAGGTATATGGAGGAATTTAAGGTGGGGGCTTATATGGGAGGCAGGGTTTGACGGTCGGCACAACGTTGTGGGCCGAAGGGCCTGTACTGTGCTGTACTGTTCTATGTTCTATGATCTGTGTTCTTATCGATTTTGATTTTCTTTCTTGTTTCTTTTTAGGACTTTGATGGAAGTGTGATTGAGCTGAGAGACTAGCAGAAGGTCAACGGCAGAGTGTGAAAGGATGGCCAACTTAGTAACTACTTGCATAATTCGATACAATGACAAGCCACACTGCTTTGGAATATTGCTTCTGCTTTCAGTGCTCTCAGTTCTCAGTGTATCCCTATTCTCAGCCTATTACAAAGCAAATAATATGTCAATATTATTTGGGAAGAATGACTTCAAGCCGCTGGAAAACATGACCATTGTGATGAGCACCATTAAAACTCCAAAGTGTGATGAGAATGAATCACTCAAAGCCATCAGATCA
The DNA here is from genome assembly GCF_963921235.1 of Mobula hypostoma. NCBI lineage: Eukaryota > Metazoa > Chordata > Chondrichthyes > Myliobatiformes > Myliobatidae > Mobula > Mobula hypostoma. Next base: position 58,401,870 of record NC_086116.1, on the reverse strand, counting down.
TCCAAAGGCATGTGGACAATACACCCGATGGGGAGGCTTGGTAATCAGATGGGACAATATGCAACATTATTTGCTTTGGCCAGATTAAACAAAAAGCAAGCCTACATTTCCCCAGAAATGGCCAAATTCCTGTCTCAGAACTTCAAGATTACACTTCCCACTCTCCAGAAAGAGGTTAAGCAGAACATTAAATGGAAAAACTACCACCTGTCTGACTGGATGGAAGACAAGTATAAAAATATCACAGGAGATTATATTAATTTTGTGGGATATCCATGTTCTTGGACATTCTACCACCATATCCGGAATGAAATCCTTCAGGAATTTTCTTTTCATGAGTTCGTCACAGAAGAAGTCAACTTGTATTTACGGAAAATAACAGCATCACGTCAAAATGTTACATACATTGGTGTTCACGTTCGAAGAGGAGATTACGTGCATGTTATGCCCAACGTGTGGAAAGGTGTGATTGGAGATAAAAAATATTTGGAACAAGCCATGTCCTACTTCAGGAATAAATACAAGGATGCTGTCTTCATAGTGGTAAGCAATGGAATTGATTGGTGTCAGAAGAATATAGATGTCTCCAAAGGCGATGTCTATTTCTCAGGAGATGGAAATGAATCAAATCCACACAAGGACTTTGCCATTCTTGCCCACTGTAATCACACCATAATGACCATTGGCACATTTGGCTTCTGGGGTGCTTACCTTGCTGGTGGGGATACTGTCTACCTTACAAACTTCACTTTGCCCAACTCACCCTTCCTAAGAGTGTTTAAGTATGAGGCAGCCTTCCGGCCAGAGTGGATGGGGATTAATGCTGATCTTTCACCTCTTCTGGTCAAGGCGCCTTAATGTTTAAACAACAGTATTTCAGGCGGAGTTTCATCCGAAAACAAGACAAGTTTAAAAGAAAAGCAAGAAATGAAGTTTATGCCTCTCTTCCTCAGTTCTCCCATTATGCTCTTCCTGGGTCCACAAGCCAATCCAATCAGTTATGTCAAGCATTTACATTTTATCCTTCTTAATTTCTTATATTTAATAAACACACAGAATTTATTCATCTATGCCATGCAATAATTCAATTATGACATCCTGTGGTAACTATTTTGTTGCTAAAGTGATTTAGAATTACAGAATTATCCATGATCTAACCCATGGTCCCTGTACAAGGGTCAGCTCTGTAAGTGAGCTCTCCAATTGCTCTCATAACCCACCCTTTCCCAACTGCCCACAAATCATTTTTCTCCATCAGTATTTATCCAATTCCCTATCGGAAGTGCCTTCAGTCATCTGTTCAAGTTGTGCACTCCATCCAGAGCCCAACAACCTGATGCATAAAAAGTCCCCACTGAGATATTCCTCAGACTAAAGAGAATTAATGGGAGGTGATCAATAGGTTCAATAGGTACATTTAATGTCAGAGAAATGTATACAATATACATCCTGAAGTTCTTTTTCTTCGCAAACATCTACAAAAACAGAGGAATGCCCCCAGAGAATGAATGACAGTTAAATGTTAGAACCCCAAAGCCCCCCAGCTCCCCCCTCCCACACATAAGCAGCAGCAAAGCATTGACCCCCCTTCCCCAACCAGCAAAAAAAAGCATCAGCACCCCCCACCGAGCACTCAAGCGTGCAGCAAAGCACCAATAAACACACAGACTTGCAGTACCCCAAAGACTACTCGTTCACCCGGTATTCGACATACCACAGGCTCTCTCTCTCCCTAATAAGGGAAAAAGAGATGTCCCCATTTCACAGCAAGAGGGGAGACATAACAAAACAACCTGTTGGTTTACAGATGCTAAAAGTCTGTTGCGTCGCTTTTTCCGAGCCCTGTTCCCAAAGATCTCAGGTCCCTGGGCACACAGCCAACAGCCAGCTCGCTGCTTTCGATCTTCCGTGTACTCCCACGACACACCAGTTTTCTGCGATGGCACTGACCTCGAATCTGCCCACCTCCAGAGCCACGAAAATCCGGCACCGTGAAGGCACGCTACTCTTCCAGGCAGTGTCTTTGGTATATTGAAAACCGGCCAGTCATGGGGCCCTGAGAGCAGGTCCCATTCCTGCAAAGAACCAAAGTCAGCGTGTATCTCCAAGTCTGGGTCTTCAAAAGAACCCTGAAAGGGGAAAAAAGAGATACTAAAGATAGAAATAGAACTGTTTCAACATTATAAGAAAATGTTGAGAGTCAAAGAGAAACGGTAGGAAAGTTACTAACTGAAGTGTGTGTGTTGTTCCTCTCTGCGCCTTGTGGCTCATCGGGCAGTGCCCTTGCCATTGTCTGATTTTCATGAGACTGAGTTACAGCTCGACGCTCAACTCGGCACAGATGGAAAGCATGCAAGGAGCCAGCCAGATTTGAAACTGGGACTATTCACCTCAGAGTCCGGTGCAGATGCCACTACGCCAGCAGCCCGCATTTGTTACTTACTACTTAGTAAATATTTCTCAAAGTAATTCATGCTCATAATTGATTTTTAGTGTGCAGGTTAACACATCCGCCATTCCATCTATTACAAACTATCCCAGAGTGTGCAGATCACCTTACTGACAGCAAGCAGCATTTATGAGGTCACAGCGTTATATGTTGGTAGAAATGCCAGGGTATTGTGTAAATAACCTGGTGCTGGTTTGCGGACTGGCTGACACTTCTTGGTGTTGAATGGATGACTTTGAGTAAGCTGGAAAGAGAGGTTGGTGGTCAGTAATGGAAACCAAACTTTTTTTTAAACGATCAATTGAAGGTGGCAGTGAATTCCATCACTAACGCCTGCCTTCACTGGGAGATGGTTGTGTGAGATAGGGAAAGAATGGTTGATGATCAGGACCTCAGATCTGATATCAAACTCTTGGTCTACCTGATAGCAATGATTCCTGACCTCCCATAAGCTTCTGCGACCTGGACTACATCTGAAGGCACTGAAAAACACAACACAAACTCCTGAAAGTACTCAGGAATGACAAGACAACTAACATCAGTGTTAACTCCATGGTCACTCGGCAATGTTGGGCAGACTGTATTGCTCATTTGCTCAATTCCTGAAATCCCACTTTAATCAAAGCTCTGTTATGGAGATCACCAGATGAACAGAGGATGAGATTCTAAGATGTGCTCAAAGCTTCCTCGAAATATGAAATAAACCCAGGGACTCCTGTGTACTCCAAGATAAGAAGCATTTGGGAAGATATTGGAAACCTTGAGGCCAAGTACCAGTAAGCGCTTTCAGATGCAGTATAGATGGCAGCAACACAGACAACCTCGTAGTCACCCAAACCCACCCATTTGCTCTAACAGTCTCCAATGGCTTCCACATTGACCTCATTAGCCACCTCAGAACCCATAGAACCAGAGTGGAAACCAATCATCCTCTATCCCAAGCAGCTACCTAAGATTGGGAAACAGCGGTCAGACATAAAAGTTGAGTAAATCTACTCCTTTTGATGCACTTGGAAGTCCATAAAAGAAATCAAGGCTTAAAGAATAGAACATATAGAGAGCAGTATAGCACAGGAACAGGCCCATACATCAGAGTTTTGACCCAGATGTTGGCAGTTCCTTACTACCTACAGATGACACTCAACTCATTGAATCCTCCACCAACTTGTTGCTGAAAAGGCTTCACTAGTCGTACAATGGTCCTTTCATTACCAATTACTGCCTCCAATTTTGGTTACCAAATTATGTGAAAGTGTGTTCATAAAGGATTAAAATTCACTTTGAATAGAGCTTGGAATACAATTGGAGGTGGGAGTAATGGAGGAAGGGGAGAGCAATTGAAGGATGCATGAGGAAGTGAGCAATTCCACGTTCACAGCCAGCTGAGCAGAATGGTAGCTAAGCAAACAGCAGCACAAGAAAAAACACTCCAAATATTTAGCCTGAAAGGAATTTTTTCATAATCAAAAGCAGAAGAGGTAACCCACCTCTTTGGTCTGTTGGACGAATGTACAGGTCAACTGCAGACAGAGGAGCTCAAAGATAATCTTCTGCCCCATGATCAGCAAGGGAACAAGGGCCAGCTAGTATAATGGAAGTTAGAGTCATGCTTCAGACTATCTTCTGAAAAACACCAGCCATCTGAGTAATATTTTGGTTCAAGTTAGTGTCAGCAGTTACTGAAAGGCTGATATTTAGTCCATTTTTTAAAATTATTTTCTTAGCTATCAGAAATAGCTTTACTTTTTAGTTGGACATATAGGGTCACTGGAAAAGCAGAATTTATTACATGTGGTCTAACAGATAGGAGTGGACTTTCAACCAATGGAAAAGCTTTAATCATAGAGTGAAATTAAAGATTGATTTATGGTTTTCATTTGCTAACTTTTGAATAAAGCACATTACCAATTCATGTCTGGCTTTGTGTGTGAATCTTTGAGAACTAGAGAGTTCATAATACTCACTGCAGAAAGGCAAAGCATTTCCCAATCCATTTTTCTTGGTCACAGTAACTTTCGACGTTAAGGACAGTGTTGGCAAACAGCAGATTGTAAGAGATTTGGAGACAGATTGAGAGGGTAATTTTTGACACTGAACCCTAAACTGAAGTTTTAAAATTATTTTTGGTTTTATTAAAAAGGACTTCATCAGGGCAAAATTATTTGAATCAAGCTGCTCTTTCCAGTTAGAATAGATAGTCAATAGACAGAAGGAAGGGTGAAAAGACTTGCTCTTTATACATTCTTGGGTTATGGATATCACAAACAACATCAACATTTATTGTCCATCCTTGAGTTGAGATTGTTATGCGTTAAGCCCATTGAAGAGGTTGGAACCACATTTAAATCAGACTTAGTAAACATGGCAGGTTTCCTTTTGGCTTTAAGCTAATCCGTGTTTTATTGTCATTATCACCAGAACTAGCTTTTTTATTACAGATTTGTTTAGTTACTGATCTGCATTTAATTTCTCCAGGTGCCTTGAGCAAGTTAAGCTTACTTTGCAGGATAAAGTCACAGCACGTGAGTGCAGAAACTAAACAATGCTTTTGATAAAGTTCCAGAATACTAACTAAACTTTACATTAACAAGATTCAGAAAAAAAAGTGGAAACTTGGATGCACAATAGAATAATGGTGTTTTAGTATTGCAATGGAAGTGCTTGGGGATTACTCTCCATTAAAATGGGACATTGACAGGATACAGGCCTGAGCTGAGTGGTGGTAAATGGAGCTTAATCCGTCCTTAGACCCCTCAAGGCTGCTGTTTCAAGTTGATATAGTGATTGCGAATGTACATGATGTATTGGCCTTCATTAGTCAGTGGACTGAGTCAAGAGCCACAAGGCTATGTTGCAACTCCATAAAACTCTGGCTAGACCACACTTGGAGTATTATATTCAGTGCTGGTTGCCTCATTATAGGAGAGATGTGCGAGCTTTAGAGAGGGAGGAGAGGAGATTTACTAGGATCAGCGTGCCTTATGAGGAAATGGAAGAGTCCCCAAGCTGGGTCCACAGACCCGACCCTTTGGTTAATGAAAGTGTCCCCAACCTGGGTCTATGGACTGTTCGGTCAATGAAAGGATAACCCAACCTGGGTCCACAGACTGTTTGGTTAATGAAAGGGGCCCCAACCTGGGTCCATGGTCCGTTCAGTTAATGGTTTGGTTCATGCCTTTTAAAAGTTTGGGAACCCCTGTATTAGTGCAAAGTTGCCTGATTTTGTGGTACCTCTTAAATGACGTAAATTTAAATCTAGGAGCCACAAATAAAAGGAACATGAAGATCATAGATGTAGTGCAGAATTTTTTTCTTTTTCACATTACTTGGTGTCCTCAACATTCAGCAAATCAAAGAGGACAAGATATGTAAGATTTAGACACAAGGGAGTCCATTGAAATAATCTACAAAGTGATAATACACAGCATCAGGAGTGCTTTCAAGCATTATTTACTCACCAATAACCTGACCATTGTAGCTTAGTGTGGGTTTCACCAGGATCCCTCTGTTTCAAGTCACATCACAACCTTGGCGAGCAGAGACCAAAGAACTGAATGCAAGGTCTGAGATGAGGGTGACTCCCCTTAACATGAAGGCAGGAAGGCAGCTTTTGACCAAGTGTGGCCTCAAGGAGTCCTTGTAAAACATCAGTGACACCAAGGGCAAAACCCTCCAGAGGCTGGAATTATTCCTACACAAAGCAAAATGGTTGTGGTTGATGGAAGTCAATCAACCCAGCCCCACACCATCCCTGTATCAGAATCATTGGCAAATGTCGTGAAATTTGTTGTTATGCAGCGATAATAAAAATTGTGATTTACAGTGGAAGTGTATATACAATATATTCTTTCAGATTTATGAGACAGCCCAAGTCAAGCACAGTCATTTATGATGTGGAGGTGATTCAGAAGCTCCAAGAATCTACTTAATGACTTTATCCTGGGCTGAAGCTAACTGGCATTTATTCAGTGTGATGTGGCCAACACAGAACTTCAAGAGGCTGCAAATAGCATTGGTCAAGCTGCAGTACAGAGGACGTTCTGCGCAACTCTCAAAGTTAGAGTGGAACAACAGAGAAAGGAAGTTTACAGCAAACCAAAAGTGAAACCTTGATGTGATGTGTGAGAACAAAGGCATGAAGATGCAGAGTTTTAAGAATTTAAATAATCCTGTGAGGACCATGGTCAGACCCCACTTGGAGTACTGTGCTCAGTTCTGGTCACCTCACTACAGGAAGGATGTGGAAACCATAGAAAGGGTGCAGAGGAGATTTACAAGGATGTTGCCTGGATTGGGGAGCATGCCTTATGAGAATAGATTGAGTGAATTCGGCCTTTTCTCCTTGGAGCAACGGAGGATGAGAGGTGACCTGATAGAGGTCTATAAGATGATGAGAGGCATTGATTGTGTGGATAGTCAGAGGCTTTTTCCCAGGGCTGAAATGGCTAACACAAAAGGGAACAGTTTTAAGGTTTTCAGAAGTAGGTACAGAGATGTCAGGGGTAAGTATTTTACGCAAAGAGAGGTGAGTGCGTGGAATGGGCTGCCGGCAATGGTGGTGGAGGCAGATACAATAGGGTCTTTTAAGAGACTCCTGGATAGGTACATGGAGCTTAAAAAAATAGAAGGCTATGGGTAACCCTAGTTAATTTCTAGAGTAAGTATGTGTTCAGCACAGCATTGCTGTAGGTTTTCTATGTTTCTATATATTTAAAAAGTTAAGTAAGTAGTGCAGAAAGAGAAAAAAAAAGTAGTGAGGTTGTGTTCACAGGTTCAACGCCCACTCAGAAATCGGATGGCAGAGGGGAAGACTGGTTTCTGAATCGCTGAGTGTGTGCCTTCAGGCCCCTGTACCTCCTTCCTGATGGTAACAGTGAGAAGAGGGCATGTCCTGGATGCTGGGGGTCCTTAATGATGGACGACACCTTTTTGAGGTGTCGCTCCTTGCAGACATCCTGGATGCTGGTGAGGCAAGTGCCCATGATGCAGCTGACTGAGTTCACTACTTCCTGCATCTGACTTTGATCCTGCGCAGTGCTTCCCAATGCTCCCCAACACCGCCCCCCCCCCCCCCGGTACCAGACAGTTTATACAGCCTGTTAGAATGCTCTCCACGTGTTAGAAATGTAGTAGTAGTAGTAGTAGTCATACTTCATTGATCAAAGAAAAAATGGCTGGGGTCGCTTTGTACTTCAGTGCAAGGGTGCCTATCAGATGTGTCAAAAATCAAACTTATACAAATTAATGAAAATAGTGAAAAGAAAAATGCTAATATTTACCAAATGATATTTCCAAGAAAACACAATAATAGCTTTGTACTTATTCTTGTCCAGTGTGGACTCTTGGCAGTTCCGATCCCTCTCTCCTACTGAGGGCGATGAGCTCCTTTTTTTAGGTACTAGGACGTACCATCTTTAATTACCAACGAATTAACTTAACACTACATATGAAGCAGAATATGATGTAGTTACAATCATATTACAAGTTAACAAAATTATCTACTGTAAATACAGTATACAAACAACATTCACACATTTACACATCCCCATTACTAAAGGACTGGGATATTCCACCGTGTATGGCAGGGAAGGCACCATAAAGCCAACCCAAGGACAGCAGCTTGATTTATGTCCCAGATGTGAAACAACAGAACACAATCACACACTTATAGTTAAGCACAAATAAAGAATAATATTAAATTAAACTCTGGTGCCTGACTCTGAATAGCTGTAGCAATGCGGAGGGAAACCAATGGGAGAACTATGAGAATATACCAGGGAAGACAATGAAGTGCCTACACTTACCACAGTGACAGCAGAATGACAAGGCAGTGTGTGTGTGTGTGTGTGTGTGTGTGTGTGTGTGTGTTTGCGTGTAAGGAGTGTGTTTACTGAGTGGTCTCTGTCATGCCATGGTATATCTGTAGAAATTTGCGAGTGGCTTTGATGACATACCAAATCTCTTCAAACTCCTAATGAAATATAGCCACTGTTGTGGCTTCTTTGTAGTTACATTGATACATTGGCCCAGGATAGATTCACTAAGATGTTGATACCCAGGAACTTGAAACTGTTCACCCTTTCCACTTCTGATCCCTCTATGAGGACTGGTGACTGTTCCCTCAAATTACACATTCTGAAGTCCACAATCAGTTCATTGGTCTTACTGACTTCGAGTGCAGGTTTGCTGTTGCAACACCGCTCAACCTACTGACCAACCTCACTCCTGTATATGTTATTAGCAAACTCATAGATGGCATTAAACTACTATGCCTAGCCACACAGTTATGGTGTAGAGAGAGTAGAGCTGTAGGCTAAGCACACATCCCTGAGGTGTGCTAGTGTTGTCAGCAAGGTGGAGATGTTATTTCCAATCTGCACTGAAGAAGTTCCTTAGGGAGCGATGTGGGCCCAAATACCTTTTGCTACTTCACCAATGACCTTCTGCCTGTCATAAGGACAAACGTGCCAATGACCTTCTCTCTGACATAAGGACAAATACGCCAATGACCTTCTCTCTGTCATAAGGACAAATGTACCAGTGACCTTCTCTCTGTCATAAGGACAAATGTGCCAATGACCTTCTCTCTGTCATAAGGACAAATGTGCCAATGACCTTTCGCTCTATCATAAGGACAAATACGCCAGTGACATTCTCTCTGCCATAAGGACAAATGTCCTAATGACCTTCTGTCTGTCATAAGGACAAATGTGCCAATGACCTTCTCGCTGTCATAAGGACAAATGTGCCAATGACCTTCTCGCTGTCATAAGGACATATGTTCCAATGTTTGTATAATATTCAACTAGGTCAATATTACAGTGTTTGAGTCCTTGAGCCATACAGCATAGAAAGAGACTCAATGGCCAACTGGTCCATGTCAGCTACAGCATCCACCCTACTAGTCCCAGTTGCCACATCAGCACAGAACCCTGCGAGCCCTTTCCTTTCATGCACCTATCCAAATGCCTCTAAAATATTGCAATTGTACCAACCCTCTATCACCTCATTCACTACCCTCTGTGTAAAGAAGTTACCTCTCAGGTCTTTTTAAAATGTCTCCCCTCTTATTTTGTATCTACACTCTCGAGTTTTGGACTCTCCAACACAAGGGAAAAGACTATGACTGTGCACCTTTATCCATACCCCTCATGATTTTATAAACTTCTGTGAGGTCACCTCTCATTCTTAACATGGCCAATCCATCCTTATGTCAACCCCTCTAGTACATACATCTTTTCTGCACCACCTCCAGCTTGACAATATCTTTCCTACAAAAGGATGACCAAAGTGTGCCAAATACCTTGAGTGAGGTTTCACCAACAACTTGTTTAACTGCAACATAAAGTCCCTACTGCTGAAATTATAGCTCTGACTTGATGAAGACCAGAATGCTCAATGCCTCCTTCATCTCCCTATCTATTTGCGTGGCCGCCTTCAGTGAACTGTGCACTAGTACTCCTGGTCATTCGCAGTACAGGTCCTACATTGGTTTGAGTGTCCAAAATGCATCACCTTACCCTTACTGAGCTGAAACCCATTTGACTCATCCCAGCCCATCTCCCTAAATGCACAAGATCTCTTTGTAATTCATTGTAGCCAATTTCATTATTACTAAAACACCCCAACTTGGTATTGTCAGCAAACTTGGTCATCATGTTGAACCGCTAAGCAAAAGAAGCAGACCATACAGTCAGTGACCACTTTATTAGATACACCTACACACCTGCTCGTTAATGCAAGTATCAAATCAATCAATCATGTGGCAGCAACTCAATGCATAAAAGCATGCAGACACGATCAAGAGGCTCAGTTGTTGTTCAGACCAAATGTCAGAGTGTGTGAAGGAATGTGATCTAAGTGACTTTGACTGTGGAATGATTGTTGGTGCCAGACGGGGTGGTTTGTGTATCTGATCTCCTGGGATTTTCACACACAACAGTCTCTACAGTTGGCAGAGAATGGTGCAGAAAGCAAAAAAAAATCCAGTGAGTGACAGTTCTGTGGGTGAAAACACCTTGTTCATGAGAGAGCTCAGAGAAAGAATGGCCTGACTGATTCAAACTGACAGGAACTCAAATAACCACACGTTACAACAGTGGTGTGTAGAAGAGCATCTCTATATGCACAACATGTTGAACCTTGAAGTGGACGGGCTGCAGCAGTGGAAGACCATGGACATACACCCAGTGGCCAGTTTATTAGGCACAGGAAGTACCTGGCTAATAAAGTGGCTACTGAGTGTCCCTGCATGCAGCAAGATCTTCATAACATTAAAGCATGGGCTGGTAAGTGCAAGTGACTTTTGTGCCACAAAAGTGACAGGCAATAACCATCTCCAACAAGAACAATCTAACCACCTACCCTTAAAAGTGCTGAGTCCCCCTCCATTAACCTCAAGTTATTTTCCTTAACCAGAATCTCAGATGGACCAGCCACCTAAATACTGGCTGCAATATAGCAGGTGAGAAACTGGGTCTTACCTAGTGTCTTACCTACTGCAAAGCCCTTCCAGTGTCTACAGGGCACAGCTCAGAAGTACCTTGTTACTTTGTATTGAGCTCTTTTCTTTGAACGTTGAAAGCTATTGTCACTATGTAGTGCAAGAAAAGTTGATCAGCTTGCAGCAGGCCATCTTGTCAGAGCCATTCCTTCTCTTTTTACCCCATGTCTCCTTCTCTTTCACATGTCCATTTTGCCATTTATGTACATCTGGGAGACAGAAGGCCTGTCTCCCTTGTTTGGCAGGGAGACAGGCGACGAGGCAGCAGCGTAGCCTCGGTTGCAGTTAGAACTAAGCCTCATGTAGTGGGCTTGCCTGCTGTTACAGTCCAGGTGAGGAGGTGCCGGAGGCTGCGTAGCAAGCATGGCATCTATGCCCGACTGGGAAATGGCCTCTCCTGTCAGTGCTGCCCTTCAACGTTCAACCTGTGGAATGACAGGCTGGATTGCCCTGGAGAGCTACCATCAGTTTGCATGTGGCTCAGAACCTTGGATCATACATGTGTTTTCTTGCAGAACAATGTGTGCTTTTTCTCTCTCGCTATTTTGAATGTATGTTATGTACCTTGGCCCCAGAGGAATACTGTCTCATTTAACTGTATCTGTGTATGGTTTGAAAGATAATTAAAGTTGACTTGATTTGATTTTTTTTAAACAGTAGCAGATTAACCACCACTTCTTTGTAATGTGAATGGAAGCCGGATCACCTGGGGAAATCACAAGGACGATGTGCACCCTCCACATGGATAGCACCAGAATCCAGAATTAAATTCCAGTTTTTGGAAGCGTGAGGCACACACAGCCACTGAGCTGCCCGCTTGCCTTGTTATCAGTAACATGCTGAAGCTGAACACCAGAGTTTAGAGTAATCCCGTGGCTGCGATAATAACTCGGGTTCAATTCCACCTGTGTCTGTAAGGAGTTTGTGTGTTATTATCGTGCCTGCGTGGGTTTCCTCTGGGTACTCCAGTTTCCTCCCACACTCCAAGGAAGAAGGGGTTAGTAGGTGAGTTGTTGAACTGGGTGGTGCGAGCTCGTTGGTCCAAAAGGACGTGTTACCATGCTGTATCACGACAAGAGCAGCAGGAACATGGGAACACTACTAATCGCGTGCCACAGATCACTCTTATTTGGAAATATATTGCTGTCCCTTCAACTTTGCTAGGTACAAACACTGGAACTCACTATGCAACAGCAATGTGAGAGTTCCTTCACCTTCAGCAGAACAAGAAGTGGCTCACTTCCACTTTCTGACCTGGGCAATTAATGCTGGTCTGAACAGAAACTAAACAGAGAAGACAGCCCTTGCATCTCGTAACCAGAAGAGATTCTGCAGATACTGGTATTCCTGAGTGACACACACAGACACAAAATGCTGGAGGAACTCAGCAGGTCAGGTCACATCTATGAAGAGGAATAAAAAGTCAATCCTTTGGGCTGAGAACCTGATGGTTCACAACCTGAGATGTTGACTCTTTATTCCTCTCCACGGACACTGTCTGAACTGCTGAGTTCCTCCAGCATTGTGTGCGTGTTACTCTTGCATCTCACAGATTTCCCACAGTTTAGAGGCAGGCAAGTTGTTTCCACTGGTAGATGAGATTAGAACTAGAGGACACAGCGTCAATATTCAGGGGAGTAGATTTAGGACGGAGATGAGGAGGAACTGCTTTTCCTAGGGAGTGGTGAATCTGTGGAATGCTCTGCACAATGAAGCAGTGGAGGCTACCTCAGTAAATATATTTAAGACATGGTTGGATAGAGTTTTGCATAGTAGGGGAATTAAGGGTTATGGGGAAAAGGCAGGTAGGTGGAGATGAGTCCATGGCCAGATCAGCCATGATCTTATTGAATGGAGGAGCAGGCTCGATGGGCCGGATGGTCTCCTCTTGCTCCTATTTCTTATGTTCTTATGTTTATCTGCACAGAATTAAAGATCCAGAGGTTCATTTATTATCAAAGTATACAACTCTTAAATTCTTCTATTCTCCAGGTAGCCATGAAACCAAGAAAGAAAAGAAAGGTGACACCATCATCAACCCCCATATTCCACCTCCCCACAAAAAAGAACAAAAACAGAACAAGTACATCAACCCCCCAAATCCCTCTTCCCCACAAAGAAAATAAACAAAACCAATCAGGGACATTGACCCGCAAATCCATCCTCCCGCACAAAAAAATGAACAAAATAGATCAGGAACATTGACCCGCTCCCCGCAACCCCCCCCCCCAAACCTTCCTCCCTGCACCAAAAAACAAACAAAACCAATCTGGCACATTGACTCCCAAATCTCCCTCCCTGCACAAAAAAAAGAGAAGATAGGGTGAAAAGACACAGAATATAAAAACTGTAAGACTGAAAAAAAGGTTCTATAGTCTAAAGTCCAAATCAAAAGCACAGGAAAAACCTGTACAACATTGTCCGGGCTCAGTAGCAGGCTCTCTCCTCTCCGGTACAGAGCAACCAATCAAAAGGCAAGCAGCTGGCGCTCACTCCCTGCACTTCCTTCGATACAGTACTTCAATCTCCCTTGTCGCTATAATTGGTGAACAATGGGAGCTTTAGTTGGCAAAATGGAGACAAGCAATGCCTTCCACCCTGTCCTGCAGCCTGCCCGCTACAAGGTCCGCGTACACAGCCTCTGCCTCCTCTTGGAGACTGCAGAGTGCTGAAGCACCCAACACACCCCAAACAGCAAAATGCAGGCTCCGACAGTTCCAGAGTCACGTTCGAGGCAAGACACAAACGTAACAGACGTGTAAAAGATGGTCTCATGATCTATCCAGAAGATGTCGACCAAAGGAGCGTTTTATGCAGGCGCCATCTACTATCAACTAGATCTTCAATATTTTCATGAACATCTATTGAAATGAATGAAAATGACAATTAACAAACCTTCTTCAACCTTCAACACACACAAAATGCAGGAGAAGCTCAGCAGGTCAGGCAAAATCTATGGAAATGAATAAACAGCTGAAGTTTCAGAAAGGAAAATCTCCACATTTACAAAGAAATCAGGATATCCTGATAAAGAGTCTCGGCTCAGAACATCGACTGTTTATTCCTCTCCCTAGATACCGCCTGACTTATTGAGTTCCTCCAGAACTTTGTGGATTTCCAGCATTTGCAGATTCACGTGTTCCTGACCTGTCACTTTCTCTGCCACCAAAATCTGCTCTTTATGACAGGTATCTGTGTAGGTTTCAGTCACTGCAGAGGCGGAAGACAGTTTGTTGTGATCTTCCTGTTCACGGAGGAATCCTTTCAAATATTTGGATAAAATTATAAACACTTCCTTGTTTTTTTTGCGCAGGTTCAGATAGTTGTCAATAAGGATTTATATTCAAGCTTCCTGTATTAGCTGTCATGTACTGTATGTTGATTTAAGCTCTTACTAGTGGTCACTTCCTAAAGAGGATATATTGTTGATAAGATAAAGGAAGGTAGGTTGCAATAAAGAAACATAGAAACATAGAAAACCTACCTCACAATACAGGCCCTTTAGCCCACAATGCTGTGCCCAACATGTACTTACTTTAGAAATTACCTAGGGTTACCCATAGCCCTGTATCTTTCTAAGCATGTACCTATCTAGGAGTCTCTTAAAAGATCCTACTCTATCCACCTCCACCACCGCCGGCAGCCTGTTCCATGCAATCACCACTCCCTGCGTAAAAAACTTCCTGACATCTCCTCTGTACCTACTTCCAAGCACCTTAAAACTGTGCCCTCTCGTGCTAGCCATTTCAGCCCAAGGAAAAAGCCTCTGACTATCCACACAATCAATGCCTCTCATTATCTTATACACCTCTCTCATCCCACGATTCATGAAGGCCAATGCACCGTATGCCTTCTTAACCACAGAGTCAACCTGCACAGCAGCTTTTGAGCGTCTTATGGACTCGGACCCCAAGATCCTCCACACTGCCAAGAGTCTTACCATTAATACTATATTCTGCCATCATATTTCACCTACCGAAATGAACCACCTCACACTTATCTTGGTTGAACTCCATCTGCCACTTCTCAGCCCAGTTTTGCATCCTGTCGATGTCCCGCTGTAACCTCTGACAGCCCTCCACACTATACAGAACACCCCCAACCTTTGTGTCATCAGCAAATTTGCTACCCCATTCCTCCACTTCTTCATAGAACATAGAATAGTACAGCACATTACAGGCCCTTTGGCCCACAATGTGGTGCTGACCCTCAAACCCTGCCTGCCATATAACCCCCCACCTTAAATTCCTCATATACCTGTCTAGTAGTCTCTTAAATTTCACTAGTGTATCTGCCTCCACCACTGACTCAGGCAGTGCATTCCACGTACCAACCACTCTCTGAGTAAAAAACCTTCCTCTAATATCCCCCTTGAACTTCCCACCCCTTACCTTAAATCCATGTCCTCTTGTATTGAGCAGTGGTGCCCTTCATCCAGATCATTTATAAAAATCATGAAGAGCTCCCCAAGGTCACCAGCCTCCATGCAGAATATGACCCGTCTACAAGCAAAACAAGACCAGATGTCCTCGTGGTCCATTTCTGAACTAAATCTTTTTTTTTTATCCAACTGTATATCCCAGGTGATCTAATTCATCAAAAGCCAAGTTGCCAGATAGATAAACCAAGATAGATCTAAATATTCTTGTTGATTTTGATAATACTGAAATCTAAAGAAAAATATTCACACCAATTTCTAATTTGTTTGGAGCTGTAAAGACCAAGTGATGGGCAAATATGTGGTGGCATAAATGACCAGGGAAAGGAACTGTTTATAGAAATGAAGGTAATGATTCAGAGCCAGACCTAAAATGAAATATTAACTTGTTGGTGCATATTTATCATCTGAAGAAATATTAAAGCAGTTGTAGATCTAAAAATATTTCAGATATCAGTGGCATTTGTTAGCCCTGGGGAAAATTCCCATATAAACCTTGAGTAACAATCTTTTGAAGGGCTATTGCCAGCTCAGAACATCTAACATCTATACTGTACTTGGTTTCTTCTGGCAGCTCACTTCATTCCACTGTCTGGGTGAAAAGGTTGCCCTCCAGTTCCTGTTAAATCTCTCCTTTCTCACCTTAACTTATACCCACTAGTTCTTGATTCCCCTACTCTGGGGAAAAGACTGAGATAGTTCACATAGAAGAGTTGAGGCGAAGGGCCTTATCTCCGTGCTATAGAACGCCAGTCTTATCCAATGGCGGATATGTACGACGGGTGCTTCTATTTCTAATGTTCTGGCGTTCTTTGGAATGTCTGCGATTTCGTGCATTCAGTTGTCCTCAGGTCTGACCGTATGAGGAATTCTGCGCAGAGTTTCCCCCTGCTCCCAGCGCCATGCTGTGAGCATTCATAAGAGTGTTTAATGTCGGCCGAGGGAGAACTTAGGACGGAATGTTCAAAACCTTCACATATCAGAGCTACAGCTTTTAAGAAATTTTGCGCTGAATTAACGCAATTCTTGCGGCCGTCATGCAATCGTAATGCTAGTAATTCTGTATGAGAAAATGTAAAGAGCAAGTGCGCTGCACATCGCGGCATCCGCCCTCGCCTAGGGATTAGGCAAGACAGCCGAGAAGTGACACAATCAATCCTGGCGCAAGGCTCTCGCTAACGGCGAGATCTTCCTGTTGCTCCGGTCCTTGGAATTCGTTCAGCGTAAGCCTGAAAACGCCACTTAAATGAAGCGAGTTAAACAAGTTCGGGGTTGGAAAACATGTTCACACACAAAATACTCTGCAGATGCTGGGCTCAAAGCAACACTCACAACACGCTGGAGGAACTCAGCACTCTGTGGAACGGAATGGAGAGTCGACGCTTCGGGCCAAGACCCTTCATCAGGCCTTTTCTATGTTTTTAGGAGTTTGGTGAGGGCGATGTGAGTGAAGTTTTGGTGGGGGTGTTGACTGATCTTCTGTGGCGATGGGGGTGGGGGAGGTACATGATTACCGTACTCATCCGTGGGGCTGGAACTGTTGTCCCATTCACCTTCAGCTTGTCTCCTGGGGAAGTGAAGCCAGGAAGGTGGCTATGGGAAATTACACAAACGGAGGGGGTGGGAGGGAGAAGGAGGGGGAAGGCATTGAGTGAAGGTGAAGAAGACTTATTAGGACAAGGAGGACCATTTAGGCCAAAAGGCCCATTCATTGCTGCTAGATTTTGTCTATTTGGAAGGTGGCCATGGCTGGGAAGGCCAGCATTTCTTGACCATTCATAGTTGCCCTCAATACGTGATAGAGGTGTACAAGATGACAAGAGGCACAGAGCAGTGGAGAGCTATTGCTGTGGAAAGCGGCCAGTGAGTGAGTGGAGCTTTGAGGCTTTGACTCGAGAGGTTTTAGCAGTTGATCTGTGCAATCAAGTCAGTCAAGATTTGAATAGCTCAGACTCAGCAGAAAGCAGCTGATTGGGCAGTCGAGGTCAGGTGACCAAGCACTTTGAACCGCTCAAACAGATAAACAGAGGGATAGCTCAAGCGAAGCGGCCAGTGAGTGAGTGGGCCAGTGAAGGAGTGGAGCTTTGAGGCTTTGACAAGAAGAGGCAGAGGACAAGCTTGCTCGCAGTTAGTCTTTACAGTGCCTCCTGAGATGGTGATGTGCCTCTCATGTGAGATGTGGCAGTCTTGGGGGAACTCCCCTCTCCGGCAGAGTCACATCTGCCAGAAGTGCATACAGCTGGGTGATCTGGAAGACCATTTAAGGAATCTGGAGCAGCAGCTGGATGACCTTCGACTCATAAGGGAGAATGAGGCAGTCATAGATGAGAGCTACGGGGAGGTAGTCACACCTCGGCTGTCGGAAGCAGGTCATTGGATGACAGTCAGAGGGGGAAAGCGAAGGTGAGCAGACAGGTAGTGCAGAGCACCCCTGTAGCCATTCCCCTGAATAATAGGTTTACCGCCCTGGATACTGTTGGCGGGGACGACTGACCAGGTGTGAGCCACGGTGGCAGGGCCTCCGGCACTGAGTCTGACCCTGTGGTGCAGAAGGGTGGAACGGAGAAGAAGAGAGCTGTTGTCATTGGAGACTCTATAGTCAGGGGAGCAGACAGGAGATTTTGTGGACTTGAGAAGGTCACCCGCATGGTTTGTTGCCTCCCAGGTGCCAGGGTCCGGGATGTCTCTGACCGGGTGCACGACATCCTGGTACGAGAGGGAAGGCAACCAGAAGTCGTGATACATGTTGGGACCAGCGACATAGGCAGAAAGAGGGATGAGTTCCTGAAGTGTGAGTTTCAGGAACTAGGCAGAAAGCTGAAGAACAGGACCCCAAGGGTGGCGTTCTCAGGATTGCTGCCAGTGCAATCGTGACAGTGATGGTAAGAATTGGAGGGGATGGCAGTTGAATGCATGGCTGAGGAGTTGGTGCAGGTGGCAGGGTTTTAGATTTTTGGATCATTGGGATCTCTTCTGGGGAAGGTGGGACCTGTACAGATTGGATGGGTTGCTCCTGAACTCGAGGGGGAGCAATATCCTTGCAGGTAGGTTTGCTAGCATGGTTTGGGAGGGTTTAAACTAATTTGCAAGGGGGATGGGACCCAGAGCGATAGAACAGTGAAAGAAGTGCATGGAGTAAAGCCAGATCTAACATATAGAGAGGCTTTCAGGAAAGAGAAGCAGAATAAATGGTGTGAAGACAGTAAGGTAGAAGGGCTGAAATGTGTGTACCTCAATGCAAGAAGCATCAGGAACAAAGGTGATGAACTGAGAGCTTGGATACATACATGGAATTATGATGTAGTGGCCATTACAGAGACTTGGCTGGCACCAGGGCAGGAATGGGTTCTCAATATTCCTGGATTTCAGTGCTTTAAAAGGGATACAGAGGGCAGAAAAAGGGGAGGAGGGGTGGCATTACTGGTCAGGGATACTATTACAGGTACAGAAAAGGTGGGTAATGTAGCAGGATCCTCTTTTGAATCAGTATGGGTGGAAGTCAGGAACAGGAAGGGAGCAGTTACTCTATTGGGGGTATTCTACAGGCCCCCTGGTAGCAGCAGAGATACAGAGGAGGAGATTGGGAGGCAGATTTTTGAAAGGTGCTAAAATAACAGGGTTGTTATCATGGGTGACTTTAACTTCCCTAATATTGATTGGCACCTGATTAGTTCCAAGGGTTTAGATGGGGCAGAGTTTGTTAAGTGTGTCCAGGATGGATTCCTGTCACAGTATGTGGACAGGCCGACCAGGGGGAATGCCATACTAGATCTAGTACTAGGTAATGAACCGGGTCAGGTCACAGATCTCTCAGTGGGTGAGCATCTGGGGGACAGTGACCACCGTTCCCTGGCCTTTAGCATTATCATGGAAAAGGATAGAATCAGAGAGGACAGGAAAATTTTTAATTGGGGAAGGACAGATTATGAGGCTATAAGGCTAGGACTTGCGGGTGTGAATTGGGATGATGTTTTTGCAGGGAAATGTACGATGGACATGTGGTCGATGTTTAGAGATCTCTTGCAGGATGTTAGGGATAAATTTGTCCCAGTGAGGAAGATAAAGAATGGTAGGGTGAAGGAACCATGGGTGTCAATTGAGGTGGAAAATCTAGTCAGGTGGAAGAAGGCAGCATACATGACGTTTAGGAAGCAGGGATCAGATGGGTCTATTGAGGAATATAGAGAAGCAAGACAGGAGCTTAAGAAGGGGCTGAGAAGAGCAAGAAGGGGGCATGAGAAGGCCTTGGCGAGTAGGGTAAAGGAAAACCCCAAGGCATTCTTCAATTATGTGAAGCAAAAAAGGGTGACAGGAGTGAAGGTAGGACCGATTAGAGATAAAGGTGGGAAGATGTGCCTGGAGGCTGTGGAAGTGAGCGAGGTCCTCAATGAATACTTCTCTTCGGTATTCACCAATGAGAGGGAACTTGATGGTGGTGAGGACAATATGAGTGAGGTTGATGTTCTGGAGCATGTTGATATTGAGGGAGAGGAGGTGTTGGAGTTGTTAAAATACATTCGGACGGATAAATCCCCAGGGCCTGATGGAATATTCCCCAGGCTGCTCCACGAGGCGAGGGAAGACATTGCTGAGCCTCTGGCTAGGATCTTTATGTCCTTGTTGTCCACGGGAATGGTACTGGAGGATTGAAGGGAGACGAATATTGTCCCCTTGTTCAAAAAAGGTAGTAGGAATAGTCCGGGTAATTATAGACCAGTGAGCCTTACGTCTGTGGTGGGAAAGCTGTTGGAAAAGATTCTTGGAGATAGGATCTATGGGCATTTAGAGAATCATGGTCTGATCAGGGACAGTCAGCATAGCTTTGTGAAGGGCAGATCGTGTCTACCAAGCCTGATAGAGTTCTTTGAGGAGGTGACCAGGCATATAGATGAGGGTAGTGCAGTGGATGTGATCTATATGGATTTTAGTAAGGCATTTGACAAGGTTCCACACGGTAGGCTTATTCAGAAAGTCAGAAGGCACGGGATCCAGGGAAGTTTGGCCAGGTGGATTCAGAATTGGCTTGCCTGCAGAAGGCAGAGGGTGGTGGTGGAGGGAGTACATTCAGATTGGAGGATTGTGACTAGTGGTGTCCCACAAGGATCTGTTCTGGGACCTCTACTTTTCATGATTTTTATTAACGACCTGGATGTGGGGGTAGAAGGGTGGATTGGCAAGTTTGCAGATGACACAAAGGTTGGTGGTGTTGTAGATAGTGTAGAGGATTGTCGAAGATTGCAGAGAGACATTGATAGGATGCAGAAGTGGGCTGAGAAGTGGCAGATGGAGTTCAACCCGGAGAAGTGTGAGGTGGTACACTTTGGAAGGACAAACTCCAAGGCAGAGTACAAAGTAAATGGCAGGATACTTGGTAGTCTGGAGGAGCAGAGGGATCTGGGGGTACATGTCCACAGATCCCTGAAAGTTGCCTCACAGGTGGATAGGGTAGTTAAGAAAGCTTATGGGGTGTTAGCTTTCATAAGTCGAGGGATAGAGTTTAAGAGTCGCGATGTAATGATGCAGTTCTATAAAACTCTGATGAGGCCACACTTGGAGTACTGTGTCCAGTTCTGGTTGCCTCACTGTAGGAAGGATGTGGAAGCATTGGAAAGGGTACAGAGGAGATTTACCAGGATGCTGCCTGGTTTAGAGAGTATGGATTATGATCAGAGATTAAGGGAGCTAGGGCTTTACTCTTTGGAGAGAAGGATGAGAGGAGAGATGACAGAGGAATACAAGATATTAAGAGGAATAGATAGAGTGGATAGCCAGTGCCTCTTCCCCAGGGCACCACTGCTCAATACAGGAGGACATGGCTTTAAGGTAAGGGGTGGGAAGTTCAAGGGGGATATTAGAGGAAGGTTTTTTACTCAGAGAGTGGTTGGTGCGTGGAATGCACTGCCTGAGTCAGTGGTGGAGGCAGATACAGTAGTGAAATTTAAGAGATACTAGACAGGTATATGGAGGAATTTAAGGTGGGGGCTTATATGGGAGGCAGGGTTTGAGGGTCGGCACAACATTGTGGGCCGAAGGGCCTGTACTGTGCTGTACTATTCTATGTTTTTCGCTGTACTGCAGTGGAGGAAGTGCGCGACCAGGGATGGTGCTAGAAGAAGATACAGCAGGCACATTTAAGAAACTCTTAGATTGGCACGTGGATGGAAGAAAAATGGATGGCTTTGGGGCTGTGGTGTTCTGTATTCTATGTTCAAGAAGCTCACGGTGAACCAAGTTTGTGAATTGCAGCAATCCTCGGGAGCATTGTTTCAGGGTGCCCTTGGGAAAGATTTCCACGAGGTAGAGCCAGCTTTAGTGAAAGAGTGTAGATCCTGGTCTAGTGTGTGGCTTGACGATAGGCTGTTCCCACGTGTTTGTTCTTATTCTCCTTGTCGGGAAAGGTCTCACTTTCAGGCAAGCTTGTGTGAGTCACTGTAGTTGCGACTGAGTGGTACTGCAGCCATTATGCACGGGCAGTGGAAGAAATAGATAAGGAGGGAGGTGGATTGGTTACCAATA
The DNA here is from genome assembly GCF_963921235.1 of Mobula hypostoma. Classification (NCBI taxonomy): domain Eukaryota; kingdom Metazoa; phylum Chordata; class Chondrichthyes; order Myliobatiformes; family Myliobatidae; genus Mobula; species Mobula hypostoma. Next base: position 58,379,964 of record NC_086116.1, on the reverse strand, counting down.
AAATAGGATACTTTGTCTTCCACAGTGGCCAACTGCACTCATCCAGGCAAGCAGAGTATTTCTTCATACTCTTCGCATGTTTCTGAGATGCTGGAAGGGCTTGGCGCGTCAGGCAATGAGTCTCCCATTCCAGGATACCCAGCCTTTCACCTGCTCTTGTATGTACAATACTTGCGTAGCTGGTTCAGTTCAGATCCTGGTCAATAGTAAACTCAGGGTGTAGATACTGGAGGACTTAGCATTGGTGAATACTGAATATCAAGGGTGGGCAGTTAGATTCTCTATTGTAGGAGATGCCGTTGCCTGGCTATTCACACTTTTCAGCCCATGCCCAACTGAGACTGGATTTTGTTAAATGAACCTGTGGGCTGATTGGTTTGCTGGGGAATGGGGTTGATTGTATAATCAACCGCAAATCTGCAAGCTTCTTATGTGTCATTGAGCCCACCCTGGCAGAGGGTTAAACTGAAGCACTGAGTCACTCCCGTTTGCACTTCTGTTGCAGATTCATTGATGCAATACTCCTTAGTCCTGTCTCTGAGGAACAGCAGGGTGAGAATTGTTTTCCGGACTGATTTCAGGTCTGGACCTATTGCATGCTCTGGAGTCCTGAAACCAAGCCAAGAACATTCAGAAATCTGGAAGCCAGGGGGAAACACCTTCTTCCACAGCTCAGCTCATCAAAGTTTAAGGAAGAAGTTTTACGAGTTCTCTGTTTTTGGCTGTGGTCCTTTGCTAGGCCAGATCAGTGCCAACAAAATCCCCTGTGGAACAGCTTAAATTTGTATTGTCCTTAGAGCAGCCACTTCTCACAGGGCCAAGAGCTGGAACTCTTACTAACATCGGCTAATCTGCTTTTTATTTTATCAGGACTTGCATTTGTGCTCTTCTTTAGGATGTATCACCAGAGTGTTGACAAGCAAAATTTAACACTGAGACAATTAACAAGATAGTGACTAAAGTTCAAATTCAAAGTCAAATTCATGTCATTTCCAGTACACAAGTGTATGGGAGAATGAAATAATTGCGACTCCCAGTCTGATTCAGCACAAAAAAACTCAATTAGGTTAATGGGTGGCAGTGTTGATCAGCCTTACAGATTGTCCGAGTGACTAAGATCTTAAATTTTGAGGAGTATTTTAGGGGAGAAGAGAGGTTTATTAGAAGAATTCCAGAGCTTAGACCAAACTAAAAATGGGGGCTGCGTAAGAGTGCAGAATTAGTGTCCAGCGGTTGGGGAGTGCACAGAGATTTTGTAAGGCTGCAGCAGGCTATGGAAGGATTTGAATCAAGGATAAGAATGATTAAATTGATAGAATTGTACTGTGGGGCCTTTGGAAGATCACCAAGCATAGGAGTGAGGTGTGAATGGTTTTGACTTGAAGTAGGACACAGATAGAGTTTCATTTGAGCTGCAGATAAAGAAAGATATGAGATTGATTTGAAGAACGTTAGAATGGTTGAATGTGGAGATGAGAGAGGCACTGATAAATACTTCATCAGCAGGTGACAGGCAGCAGCAGTGTTTGGCAGGGAAATTCAGTGAACTGTTACTGGAGAAGCTATCAGGCCAGCAGCTTAGCTCAGGATGAAATATTACTTTGAGCTCCAGTTTGTAGGAAATAGGCTTAAATAAGCATGTTGTTAAATAGCATTAGGAAGAGATGTGTGAGCTCTCTGCGTCAACAAGTAAATTACAGTGAATCTTGGTGGGCACTGTTGAGTGAAGGAGTATATTTGCCTTTTATTTGCAGTCTGCCTCTATTACAGGGTGAGTCCCAGTCAAGTGAAGGACACGTGCCCAAATGGTAATGATTGGTCTTCCACTTGTCACTGAGTTTTAATATGTTTGTTTGGACAAGGGGCATGATCTGAGGTAATACTGGTCTTGAAATCTCTGTTGAAACCCCAGCGCAAACTCCACTACAATTGAAGAAGCCTAAAAGAAAGTTTAAGTTCAAGTTTAACTATCATTCAGCCGTGTGCACTTACTTACTGTGGGTTACGCTGCTGGCATTTAGGGCACCAATGAAGGTCCTCTATCTCTGTCTGTCCTTGGCCAGAGCAATTATAGACTTGGTCTAGGCAGTGTCCAGGGCTTTCTTCATCACGCTGGTAGCTTCCTCTCAGTTTTCACTACTGTCAGTCATGCAGGTCCCAGGTGGAGACTCTGGAATACCTTTGCACTCAGATGTAGAAGGATTCTTCATTGCTGTCTCCATAACAGGTTTGTTTTGCCACTCAGGTTTGTTAGCCCTGAGCTGAACCCCCAGACACAGAAGACTGGTTGACCACTCTTAGTCTGACCTCTACCCTTTGTTCTGTTTGGCATGGGTGACCCTACCAAGAGCCAAAGCTTAAAGCCCTGACTCCAGCCAATTCAGCTCTTCAGATCATTGAAGCACACGAGCCTCCAAACCACGACAACCATACAGGAATACCTATCAGTGCAGCCAAGTGAAAAAGCACAGTACCAACAGTCATACACAGCACGTATACGATAGCAGTAAACATATAAAAAAAATACCACCAAATCCCTAAGTGATGGAGCCTGAATGTTGTTGGCAGGAACGAACCCCCAGCAGTCTGCAAATGCACACACACAATCCAGCTTGTCCTCCACCAAACGAAAGTTGGAGGGCAGCACGGGCCACACCACACCACACCGGTTCCGGCTTCTCTGCTCCTGGCAGCTGTAATAGGCGACACTGCGGAATGACGCCTAGACCGTGCTACAGCCGAGGTCACCCAGCTTCCCGACTGTTGGTCTCACCAATAAACTAGTGAACTGGACTTGCAGTATTCACTGTCCAACAGGTATTTGCAATCGCAAGAAGGACGTCCAAGACAATCGTTCGCTGTAGACTGCACCGATTCCAATGGCTTTCTATAGCAGGTAGCGACACATCCGCACCAAGTCCGGCTCCTCTGCTAACAAGCAGCTTGCTGACGGGGTAGACCTGCAGTGCGAGAAGTTCTTAATGTCCAGCAATGTCTTGCAATTGTAAAAAAGATGTATTTTTTTTTAAGTCAAGAATCTCGGCCCGAAACATTGACTATACTCTTTTCCATAGATGCTGCCTGGCCTGCTGAGTTCCTCCAGCATTTTGTGTGTGTTGCTTTGGATTTCCAACATCTGCAGGTTTTCTCTTGTTTCAAAAACACCTTTGGTGAGCCCCGGAGAGGCCGCTGCTGTTCAGCACGCCAGCATCTTCCCGCCACCACCCAGGTCTCATTCTGTATAAAGCACCTGTAGAGTAATGCTGTTTACTTTTTAACTTGTATCGTACTTGCACCTTATTATTTGTTAACTTATTTGTGGTAATATCACTTTAAGGGAGTAATAAAAGGAAAGCTATGTTAATGATGATAGCATCCATGTTACAAACTGTCTTACTGGTAGGTTACTAAGAAGAAATATATGGAAAGGTTTAGTGACACCACTGTCATGTTCTTCGTTCCCTCAGACAATGAAGGCTCCCTGGCTCTTCCTCAACATCGCCCTTGTGGCCGCGCGCGAGCAGGTAACTTACAACGGGTAAGTAACCTCCTTCAGTCGTGGAGTTTTCCTGAGCTAATTGTTGGTGGCCAAGTCACTCATTGTACCCCATTCTCTTTCTTGTCGAGCTTGCTTGCAGGAATTACTTCCCAGACCTTTTCTCTTCAGAAATACGTTAATTAACCAGAGCTTACTTATGAAACTCCATTGACATTAAGTATGACATTACAGTTGATAAAGCAAGAAGATAGTAGTCTTTGAAAGTCCATGTCTGGTGAGAGCCTGAGTCAGATAGTAGTAGTCGTAGTAGTAGTCATACTTTATTGATCCTGGGGGAAATTGGTTTTCGTTACAGTTGCACCATAAATAATAAATAGTAATAGAACCATAAATAGTTAAATAGTAATATGTAAATTATGCCAGTAAATTATGAAATAAGTCCAGGACCAGCCTATTGGCTCAGGGGGTCTGACCCTCCAAGGGAGGAGTTGTAAAGTTTGATGGCCACAGGCAGGAATGACTTCCTATGACGCTCTGTGTTGCATCTCGGTGGAATGAGTCTCTGGCTGAACGTACTCCTGTGCCCACCCAGAACATTATGTAGTGGATGGGAGACATTGACCAAGATGACCAAGAAATAAAATGAAATAAAGATAAACTGAGAGTAACTCGTGCTTTGTTCTGCTTCACACATGCACATGACTGTGTGACCAAGTACAGTTCCGGTGACTTCTTCAGATTTGCCAGTGACACCGCTGTTGAGCAAATCATCTACGGCCATGAGTCAGTTTACCAGATTGAGACGGGACCGCAATGCAACCTCAAGAAGGGGAGGGAAGGTGGATGCACACCAGTCTGCACTGGGGGATTAGTGGTGGAGAGAGTCTGCAGCTTTCAATTCCTGGGCCCAGTACATAGATGGAATCACAAGGAAAGTCTTTCTTAGGAGATTAAGGACATGTGGTCATTGAACAATCCAACAAACGTCTACAGAGAGACAGTTTAAAGTATCCTGATTGGTTTTAAAATGTGTTTTTTATCCAGAGATCTCTGTATGTACTATTGAAATTCATAGTATTTTAAATTAAATGTCATCATCTTATGCTTGTTGGACTAAACAGAATCAAATCAGTAGGTCACTGGGAAAGAACTACTCCATATCTAAGACTGAAGATATTCTGCAATTGCTGGAAATCTGGATCAACCCACACAAAATACTGGAGGAACTTAGCTGGTCGGGCAGCATTTATGGAGGAAAATGAACAGCTGACATTTTGGACTGAGACCCTGAGGAAGTGTCCTCAGTCTTGGCCTGGAATGTCAACTGTTCATTTTCCTTCACAGATACCGCCTGATGTGAGTTCTTCCAGCATGCTGTGCATGTTAATACACTTCTGTGTTCATATGAATTTTATTTTCTAAGAATTTTGTAATGAATTTTAACTGAAAGATATATACCCAATTCTATTTCACAAGCTGTAATAAATCTGCTTCCTCCTATCAATTAAGCTCAAAATAATTTGCTCTCTAAAAAGACAGGTTCTTCAGGGGATAATACTGTAGTTAATGAGGGTCATCTTAGTCAGCAGAATAAACCAGAGCACAGGGCAGGGAGAGGTTTAATCTGTATTTATTTTAATGCAAGGGTAAGGCAGATGAAAGCAGGGCATGGATTCTTTCTGGGAACTGGAATATCACAGTCCTACAGAAACATGGCTGAGGGACAGGTAGGACTGGCAGCTCAGGACACAGATGCTATAGACTTGACAGGGGTGCAGGTAAGAGAGGAGGAGGAATGGATTTCTTGATGAACATAGAACAGTGAAACATAGTACAGGCCCTTCAGCCCGTGATGGTTAAGGCAGGCAACATTTAATGAGCAATTGCTTTATTCAGAGGGTGGTAAATCTGTGGAATTTGTTGCCATGAATGGCTGTGGAGGCCAAGTCACAGGGTGTTTTTAAGGCAGAGATAGATAGGTTCTTGATTAGCCAGGGCATCAAAGGGTCTGGGGAGAAGGCAGGGGGGTGGGGATGACTGGAAGAATTGGATCAGCCCATGATTGAATGGTGGAGCCGACTTGACGGGCCGAATGGCCTACTTCTGCTTCTATATCTTATGGTCGAATCATGGACTGTTTAGCAATCTGAGTGCATAAGAACATTAGAAACTGCAGAACGTTAGGACTCTGCCCAAAACATCACGGGCACATCCTGCCCCACCATTGGTAATCCCTACAAGAGGCACTGCCTCAGGAAGGGAGCATCTATAATCAGAGACGTCCACCACCTAGTCTCTGCCATAATTTCTCAGCCTGAGGTCCCAAACCACCAGGTACTTCCCTTCAAACATTCTGTTCTTGAACCAACCAGCAAAACCCTAATCACTGCAGTTTAGCAACATGATGACCACTTATCTCACTTTGCGTTGAAATGGATTTTGTCTTTTTTAGTTCCAATTGTGTTCTTTCTGGTAAAAATCATGTATAAATTAATTTATGCTTTTTCTTGTGAATGCTGCTCATACGATGGTGTGTGACTGATGCTGCTGCATGGTTTTCAGTGCACCTTGACAATAAACCTGACTTTGAGAGATACTAAAAGATTGAATGATATTTGATTGCATTTTTTTGTGGGAATAGAGCTCAGTACCCTTCAACAAGTGGAATGATGTTTCCAGGGGTCATTTTGAAATTACCTTCTTTGAGCTCAAGTAATTTACTTATCCACAGAAATTGCGAAGTTAAGGGACAAGACCTCCATTTTATAAATTGAGCAGGTTTGATGGGCTTACAGAATTTTCTCACTCTTTTTGGTATTATTCAATTCTCCTTAACTAAAACCATGCCTCTCAGTGACCAGGTGCTCCGGATCAGTGTCAACAGTCAGAAGCAGTTTAATCTGGTGAAGTCCCTCGAACAGTTGGAGAATCTAAAGGTAATTGATCCTTTTAGTGTGGTTTTTGTGCCAACAATTGTGACTTTTAAAGTTTAGCTTTATTTGTCACATGCACATCAAAATATCAAATGATACAGTGAAATGCGTCAACAACCAACACAGTCCGAGAATGGTGTTGGGGGCAGCCTACAAGTGTCACTATGCTTCTAGTGCCAACAAAACATGCTCACAAATTACTAACCCAAACCCATATGTCTTTTGATTCTGGGGGAAAACCTCAGCATCCAATGGAAACTCACACGGTCATGGGGAGAACATATAAACTTCTTACAGCCACCAACGGGATTAAATCCAGACCGCTAGCACTGTAATGGTGTTATGCTATTGGCTATGCTACCGTGCTAATCTGTAATCGCAATCCACAGCTGTAGGAGTGATCCTTGCATCTGTAGGTCTTTGTTTTGCCTAGTCTTCTTTGTTCCAACAACTCATACTTGGGTTAATTAGGTGCCGCCAGAGTGATTTGAGTATCTGAGAAACTGCTGATCTGCTGGGATTTTTACGCACAGCACACTCTGGAGTTTACAAAGAATGGTGCCAAAAACGAAAAAACATCCAGCAAGTGGATTTAACAAGATGCTTTCACTCACAGAACAGCCACTCGCGGGCCGTCTGGCGGCGCAATGACATCATTGCCGGACTCTGGAACGAAGGCTCCTGGGTTCGAATCCAGTCGGGGCTGTTCCCGAGTACGCTTTCCATCCGTGCTGGGTTAAACATAGAACATAGTTGAGTGTCGAGATCGCAACTCGACCTCGTAAAATAAAAGGAAAAATACTGCAAAATGTCTGTGTGAGGAGTGGCGAACCACACAGTCTCTCCCTCGCTCCGCGCCTTGTAAAAGCCATGAAAAAGACATCATCCCACCAACATCGCACACGCATGGACGCACGCAGACGCGCATCCACACACGCACACGCCAAAAAAAAAAGAAAGAAAGAACAGCCACTCGCTGGATGTTTTTTTTTCTTTTTGGCTCCATTCTTTGTAAACTCTGGAGTCTGTTGTGCGTAAAAATCCCAAGAGATCAGCAGTTTCTCAGATATTCAAATCACCCTGGGTGGCACCTAATTAAATTAGCTTGTTTATTTTGGCTTTTTTCTTAAAGATGTGCCGGACGTGCTCCGGTACGCTCCGGCTAGTACTGCACCACTGCTGTAAAGTTCAAAGTAAATTTATTATCAAAGTACATATATATCAGCATATACAACCCTGAGATTCATTTTCTTGTGGGCATACTCAATAAATCCATAAAATAATAACCACAACAGAATCAATGAAAGACTGCACCAACTTGGGCATTCAGCTAGTGTGCAAATACAAAAAGAAAGAAATAATAAACAAATAAGCAATAAATATCAAGTACCTGAGATGAAGAGTCCTTGAAATTGAGTCCATAGGTTGTGGGAACATTTCAAAGATGGAGCAAGTGAAGTTGAGTGATGTTATCCCTTTTGGTTCAAAAGCCTAATGGTTCAGACTGTTCCTGAAGCTGGTGGTGAGAGTCCTGAGGTTCTTGTACCTTCTTCCTGATGGCAGCGTGAGAAGAGAGCATGATGTGGGTGGTGGGGGTCCCTGATGATGAATGCTGCTTTCCTGTAACAATGCTTTATGTAGATGTGCTCAACAGTGGGAAGGGCTTTACCTGTGATGGACTGGGCCGTATCCACTACTTTTTGTAGGAATTTCCATTCAAGAGCATTGGTGTTTCCATATCAGGCTGTGATGCAGCTGGTCAATCTATTCTCCACCCCACATCTTTAGGAGTTGGTCAACATTTTAGGCCAAATCTTCGCAAACATCTAAGGAAGTAGAGGTGCTGCTATGCTTTCTTTGTAATTGTACTTATGTGCAGGTCCCAGGACAGTTCCTGATATCATGGGAGAATCTTTTACATACACTGGAGAAGTCAGGGAGGTTTTGTGTCTACTTTGAGAATGAGACTTTTGGAAATGCAGTCCTGCTGTGTAGTGAGTCTACTTAGTAGCATGCCATCCGGGCTTGCTCCTTGTTAACCAATTAAACCCACTTACCTTGAGTAGGTCGCACAGTGCAACCATCCCCCTGTAAGTCCCCCCTGAAAGGATCCAGGCCTCCAATTGAATCAGCTGTCAAAGAGCTGATTTTGAATTTTCTTTTCCAAAGATCTTGAATATTCTAAATCTGTGGAAAATTAAATACTCTTAAAAAATTAAAAGACATAAAATACTGGAAATATACAATTAAGTACATATTTTCAGTATTTCATTTTTAAATTTTATTAAATGCATGTATATTAATTCAATTAACTTAAAAATTGTAAATGGCCTTTTAGTTACCCTTCTCCCTCCCTGCCGTTCCTCTGAATGTGCTCACAGTTCCCGGGTTTAGCAGGTAAATTTCCAGAATATTCACATTTCTACAGAATATTTTGAATATTATGTGTTCAAGACTCTGAAGTGGGACCTAAATCTATAACCACCTGAGGGGGAGTTTTTGTGAATGTGACAGAGAAGGAAATGGGATTATCACTGTGGTGCAGGATCTATGCTGTATGACACTTAACTGTGAAAAGTGCCTTGTCAAGCATCTTTTTGCTAAATTGCATATGATTAACAACTCTAAACCTCCCTTTCCACCTTCTTTACAGCTTGATTTCTGGAAAGAGCCCGTGAGAAGCTCCCTCCCCGTTGACCTACGGATTCCTGCAAAGCACGTTAACGCAATCAAAACATTTCTGAGGTCTAATGATATTGCATATTCTGTCATGATCAAGAATTTACAGGTAATCTGGAAATAGATTGGTGCTAGTTGTCAGAGATTGGGTGCAGAAAGTGAACTGTTATGTAGTATTCTTTAACAGGTACTAATCTTACGACAATAACTAAATTCTGGATTGAATTAACCTGTAAAGTTCAACACTACATGCCTAGGCTACTTGGTCAACAGACAGAATAATGCAACACGTAACAACAGCTTTAACTTATTATAACTGTTTTCACTGAGGTCAATGTGTAACTGTTTACCTCTGGTGAGACCTAATTCAGAGCCCTGCAAGCGAGTTTGGTGTGCTAAAGTTAGGATCAATTTCCTTAGAGCATGGAGGTTTAAGGGATATTTAATAATGGCACTCTAAATTAGGGATAAGATTTTTAAAGGATGCATACAAGGACACAACGATAGAAGCAGGAGTAGGCCATCAGGCCGTTCGAGTCTGCTTTGCCGTCGATAATGGTCATGGCTGGTCTAAGCTCTGCTTTTGTGTTGTTCCTCTTTACCCCTCCATTCCTTGATCCATAAAATACTTATCCATCTCCACTTTAAATACATCTAACAATCCAGCTTCCACTGGCTGTCAAGGCAGAGAATTCCAGAGCTTCGCTATCTCCTGTAAGAAGAAATTAAGATAATTGATAATCCCTCATCTTGTAGTTATGATTCCTTCTTCAAGACTCTCCCACCAGTGAGATCAGGAAGAGACTGTTTCTAGTTGGAGGAAGATCATTAACCTCCTGGTCCTCAGTGCTCTAGTTCTTCTCAGAGGATGGTGGTGGAGAGGCTTGTGAGGTTCTGAGATCCCGAGAGCGATGCTGTCTGGACCTTACCTCCTGGTAGGGTCACCCATGGTGATAAGGTCAAGAGGGAAGTTCTAGACAAAGAGTGATCCAATCAAGATCTCAATGGCGGAGCAGGTGGAAGATGATGACAATGGCAATGGAGGCAGAGGAGAGCAGTCATCTTGCATTCCATGCCATGGACCCTGACCCTGATCTGTAAAGGACCGTGTGGTGGCTGCCTGTGCATTCCCACGTTAAACAAAGTCACACACTGGCATTCTTCAGGAAGGGAATAACCCCTTGGAAGAACATTGTACCCACTCGAGTGATCAGACTACAGTGGCCTGGGCATCATTCCACCCTCAACCTCATCCAAAGTTCTCTCCGCTGGGTGCCAAAATGCAGCTGATCCAGAATGTTCCGTGATTTACTACATCAGCAACTGGGCAAGCAATTTGTCAAGTGAATAGGGACTTCCCAGATGTGGCATTCATATTAAATTGATCTTTCCCCAGCCTGATGTTTTCCAACTTTATTTTTCAGTCGCTGGTGGATGAAGAGCGCATAGGCGGATTGATTTCTGAGCTGAGACAGAATGGCACCTACACCTTTAACTATCGGTCCTATCACCCGCTGAAAGAGGTGAGGTATTAGCTCGAGTGAATTGTCATTCAACCTTACACCTGTAAACCGCCAAACAAAACAACTTTCCCCCAGACCAAGGTGGACAATACAGTTCATATAACTCACACACATAACAGATAAGGTAATATGACCACAAATAAACTAACAAATAATTCATTGCATATAGGAAATGTTAACAAGTAAAGAAGCTAACAACAGGAATTCTGCAGATGCTGGAAATTCAAGCAACATACATCAAAGTTGCTGGTGAACGCAGCAGGCCAGGCAGCATCTATAGGAAGAAGCGCAGTCGACGTTTCAGGCCGAGACCCTTCGTCAGGACTAACTGCAGGAAGAGTGAGTAAGGGATTTGAAAGCTGGAGGGGGAGGGGGAGATGCATCTCCCCCTCCCCCTCCAGCTTTCAAATCCCTTACTCACTCTTCCTGCAGTTAGTCCTGACGAAGGGTCTCGGCCTGAAACGTCGACTGCGCTTCTTCCTATAGATGCTGCCTGGCCTGCTGCGTTCACCAGCAACTTTGAAGTAAAGAAGCTGCTGGCTGTTCATATGTGATAAAACCTGGGTGGTGGCAGGGAGTTCAATGGTCTTAATGCCCGGGGCACGAAGCTGTTCCCCATCCTTACAGTTCCTGCCCTGATGCTGTGGTACCCTCCTGCCTGACAGGGGGGAGTCAAACAGATTGTTGGATGGATCGGAGGGGTTTTCAGTGCTGGCAGGTCTGCTGTCAGGGAGGCTCCTGTTATCACCTAGGCCATTTCATGCTGCTAATTGTACAAAATACAGTTTACAAGTTCAATGCCAATGTGACATCACACAGTAAAGGGTCACACAAGTTCACTGTAGCATTATACTACAGTGTTTGGGTGCTGAACCATGAGGGAAGTAAATTTAAGAAGGCTTTGAAGAGGAGAAAAGAGAATGCTGAAGAGATTTAAGCTGAGAATTTCGGGGAGATTAGAAATGATCAGGCGAAAAGGAAGACGACCTTGGGAGCTGTTGGGCAGATCAGAAAGAGGCCAGAGAGGGATTTGAACACAAGGTTGTTAACAAATGTAATGCCTTGGTTAAGGTTTGTGAGGTATTCAATTTTAGCAGTTTTCTGTAAAAGCAGTGTGACCTGCTGGTAAGAGTGTTTTGGCTTCGGCTAAAGATGAGGAGCCATGTTGTCCAACTTAGGAATGCTGTGTCAGCCGACCAGATTGTGGGATGTGAGAGAGCTGTGGGGAAGAGCTTTTTTTGAAGGATAGTAGGCTTGTTTGGGGTCTTTTAGCAGGAGCTTTGTAGTGCGGCACAAGGGAAGATGCCACGGAATGCCTTTGGAGGGAGGGTCCCCTTTGCAAGAAGTGCTTTGTTCAGATGACTGGCTCCAAGGAGAAAGGGCCAATAGTTCTGAGAGAGCCAGATCTTTCAAGATGGTCTTCGAGGGAAGTTTGGAATGTGGCGAGTGCTTTCACGCAGACCGTGGGTCCAGGTATGAAAAAGTGATACATCCCTGACTACTCCAACGTTCTGTGCACATTGGGCTGGTTTACTTTTAATGGACCCTTTTATTTTTCTGCAACTGTTTGTTAAAGTTGAAAATTTACTAAATGTATTTTTTAATAATTTTATGCTGGTGTGCGATCTATCATTTCTGGGCTACCAGTATATGGGCAGTACTTACACAACGTTTGCTACAATCTGTGTTACTTGATTGGAATATCCTAACTTTCCTGTTTGGTTGAATCCCAAACCATACTGAGCCTAGACGATATTGTGTATGAAAGGTGGCCTTCTCACCCGAGTTAGCTAACCAGCCAAGTTGGTGTACGAGCCCCATTGAGAGCGTTACACAAACGTACATCACCAGATACAGGGAGATGGTGAAAGGGACTTGGCATGTGTTGGGATGTGTTCAACATAGCTTACACAGCATGGTCGTTGGTAGTCTGTTCAGGAAAACATTGGATCATTGTGTCTGAAGGTATCAAAGACAGATGAGCTGACATGGGGACAGCCAACATGGAGGATGTCTCAAAAACTGCAAGCAATATAGTGACCTTGGTGATATTCTGGTAATTTCCAGAAAGATGGTGGCACATACAAATGCAGCAGTCTCTTGGGGGCTAACCAAAGGTGCTTCTTTCTTTGCAAGATTATTTTTTTACGATCCAAAAACAATTCTACTTAAAGAACTTCAGGCACTGCAGGGCTACTCCATCAGTGAGCTGCGCGTTGATGTAGTAGCTGGACTGGTGTCAGCAGAGGAGCTGGCTGAGGTGTCAAAGGGGCCGGCTGGGATTGGGAGCAGGAACTGGCTGAGGTGTCAAAGGGGCCGGCTGGGATTGGGAGCAGGAACTGGCTGAGGTGTCAAAGGGGCCGGCTGGGATTGGGAGCAGGAACTGGCTGAGGTGTCAAAGGGGCCAGCTGGGATTGGGAGCAGGAACTGGTTGAGGAGTCAAAGAGGCCGGCTGGGATTTGGAGAAGGAGCTGGCTGAGGTGTCAAAGGGGCCGGCTGGGATTTGGAGAAGGAACTGGCTGAGGTGTCAAAGGGGCTGGCTGGGATTTGGAGAAGGAGCTGGCTGAGGTGTCAAAGGGGCCGGCTGGGATTGGGAGAAGGAACTGGCTGAGGAGTCAAAGGGGCCGGCTGGGATTTGGAGAAGGAGCTGGCTGAGGTGTCAAAGGGGCCGGCTGGGATTTGGAGAAGGAACTGGCTGAGGTGTCAAAGGGGCCGGCTGGGATTTGGAGCAGGAACTGGCTGAGGAGTCAAAGGGGCCGGCTGGGATTTGGAGCAGGAACTGGCTGAGGAGTCAAAGGGGCCGGCTGGGATTTGGAGAAGGAGCTGGCTGAGGTGTCAAAGGGGCCGGCTGGGATTTGGAGAAGGAACTGGCTGAGGTGTCAAAGGGGCCGGCTGGGATTTGGAGAAGGAGCTGGCTGAGGTGTCAAAGGGGCCAGCTGGGATTGGGAGAAGGAACTGGCTGAGGAGTCAAAGGGGCCGGCTGGGATTTGGAGAAGGAGCTGGCTGAGGTGTCAAAGGGGCCGGCTGGGATTTGGAGAAGGAACTGGCTGAGGTGTCAAAGGGGCCGGCTGGGATTTGGAGCAGGAACTGGCTGAGGAGTCAAAGGGGCCGGCTGGGATTTGGAGCAGGAACTGGCTGAGGAGTCAAAGGGGCCGGCTGGGATTTGGAGAAGGAGCTGGCTGAGGTGTCAAAGGGGCCGGCTGGGATTGGGAGAAGGAACTGGCTGAGGAGTCAAAGGGGCCGGCTGGGATTTGGAGAAGGAGCTGGCTGAGGAGTCAAAGGGGCCGGCTGGGATTTGGAGAAGGAGCTGGCTGAGGAGTCAAAGGGGCCGGCTGGGATTTGGAGAAGGAGCTGGCTGAGGAGTCAAAGGGGCCGGCTGGGATTTGGAGAAGGAGCTGGCTGAGGAGTCAAAGGGGCCGGCTGGGATTTGGAGAATCAGCCGGTCGGGATATCGGGAGAGGAGACGTTTGGGATATCGGAGGAGCCCGCCAGGATGTTGGAGAAGCAAGTTTGCTGACCGTATTGTTGCCTGCTGCTCAGAAGCATTGATGTTGGTACAGTATAACCATGGGAAATTGTCTTGCAATTGGGAGATTGTAAGGCTCTGGTGGACAGTGATAATGTAAGTTGCCGCAGGCCTGTTACCCTTGTCTGATGAAGGCACAGAGAACCTGAGATCTACGTAGCCTTGGCTGTAGAGAGAACTAGGCCTCAAGCCTCGGGCTTGTCTGGTGCTGCAGACCAGTTGAGAGATGCGGAAGCGCTACAGCATGGTGTCTGCGCTCGGCTAGGGCCTGGCCTTTCCCGTCAGTGCTGCCCTCCCATCTTCAAGCGGTGGAATGGCAGGCTGGATTGCGTGTGTATGTGCACTGCCGGGAGTCCATGCATCGATTGCCAGAAATTATCGCTCAGGGTCTCAGACTATATATGTTTTTTTAATTTTGAGTATGCTTCTTTGTTGGTTATTTTGAAGTTTGCTTGCTATTTTGAATGTGTAGCACCTTGGCCCCAGATGAACACTGTCTCATTCAGCTGTGTATGTACAGTTTCAATGATAATTAAACTTGATTTGATTTGATGATCAATATGGGATCAGAAGCTCTGCTTGGGATTAAAGTGAATACTAAGATTGCCCTTGGAGAATTGTCAAAGAAGTGAATATCTCCCCGTGACCCTGAGAGTTTCATCTGGGTGCTCTAGTTTCCTCCCACAGTCCAAAGACATACCAGTTGGTAAGTTAATTAGTTATTGTAAATTGCCCTGTGATTAAGCTAAGGTTAACTAGATGGGTTGCTGTGCAGAATGGCTTGTTGTGCTGGAAGGGCCTGTTACATGTCGTGTCTCTAAATAAATTAATAAAATAAAAATAAATCAATTGTTAAAGCCAAATGAAAGTGAAGGCAGGAAGCTGCCATTCAAAGTCTCCATTTATTATGGAACTCTGAAGTGTTGACAATTGGCAGAGGGCTCACAACTCACTCTGCCAACCTTTATTGGCACATGGTGCTGCACTACAGTGTAATAAGGGTGTGATTTACACCTCCCTCTTGCTTCATTCACAGATTTACAGGTGGATAAAGAATATTGCTGCTGAAAACCCTCAACTGGTCAGAAGAATGAGAATTGGTAGAAGTTCCCAAGGTCGGGCAATTTATGTCCTGAAGGTTGGTGAAGAGATAGAAACATTTAATGTACCCTGCTGGGAACAGTTCCCCAATGATAAACTAAAGGATGTCCGATCTGTTGAAATGGTCCATTGGACTCAAAATATCTAATCCATCTGTTGTCAGTCACATCTCAACAGTGATCAGTTGTGCCTGAGGTGGGAACTGGAAAATCTCATCTTAGTAAGTTTACCTCCCGAGTTTGGGGTGTGGTTGGAAGAACACTGGTAATACAGAGGAAGTTGTCCTTGCTCTTGTCTTCCCTATTCCCTGTCTCCTTCATTACTATTAGTCACCATCTTGCTTCCCCCTATCATTCTCTTGCCTACCCAATCACTTTCATTGCATCACAGCTGATTTATTTTCCCTCTCAACCCCATTCTCCTGCTTCTCCCTGCACTCATTGACACTCTTACTAATCAAGAACCTATCAATGTTTGCTTTAATAAAACCTAATTACTTAACCTCTAAAGTTGCCTTTGGCAATGAATTTCACAGATTCACAGCCCTCTGGCTGAAGAAATTCTTCCTCATCACTGTTCTAAATGGATGTTCCTCTATTTTGAGGCTGTGCCCTCAGGTTCTAGACTCGCCCACTACAGAAATATTCACTTCACATCCACTATCCAGACCTTTCAATATTTATGTTTTTTTTTAATGAGGTCCCTCCTCATTCTTCTAAACTCCAGTGAGTACAGGCTCTGAGCTGTCAAACGCTCCTCATACATATGCCAACCTTTTTTCCATTCCTGGGATCATTCTCGCAAACCTCTTCTGAACTCTCTTCAATGCCAGAACATCCATTAGACAAGGGGCCCAAAACTGTTCATATTACCTCGTGTGGTTTGTCCAGTGCTTTATAAAGCTTCATCATTATGTCCTTGCTTTTGTTTTCTAGTCCTCTTGAAATGATGGTTAACGTTGCATTTGCCCTCCTTACTGTCGACACAACCTGCAAATTAACCATTACAGATTCCTAAGTCCCTCTGCACCTCTGATTTTTTGAATTTTCTCTCCATTTACAATGTAGTCCATACCTTTATTCCTTCTGCTGAAGTGCATGACCATGCACTTCCCTACACTAAATTCCATCTGCCGCTTCTTTGCCCATTCTTCCAATCTGTCTAATTCCTTCTGCAGATAGACTTCTACCTGCCCCTGCACCTATCTTCGTATTGTCCACAATCTTGGCCACAAAGCTATCAATTCTATCATCCAAATCACTACATACAACATGAAAATAAGCAGTCCCAGCACCGGCTCCTGTGACACACCACTAGTCAGGCAGCCAATCAGAAACAGCCCCTTTTATTCCCATTTTTTTGCTTCCTGCCAATCAGCCAATCCTTTATCCATGCTAGTACCTTTCCTGTAATACCATGGACACTTATTTTGTTTAGCAGCCTCATGTATAGCACCTTGTCAAAGGCATTCTGAAAATCCAAATAAACAACATTCACTGACACTCCTGTCCTGCCTGTTATTTCTTCAAAGAATTCAAACAGATTTGTCAGGCAAGATTTTCCCTTTAGAAAACCAATACTGATTTTTGGCCTATTTTATCATGTGCCTCCAAGTACCCCAAAACTTTATCCTTAATAATAGACTCCAACATCTTTCCAACCACTGAAGTCAGGTTAATTGGCCTATAATTTTCTTTCTTATGCCTTCCTCCCTTCTTAAAGAGTGTAATGACACTTACACAAAATAATCTGCAGATGCTGGGGTCAAAGCAACACTCACAATACGCTGGAGGAACTCAGCAGGTCAGGCAGCATCCGTGGAAAAGGTTGGTCAACGTTTCGGGCCAGAACCCTTCATCAGGACTTTTTCCCAGTCCTCCAAGACCATTCCAGAAGCTAGTGATTCTTGAAACATCATTACTAATCCCTCCACAATCTCTTCAGCTACTTACTTTGGAACCCTGGGGTGCAGTCCATCTGGTCCAGATGACTCATCTACCTTCAGTCTTTTCAACTTCCCAAGCACCTTCTCCTCAGAAATAGCAATGACACTCATGTCTTCCCACTGACACATTTCTGGCATTCTGCTAGTGTCTTCCACAGCGAAGCCTGACACAAAGTTCTTACTAAGTTCCTTTGTCTCCCTTTACTACCTCTCCATCATCATTTTCCAGCAGTCTGATACATTCTCTTCCCTCTCTCTTTCACTCCTTATATATCTGAAAAATTCTTTTTGTATCCTCTTATGTTATTGACTAGCTTACCTTCATATTTCATCTTTTCTCTCTTTATAACCTTCTGTTGTTTTTTTTAAAATTTTCCCAGTCCTCTAATTTCCCACTAATTTTTGCTCTATTATATTCCCTCTCCTTTGCTTTTAAGCTGTCTTTGACTTCCTTGGTCAGCCACAGTTGCCTCATCCTCCCTTTAGAATATATATTCATCTTTGCGATGCATCTTTACTGTGCCTTCTGAAATTCCCCCAGAAACAACAGCCATTGCTGCTCTGCCAGCATCCCTGCTGGTCACAATGGGAGCAAGGGTGGACCCAAATGCAAGACACAGACACTGAAGTACAAGGAACAGGACTTGACTAGAGTAGGGACGTGACAGAATGCAGACAAGGAGCAGGGACCAGAAAGCAGACTTGGGCTTGGACCTCAAGCCAGAGACTGGACAAGGACACAGAACCTGGGTCTTGCCTCGGGCTTGGGCCCCAGAACCAGGCAAGGACATGACAAACTACAGGACAGGAGGCTGGGGCCTTGAGCTTGGCTGCAGGCTGGGAGCTGGGGTTTTGGAATGCAGAAGCTGATAACTTGGAGGCTGGAGCTCAGAGACAGACTGGGAACTGTACATCAACAGAGAGCCAGGACTTATCCTTCAAAAAGCCAGGTCTCATCTCTGACTCAACACTAACACAAGACTGGACAGTACATAGACAAGCTAGGACTCAACTTTATCTCCACAACAAGGTGGGACAGGTCCACCTGTTGGGTAACAGCAGAACAGCTGGACTTACCCAACAGAGGCAAGGACAAGACAGATCACCCCCACAGAGCATCAGGGAAGTTCTGAGTCACAGTTTGGCCAGCAACCTCAGCTGGCTACAGAAACAGCTGGATCCCTACCTAGCTCAGAGTAGCTGACAGCCACTCAGCTGGCCCAGGAAACAGCCAAATCCATACCGCAAAGACAGCTCCAACTACTGACAGCAAGGCTCCATGAAGAGATGGCTCTCCAACACAACCTAAAGATGACAAGTGGCCACTCTAGCCTTCCACTGGCAGGTTGCTCACAGAGGATCTTGATAAGGCAAACCAGCCACCCACACTCAACCCCAAGGCTACTTATATTCCAAGCCCCAAGATGGGAATCAGGTGCCTATGATTAACTCAATCAAAATAAGGGACAGCTGGAAGACCCGGAGAACTGAGTCCACGGACTGGACCGTGAACCGGAATGCTGACTTCACGGACCGGATCATGACACAGCTAGTCTTCCCTTCCAATGAACCTTGGTCACCTCTTCTCTCATGCTTCTACAATTCACTTTACTCTGCTATAATACTGTTGCAATAGACAATAGGTGCAAGAGTAGGCCATTTGGCCCTTTAAGCCAGCACTGCTATTCACTGTGATCATGATTGATCATCCACAATCAGTATCCAGTTCCTGCCTTCTCCCCATATCCCTTGACTCTGCTACCTTTAAGAGCTCTATCTAACACTTTCTTGAAAGAATCCAGAGAATTGGCCTCCACTGCCTTCTGAGGCAGAGCACTCCACAGATCCACAACCCTCTGTGTGAAACCGTTTTTCCTCAACTCCGTCCTAAATGGTCTACCCCTTATTCTTAAACTGTGGCCTCTGGTTCTAAACTCCCCAACATCGGAAACATGTTTCCTGCCTCTAGCATGTCCAATCCCTTAATAATCTTATATGTTTCAATCAGATCCCCTCTCATCCTTGTAAATTCCAGTGTATACAAGCCCAGTCGCTCTAATCTTTCAACATATGACATTCCCGCCATCCCTGGAATTAACCCAGTGAACCTACGCTGCACTTTCCCCATAGCAAGAATGTCCTTCCTCAAATTTGGAGACCAAAACTGCACACAATACTCCAGGTGGGGTCTCACCAGGGCCTTGTAAAACTGCAGAAGGACCTCTTTGCTCCTATACTCAACTCCCCTTGTTGTGAAGGCCAGCATGCCATTAGCTTTCTTCACTGCCTGCTGTATCTGTATGTTTACTTTCAGTGACTGATGAACAAGGACACCCAGATCTCGTTGTACTTCCCTTTTTCCTAACTTGACACCATTCAGATAGTAATCTGCCTTCCTCTTCTTGCCACCAAATGGATAATCTCACACTTATCCACATTAAACTGCATCTGTCCACTCACCCAACCTGTCCAAGTCACCTTGCATTCTCATAACATCCTCCTCATATTTCACACTGTCACCCAGCTTTGTGTCATCTGCATCTAATTTTAGCTTCTTCATGTCAAACTTCAGGGTGAATTCTGTATTATGATTACTGCCTCCGAAGGGTTCCTTTAACTTAAGCTTCCTAATCAAATCTTGGTCATTACATAACACCCAATCTAGAATTGCCAGTTCCATAGTGGGCTAAACCATAGGCGGCACTAAGAAGTCATCTTGTAGGCATTCTACAAATTCCCTCTTTTGGGATCCAGCACCAACCTGATTTTCCCAATCTACCTGCATATTGAAATCCCCAATGATTATCACAACATTGCCCTTTTTTACATGCCTTTTCTATTTCCTGTTGTAATTTGTATCCCACATCCTGGCTGCTGTTCGGAGGCCTGTATATAACTCCTATTAGGCTATTTTTACCCTTTCAACATTTTAACTCTACCTACAAGGATTCTACACCTTCTGATCCTATGTCACCTCTTTCTAAGGATTTGTTTTCATTTTTTGACCAATAGACCCACCCCACCCCCTCTACCTACCTGCCTGTCCTTTCACTACAATGTGTATCCTTGAATGTTGAGCTCCCAACTATGATCTTCTTTCAGCCATGACTCAGAGATGGCCATATCATACCTGCCAATCACTAAATGCACGACAAGAACATTTACCTTATTTCATACACTGTGTGCATTCAAACACAAACACTTTCAGTCCTGTATTCATCGCTTCTTTTTTGCTTTTGACCCCATGTTACACTTCAACTCATCCCAGCAACTGCAATTGTGATCTATCATCTGCATGTCCTTCCTCACGTTCTCACCACACACTGCATCCAGTTGTACACCTACTGCCCCATCATTCCAGTTGCCATCCCCTTGCCAAATTAGTTTAAACCCTCATTCATAACAGCTATAGCAAACCTGCTAGCAAAGATATTGGTCCCCTTCGGGTTCAGGTGTAACCCATCCTTTTTGTGCAGGCCATACCTTCCCCAGAAGAGATCCCAATGATCCAGAAATCTGAAACCACGTCCCCTGCACCAGTTCTTCAGCCGTGTATTCCTCTGCCGAATTATTCTGTTCTTGCTGTCACTGGCATGTGGCACATATAGTCCCGCTTTGCAGCTTTCTGCCTAACTCCCTAAATTCTCTCTTCAGGATCTCCTCCCTCTTCCTACCTACGTCATTGGTACTTTCACCCTCCCCCTTTCGATTGCTGTGGACCTGGGCCGGCTGGCGGCACAACGGCATCAGCGCCGGACCCGGGAGTGAAGGTTCCTGGGTTTGAAACCACTCGGGTCCGCTCCCGAGTATGCTTTCCATCCGTCTCAGGTTGAGTGTCGAGATCACAACTCGACCTCGTAAAATAAAAAGGAAAAATACTGCGAAAATGCCTGTGTGGGGCTCTCTCTCTCTCTCTCTCGCTCCGTGCCTTGTAAAAAGCCATGAAATATCCATCATCACGGACACACGCACGGACGAACAGACACACAGACGCGCACGCACACACACAGATGCACAGACTTGGATGCACACAGGCACACGCCAAAAAAAAATGCTGTGGACCCGATCCGAGCCATCCCTGGCCCGGTACCTGGAGGGCAACATACCATATGGGAGTCTCGTTCACGTCCACACAACCTGCTGTCTGCTCCACTAATTATGGAATCCCCTATCACTACTCCACTCCTCTTCTCCTTCCTTCCCTTTGTGAGCCACAGGTCTAGACTCAGTGCCCGTGTGGCTTATGCCTGCGAGGTCATCCCCCCCACCCCCACCCCCCTACAGTATCCAAAGTGGTATGCAAAGGGGAATGGGCACAGGGGTACTCCACACTGGCTACCTATTCCCTTTCCCTGTCCTGACAGTCACCCAGGAACCTGCCTCCTGCAGCAACCTCCCTGTAGCTCCTACCTAGCAGCTCCCCATTCTCCTGCATGAGCCAGAAGTCATCGAGCTGCAGTTCCATTTCCTTGACACAATCTCCAAGGAGCTGCAGCTGGATGCTCACTGTGAAGATGTAGTTATCAGGGAGACCGGAGGTCTTCCAATTTCCCGCATCTCACATAAGGAATATACCGCCACCTCCAGAACCATTCTCAGTGCGCTAACTATGTACTCACAGAAAAAAACTTACTAGG
The DNA here is from genome assembly GCF_963921235.1 of Mobula hypostoma. NCBI lineage: Eukaryota > Metazoa > Chordata > Chondrichthyes > Myliobatiformes > Myliobatidae > Mobula > Mobula hypostoma. Next base: position 58,358,121 of record NC_086116.1, on the reverse strand, counting down.
AACTTTCTTACTTATTTACTTACTTTATGCTTCTGCTGCTTGCAGAAACCTGTTCTCGCCTAAGACTGTTGAGCCAAAGCCTGAGCAATGTAACAATGCCCCACTCCAACAATGGCCGCACCACTTACACCTCCTTTCTTTTTATTGGCCCCACGCTGATTGCCAGCTGCTGAGAAAAAAGCCAAAAAGCACCCAAGTTCCTTTTAAACCTCACACTGCATCACCAACAAACAACCTCTCATGCTGATCGTTGCCTGCTGAGAAAAACTTGGATCTAACCATATCTATCCTCAAACTCTTCAATGCACTCCCCACCATAAGGTTGTTAATGTCGAGAGTGGTAATGGGGACAAGCTCCCACTACCTATTAGATGCTCCGAATGGCGTGCATCTCAAATAGCCTCTGACAACCAAGTCCAGCCCCTGGCCTTCACGTGTGACTTAGCTACTAAGCCTGCAGAACTATTTTTACTGTCAGAAGGGGAAAAAGTGGGTTAGTGGCACCTTAAAACCAGTCGGTTCAGGCAGATGAGGCTCGTTAGCTGTGGCTGGCATCTCATCTAGGAGAACGAAAACTCTGATCTCAAACCTCCACTGTCCTGTGGCTATACCCACTCATAGGGAAGACTTCAGGAGTAAATCCCGAGGGAAAATTTCGGAGCTAGGGTACCCAAGGCTATCCCACGTTGAGTTCAATGTTGACTGGCAACTCCAGTGATGCTGCTGGTACCAAACTGTATCGGTCTCTGCCATTCCTTTGGGAGAGCTTGCTACATAGGCAACAGCTTGCTCTCCATATCGTACTGCCCAGGCTTGTGTATCTAGACAGCTAGGACACAATATCCGTGGTTAACTCGGACCAACGGAGGCCCTGACCCTCACTCCACTTGAGTGAAGGAAAGAACTCTGGGAATAGGATGTTTATGCAGCAACACCCAGTACCTTTTCAGTCTTACGGTTTTTTATATTCTGTGTTTTTGCCCAATCTTTCTCGTTTTTTGTGTGCAGGGGAGGGGGATTTGGGGGTCAATGTGCCTGTTCTGTTTTTGTTCATGTTTGTGCGAGGGGGAGTGATTCGGGGGGGTTGATGATCGTGCTGCCGTTCTGTTTTTGTTTCTTTCTCAGTCTTGTGGCTATCTGGAGAAGAAGAATTTCAGAGTTGTGTACTTTGATAATAACATGAACCTTTAAATCTTTAGCTTGGTTTTTGAACAACTCATTTACTTACACCATTGCACACCCCCCGCCCTTTGTTCTTGGTGCTCCATGATAATGCCCAGCCGTCACAATTTAATCTTTAGGTGAGAGCCTCTGAATCCAGCCACTAGGTGAGCTTGGATACATTTGCCGCTGTTGAGTGTGTGTGAGCAGGGCAGTTATTATTCAACCAGTTCCCTCTGTCCATCATGCATTTCCAGAGCTCAAAGTCAGGGAAGCTTCTCAATTTCAACCTTCCTTTCCTCCTACGATCGGAAACACAGTTGCATTATGGCAACATCATTTTTTGATTTGTCTTCTTCCTTCTACTGGTGTAGATAGATAGATACTTTATTGATCCCAAAGGAAATTACAGGGTCACAGTAGCATTACAAGTGTACAGATATACAAACATTAGAAGAGAAGTAAGAATAAAAAAAATGTTACCTCAAACAGTCTAACAGGATGGGGGGGGTTCATCCCTTCCCCAGCTATAGGTTGACTCATTATAGAGTCTCATGACCTCTTATAGCACTCTTTGGAGCAGTGCAATTGTCATAGTCTATTACTAAAAGTGTTACCTTGGACTTGGAGACGGGTTGATAATCATATCTCTACATCTGAGGCTACTTACATAAGCCTCTGGAAGACTAGATTGGAAGTTTCTGGTACTTTCAGTTTGCTGTAGTTTTCATAAACTGTTCATCTCAGAGATACAAGTTCCCAAAGTCTGATGGAACAATTGCAGAATGAGAACTAAAGTCTTGTTCAATTGGTTCAATTGAATATCAGAGAATGTATACAGTATACAACCTGAAATTCTTACTCTTCTCAGACATCCATAAAACAAGAAACCCCATAGAATGAATGATAGAAACATCAGAACTCTGAAGCCCCTCCTCCCCCTTCGTTCACACAAGTACCAGAAGCATTAACCCTCCACATCCCCCCTCCCACTCACACCAGCAGAAGCACTGACCTCCCACCAGGCAAGCAATATCAAAAGCCTCCCCCCCCCCCCGCAAAAAGCTTTGATCTAGAGTCCATCAGAAACGACAGCCTATAACCCAGCACGGCACTGTCTCAGACAGGCTCACTCTTTCTCCATCGAGGGAGAGAGAGGTCACTCCTGCAACAACAAGAGTAAAGAGTAAAGGCTGTTCTGATGTTACAGTTGGAATTGTTTTTACTTGGCATTTTCAGTGATTTCCCTGTACTTAACCTTTGTCCCTTTCTCCAGTTGCACTTACACATTATTCAGTCTTGTTCTGTTTTTCTCATTGGGACAGTTTAGCACAGGACATGGGCGTCCTGCCGTGTGGATGGATGGTGGTATTCATGGCCGTGAGTGGATAGCACCTGCTGTTGCAATATGGATGGCAAAGGAGGTAAGAATATTTCGCTCATTTTGTCATGATGCCTTGACGTTTAACTTACCCCCATTCCCACTGGTAAATGTGAGTAAAACCCTATGGCTTAAAGCAAAGAAGGAGGCCATTCTTGAGACCTGAAACATCTGTTCATTTCATTGATGCTGCCTGACCTGCTGAGTTCCTCCAGCATTTTGTTTGTGTTTCATTATTTTAATTCTCATTTTAATTCTCTGAATTTTCTTGTAACCCAGAAAGAAGTTTGATCTACAGAAAGTGGTAGACTCACTAAACCTTTAAGTGAACCAAACTCAGACATTGTGTGTGAACCATCAGGTATCTGAATGTGTACTTGCTGCTTTTATGCCACCAGATTACCACTGACTATGGCAACAACGCTTCCTTTACATCACTGCTGAATAAAATAGATATCTTCATGGTGATCATGGCAAACCCTGATGGCTACGTTTATAGCCAAACTAAGGTATGTAGACAAAGATTGAGACAGTACCATTTCATTGAGTTGTGCAGCACGAATTGGGCCCCTGTGGCCAACCTCTTCCATACTGACTGTGATGCCTGTACTAACCCCATTTACCCACACTAGAGACATATGCCTTTATGCTCTTCCTATCCAAGTATCTGTCCAAATGCCTCTTAAACACCATAATTGTATCTGCCTTCACCACCTCTTTGGTAGCTAGTTCCATATAACCACCACCCTTTGTATGGAAAATTCACCCTTTAGATTTCCTCTCACCTTAAACCTGTGCCTTCTAGATCTAGACTCACCTGCCTTTGGAAAAAAGATTCTTCTTATCTATGTATGCCCTCAAAACTTAAGGAGTGACCACAACATGGTTATCTCTTAGCCTCCTGAGAATAAACCCAGTCTATCCAGTTTCTTCTTCTAAATACAGCCCTCCATTCCGAGCAACATCCTGGTGAATCTCTTCTGCAATCTTCCTATTATCGCCCTATCCTTCCTGTCGCGCGGCAATCAATAAATAGTACACAATACTCGAAGTGTGGTCTCACCCATGCTACAATATGACATCCCAATGTTCATACTCAATGCCTTGGAATACAAAGGCAAACATACCAAATGACCTCTCCACTACCCAATCCACCTGTGTTGCCATTTTTAGAGTTATGGAATTGCACCTATATTAACATACCTAATATCCCTACCATTTACTCTTTATATCCGAACAGAATTTGACTGAGTTTGAATTCAGTTTTAGAATCAGAATCAGGTTTAATATCACCGGCATATGTCATGGAATTTATTGTCTGCGGCAACAGTACATTGCAATACATAATAGGAAAAACATGAATTACAGTAAGTACATATATTAAATAGTTTAAGTAAGCAATGCAAAAATTGGAATTTTAAAAAGTAACAAGGTAGTGTTCATGGTACAATGTCCATTCAGAAATTGGATACAAGAGGGGAAGAAGCTGTTCCTGAATCATTGAGTGTGCGCCTTCAGACTTCTGTATCTCCTTCTTGATGGTAGCAATGAGAACAAGGCATGACCTGGGTGATGGGGGTCCTTAATGACAGATGCCGCCTTTTTGAGGCATCGCTCCTTGAAGATGTCCTGGATACTACGGAGGCTAGTGCCCATGATGGAGCTGACTAAGTTTACAACTTTACATAGCTTACTTTGATTCTGCAGAGTAGCCCACACACACACAATACCAGACAGTGATTCAGCCAGTTAGAATGCTCTCCATAGTACATCTGTAGAAATTGGTGATTTTTAACCCTGATCTTTGTAGCCTCCTGCAGCCACTCCCCCCTCCAAAAAAAGCAACTTACCTTACTTGTATTAGTTGGGGACCTCAGCAAGCTAATTGTTAAATACTACATTGACATTTAATCAGAAAGTTTGTTGACCTTTAAACGGTAGACTAATCATTTCACTGATGGAATGTTCTGCACCTTAACCTGTGATATTTACTGTTAAATTCTGAGTGAGCTAATCCCAACATTTTGTAACTGCAGAATCGAATGTGGCGGAAGACCATGTCGAAGAGTCCTGGAACACATTGTTTTGGAGTTGATCCAAACAGAAATTTTGATGCAAACTTTGGAGGTAGGAAATATTCTGATTTTGGTATATTATTTGCATAATGTTCCATGACTGCTATATTGAAAAAAGTCAATCCAATGAGTTTCCTTTCAGATGACAGTATGATGAACAGACTGATCACTGAATGATAGAACGGCTGAACAGCTTGGTGGGACTCGGATGGCAAACACGCACACAAGCATCAGTTGGACATTGCAGCTTGTTGGGTGACCTTTACTCTTGAGTGTGGAGACAATGTAGTTGGATAGACTCACATGTATCATACTGATTAGTCTCATTCCATTCGGAAGCTTGTTGGAGGCAAGATGAAGCATTGCAAGGAGGAAGACTGAGAAGATTGCTAAGACAACGTCGCAGCCATACTTGACACAGATCTGCACCAAATAGATTCATTATTTATAATTACAACTTAGGTGTCATTATAGAGCGAAAGTAGAGTGCAGATAAATTTATGAGGGCAGTTGTAGTTTCTCTCAATTGATAGAATCAAACTATTCTGAAGTCAAATAAGGGAATGTCACGTACCCCGTGACAGGTTAAAGAACCAGCAGAGATGGAAAACACTTTGGAGTCTGGTGTTGCTATTAACTAATAATATTTATTAGTAACTATGCAATACAGTAATATAAATGTAGATAAATCAAACAGGTTAGCAATGATTATATATCAGTAAGTGTGGAATAGACGAGAGAGACGTCCTTGGGAAAGTATAAACAAACTGTGAGCAGTCTTTGTCTCTCTCTTAAAAACGAGATATTGGTGTCAAATACCTCTTTTTTTAAAAAAGCACAGTTCATAGGGGTAATCGAGCATAGTTCATAGGGGTAATTCAGGACCCCATTGCACCCCCTTCCTTCAGAAAAAAAAATTGAAGGTGAAATTTTTGGTTTAACTGGAAAGTTTAGAGTTGAAAACAATACATATACAATCATCAGATGACAGAGCAAAATGTGTACAATTTCCAACTTAACATCTGGATAAACAATCAGCTATAATATTGTTGGTATCTTTCACATGTTTGATTTTTCTTTCTTTTAAATCTTTTTATTGTTATATACAGGAAAAATAACATGAATACATCAAAGTAACAACACTTACAATGCCTCAAAAAAAATCTTAAAGATTGAAAAAAAATTGTGATAACAAAAAAACCTACTTTGCAGAAAAGAGAGAAAAAACCCATTAGGTGTACAACCCCGGAGCCATGCATCACACAAAAAGCTTATAAACATAAACATCAAACCGCCAGCAAGAAAAGAAAATATACTAAAATAATTTACAATTAGATCGTGGAAAAATTATATCAATTAACTCAAATGATAATAATGAGCAAATGAGCCCCACCTTCTCTCAAAATCAAATAAAGGTTCAAAGGTTCGACTTCTAATTTTCTCCAAACTAAGACATAGCATCACTTGAGAGAACCATTGTGACAAAGTGGGAGCTGATGTATCCTTCCACTTCAACAAAATGGCCCTCCTAGCTATCAATGTAACAAATGCAATAACATGTTGGTCAGACACAGAAATACCATGAATATTTTGAGGAACTATTCCAAAGCGCACAGTTAATTTATTAGGTTGTAAATTTATTTTAAGTGCTTTTGAAATTGTTGAGAAAACCGGCTTCCAGAACTGTTCCAATATAGAACAAGACCAAAACATATGTGTCAGTGTAGCTATCTCAGTTTTACATCTATCACAATGACCATCAACATTAGGGAAGATTTTAGAAAGTCTCTCCTTTGTCAAATGATAACGATGTACAATTTTAAATTGAATCAATGAATGGCTAGCACAAATTGAAGGAGAGTTAACCAACTTCAATATCCGCATCCAATCCTCTGTCATAAAAGTCAAATTAAGTTCCTTTTCCCACTCCTGTTTAATCTTAGATAAGGATGCTTATCCCATTGTAATAATAAATTATAAATTCTTCCAATAGAACCTTTAATCAAATGATTCATACTCATAATAGCATCTAACAGGTCAGCCTCCAATATGCAAGGAAAATTACTTAAATATTTTTGTAAAAAATGTCTAACTTGAAGGTATTGCAGAAAGTGTGAGTATGAAAGAGAAAATTTATCAAGTAATTGTTCAAAAGACATCAATCTATCTTCTTTAAATAAATCCAAAAAAGAATTAATACCTTTATTTTTCCAAAGTAAAAAAATTGAATCACTCAAAGAAGACTTAAAAAAGTAATTTCAGTAAGTTAAAGTATAAAGTTTAAATTTTTTTAAGATTAAAAAAAATTGCAGAACTGGAGCCAAATTTGTAAAGAATACTTAATCACAGGATATAGGTTTAAATTTACAACTTTACCTAATTTCAAAGGTAAAGGAGCTCCCAATAATGAGGTTAAATAAAACTGTTTTACAACTTTCAGTTCCAGGTCTACCCAAGTTGGCCGATCACTCTTATCAACCCAGTATAACAAAAAAGACATATCGCACATTAACAGCCCAATAATACATTCTAAAATTAGGCAAAGCAAGACCTCCATCCTTTCAATTTTTCTAAATGACATTTTCTAATTCTTGGTCTTTTAATATTCCAAATAAAAGATAAAATAATAGAATCAATCCGATCAAAAAACTTCCTAGTCAAAAAAACAGGAATATTCTGAAATAAATATAAAAATTTCAGTAAAATCATCATTATGAATATGACTAAGTGAAAATGTAGGTGGACTCCATCTACTAAATAAATACTTCATAGAGTCTACTAAGGGAACAAAATTAGCTTTATAAAGATCCTTTTTTTTAGTAATTATAATACCCAAATATCAAAAAGAGTCTGAAACTTTAAAAGGAGTATTATCATATATAGAGACAGAATCATTTAAAGGAAACAATTCACTTTTACTAAAATTTATATCCTAAAAAACCTCTAAATTCATTAAATAATTTTAGCAAGGCAGGAATGGATTCATCAGGGTTAGATATATAAACCAATAAATCATCAGCATAAAGAGAGACCTTATGCATGGTCTCATTCACAAAGATCCCATGGATATTTTTTGCCTCACGAAGAGCAATAGCAAGGGGTTCTAATATTAAATTAAACAACAAAGGACTTAATGGACAGCCTTGCCTTGTCCCCCATGAAAGCTGAAAAAAGGAGACCTACGATTGTTAGTGACAACAGTAACAATAGGGGCTTTATATATCATTTTAATCCAATTATTAAAATTAACAGCAAAGCCAAATTTCTCTAAAACATTGAATAAATATTTCCATTCGACTCGGTCGAACTCTTTTTCAGCATCCAAAGATACAACACATTGTGGAGTTTCAGAAGAGGACGAATATATAATGTTAAATAGTCTCTGAACATTTGAAAAAGAATAGTGACCCTTTATAAAGCCAGTTTGATCTTTAAAAATAATTTTACCCAAAATATTCTCCAACCGATTGGCCATTATATTTGACAAAATCTTAATGTCGACATTCAGTAATGAAATAGGTCTATATGAAGCGCAGTCAGTAGGATTTTTATCATTTTTAATTAAAGAAATAGATGCCTCATAAAAAGTAGAGGGTAAGTCACCTTTCACAAAAGAATCCTGAAACATTTCCAACATATATGGAGAAAGCAACTTCCCAAATTTTTTTATAAAATTCTTCAGGATAACCATCAAGTCCTAGGGACTTACCAGATTGCATTGAAAAAATAGCTTTATGAATTTCGGCTTCAGTAACTTGAGCATCGAGAGTTTTTTGATCCTCAGCCGAGATTTTAGAAAAAACAATCTTTTGTAAAAAAGCATTCATTTTAGAAGAATCTAACAGACATTGAGATTTATATAGCTCAGCATAAAAATCTTGAAAAATCTTATTAATTTCTTCATATTCCTGAGCTAAGGTACCATCTTTCCTACAATTTTTCATGATTTGCCTTTTGGCTGCAGCCATTTTTAATTGAGATGCAAGCAGTTTATTATTTTTATCTCCAGACATATAAAATTGGCTCTTTAATTTAAGCAAATAACCTTCAATGGGATGAGTTAATAACAGGTTATATTGTGATTGAAGTTCCACCCTTTGTTTAAATAAATCAGTATTGGGGGAAATTGCATAAATATTATCTAAATCTTTAATTTGTTTTGAAATTCTATCTAATTCTGCTTTAGTCTGTTTTTTAAGTTTAGCTGAATAAGGAATAATCTGACCACATAAAAATGCTTTAAATGTATCCCATAACTAATTTAGACATCCCCCCATATCATTAAAAAGAAAAAAATCTTTTATCTGGGTTTCAATGAAACTGAAAGTCAGAGTTTTGCAATAATGTCTGAGACATGCGCCAAGGTGGGCGGGCAAGAATGACATCATCAAATTCAAAAGACAAACTCAGAGGCACATGATCAGGTATAGCAATAGCATCATATTCGCAATTTTTAACACTAGGCAAGAAGCAGGGATTGATTATAATATAATTGATCCTTGAATATTTTTTATAAACATGAGAGAAGAAAGAATATTCTCTATTATCAGGATGAAGATACCTCAGCTATAATATTGTCAGTACCTTTCACATGTTTGATTTTTTAAGTCATTCTTGCAATATCAGACTCCAGTTTAATAACCTTCTATTCTTATCCTTTGTCTTAGTTAGAAACAGCAACGGATTATGATCCATGTAAACCACAAGGGGTCTCTGGGCAGGACAAACAGACCTCAAAATGTTGTAAGGCCAGAATAAGTGCTAGTAATTCTTTTTCAACAGTTGAATGATTTTTCTGGTGCACATTAAGTATCTTTGAGAAATAAGCTACTGGATGCTCAAGGTCATCCACACCCTTCTGTAATAGTACTGCCCCAGCAGCTTCGTCACTAGCGTCTGTTGCTATAGAAAATGGCTTGGAAAAATCAGGTGCTTTGAGCACAGGATGATTTTCAGATGTTTAAATGCCTCCTGGCAAAAGCCATTCCATACAAATCTTTCGCTCTTCCCTAGGAGTTTTGTTAGGGGGAGAGCGATGTCAGCAAAGTTCTTACAAAACTTACGATAATATCCAACCATTCCTAATAAACCTTCTCAAAGCTTTCTTGCCAGTCAGAACAGGAACATCACAAATAGCTTGAACCTTGGCCTCTACAGGAGCCAGTTGGCCCTGGCCTACCACATAGCCCAGATATTTAATAGTGGCATGGCCAAACTCACTTTTACCGAGGTTCACAGTAAGACTGGCCTTGGGAAGTCTGTCAAACCGTTTTGCTACTGCTGCAATATGCTCTTCCCACGTGTCATTCCAGACCACTAAATCATCGATATAAGCCCCTGTGTTTTCTAAACCTCTATTCACAGAATTGATCATTCTTTGAAATGTCCCTGGAGCATTTTTCATCCCGAAGGGTAAAACCCTGTATTCATACAACCCCGAAGGTGTGACAAACGCTGAGATTTCTCTGGCCCTGTCGGTCGAAGGAACACACCAATATCCTTTTAACAGATCAATTTTTGCGAGGTACTTAGCCTTTCCCACTTTATCAATACAGTCATCTACTCTTGGGATAGGATAAGCATCTGCCTTGGTTATTGCATTTATTTTCCTGTAGTCAGTACAGAATCTCATGCTACCATCCAGCTTTGAGACAAGGACACAGGGCGACACCCAGTCTGAGGTAGTTTGCCTAATGATACCGGTTGCTAGCATGTAGCTAATTTCTTTATCTCAAAGTTCATTCTACAAGGATGTTGTTTTATGGGCTGGGTTGAATTTATAATGACATCATGCACTGCACCTGTGCACCATCTTGGAATGTCAGGAAATAAATCTTTACGCTTGCTAATTAGCTCCTGCAATTGCTCTCTGTGCAGGCTATAGATGACAAATCTTATCAGTGAGGTCTTTCAAAATAGTGGAATTCTCAAGTCTTGTTGATACAATATTCAGTTTGGTAAAATGATTTTGCCCCTCATTATCAAATTCCTCAGCCCCACTTGTTTTCATAACCATACTTATTGGTACCTTCTCAGAGTCATGATAAGGTTTCAGCTTATTTACGTGTACTAATTGGGTCGCCTTCCTTCTGTCAGGAGTTTCGATAACATAATTCAAAGAATCAATTTTTTTTAATTAGGTGGTATGGTTCATGGAATTGTGCTTGGATGGGGTTGGTCACAAGAGGGAACAGGACCAGCACTTTATTTCCAACCTAAAACACCTGCTCCCTTGCTCTCTCATCAAACCATTGTTTCATTTTACTTTGGGAGTTTTGCAGATTCTTCTTGGCAAGGTCACAATCTTTGTTAAGTCTTTCACAGAATTTTAAAACATAATCTAACATGCTGACACACACTTTGGGGTTAGACCGTTGCTCCCTGAGCAAGGTCAGAGGTCCTTTGGGCCTATGGCCAAAAATGAGCTCAAACGGGATGAATCCCAGGGACTCTTGAATGGTGTCTTTCACAGCAAAAAGTAATAAGTGTATTCTTTCATCCCAGTCCCTGACATTCTCATAACAAAAGGTTTTAATCGTGGTCTTTAAAGCGGAATGAAACCGCTCCAAAACCCCTTGAGACTCCAGGTGGTAGGCAGATGACACAATTTGTTTAGCCCCCAGCTCAAACTATTTGCTGGAATGTTCTTGAAGTAAAGTTACTACCCTGGTCAGATTGAATTTCTTTAGGTAAACCTACCATTGCAAAAAACTTGCTGAGTGCTTTTACCACAGTCTTGGCCTGGATGTTTGAGAGGCACGGCTTCAGGAAACCTAGATGCAGCACACATAATTGTTACCAAGTACTGATAACCATCTGCAGTCTTTGGCAACGGGCCTACACAATCCACTATGACCCTAGAAAAAGGTTCACCAAAAGCAGGTATTGGTCGAAGTGGTGCCTTTGGGGTGACCTGGTTAGGTTTTCCCACCACCTGGCACATATGACACCCTCTGCAGTAATTGACAATATCTTTCCTCATGTTAGGCCAATAAAATTCCCTCATAATCCTGTGCACTGTCTTCTTTACTCCAAAGTCTCCCCCTAAAGGCATCTTGTGGGCCAGGTTTAAAATTTCAGCCCTGTAAACCTTTGGGACCACCACCTGATGCACAATAGCCCAATCCTCTCTTGCAGGCACAGTGGCTGGTCTCCACTTCCTCATCAACACCCCACCTTTAAGGTAATATCCCACTCTCTCTTTCTGAATTTCATCCTCAGAGAGAGCTGTCTCTTTTAAAGCCATAATTTCAGGATCTTTATTCTGTTCCTCTACAAATTCCTTCCTTGATAAGGACAAGTCTTTCCCTTCCTCCTAGCTCTCTTCAGCCTTACTACCCTCTAAGTCCTGTTGGTATAGGGATGGTAGGAAAGTCTCCGATAAATCAACATTAGCATCAGCAGCCTTTCTGAACATGCTTCGGGTCACTGCACATGCGGGATACACATCAGCATCTGTGGTCAGTCCTCAGCAGCGGCAGGCTTGCTTGTGAGCTGAACTGCTGGGTAAACACCTCCACCTGCAAGGTCATTACCGAGTAAGACATCATCATTGTCTATCGGTAGTTGAGATCGTACCCCTATTGTGCCTGGTCTGGATACCAAGTTGCATTCCAAAATTATCTAATGCAAAGGCACGGCCTCAGTTCCCTTTCCAATGCCTTTGATAATATTTAGTTCACCAGTCTCCGTCTCAGCACCAAATTCCAAAAAACTCTTTAATATCAGTGACTGATGAGCTCCAGTATCTCTCTGGAACTGGGGTTGACCCCTCCACAGATACAAACCCATTTGAAATAAATCTCTCGAATCCCTCTTGAACTCAGTCAGACCCGTCCTTCTTCAGCGGTGTTTTAACCTTTAATGCAGACATTTGGGGGTTTTCCTTCCTCTTTTCCTTTTTCCCTTTTCATAGCAAAACAATTGGATGCCACATGACTAGGTTTCCCACAAAAGTAACAGCTGAAACTGGGAAATTTTCCCCGACTGCTTTCCTTCCTCCTTACTTTTGTTGCTAGTCCCCGGCTTACTTTCTAGTTTAGCCAGTGGATTACCCGTATTACCCTTTTGAGAACTCCTATTCGGAACAAACCTGACCTTCTGGGTCAAGGCATCCTCGTCTACTAATCTAACAGACTCTGACAGTGTCGCTGCCTCTCTCTTTCATCCAAATATGTCCTTATACCATCAAGGACGCAACCTTTAAACTGTTCAATCAATATCAACTCTTTCAGGTTGTCAATATCTTCACTTGCCCCTTTTGAGGTACACCAGCAATCAAAGTACATCTGCATCTCACAGGCAAACTAAATCTGTGCAGTCCCAAGGCTTCCTCAAATTTCGGAACCTTTGCCTGTATGCCTCGTAAACTTTAAGTATATCACCTTTCACTACATTATAATCATTTGCGTCTGCAACAGACAACGCCGAATACGCTCGTTGAGCCTTCCCCTTAATCACGCTTTGTAACAGAACACCCCACTGATGTCTCGGCCAGTTCCGACTTATGGCCACTTTTTCAAAATGTAGGAAATACCTATCGACTTCTGTTTCCTCAAATGGAGGTACCAACTTAGTTCTTGGCTAATATTAAATGGTACAACCAGCTCCCCACTACAGCTTAACACTGGGGCTCCTTGCCGCGCAATCTCCCTCTCAAACTGTTTCTGTCTTTCTGCCTCTTCTCTGTTCTTCTGCCTCTGCGGCCTCGAGATGTTTCAGTTGCAACTCATGCTGTCTTTTCCTCTCCTCAGCCTCCAGCCTGCATTGCTCCACCTGAAGCTAAATCTCAGCCTCAGTAAGTTTACCTCCAGCGAATAACTCTTAACACCTCCTCTCCAAACTTTCCCTTAGTTATACAAGGCTGGGCTATTACCGTCTGCATCAGAGCTCTCCTCATTTTAGTGGTCACCTTTAGTCTTAACTTCTGAGCGATTGCCAACAGTACAACCCTCGTAGCATCATCCAATGCTTCAGGGGCTGGTTCCAACAGAAACTTCAAAACGCTAACGTCCATTTCTGTTGAATTTTCACACAAGCAAATCAAAAGGGATTTTCCCCAATCAATTCAAACAAGTCTCCCACACAATGTGTTCATATCCCGGGCGAGCCCCCAATTTTGTCACATACCCCGTGACGGGTTGAAGAATCAGCAAAAATGGAAAACACTTTGGAGTCTGGTATTGCTATTAACTAATATTTATTAGTAACTACACAATACAGTAATATAAATGCAGATAAATCAAACAGGTTAGCAATGATTATAAGTAAGTGTGGAATATATATGAAAACCAAGCTTCTTCAAGCCTAGGGGTAAATAGATAGTCTTACTTTAATGAGTAAAGTTCAGTTCAGTTCATGGTATTGAGTTGAGCAGTGATGGAGAGAGAGGTTTGAGTCTTCAGGTGAGCTGACGCCATCAATCTTCCCGTTGTCCTCTAAAATCCTTTAAAAGTCACCGACTGTGACCACAACAAAAGGGGACCGTTCTTCTGTGGTGGAGTTATCAACCCAGGCGAGGTTTGGACACACAAATAACTCTCCACCAGTCACACCTTCTCCACACTGCGAGAGGCACTGATCGATCCGCCTGATCGATCCTCCAAAACCCACTTTTTCTGTGGGCACAACAAAGCTCATTCAGTGTCCAAAACCATGTCTCTCAGGTCTATCATCTGACTTTCTATTTATCTCACCGTACTGAGTACCAACTGTCTCTCAAATAACTCCTCCCTTCACTGTGTGTAAGAATGTACAAGCAGGCAACATCCTTGGAGAAAGTATAAACAACCTGTGAGCAGTCTTCATTTCTCTCTTTTAAACAAGGTGTTTGTTAAATAACTCTCTCTCTTTTCAAAAGCACAGTTCATAGGGGCAGTCGAGCACAGTTCATCAGGGTATTTCAGGACCCCGTTGCAGGAATATCTAATGGTTGTTTAGTAGTTTATTTGACAGCACCAATAATGTGCGTTGTGCCTGTGGAAGGAGAGACCCCATTATGCAATATGGGGAGCAACTCCTGGGCTGCACGGAGAGTGTAGCCGAAGAGGAACCTGGCAATGTCCTTGCCTGTAGCAGACAACAGGTAGACCTATCTGCAATTATCATATTCCTGGGCATTCATAGTAAATACAAAAAAAACACAAAAGTAAATGAAAAACTGTAACAACAAATACAAACAACTGGCCAATATGCAAAAGACAACAAATTCTGCAAATACAAAAAAATAAATAAATAAATATTGAGAACATGAGTTGTAGAGTCCTTGAAGGAGAGTCCATAGGTTGTGGGATCAGTTCAGTGTTGGGATGAGTGCAGTTATCCATTCTGGTTCAGGAATGTGACGATTGTAGGATAATAACTTTGCCTGAAACTTGCAGTGTGGGATACAAGGCTCCTGTATTTCCTTCCTGATGGCAGCAGTGAGAAAAGCTAACTACTCTAGTCTTGAATGTGAAAGGTTGGTTCAGTAAACAGTGCAAAATGAATAAAGGCTGTTTTCCGTTGGCAGGGAATGGCAGTAGCAGAGTTCCATGCTCAGAAAGTTATTGTGGGCCACATGCACACTCGGAACCTGAGGTTAAGGCTATCGTTGATTTTATCAAGAAGCACGGCAATTTCGTAGCTTTCATCACACTGCACAGTTACTCTCAGCGCTTGATGTATCCGTATGGATATACACAGGATACGCCGGAAAACGTCGAAGAACTGGTATGATTCCTTTTCACAGTAGTTAAAGGGAGTTGGATTACTTTAAACCCCTCCTTTGATTTTTACTCAAAGCATTGATGCTTTGTACCCCAGTGCATTAGAGATTGCTTCATGAATCACAAGTTCAAGTTTATTGATATTCAAGCATAGGCAGGTATACTGGCAAACGAGACAATATTCCCCCACACCAAGGTGCACAACACAGTACATATGATTCACACACAAAACACAAAGTAATATTATCATCAATGAATTAACAGATAATAAGGTGTATTTGCAACAAAGTTAAAAAGTAAACAATATTACACTGCTGGTGCTTCAAACAGGATGAGACCTGGGTGGTGGAGGGGAGTTCAGGAGTCCTTGTGGCCTGAGGAAGGAGCCGTTTCCCATCCTAACATTCCTTGTCCTAATGCTATGGTACTTCTGCCTGATGGTGGTGGGGGGGGGGTGGTCAAAGAGTTTGTTGGTGCATTGCTCACATGAGTTCACTTGGCTTCATGTGAGATAATGCTCAGACATCTCCATAATCAGTGGGAGTTTCAAGGTGTCCCAGAAACTTCGTGTTGATCTGGTAACATTTGACTGTGCAAGTACCAACAAGTTCAGAAAGCCTGCAGGAAAGCAGAAACTTTACCAGTTGATTGTCACAAGGGGGCATTGGTGGTGGAGCCAAATGCAAGACACAGACACTGAAGAACTAGGAACAGGACAGGACTAGAGACTAAAGTTAGGGACGTGAATGGATGCACACTAGGAGCTGGGACAAGAACAGACTTGGGCTAGGACATTGACTAGGCAAGCAGGACCAGGACTAGGAACTGGGAACTCAGAGCCTGGGCTTGGACTCCGAGCTAGAGACTGGTCAAGGACCCAGAACCTGGGTCTTGACTCAGGCTCAGACTCCAGAACTAGGCAAAGACATAACATGGTCTTGGGAGACAGGACTAGGCGAGGCTACAGGACAGAATGAGAGATTCCTGGGCAGGATGAGGGAACTGCAGTACAGGACAAGAACACGAAGCCTTGGACTTGGTCAAAGGAGACAGGAATGCAGAGCCTTGGTCGAGGGAGACAGAAACACAGAGCACAGAGCCTTGGTCTTGGGAGACAGGAACACAGAACCTTAGTCAAGGGAGGACAGGAACGCAGAGACATGGAACACAGAGCTGGGACCCCTCCTTGGGAACAGGACTTGGGGCCAGGGCTCTATACAGTCAGGACCCCTCCTAGGGAGCAGGACATAGGGCCAGGACTCATACACAGAACAGAGAGACAGTTCCCAACACAAAGTAGCAGCAACAGCCAGACCTACCTAGCAAAGGCATGAACACAGAGATAGTTCCCAACTCAAGGTAGCAGCAAACAGCCAGACCTACCTAGAAAAGGCATGGACACAGAGATAGTTCTCAACACAAGGTAGCAGCAAACAGCCAGACCTACCTAGCAAAGGCATGGACACAGAGATAGTTCCCAATTCAAGGTAGCAGCAAACAGCCAAACTTACCTAGTGAAGGCATGGACACAGAGAGACAGTTCCAAACAATGACAGACAGTTTCTTATCCTGACACAGCAAGGCTCCAGTCTTGCTCCAACAGCTGAACTTGACAGCAGTGCAGGCAAGGGTTTCAGGCAAGACTTCAGGAGGAAGAGGCAGGGAAGGGATTCAGACAGGAACAACGCAGCAACTAAAGCTGAACCAAGGAGTTATTCATGTAGCCAGCCCAAAATGTGACTCAGCTACCTCAATTAGAGCACCAGCAGAAAAAAGGGAAAACCAGAATACCTGGAATAAGGATTGATGGACCGGACCGTGAACCGGAATCTGGACATCACGGACTGGACCATGACATTGATCTTGTTTGGAAGTTTACTGAATTCCCAGAGAGCCTCTGGGGATTATACCCACTAACCTTTTCCAAGTTCCACCTGAACAGAATCTGCACGCCTTTTCATTTGAATGGGAAGGCACAGCTGTGAGGGGAAAAAACGGTAAGAAGGTAAAATAATGCAGTTTCTGAACATCTGACATAAAACAGAAAATGTCGGAAATGCTCAACAGATCAGGCAGTATCTATGAAGAGAGAAATAGAGTGTCAGGTTGATAGCTTTTCATCCTAACTCTCGACAAAAGTTATTTTACTTTAATTTTGTTTGTTTTAACTTTTTAACTGTTTTAAAGATGTCTTTAAGTGGCTTCAATATTTTAAATAAAACTTATAATTTTGAATTGTTCAGTGAAATTGTAATGTTTGGAATGACATTGGAAGACATGAGAAACTATGACAGATATTTGTAAAGCTAAGAATGTGGATTTGCTGTTTAACAAACATTTTCAGGCTGTTTTGTGAGAAAGGGTTGTTTTGCCTCATCAATATGGTCATAATACACTATTTCGGCAAGTTCAGCTTTCAGATACAGATCAAGTGAATGTGCAGCAAATACACACTTCAGTGGTAAGGCAGTCCTGTTTCATGAGAGGACTTTAATATGTCTTGCCACAAAAATCAGAACTGAAGATCAGGATGAGAAGAGAATTCCCAAGAGGAGAGATTTTCCAGGCAGTAATGGTAGTAAAGGTGGTTAGGGAGGTAGAATAAGGAAGGATTACTCTGAAGTTCTAGGAAGTTTGAATTGAAAAGTAAGTCCTCTAAGATCCATCACACAAGAATATCCCTTTGCCTCGACCACAAAGGCTAAAAACTATTGTTAAAGCAAGGAAAACATCGTAGAATTTAACCAAAGTGTAAGCAAAAGCCTCAGTAAAAGACATTTTGGTTGCTGCTTACATGGTTTACCCTCACTCTGTTCATTCCATCACCCCATTTTGATCTTGGATCTTACACCAACCATTCCCTAGTTTTTGATGGATGGGGAACAAGTATTAACAAGAAAGGATGTACATATACCAAAATTCTCTTGATCTCCAAAGCACCTCAAAACTGAACATTTGAGCTGTTCTGATGTATGGGAGCACATTATGCCAATTTGTGATAGAGTGCTCCCATAAACATCAGCAAGAGTTAATAATCAGATTGTAATTCTAGCAATATAGACCATTATATCAACCATAGCACAAGGAAGAAGTAGCTTCCCTCTGTCTATTAGAAATCCTGACGTGGAAGACTTGGTTTCAGTCTCCATCTTCCTTTCTTATCATATTGCCTTTGTTTCCCCCACTCATCTCCTCCCAGCCTCTTCTGCTATCTCCACTATTCCCTCCCTACCTGGCTCGAACACCCCTCCTCTCGCCCATTGCTTGCCAGCTCTTGCAGCACTCACTTCTTTGCATTGTCTATCTCCTCTCTATTCTTTCAGTCTGGATGAGTGATCTCGATCTGAAACGTCCACTGTCTGTTTTCCACCACGGATGCAGCCTGATGCAATGGCTTCCTCAAGTATTTCAATTTTTTTGCACCAGGAAGAACTCTGCTGTTCCTACATGATCTTTTATATCTGCTTGGGGAAGCGGTTTAGGCGCTTGCTTTAACATCTGTCTGAAAGAAAACATAAAGGGCACAGCACTTCCTCAAAACACATGGTCTTTCAACTCTCAAAACTGATCAAAGCTAAATTTCTACCTTCTTAGCCACAGCTAATAATTCACTAGCTGCATAGATTTTGTTCTAAACTGTGAATTTATTCTGAAAAAGAACTCACTTTCCTATTCTGATCATCTCTGTGACCTTCTTCCCTGGCACAGGATACATTGGCACGTGAGGCAACTGAAGCTCTGGCCTCGTTGTACGGCACTCGGTATTCATATGGAAGCATCATACAAGTGATCGGTAAGTAACATAACAACAGCACTGATGGGTTGTGCTGTATTCAAATACTTGGGAGATTTGACTGTACTTGTGAGTTTGGCTCATGTCGACACAACTGACAAGATGCAGATACAAATCAGTAAGAGTAACAAGGGCTGGGGTATTTTACTGAGTTTTGAAAGTGGAAGAGAACAGATGTGAAGAGATTAGAAAGAATATTTCCATTTGCAACACCTCCTTCCCCTTTCTCTATCTCTGGAGACAGTTTATCCTCTGTTATCTTTTATAAACCCACTGACTCTCACAGCTGCTTGAGCTATACTTCGTCCCACCCTGCCACTTGTAAAAATGCCATTTTCTTCTCTCAACTCATCAATCTCCACCGCATCTGCTCTCAGGACAAGGCTTTTCATTCCAGAACTACTGAGATGTCCTCCTTCTGCAAAGAAAGGGACTTTGTCTCCTCCACCATCAACGCTGCCCTCACCTGCATCTCTTCTATTTCACGCATGTCTGCCCTCACCCCATCCAACCCCCCCCCCTCCCGCCGCCACCCTACCAGGGCCAGAGTTCCTCTTGTCCTCAACTACCACTCCACCAGCCTCCGCGTCCAGCACTTAATTCTCCATAACTTCTGCCATCTCCAATGGGATCCCACACCAAGAACATCTTTCCCTTCCCCCTCTCCCTCCACTTTCCGCAGGGATCACACCCTACATGACTCCCTTGTCCATGTGCCCCTCCGCAATGATCTCCCTCCTAGTACTTACCATTGAAAGTGGAACAACTGCTACACCTGCCCCTACACCTCCCTCACTACCATTCAGGGCCTGAAACAGTCCTTCTGGGTGAGGCAACACTTCACCTGTGAATCTGTTGGCATCCAGTGCTCCTAGTGTGGCTTCCTGTATATCAGTGAAACCTGACATAGACTGGGAGACCGTTTTGTCAAGCACCTACACTCTGTCTGCCAGAAAAAGCTTGATCTGCTGGTGGCCACCCACTTCAATTCTACTTCCCATTCTGACCTGTCAATCCATGGCTTCCTCTACAGCCACAATGGGGCCACTCTCAGGTTGGAGAAGCAACACCTTATATTGCATCTGGGTAGTCTCCAACCTGATGGCATGAACATCGATTACTCGAACTAATGGTAATTGCTCCCACACTTCCTTCTCCATTCCCCATTCCCATTTCCTTCTCTCACCATATCTCCTTACCTCCCTGTCAGCTCCCTCTGGTGCTCCTCCCCCTTCCCATAAGGCCATAAGATATAGGAACGGAAGTAGGCCATTCGGCCCATTGAGTCTGCTCCGCCATTCATCCCCGCTCCCCTGCATTCACCCCATATCCTCTGATGCCCTGGCTAATCAAGAACCTATCTATCTCTGCCTTCTTACTCTGACTTCCCATCTTTTTTTTTCCAGTCCTGATGAAGGGTCTCGGCCCAAAACGTTGACTATTTACTCTTTACTCCATAGATGCTGCCTGGCCTGCTGAGTTCCTCCAGCATTTTGTGTGTGTTTCTTTGCAGATTTTTCTCATGTGCCTCAGTTTATACATCTCAGTCATGCTCCCTCTTAACCGAGCCAAACAGACCTAGCTTCTCCAGTCTCCCCTCCTAAGTAAAAGCGCTCCATTTTTCAGTCAACCTCCCAGTGAATGCCCTCTTCA
The DNA here is from genome assembly GCF_963921235.1 of Mobula hypostoma. Classification (NCBI taxonomy): domain Eukaryota; kingdom Metazoa; phylum Chordata; class Chondrichthyes; order Myliobatiformes; family Myliobatidae; genus Mobula; species Mobula hypostoma. Next base: position 58,337,352 of record NC_086116.1, on the reverse strand, counting down.
GTGTGGTTAGCCAAACTGCACGCTGTAAGTAAATCAATAGAACAATACAGGAACAGGCTCTCAGGCGCACAAAGTCTGTGCTGTCCATGATATTAATTCAAACTAAACCCATCTCCAGCTGAGCTGTGGCCAGTGTTTTATAACCTCCTTGCTTTTGTATTCACTGCCCTGACTGATGAAGCTCGGTGTCCCACGTGATTTCCCAACCATCTTATCTTCTTACACTCACCCTTCCAGGATCTTTCGACTTGTGAACTTTGCTGGGTTTATGGGGACCACCTTAAAAGTGCGGGCTAATGAAGGGTGTTTGAAAACTCACCCGGGGGAGGGGGGTAGAGGGAAAGAACTCCTTATTTCGTGCCATTTCCCAGTGTAGGTGAGCCCTGTATTACAGCAGTTTGGATAATATCAATTTGTCCTTGCAGAATTCACAAATCACTATCAAAAATCTGGCATACAGAATAAAAACTTACTCCTTCAAAATTTCTGAGGAAAAAGTAAAAGAATAAATACTTTTTCCAGCTCTCCTTTCTTGATGCCTGCATCCCTACCACTGTCTGTAAAGAGCTTGTATGTTCTCCCTGTGGCTGCGTGGGTTTCCTCCGGGTGCTCTGGTTTCCTCCCACATTCCAAAAGCCTACTGATTAATAAGTTAATTGGTCACTTGGGTGTAATTGGTCGCCGTGGGCTCATTGGGCGAGCAGAGCCTGTTACCGTGCTGTCGTCATCATTATTAAGCAACATACATCAAAGTTGCTGGTGAACGCAGCAGGCCAAGCAGCATCTATAGGAAGAGGCGCAGTCGACGTTTCAGGCCGAGACCCTTCGTCCTGACGTCCTGAGATGCTGCCTGGCCTGCTGCGTTCACCAGCAACTTTGATGTATGTTGCTTGAATTTCCAGCATCTGCAGAATTCCTGTTGTTTGCGTCATCATTATTATGTGCTGTATCATATGACATCATCATTACGTGCCATGTCGTATGCCATAGGCGATCATGGCCTTATGACCATGATTGTTCTTGGCAAATTTTTCTACAGAAGTGGTTTGTCATTGCTTTCTTCTGGTCAGTGTCTTTACAAGATGGGTGGCCCCAACCATTATCAATACCCTTCAGTGATTGTCTGCCTGGCATCAGGACACAATATGCACCAGCTGCTCATATGATTGTCGAGTACCTGATCCCATGGCTTCATGCGACCCTGATCGTGCAGACTAAGCAGGTGCTACACCTACCTCACCCAAGGGTGACCAGTGGGCTAGCAGAGGGAAGGCTCACTTCACATCTCCTTTGGCGGAGATGTATTTCCACCACTCCACCCTTGTTGATTCTGTCAAAATGTTAAAAGTAAGCATGATTCAGCTTTACATGAAACATGCAAATTGCAACACGGACTGTTTTCTAAGTTCACAACCCAACCCTCTCCTTAATGTGTGGCTGGGGCCACTTGTACTCTAACAGCTGTGCTTTCAGCAGAAGCCAAGTAGTGCTAATTTTCTTTGAAGTAGTGCAAAGCTTTACAGGTAGAATTGGAAGTTGGGACTCAAACGGAGACATATACCAGGGATGAGGCAACATTCGCACGGAGCTAAGACTTGCATCATTGGGATTCTGCTCAGGTTTTTTATTCAAATTTCAGAAGCAGCTTTCACCAAGGCTCGATGAATAAACTTTCTGCTGCTCACCCAGTTTCACATTTCGACACCCCGACTGCCAACCACAGTGAATCCTCACTGATTAGACTTGATGCAAAATGATGGATTTCACTGTTTATTTCAATGTATATGTAATAAATAAAGCTAATCTCACCTAAATATGTGACAGCGATAATAAACCGGATTCTGAATCTAAAGGTCTTCCCTGGGCATGCATGCCCTCTGCTGACAGGATGCCACATGCACAGCCGTTGTCAGCTGCATCATTTGCTGCGTTGAGGTTATGCAAAATCTGTTAATCTTCTTCCATCTCCAGCATGAGCTCGCTATCATTTATAGGCTGTTCCGCTGTCCTGCTCCTTAGAGTTACTTCACAGCTCTGAACTGATATAAAGCATTTTAACAAAGAAACTGTGCCGTGTCACTGCATTAATTCATTTTGTGCCAGTGTGGGAGAATGGCCAAATTTGATTGTGCACAGTGTCCAAATAATCATCTGCACTAGCTTGTTTGCTTGCTTAGTCCTTCTGCACAGTCAAAATTCAAAGTACATTTATAATCAAAGCATGTATACTATGTACAACTTTGAGATTTGTCTCCTTGCAGGGAGCCTCAAAACAAAGAAACAGTATCGAACCCATTAAAAAAAACCCACAACAAGGACCATCAAACACCCAATGTGCAAAAACAAAAGAACAAATCGTGCAGTCAATAAAAAATGTGAACAAATAACACAGAGAATATGAACCGCAGAGTCCCCAACCCTCCGACAGTGAGCCTGGGGCCACGGGTCCAGTTCAGTGCGGGGTGAGTGCCGAAGGTTGCAGGCCAGAGCTGCAGAGTCAGTTCAGTAAACCTTGTGGAGTAGTGAACTGAATGTCGGTTTATTCATCGAGCCAGGGTTCCGGCCCGAAACGTCGACCGATCTTTTCCACGGATGCTGCCCAACCTGCTGAGTTCCTCCAGCGTGTTGTGAGTGTCGGTTTATCCTTCGCCTTCGGCCTTGTCGCCTTGATCAAATTGCACAAATAGTAAAAAAATAGCAAACTAAAACATATGGGACATAAACTGCACGGTCCCCGAAACTGAGACCACAGCTGCACAGGCGATTCAGCGCTGAGGTGAGTGAAGCCCGTCCATCAGCCTGATGGCTGCAGGGGCGTTAACTGCTCCTGAGCCTGGCGGTGTGGGACCCAAGACTTCTGACAGTAGCAACGAGAAGAAAGGGAGAGCGGTCAAACACAGGCAGACAGCGTTGAACACCTGTTCATTTTCCGCTCTCATCCTCGACGATTTTAATCTGCTCAGCACTTTAATCGGCACAGACTAATGGCGCTGAGCGCAGGTTTGTCTCCTACCATCAGACCTCAATGCAGTATCCACCCCCAGCCATACCTGCACTCTCTAGTTTCCTGAATCCCCCAGGAGTTTGCAAAAGTGCCACATCATTTAGTTGGTTTAGAAAGAATATCCTTAAGGAGGAAATTACAGGCTGCAGACTGCAGTGATCAAGTGTTGCAGTGATGAAAGACTCTGCGGGGGTAGGGGAACCTCAGAGATTCATTTGGGAAATGGCAGGACCTTAGGTTGGGTCAGAATATTGGGTAGAATTAGTGTAATGCTGTGATTGTAAAAGGAGGATTAATCTTCAAAGGGGAGGGTGGTGTGGAGTGTGCGGCCAAAAGAGGATAACTGTGAGAGTAAACAGAAAATACGACCGGGACTCAACTGTAAATGGTTGTAAATGCTTGCTCTACCGCCAGGGAGTTCCCATTTAAAACTTGCTGAAGCTCACCTCAACATCTAATCGTGCATGAAAGATCCCATCAGCCAAAAGGCGTGCTTCTGCAAGTGAATTAAACGGGAAGTACTGTTACACCACAGGACAACAGGTGTCCCGTATGCACAGGACCCATTAGCACTTTGGGGTAGTTATGAGACAGTGTTTGTTCTTTTGATAAAATTGTATTATGTAACGTTGTCTGCCCCTCTTATTCATCATTTTTGGGTTAAGTTGTAGGTGGGCCCAGTCTCAGAATAATGCCATACAGGAACAAGCGTCTCTTCATCCAATGTTATGTCTAGTTGTTTTAATAACAATACTGAAACCCTCGACTTGATGTGCGGACAACTTCCGTGTGAGCTTCTGGAATGAACTGGAAAATTTTACCCTATGACTTGGAGAGCATTGGACATGCCACTGAATACTATATGCAGAAAGAATGAATAATTTATTTATGTCTCCCCACCCTCTCAAACTAACAAGTGACAGGAAATTCCAAACACATTTCAATCGAAGAACCAATAGATCTGACCTTAGGTTATGCCTGCTAGTAGGGTCAGGCCTTCTTGAATCAGACTCTTAACTGTTAATGCCACATTATGGGATAATTCTGCTTGTCTTGTAATGCTATAAGTTACCAGTTGGTTTTCAGTACACTATACATAGGAACATAAAAAATAGGAGCAGGAATAGGCCATCCGACCCATCGAGCCTGCCCCGCCATTCAATAAGATCATGGCTGATCTGTCCGTAAACTCAGCTCCATCTACCTGCCTTTTCTCCATAACCCTTAATTCCCCTACTATGTAAAAACCTATCTAAATGTATCTTAAATATATTTAGTGAAGAAGCCTCAACTGCTTCCCTGGGCAGAGAATTCCACAGATTCACCACTCTCTGGGAAAAACAGTTTCTCCTCATCTCCATCCTAAATCTTCTCCCCTGAATCTTGAGGCAATGTCCCCTAGTTCTAGTCTCACCTACCAATGGAAACAACTTTCCTACTTCCATCTTATCTACCCCTTTCAAAATTTTGTATGTTTCTATAAGATCCCCTCTTCTGAATTCCAGAGAGTATAGTCCCAGACAACTCAATTTCTCCTCATAGGCTAACCCCTTCATCCCTGGAATCAACCTGGTGAACCCCCTCTGCACACATTTACTATATATGAGGGATGATTGATAAGTTCGTGGCCTAAGGTAGAAGGAGTCAATTTTAGAAAACCTAGCACATTTATTTTTCAACATAGTCCCCTCCTACATGTACACACTTAGCCCAGCGGTGCTGGAGCATACAGATCCCTTCTTTGTAGAAGTGGTCCACAGCAGGGGTGATTGATAAGTTCGTGGCCCAAGGTAGAAGGAGATGAGTTATTAACTTCAAACTTTCTGCATTATCATTCAAAGAGTTGAACTGCACGTGCGTGTAACAAGAGCGTCTTGGACCTCCAGGTGGTCCACAGCAGGGGTGATTGATAAGTTTGTGGCCTAAGGTAGAAGGAGATGAGTTATACAGCTCTCGATACATGCACGTGCAGTTCAACTCTTTGAGTGAAAATGCAGAAAGTCTGAAGTTAATAACTCATCTCCTTCTACCTTAGGCCACAAACTTATCAATCACCCCTGCTGTGGACCACTTTCTGGAGGTCCAAGACACTGACTTCTACAAAGAAGGGATCCGTATGCTCCACGACCGCTGGACTAAGTGTGGAAATGTAGGAAAAATAAATGTGCTAGGTTTTCTAAAATTGACTCCTTATACCTTAGGCCACGAACTTATCGATCACTTGTCGTACCGTATATTGCAGAAAATGTTCAGGTTTAGTTACATAGTTTGATACTGTTATGCAAGTTAAGTAGAATAAGATATTTCAACACTGCATGGTTATCACTTGTATTCTTCGTTATCCTGGTATTCCATGGTTATCCTTGTACTTCATCCTCCCCTCTCCCCACCTTCTTAGTCTGACTCCGTCCTTTCCAGTCCTGCTGAAGGGTCTCAGCTCGAAACGTCGACTCTTTACTCTTTTCCACAGATGCTGCCTGGCCTGCTGAGTTCCTCCGGCATTGTGTGTGTGTGTGTGTGTGTGTGTGTGTTGACATGTATTACTCTTCTCCCCAACTTCAGATGAGAGAAGTGGGAACAGCATTGACTGGAGCTATAACCAAGGGATTAGGTACTCTTATGCCTTTGAGCTGCGTGATGAAGGTCAGTATGGCTTCATGCTTCCACGGAGTCGAATTGTTCCGACAGCTGAAGAGACGTGGGTGGCTGTGAAGAAGATAATGGAACATGCTTCCACTCACTTACCTTGACTTTGAACTTGTTGCATGTTGATCTTCCAGGAGGTTCTGTATGCTAAACAACTGTGTAATTGTACCCTTCCTAAAGCTTTCAGCTTTACGATTATATATTTTTGCATATATTACTTAGGACAAAATGAGTGCAAAAGATTTCTTACTTCTCTGTCTTTTGAGGATTTATTATCTGTTCAGTGTGTTGTGGCAAAAGCCCGCTCAGATCTGCCCCAGTTGAGGTTTATTAGCTGTCTTGGTCACAGAAGTCATGAGCCAATCGCAGTGTCAACATGTAAGAGTCTGAACATTGCTCGCGTCTGACAAGTATGTGATCCGTGCTTGGTGAGTAACTCTGAACCCTGAGAGAATTACTCCTGAATCAGGCATTATTCTTACCCCCAGGTATTAAAATTCAAAGTACATTTGTCATCAAAGTATTACACTATATACAACCTTGTGATTCTTCTAATTGCAGGCAACCACAAAACAAAGAAGTGTAATAGAAACCATTAAAAACCACCACCACAAAACAAAAACTGTCAGACACCCAATGTTCAAAAACAAAGTTTACTCCTAATGGCGTATTAGGTTACTGCCAACCCTGAATTGAGGTTTATTTAAATACTTCTTCAGTGAAAGCTTTCTCAGATCCATGATTCAGGGTTTTCTCCACCCGTTGTGCATGGGATTACTGTAATCCTCAAGTGAAGGATTGCTCTGACCGCTGAATAATTCCAATCCTTTAAAGATTGATCCGCAGTTGAGTGCTTGCTTGTCTCCCTGAAGAAAAGCCTGCTGTAATCCCACAATGAGTAATCTTCCTCTCACCCCTCTACATTCTGAGTACTGGGGATAATTTGATCTCCAGGGGTTGTCTTACTCATGTGTCACTCTGAAAGTACATTTCAAAATATAGGTTTAAACTGATAATGATTTTATGTTAAGAATCTACCTTTGTTGCAAAATCTAAGGATTTACCTGGAGATTTATTTTACACTGAAACACAGTCTAGAGTTGGTGTTTTCTGTCAGCAAAGGGCTAGAGCAGTTCATTTGAAGGTTTATTCCAGTCTCCTCATTGAAAGCTATACATTAATCTTAATCTTAATAATTTTGTTTATCTAAATTTATTGCTTAGGGGTTTGTTTCAATGTCAGGTTAAAGTTTTATTCTATTATCAGGTTAAAATTCTCAGTTGAAGGGGTAAATTCATTCATGAGTGTGTGGTGAATGCCTTCCAGATCAGATCAAAGACTTATCACAAACTCATCAATTGTCGTAGAGCTGTATATCATGAAAGAAGGCCCTTCAGCCTACCCAGGGGTGACCAACAAGTACCTCTTTCATACTAATCCCAATTTCCAATACTAAGTTTGTAGATTTCTATGCCGCAACATTTCAAATAAATACTTCCATTCAGTGAGAATACCTACCTGCAACAACCTTTCACACAGGATGTTCCAGATTTCTGGGTGAAAAGAAAATCTTCTCCAAATCCTTTATCCTTAAATCCATGCCCTCCAGTAACAGACACATTTTCTAAGGGAAAATGTCCCAGTGCACGCCCCTCATGATTTTATCCATTCTGCCAGGTTTCCCTCTCCTCCACAGAAAACAAACCAACTTATCTAGTCTTTCCCCATAACTGAAATGTCCCATTCTGTGATGTTTCCTTCAAAATGTTCCATCTTGGTGAATCTCCTCTGCACTCTCTCCAGTGCATTCTTATCCCGTCCTATAGTGTGGCAACAAGGGATGCATAGTATGGTTTCAGTTTATACATTAGTACCATAAGTTCATTGTTCTTATATTTTTGTACCACAAGCTCTGTGCTCTTATATTATACCCGTGTATTCTTATTCCAATTGTACTGTTTAATTATTGACTCCACCTGAACATGACACTTACTGATGTAGCGTCTTTGCCCAATTTGCTCCCGTTCGTCTAGGGTAAACTGGCCTTGACCCCGCCAACACTGTAATCGCGTTGGTGTGTTGGTGTGGATACTGTGTGATGCACCTCGGTACAAGCTCACAACATAAAATATCAGACAGTACACGACATACAATTAAATGATTACATTTTATAATTATTTCTTGGTGATGGGTTAGTAGAAACAAATAAAATAAAGGCACCAAGTCAGTAAATTTATCAATTTTGTGCACAAGAAATTTTAATGAGTTGGAGCTCAGGCCTCCGGATCCGTCCACAACGACCTCCGAGCCTCTAACAACTTCCGCTCCGCCGAATCCCGATATCTGCCGTCCTGGGACTCTGACTGCTCCTGCACACGTCCGTCCTCAACCCTCACCTCCCCGAAAAGCCTGCGAAAACCCAGGTTCCCAGACATAAGAAAGAATAACACTTCTCCCAATGGACAGTAAACCCGTTATCAGTAACTATGACCAAAACAAGCTGCTGCCGAGAACAACCGATACCCCATGTTACTTTCCCTTACAGAGAAGCCATTTTATTAACCTTAGCAGTTAACATGGGAGAGAAACTATCACATTCTCCCCCACTGAATTTAGTCATGCCCTCATGATGTTCAAATAATTTGCCAACCCTTCCTGCAAAACACAGAGCCCAATCCAAGTGCAGAAAGCAGTGACATAACTCCCCAAAACAGTGGAGACCATACCCTGTTCCCCAGGCGCTACATAGGCCAACCTATCTGGGGGGTTCCTACTTCTCTAAGACCTGTGTACCCCCTCTTCTAACTCTTCCACCTCAGACACTACAGGGGATACTTGGGAGCGATGTGACAAACCCTCCCGCGAGTGGTCACTCAAACCCCTCTGCACCCCAGAACCCTCTGTCTCTTGTTCAGGCCCCACATCCTCTCCTTCAGCGCCCTGTGGTACCACCAACTGCCCATTGCTAAACCCCCTTACCCCATCTAACCAAGTGGGGGGAAGGCCAGTAGTCTCTTCCTCCATCATGGGGGCATCAGCGGACAGCAGCGGTTACCAATCGTCCAAATCATCATCCTCCGAATCAGTAGCCCCCGCAGGGGCTGGGCCCGGGCCTGTCTTTTCCGGGGTGGGCTCTTCTGTCACCCCACGGGTACTCAGAGTCGTCCTACTGGGTGCACACTCCAAGTTGGGCTCCCAATCTACCTGCACCTCTTGTCCCAGGGCAACAGGTGGTTCCGATGGAGAATCTTGACAGGCCCCTTCCCCTCCTCGAGCCTCACCCAGAAAATTGGTAGGTATGGCATCTGACTCTCCACCACATAGGGTGTGGCCGCCCAGTGGTCAGCCAACTTGCACTTTCCAGGTAATCCTAAATTCCTTATGAGGACTCGGTGTCCCGGCAGGAGTTGGGAGAATTTCACTTTTTGGTCATACCTCCTCTTATTTCCCCAATCCTGCTTGGCGGCCACCTCCCCAGCCAATTCATAAGCTCTTTTCAGCTCTTTCCTCATATCAGACACATACTTCAAGTAAGACTTTGGCGATACTTCACCCGCGTCAGTCCCGAAACAGAGGTTAATGGGCAACCTTGCCTCGCGCCCAAACGTCAGATAATAGGGCGAGTATCCAGTAGCTTCATTGCGTGTACAGTTGTAACAGTGAACCAGATGCCCAATATGTTGACTCCATCTGCTCTTTTTGCTGATCTCCAGGGTCCCGAGCATGTCTAGCAAGGTCCGATTAAACCTCTCTGGCTGGGGATCGCCCTGCGGATGATAGGGCGTGGTCCTCGGTTTCTCAACTCCCAGCATTCCCAGTAACTCATAGATGAGTTTACTATCAAATTCCCGTCCCTGGTCACTATGTATCTGCCGGGGAAGGCCATAATGCACAAAATACTTCTCCCATAGCACTTTTGCCACCGTAGTCACCCTCTGATCCTTGGTAGGAAAAGCTTGAGCATACCTGGTGTAGTGGTTCTTGATGACCAACACATTCACCGTGTTGCTGGCATCGGGTTCTATGGCCAGGAAATCCATACACACCAGGTCTAAAGGCCCCACACTCTGCAAGTGGGACAAAGGGGCAGCCTGCCCGGGCAGAGTCTTCCGCCGTATGCAACGAATGCAAGACTTGCGGTACTCTTCGACCTCCGACCTCATTCGGGGCCAGTAAAACCGATCCGTGAGCAATCCATAGGTCTTTTCCACCCCCAAATGTCCAGAGTCATCATGGAGGGACTTCAACACAACCTTCCGATACTTCTCTGGCAGGACCAGCTGCCAACGCTGAGGTCGGTCTGGGGATGACATTACCCGGTATAAAATTTGGTTCTTCAACCTCAACCGAGGCCATTCTCTCAGTAACAGAGACACTGAAACGTGTTTTGTCTTGTCCGCCCGTGTCACATCCCCCTTTTCAACTGCGTACTAGATAGTGCCAATGCCCGGGTCATCTCGCTGAGCAGCTGCCACTTCCCCAGGGCTTAACTTGGGCAGCTGCATGGTCTTCAGAACAGTCAGGTCACAGTAAACTGGGGGTAGGGTGTCATCAGACGCCCCCAGTGGGTCCACTGTGCGATCTGGCCTGTCCTTTCCCTCAGCCTGCATGGTGATAGCAAACTGACACATGGCCTTCACCCCGGATGCAGGAGCACCCTCCCACTCCTCTTCCCTCTCCAGTTCCTCATGCTTCCGTCGGGACAGAGCATCCGCGTCGACATTCCGGCTCCCCGGCCGGTACTTCAGGCTGAAATCATATACGGACAAGGCTGCCAGCCACCAATGGCCTGTGGCATCCAGTTTCGCCAAGGTCAGGATGTAAGTGAGCGGGTTGTTGTCCATCCTCACCTCAAACTTGGCCCCGTAGAGATAGTCACTCAGCTTATCCACCACCGCCCATTTCAACGCCAGGAACTCCAACTTGTGGGTGGGATAGTTTCTCTCAGAGGCCAACAAACTCCGGCTGACAGACAGTACAGGCCTCAGCCCGGTGCCCTGATCCTGATACAGGACGGCCCCTAACCCCTCACGGCTGGCGTCAGTGTGTAGCACATAGAGCAATCGGGGGTCTGCAAAAGCCAGCACTGGAGCCTGAGTTGGCATCTCTTTCAGCAACTGAAAAGCCTCCTCACGTTTGTCATCCCATCTCTCTCTGACGGGTTCAAATATTCTCCAACCTCCTGTCCTCTCCTCCCTTTCCCCCACATAGCCACGCAGAAGCTGGTTCAAGGGATGACTCACTGATAGTATCCACAGAACCCCAAGAAAGAGTGCAGAGCACTCAGGCTGGGGCCTCGGCCAAGTGGTCACCGCTTCTACCTTAGCTGGGTCTTTAGCTACTCCATACCGCGAGATTATGTGTCCAACATAGTTAACAGACATCTGGCAGAACTAGCATTTGTCCAAGGAAAGTTTTAATCCTTCATCCTTCAGTCAGTTTAGCACCTTCATTAGCCTCGCTTCGTGTTCTTCCAAGGTGTATCCAAATACTATCGGGTCATCCAAATATACCAGCACTTCAAGCAGGTTCATATCCCCCACTGTCTTCTCCATGACCCTCTGAAAGGTGGCAGGGGCTCCTGATATGCCCTGGGGCATCCTTTCGAATTGGAAAAATCCCAGAGGGCAAATGAATGCTGTCTTCTCTTTATCAGCCTCGCTCATCGGGATCTGTTAATATCCACTCCTCAAATCCAGCACGCTAAACTACTTCGCACCACTCAGACAGGCCAGCACGTCTTCGACCTTTGGGACCGTATACTGGTCAGGGACAGTGCTCCTGTTCAGGGTCCTGTAATCCACACACATACGAATCTTCCCATTTTCCTTCTGGGCCACTACTATTGGGGACGCATAAGGACTTCGGGACTCCATGATGATCCCAGCTTCCTTCATCTTACACACATGCTGCCGCACGTCTTCCGTGTCTGCAGGGGCCAGTCGCCGCGATCTTTCTCGAAACGGTGTCCTCAGTCACCCGGATGGTGTGGCGAATGCTCCTGGAGCAAACCACATCAAACTCGTCAAGGGAGAAAACATCTTTCAACATCAACATCTTCTCCACCAGCCTCCGCTGCCAACCCGCCAGCACAGTTGAGGCCCCAAAGTTAAAAGCCTCAGCGGTCAATTTAGGCCTTTTTCCCGACAGCTCTCCCCTGACTGGCCTCACGGGGGCGCTATGCATCACCGTCACTGGGAGCAAATGAGCCAGAGGCATTCCTTGCTTAAAGGTGACCTCCCGTGCAGTAGTGTTCCTGACGATCACCACCAGCCTGCGTGCCTGGACCACCGAGGGCTTCTGCAACTCGGGTCTCACCAGCACCCCGGCAGGGAATCTCAACTCCCCCTTGAGATCTTCTGGAGTGTCCACTAAAAGGGCTTCACCCTCAGGCAGCCCCGGGAATCTGGGGAGCCCCATCACTCTCACTACTTTACCCGGCTGCACCACCCTGGGCTTCGACTGGGAACACCATACAGTTCCTCTTTTATATTCTGTGTCCAGCCCAGTGCGGCCACACACTTCCTTAAAAGCAACTCAAAACACCGGGTGCACCGACAGGGTCTTCAAAAAGTCCTCACCTGCCTGCTCCTTGCAGGCTCCCAGGAGCCTCCGTACAATAGGGGTGTTGGTCCCCACCAGAATGGACACAGCCCCAGTCTCAACGGGGTCCGGGCAAACCAGTACCTCAGCATCCTGAGCTGCAGACACTCCCAACTTGGCCTCCGAGAATTCCGGTTTCACTGACAAATAGCCGTTGTACAGGTAATCAACAGAGCTGATACCCCAAATTTCCAGTGCACTGAAGGGTGTCAAGGGTAATGCTGCAAATACTGATTGTAGAACGAACGGTTCAGTAACGTGACCTGCGACCCAGTGTTGAGTATGGCTTATGCATATATTCCCTCTATCCATAGTGACAGGCTGGATTGGGGTCCCACCAATCCTTCTGGGATAGGGTCTTTGCCTCCCGGGGGTCCCGTGGCACATTGCTGGGAACGTGTTTTCCCAGAGACTCCAGGCAGTTCCCTCACTGGGTCTCCTTTATGTTTCCCGACCCCTCTCCCTGCTGGGTCACCAGCGGACTCGCACTCCGAGGGTCCCCCTGCTGTTTACATTCCCGCCTGAAGTGCCCCTCTTTCCCACAGTTATAACAAACGCCTTGTCCCATGGGAGCCCGGTCTCCCATGGGCTGTTGTGCAGTCCGTCCCCTGAGGGAGGGGCCCTCTCTGCTAGTCCCCTCACGCGGAGGGACTCCCACCTGTCACGACCCCCTTCACTATCTCCAGAGTGAAGCTGGCCCCGGTCACTTCACCACAAGGGGCTACTACTGAGGGTTGAACCATACTCACAGAGCCCTCTTCTGACTCCCATGCATCCTCCTCCTCCCTCACCTCCCTGAGCAACTGAACGAAGGACTGGGGCGGGGGGTAACATGTTCTACGGGACTGCTGGAGACTCATGCATCCTGATGCATGTTCCAAAACCCCGCTAAAAGCTCCACTGTGCTCCCGGTCAGACCGAACGCCTCCTCCAATGCTTTTGGATACTCAGTCAGAGAAGCAGAGGGCTGGTTAGCTTTCACGCCTCTTACTACCTCAGCTGCCACTCCCCTCAAACTTTCAACCAATCGTTGTCGCTTTTCTTCCTCAGAACACTGCCCGTCACCTAGCAGGTCAGAGACGTGCTCCACCCATGTCTCATAATTATTTTCTCCTTCGGGGGTGGGAGTCCTCCCTGAGAAAATTCTCAGCTTCTGACGTGGACCCGCCGCCTTGTTCACCAGGGAGTTAATGGCTGATGCCAACTCAGAGCCCTCAGCCTTCCATGGGGGATGGGGACTAATTAAATTTTCCAAATCTGTGCGCTCCCTTCCTTCACCCCTCAGAAACAATAGAACCCGATCTCTAAAATCTCTGCCCCCAGTGTCAGGCAACTCCTCTGGTGTCCCATCAGACCCTTTCTCTGTGACAATGTGCACGCCACATGGCCCCGCCTCACCGGGGTCACCGATAGACGCTGGCAGTCCCACCGCCGTGACGTCAGCACTAGTCTGAACTAACACAAAGTCTGAGTCTGCCATTTTACCAAACTCTCTGGCTACAATTTCAACCTTACCGACAGCTTTAACCGTACTCAACCATCGAATTAACACTTCCTCCAAGGTACGCATATCCACCCTACTTAATACACAGACATGATTAACCAGTACTTCCTCGATCTCACACCAGCGTTCAATCTTATCTGGGTCCATCTCCACTAATTTAAACTGAGCACAGTATCCGACAAAAATTCGGATCCCGGACGAGCCCCCACAATGTAGCGTCTTTGCCCAATTTGCTCCCGTTTGTCTAGGGTAAACTGGCCTTGACCCCGCCAACACTGTAATCGCGTTGGTGTGTTGGTGTGGATACTGTGTGATGCACCTCGGTACAAGCTCACAACATAAAATATCAGACAGTACACGATATACAATTAAATGATTACATTTTATAATTATTTCTTGGTAATGGGTTAGTAGAAACAAATAAAATAAAGGCACCAAGTCAGTAAATTTATCAATTTTGTGCACAAGAAATTTTAATGAGTTGGAGCTCAGGCCTCCGGATCCGTCCACAACGACCTCCGAGCCTCTAACAACCTCCGACCCGCCGAATCCCGATATCTGCCGTCCTGGGACTCCGACCGCTCCTGCACAGGTCCGTCCTCAACCCTCACCTCCCCGAAAAGCCCGCGAAAACCCAGGTTCCCAGACATAAGAAAAAATAACACTTCTCCCAATGGACAGTAAACCCGTTATCAGTAACTATAACCAAAACAAGCTGCTGCCGAGAACAACCGATACCCCATGTTACTTTCCCTTACAGAGAAGCCATTTTATTAACCTTAGCAGTTAACATGGGAGAGAAACTATCACACTGGATTACTCTAATCTCGGTGTAATCTCAGTCAAAGGTTCAACTTAATGTCAGAGAAATGTATACAATATACATCCTGAAATGCTTTTTCTTCACAAACATCCATGAAAACAGGGGAGTGCCCCAAAGAATGAACAACAGTTAAACGTGAGAACCCCAAAGACCCTCCAGCTTCCCCCTCCCACGTGTAAGCAGCAGCGAGCAACAATCCCCCCTCCTCCCACCGGCAAAAAAAAGCAAGCATCAGCACCGCTACCGAGCACTCAAGCGTGAAGCAGGCAATAGCAAAGACACAGACTTGCAGTTTACCCCAAAGACTTCACGTTTCCTCTGGCATTTGACATACCACAGGTTCTCTCTCTCCCTAACAAGAGAGAGGGAGGTGTCCCCCATTTTCACAGTGAGCGTGAAGACATAACAACAACCCACTGGTTTACGATGTTAAAAGTCCATTTCATCACTTTTTACGAGCTCTGTGCCTGAAGATCGCAAAGATCCCAGATCTTCAGGCCCACCGAGAAAGATTCCTCCCGCCCCGATGACACATGAGTCCATGACACCAACCCTCGATCCGCCTGTCTCCAGAGCCCGGAGATCTTAGGCTTCCAAATACGAGCGAGACTCTCAGGCCGAACCCGTGGCATGTCGGATAATGACCAGTCCTGAAACCCTGAGAATAGGTCCCATTCCCGCAAAGAACCGAAGTCTCTGTGTAACTCCAGGTCAGGGTCTTCAAAAGAAC
Source organism: Mobula hypostoma (assembly GCF_963921235.1). Lineage (NCBI taxonomy): Eukaryota > Metazoa > Chordata > Chondrichthyes > Myliobatiformes > Myliobatidae > Mobula > Mobula hypostoma. The sequence continues at coordinate 58,322,042 of NC_086116.1, read as the reverse complement.
CCTGAATGGGTAAAAATAAAGATATTAAAGATGGAAATAGCTGTTTCTGAAGATGCAAGCAAAGGAGTTGCCGTTTAGCACCAAGAATCTTTAAATTGGTAAATCAGTGCATAATTGTCGAGTATACAGCGAATAACTTTGTTTTGCATGGTATGCATACAGATCTCTTCCTCGCAAAAGTATATCAACATAGTATAAGAGAAAAGCAGAAACATAATGTAAGATATAGTGTTAGATACAGAGAAAGGGCAGACAACAGTGTACAAGGCAATGAGGTAAATTGTGAGGTTAGTCCCATCAGAGAAAGGGCAGAGCAGGCAGACAACAGTGTACAAGGCAATGATGAGGTAAATTGTGAGGTTAGTCCCATCTTATTGTTCAATGTTTTATAACAGTAGGATAGAAGCTGTCCTTGAGTTTGGAGTGAAGTACTTTCAGACTTCGGTATATTCGGTCCAATTGGAGAAGCAGGAATCTATGGGATGGGAGGGGTCTTTGATAATGTTGGCATAGTCCATGGAGGGGAGACTGTTTTCGTGATGTGCACACAACTCTCTGCAGTTTCTTGCAGTCAATTTAATGAATTTAAACAATATTTTACAATCTGATCTTCTCTGAAACTTAATATACTGTTCTTAGTGATTGTATATTCATAATCTTTATTAAAAACATCACTATTTATTCATAAGAGTATGTGGCCAGTCTGGTTTCTCTCAGTCATTTTTGTCAGTGAGTTTTAGCAGTGAAATTTGCAGCATGGGAGACAATGAAACATTCTTTTTTTCCCCCAACATTTTCTGTCTATGCACTTATTCATTAGCAGCTGAGAAACTCTCAAAATTTTAGGTAGGAACTGTGGATACAGACTCGTGCACAGCCTTTTCAAAGTTCAAAGTAAAATTTATTATCAGAGTGCATACATGTCACCACATACAACCCTGAGATTCTTTTTCCTACAGGCATACTCAGCAAATCTATAGAACAGTAACTGCAAACAGGATCAATGAAAGAGCAGGAACATGAAAGGCAACCAACTGTGCAATTGCAAATATAAATAAGTAGCAATAAATAACAAGAGCATGAAGTAAACAAGATAAGGATCCTTAAAGTGAGATCATTGGTTGTGGGAACATCTCAATTGATGAGTGTTGTTATCCTTTTCTTCAAGAGCCTGACTTGAGGGGTAGTTACTGTTCTTGAACTTGGTGCTGTGAGTCCTGAGACTGCTGTACCTTCTACCTGATGGCAAGAGAAGAGCATGGCCTGGGTGGTGAGGATCTTTGATGATGGATGTGCTTTTCTACAACAGCATTTCATGTAGATGTGCTCAGTGGTTGGGAAGGCTTTACCCATGAAGTACAGGGCCGAGTCCATTACTTCTTGTAGGAGCTTTCGCTCAAAGGCATTGGTGTTCCCATACCGGGCCGTAATGCAGCCAGTGAAAACACTTTCCACCAGACATTTACAGAAGTTTGTTAAGGTTTCTGATGATATCCCAAACCTCCGCAGACTCCTAAGGAAGTAGAAACGCCGTTTTGCTTTCTTTGCAATTACATATGCTGGATCCAGGACAGGTCTTCTGAGATACTGAGACCCAGAAATTTAAAGTGACTGATCCTCTCTGCCTCTGGTTCTCTGATGAGTACTGGCTCATGGACCTCTGGTTTCCCTCTCCTGAACTCTACAATCAGTTCCTTGGTCTTATTGACACTGAGTGTGAGGTTGTTGTTATTACACCACTCAGACAAGTTTTCAATCTCCCTCTATGCTGATTCATCACCACCTCTGAATCGACCCGCAACAGTGGTGTCATCAGCAAACTGAATATGGCAACACACACAAACGCTAGAGGAACTCAGCAGGCCCGGCAGCATCTACGGAAGTAAAGTACAGTCGATGGTTCGGGCTGAGACCCTTCGGCAGGAATGTCAACTGTACATAGATGCTGCCTGCCCTTCGGAGTTCCTCCATAATTTTGTGTGTGTTGCTTGGATGTCCAGCAGATTTTCTCATTTGCAACTGAATATAGTGTCTGAGCATGAAGCCCTGAAGCAGCATGGATTCTACCTGCTCCTGAAAACTAAAACTGCTGTGGGGCCACACAACTCAACTGTGAGGCAGTAAGCCCTGGGATGTGCTTCACTAACTACTCTGTAGCGTTCTGTAGTTAATGAGAATACCACTTACTATGTCAGTCAGAAATTCCAGGAGCGGTGACCCGACATTTGGTGTGGACAATGAAGTGTGAAATTGTTGTTAATCATTTTTCAAAATCTGATTACAATATTACTGACTGAAAAGTGTACAATAAAGACAAAATGTTTGGAACGTTTCTGTGGGAAGATAAGCAGAGTTTCATGTTTAAGACCCGGTAGAATGGCCGGAATTTTTACAGCTTGCGCCCCGGGAAGAGAGAACAGCCCCACACCGGCCATAGCCTCCGCGGTGAGGAGCGCGTTCCCGCCACCCCGAGCTCTGGGCGGGGCCTGGCGTGCGCGAGGACGTCGTGCGTGCCGGGCGCGGGTGACGTCACCGCCACCGTGCGCAACGTTCGGCCTGAGCGGGGGAGGGGCGGGACAGTATCTGGCAGCGCAGACACACAGAGACCGAGTTCCAGGCCTTCGGCGCAGCCGCTCTGAGGTTAGTGCGCACCGCGCATTCTCCAAATTTCGGCCCTGGCGCAGTCGCAAATCGCATCGCAAAAGCTGCCCGGTCGCACAAACGGGTGTTTTACTTCATAAAAGGACGGGAAAGAACCCCCAAAGTGGCTTTTAGACGGCGGGGAAGAGCTTAAGCGGCAACCCAAGAGGCCCTAGGCCGCACTGGGCCTGCCTGTTAGCCCGGCTGGATTTTGGCGGGACTACGGGAGGAGGAAGAAAGGGGAGTCAGGGTGGAATAAACTCCTGAGCATTGAACGGGCTTTAGAGCAGGAACAGGTTTCTCGTCCTGTGGCGTGGGCCCCGAATACAATCAAAACTGCAGTGTAGATATTTCGTAAAATGATCTTGATTTCCAAGATCCACTCCCATGGTTACAAAACTGCTAAGTATTTCTATTCAAAATGGGTCCCAGGGCGGAGTTCTTAAACAGTCGTGTATTTCAAGGTTTACCGAGTAATCACGAAACTGTTGTGCGTCAAAAATCAATAACATCGTGCAGATTGACATGGAATTGAAAGATTATTGAGATACGCGCGTTGCATAACCAAGCAACAGAAAAAATGCCTCGACTTTCCAACGAATTTGCTTCTAGTTTGTTTATTGGGGGTAAAGCTGCAGATCTTGCCATTGTTCATTTTAAAAGTTTTAAGTTTTGGTAAAACAAATTGTGCTTTTATGTAAGGTGGTTGGGGAGAATGACGTTTTTTTTATCCAAATACTCGTATTAACCTATATTTGAAAACCAACTAAGTGGCGAGACTTTGTTAAAAATAAAGGTCACTGGGTAAGCCTAAGTGAATTGAGATTTAAAAATCAGGTTTGATACTTAATGATTTAGGTAGGTGAAGAATCTTAGAAGAGAATCTTGAGATCTTTATCATATGTGGTGCCCTTCATCTAAATTTTGGAAATTAACTTGTCACATGCACAGTCAATTTCTGTGATAAACAAACTTTATAAGAGTGAAGCAGAAAATAATTAGAAAAATATTAGGAGAGGAGCAGTAAGTGAGATGGGGGAGTCAATTGCTAATAGAAAAAATTGTTTTTGGACCTACCAAGAATGTGAGTTATTTTAAATGGGGAGTTAAGAGATTATAATAGTCCTTCATCTTTAAGTACTGTTTGAGGAAGAGTAAGATCACCAGACATGTATGGAAAGGTACTACTAATAAACTGAATAGTTTAAAAATTGTAATGGAAAGCATATAATGTTTTTATAAGACAATACTGAAAGCTTTTGGAAGTAACTATTTCAAGTTTTGCTAAGCACAGGAATTGTAATTCAATAAACTTATTGTCAATAATTAAGCAGCTTGCATCTACAATCTACATTGTGACTTCAATATTGCAGAAACATCCCAGGGTGGTTATCAAAAGAAACAGTTGCCTGGCCTTTGAACAACATAATTTTAGGGCACTGGATCATAACCTTGTTGAAGTAGAATTTAAATAACCTGAAAATAAAGTTGGCGGGGGAGGGGGGAGAAGAGATGGTAATATTTAAGGGAGGAATTTCAGAGTCTGGGGCCTTTGCGCTTGCACTTGTCCACAAGTATTCATGTGATTAAATCTGTAAATGTTTAGTCAGCAGAGTTCTTGAGGATGCAGCACCAGAGGTGATTCCTGAGATTGGGAGTAATCTCGTCTCATTTTTCCTTCCTGAATTCAGTTGTGAATTCACCAACTTCAGGTAACTCACCTCTGTCTGTATCAGAGCTGACTATTTCTGCTATAGGTAATCCAACGATAAGACTGGCTTAGTTTTTCACCTTGACCAGGGTATAGTCCTGTTGAGGGATTTAAAAGCCAAAAACAATTGAGAGTTTTAAAATTGATGGCTTTTACTATGAATCATAGGTTAACCTATGATGGGTGAGCAATATTTGTTGAGAACTTGAGCCAGTATTTGTTTTGGATGGTCTCAAGCTGATGAAGAGTAGAACAAGTGAATCTAGACAGTATGTTTGGAATAGTCACATCTAGGGGCGGATGAGGATTTCAGCATTAGAGGAGTTAAAAGCAGGGATTAACATATGGAGGTGGAAATAACTTTGTAAAGGAACATGAATTTGAAAAATTATCTTTAGTAAAATGAGATCAATGTTATGAACAGTTTTGTTTAATTAGAAAGAGGAAAGGTACTTGTGACTTCACAAATAAGCTTTTAAAGGGTGCAGGGGTGAAAGCCAAAGGCTTTAGGTAGAATATTTGGATTTGTATGAAATATATGGGAAGGAGCCTGGGGTTAATCCTTGGGCAACCCCAAAAGTAACAAATAAAAACTGCCTGACTTGACCCTTTTCAGCAGCATCTGTAGAAACAGAAAGTTAACATTTCAGGTTCTCATCAGAGCTAGGAAACAGGGATAATATTTTTAAGTTACAAAGAAGTTGACAGAAGAGCTGGATAATATAGCAGGATATCTGTAGAGGGATAAGCTTGAGGTGAGGATTAATTGTAGGGCTTGTCCGGTTGAGGGTTAATGGGGACAATGATAATATAGACGAAGAAGCTTTCCTAATTGCAGGATGAAGGGATATGTCCAGTAGGTCTGGTTTACTGATAGGGAGAGGAACAACTGAGCCTATGTAACACTTGGATGATGTACAGCAGAAATTGCCAGTTCTGATACAGGTAGAGAAGGCAAGTTACTTGAAGTAAAAGAATATTGAGTCAGGGAAACTGCAAAATACCCAAACAGAAGATGAGGTTCCTTAGGCTTGCATTGAGACTTGTTTTATCAGTGCAGGAGGCCATTGGCAAGAAGGTTGGCATGGTGTGGAGAATTAAAATGGTGGACCACAGGAAGATTGGGGTTGCTCCTGAGGAGAATGGATAATTCATCATTTAGCCATATGCAGCTTATGGTGGCTGTGTTAGTATTTGTTAGAGATGCCAACGTTTCAAGCTCACATTGAAATCCTGCTAATACTTGTGTCACCGGTGTATTATTGAGAAGGCATAAGCTCAGTTTGTTCAAATTAATGTAAAAGCTTCCAAACAACCATTAAAAGAAATAAAAAATTCTGTGCGTGTAATGGCCAATGTTTATTTTTCAACACATTAGCAAACACCATATTTCGTTTGTAATTTGTGAAAACATTATTATCTATTTGTATGTGAATGAAACTTTTTCTCCTTGACGCACAAATTGTTTGGATGTAATTGGTATGTTGGAAAGAGCAGATATGGAAGAAAGTTTTGACAGATAGTTCAGTCAGTAACCAGAGGATAAATGTTAAGATATGCTTCTATTTCTGTAATTGGACAACTACACAACAGTGCAATTAGAATATTTTACAGTGATTTATTATTATCATGTTATAATGTATTGTGCAAAAGTCTTATGTTTGTATGAATGTGTGTGTATATATATATATAGAGAGAGAGAGAGTGCCTAAGACTTGTGCACACTACAGTAGTAATTTTATGTGTTCCACTGTACTGCTGCAAAAAAAACTTTATGACTTTATGTGAGTGGTGGTAAACCTGATTCTGATATGTATCTCTATTGTGGATTGAGGGTGGAAGGGGGTAGGTTGGGGGGGATCATGATTGGGAAAAGGGAAGGGAGTGGGAAGCACCAGAGAGACATTCTAAAATGATCAATAAAGTAATTATTTGGAAGCAAATGTCCTTGTCTGGTGTCTCAGGGCTGGGTTTGTCTGCACCCGCATCTCCTCGCCTCACCCCAGCACTTTTTCTCTGCCAATTCTCCCACACCCCTCCCGCGGTGCTTCACCAACGCCATTCCCATCCTTTGTTCCCGCCAGATTTACAAACTCACTCTCTGCTCCATATTGACTGTGCAAAAGTCTCGGGCACCCCCAGCTATATACATGTGCCTAAGACTTTTGTACTGTACTGTACATTGCATGGAAGGGTAGGTTGAATTACAATTTTCAAAAGGGAAGTTGATATATTCTTGAAAAGATGTAATTGCAAAGCTATATTGGGGTAAGAGCGCTAGGCGAATGGGTTTGATTGGATAATATTAAAGTTAACTAGTGGCCATTTTCAATTTCATAAGGTAATTATTGGGACAGATAACTGAAAACAGGGGAGGTTATCCTAGAGCTTTATGAAATATTGGCATACATTGAGCACTTTGCAGTTCTGGTTGCCAATCATAAAGGATGTGTTTCAACTGAAGAGAATGCAAAGTAGATTTAGCAGGATATTGCCTCAGAGATGAGAAGACAAATTGGGTTATTTGTACTTGAAGTGAAAAAGGCTGAAGAGAGATATGATAGAAGTACACAAAATTACGAGGGATATAGATAAGATGGGGATTAGAAATGGAAATAGGAGTAGGTGCAATAAATTTGGATTTTGCAGAAAGCATTCAGTCAGGTACCAAATAACTGATTATTACGTGTATTAAGACTCAAAGAGTTGGAGATAATGATCTGCAATTTGTTTCATGAATATCAATTGTCAATAAGAATAAACTGGTAAAATTTGAATATGATTTGGGAAGATTTCCTAGAGAAAGTGTTTCATTTCACTTTGGTGGTCTGATTCAGTGACTTAGAGGTGTCCAAGTGTAACATATCCAACTTTGCTAAGGAAGCTAGATGAGATTGTGTACATGAATTGAGGTGGAAAGTGGCTGCAGTCTGGTTCTATGATTAGAAGAAAGATGGCAATTTATGTCTAATGTGGAAATTATGTAGATTTGTAAGAAGAAAACTGGAGCAGAAATCAATCATGGTGATTTGGTGTCCATGAATCTCACAAGTTAGACTGCAGCCACATGAAGCAATTAGGAAAGCAAGTGTTATGTTAATGTAAATTGTAAGGCATTGAAGCATAGGAAACTTTTGCTGCAATTGCTATTGATGAGACCAGGTTTGAAGTACTTTGTAAATTTGTTCTTGCCTTAGGAAAGAAAAGGTTTCCTAGGAGGAGATAACAGCAGAAGTTGAATGGATTGATTCTTGGACTAAAGGGTTTAACTGCATAATGAGGCAAATGAGTACTAAATGCCCATATTCTCTGGAGTTAATGAAATATGAAGTGATCTCTTTAAAATATACAAATCTTAAGAGGGTCCAGTAGGTTGATGCGAATTAGAGTCAATCAACACAACCAAGCCAATTAATAAAAAAATAACTTTTTAGACTTGCAGTTTATAGCCATTTCTCAAGAATCAGTTCAGTAAACCCTTCCTAATCCGAGTAATTCCTCAATTTATTAATATTCAATAAATGAATTTTCACTACAATACTGTGAGTTCTTTGGGGCATATGTCATTTATGCAACTTTTTTTTTACGATGGTGAATAGCTCTGGCACTCTTCATGCATAGGATATCTCTGTACTGAAATGCCATAAAGCATTTCACTCAGCCTTTCCAACATGTGAAATTTCATGAAACATTTTCCAAAAGCAATCCTTTTCATAAATCATGAAATGGTTGTATCCTCAAGCTAAAGCAACCAAGCAACTTTCAATATTCCAGGTGTGATCTCACCAAAGCAAGGCAAAAATTCTTTGAACATTTACAAGTTTTAAAACATTGGAATATACCAGAGACATGAAAATATGCTAAAGATGTAGACAAGCTGTTTCTTTCATCACAATCTTCATTCTGATGTTTATCTTGAAGTAAAGATCTGAAGGCTATGTTTAATATCTTGCACACATCCTTCAAACTGACCCACGGCTTTAATGTGAAGTATCATTACAAAGGCATAGTGACTATTACGTGCATATTGCCTTTAAGATAGTTAACTATTCCAAAAGAGTTAACACTTGATCAAGTTTGGTGGGAAAACTTGATTTTATAGCCAATGGAACAGGATAACAAGCAATGAGCATCATTTGTGTTTTCTTTCATTTGGCAAACTATTTGCATAATTGTTTGAATTATTTTGTGTTTGAGCATCACTTCCTTTTGGAAGCTAACTGTTATCCCTCTTTACATTTAATAAATATGAGCCAACTGGTCTTTCCTAAAACTACAGAATTTGCATTTTCACATTGGCCTCAGGATCTTTAAATTAGCTTGGAGATGGTGAATTATTTTAATGTGTTAAACATGCAAGAATAGCTGGCAACTGATACACAGCAAAGTCCTGTGGAAATGGCCCACTAATTCAGCTGCTCTTGGTGGTATTACTTAAGGAGTCAGGAAATACATACATTTTTTACCTTCTCAGCAGGGAGAAAGGAATTCAGTTTAGCATATGTAGAACATCTATGTCATTGCAGCACAGACAGGTCAGTCCAGGCGATGTGTTCAAATCCTATGGTGGTGGTTTCTGAATCAAGCTATAACTTACATGTAACAGGAAAGCAGAATAGTCAGTGCTGTGATTCGAATAGATCCTTTTCATCACAGTGGATAGCATAGTTTTAGTAGAATCTGGATTCTTCTTCCAAAAGCAAAGTACTATATGTGCTGGCTATCCAAAATGGGGTGTGGGGGCTTGTAAATCCTTAGCAGGTCAGTCAGCATCAGTGGAGGAAGAACATTTCAAGTTGAAGCCCTTTCATCAGATCATCAATCTGAAATATATCTTTCTCTTTCCATAAATGATGTCTGACCTGCCGGGTATTTAAAGCATTTTCTGTTTAATTTTTTTAAAGGAATTAAATCTGAAAGTCTGATAACAATGAACTAGCTCTAAACTCTGTCGTGCCAGGAGAGGAGTGAAGGAAGGATGCTTTCCTGGGTGAATGGTGTACATGTTGAGATTGGAGTCACTTCATCTAGTCAGCCACGTAGCTCTTTAAGATTTTTGGGATGGTATTATGCTTTGTGGCTTTGTTGGGTGCTGTATCTCAGTTGTGACATTTGGCTTCCCATCTGTCGCTTTATAGTGTAAAGATTTCATGCAGTGCTTGAGAAATAAGGAACACTTCCTTAACCATTACCACAGTAAGTAGAAGAATTGGTTGGACAATTAACTGTCCACATCATCATCATGTGCTGTGTTGTATGACATGGGCAATCATAGTCTTTCCATAACCATGATTGTTCTTGGCATATTTTTCTACAGAAGTGGTTTGCCATTGTCATCTGGGCAGTGTCTTTAAAAGACGGGTGACCCCAGCCATTATCAATACTCTTTAAAGATTGTCTGCCTGGTGTCAGGACTTGATATCCACCAGCTGCTCATACGACCATCACCACCTGCTGCCATGGTTGCACGTGACCCTGATCAGAGGTGGGGGTGCTAAGCAGGTTCTACACCTTGCTGAAGGGTGATCTGCTGGCTAGTGGAGGGAAAGAGCGCTTACATCTCCTTTGGTAGAGATGTATCTCCACGCCACCACCCTAACGGTCCACTGTGTGTTAATAAGTTATCTGCCACTTTTATCTACAGTTCGGAAGATAATTCACTGACTGCCGGAGGTTTATGTCTTGAGACAGATTTGCTTTCTGTTCACATCAAATATATATTGTCTATTTCCAATGACATTGGTGGAGAACATAAAGATCAGAATCAGGTTTAATATTACTGACATGTCATTAAAATTTGTTTTGCAGCAGCAGTACAGTGCAATACATAAAAACAAATTATAATAAATGTGTTTTTTTAAATGAATTAAATAAATGCATAAAGAGAGCAAATGGAGAGGTAGTGTTCGTGGATTGGTTCATTGTCCATTCAGAAATGTGATGGAGGAGAGAAAAAAGCTGTTCCTAAAATGTTGAGTGTATGATTCAATCTCCTCCCTGATGTTATCACATAGCAGTGAGCTAGATTTCCTCTTGGATAAAAGTTTACACATATGGTGCACAATAATAACTTCTATTATGCACAACTTAAATGTGTTAGATATTAATAATATTTTAGGCAGATTCTTAACCATTTGGAGATATGAATTTTAATGAAATTAGAAGTAACAACAGCTTGGGTGAATATTTTAAAAAAAACACTTCTGCAGATTGAATAATAATGCTTTATTGGACACTGGTTTCTCATGGATATTAAGCAGCAAATTAAAACTCCTTGTGAAGATTGGCTGATGTATTCATGCAGTTCTTTCTTGGCCAATTAAAGTACACCTGCTTGTTTTATAAAGGATGGGTATTTAAAGTCCCATTTAGTGAAGAGCCATGTACTAGATAAGTTGTAGCTAGAATTACCCCAACCTAACCAGCTGTGTAATGCTAGATCTGACTCCCAGATGCATAGCATACCTTATTAGAGATCTCCGAAATACATAATCTAGATCACTACTCAAAATACTTGTGGTTTCCAACTGTTGAGGGACATCAACAGACCAGTACCTTGCATTTTGGACCATAAGACATAGAAGCAGAATTAGGCCATTCAGTGATTCAAGTCTGTTCCACCATCCGTCATGGCTGGTTTATTATCCCTCTCAACCCCATTCTCCTAAACACAAAATAATCTGCAGATTATTTTCCTGCCTTCTCCCCGTAACTTTTGGCACCCTGACTAATCAAGAACCTATCAACCTCCGCTTTAAATATACTGTATGACTTGGCCTCCACAGCCGTCTGTGGCGATGAATTCCACAGACTCACTATCCTCTGACGATTCCCCAAGCAGGACTTTACTTATATGTGTAATTTCCCATTTTATTTCTTACATATTTTGCATAACAAAGATGAATTGGCACAACCCTGGTTGAGATGCACATTGTTGGTGTACTATGGTGCACTGTTTCCCATCTACAAGGTGCACTGCAACATTGCTTCAAACTCACCACTTTCAGTGAGTAAGTTAAAGGCAGCAAGTGCTTGTTTACATCACTTTCAAGTTCCGCCATTAGTCATAGGCCATCCTGATATCCACATTGAAAAGGAAACAGTGCAGGGTGAGAACACTAGAACAGCCTAAGCACTTGGGAGTCCCTTCACCAATTGGGTTGCAATAGTCTACCATTTTTTCATTTGGTGGCTTCTAAAGGTGGGCAATGATTATCATCCATGCCCATATACCCAAAATAAAAAAACTCAGTGGGGGTAGTCTTACAGTTTATATTTACATGCACACTATCCATATGCCCTTTGTACTTTGTTTGATTTACCGGTAGTTTTTTTTTAATGTGCAAATATAGAACATAGAGCATTACTGCAGAGTACAGGCCCTTCAGTCCATTATATTGTGCCAACTTTTCAACCTACGCTAAGATCAGTCTAACCCTTCACTCCTACATAGCCATCCATTTTTCTCAACACGCACAATCTGCAGAGAATTTTGTGTTTACCATCCATGTGCCTATTTAAGAGTTTCTTAAATGTCCCTAATGTATCTACCTCCACTACCACCCCTAAAAGGGCGTCCTACGCACTCTGTGCAAAAGATACTTACCTCTGACATCTCCCTTATACTTTAATGTAAGGAATAATCATTCAAGCCTGATATAGCAGGTTGTCAAACTGCATCAAAGCTTCTGCCATTGGCCTTTCAAGTATGGAATAACAGTACCCTGTCTATCTGACTCCAGGTACGTGTTGATTGATGTTGAATATTTGGATGTTGTGAAGTATCTACTAGTCCTGAACAAGAGAGGTGGACCACTGTCTGAAACTCTTCTGCTCAGGTTGTATCTTGGTATGACTTTTCCCTTGTCAGTTAAGCTATATAAATCACTATGGTGGGTGTTTCCACTATAGGAGCATTCGAAAACTTAGATGTTAGGTTACACATCTAATTTCTGCTATAATTAATTTGCATAATCACATTAATTCTTCCCTTGAACCAGTGCAATCAGGATAAAAAGCTAAGCTTTCCATCATGGGTTGTGGTTTGTTCTGGCACTAAACTCAATGAATTCAAGTGATAAACAAGTACATTTTAATTAAAACTAAAAATTGGTTATTATATTATTCAGATTAATTTATCACGTACAGTGAACTGTATCATTTGCATTAACAACCCACACAACCCAAGGATGTGTTGGGCGCAGCTTACAAGTGCCGCCACACATTCTGGTGCCAACATAACATGTCCACTATGTTCATCGTTATTTTAACAAGTGAGTCCCATCCTTCATCAGTGTTCAACTTCATTTAAGAAATAACTAAAAACAGATAATATTACAAATATACAGATGATCTATCGAGAGATGTTAATGTTGCAGGCATTGGTAACCTTCCTTTAGAATTTTAAAATGTGCAGATTAGGAAAGCTTCGAAGATTTGGTCTGTGCTTTAAACTCAACCTGTGCTTCACCGTAGCAATGCTCTTAACTCCAACAGCCCTGATTTAGAGGGAGGGGACATCGGCCAGGGTTCTTGTTCATTTACAGTGCCATGAAAAAGTTTGGATGCCCCGATCAAAATTTCTATTGCTGTGAATAGTTAAGTAAGTAGAAGATGAACTGATCTCCAAAAGTCATAAAGTTAAAGATGAAACATTCTTTTCAAAATTTTAAGCAAGATTAGTGTATTATTTTGGTTTTGTACAATTTTAGAGTGAAGAAAAAGAAAGGAGCACTGTACAAAAGTTTGGGCACCCCAAGAGATTTGAGCTCTCAGATAACTTCTACCAAGGTCTCAGACCTTAATTAGCTTGTTAGGGCTATGGCTTGTTTACAGTTATTGTTAGGAAAGGCCAGGTGATGCAAATTTCAAAGCTTCATAGAGGCCCTGACTCCTCAAACTTTGTCCCAACAATCAGCAGCCATGGGCTCCTCTAAACAGCAGCCTAGCACTCTGAAAATTAAAATAAATGATGCCCACAAAGCAGGAGAAGGCTATAAGAAGATAGCAAAGCGTTTTCAGGTAGCCGTTTCCTCAGTTCGTAATGTAATTAAGAAATGGCAGTTAACAGGAACGGTGGAGGTCAAGTTGAGGTCTGGAAGACCAAGAAAACTTTCCGAGAGAACTGCTTGTAGGATTGCTAGAAAGGCAAATTAAAACCACTGTTTGACTGCAAAAGACCTTCAGGAAGATTTAGCAGACTCTGGAGTGATGGTGCACTGTTCTACTGTGCAGCGACACCTGCACGAATATGACCTTCATGGAAGAGTCATCAGAAGAAAACTTTTCCTGCATCCTCACCACAAAATTCAGCATTAGAAGTTTGCAAAGGAACATCTAAACAAGCCTGATGCATTTTGGAAACAAGTCCTGTGAACTGATGAAGTTAAAATAGAACTTTTTGGCTGCAATGAGCAAAGGTATGTTTGGAGAAAAAAGGGTGCAGAATTTCAGGAAAAGAACACCTCTCCAACTGTTAAGCACGGGGGTGGATCGATCATGCTTTGGACTTGTGTTGCAGCCAGTGGCACGGGGAACATTTCACTGGTAGAGGGAAGAATGAATTCAATTAAATACCAGCAAATTCTGGAAGCAGACATCACACTGTCTCTAAAAAAAAAGCTGAAGGTGAAAAGAGGATGGTTTCTACAACAGGATAATGATCCTAAACGCACTTCAAAATCCACAATGGACTACCTCGAGGCGGAAGCTGAAGGTTTTGCCATGCCCCTCACAGTGCCCCAACCTAAACATCATCGAAAATCTGTGGATAGACCTCAAAAGAGCAGTGCATGCAAGACGGCCCAAGAATCTCACAGAACTAGAAGCCTTTTGCATGGAAGAATGGGCGAAAATCCCCCAAACAAGAATTGAAAGACTTTTACCTGGCTACAAAAAGGGTTTACAAGCTGTGATACTTGCCAAAGGGGGTGTTACTAATACTGACCATGCAGGGTGCCCAAACTTTATCTTCGGGCCCTTTTTCTTTCTTGTTATTTTGAAATTGTAAAAGATGGAAATAAAAAAAGTAATCTTGCTTAAAATATTAAAGAAATGTGTCATCTTTAACTTTATGCCTTTTGGAAAACCAGTCATCTTTTACTCACTTAGCTATTCACAGTAACAGAAGTTTTGACCGGGGGTGCCCAAACTTTTGTATGCCACTATATATGACTGACAAACTTGGGCATGACCTTGCTACGATCCTATGGTAAAATGCTGCAGAAATATCCACACTGTAAAGAGGGATTGCTCTCAGACACGAGGTCTGGTTTTGCTGTCGGGCCCAGGAATTCATCCTTACTCCAACTTATTTCATGTAGTCCTCAACTTGGACACTGAATGACATATTTGAATAACATCTTTTTTCAACTAATGTTCTTATTCTCAAATCTCATAGGTTGTAAATACAGTCATAACTTTAAAGCATTTTGAAATGTTCTTGTGTGCACATTTTTTTTGAAGATTCTTTATTGCAACAGGGCTGAGGCAAATTGCAGTACCATTACTAATGTCCAGCTCCAAAAACAGGGCTTCTTAGTGAATGTGGAGTTCTGTTTGAATAACTCAGTTACTCATCTCTTTGGCTCACTGAGTTGTAACTTTTTGCTTCTTCTCTCATGCTGGTGATTTTACAAGTTAGTTAAGCATTTCAGTTAAAGACTGAAAGTGTGTGAGAAGTAAGCTGGAGGTGAAGCTATCACATGGTCTCCCTGATATGACATCCTCCTTCTTCTTTTTTTGACTTTTAATGATGTTTGGCAGTACAACTTAAAGGTGCATTACCATCACCAGCTGGGCTGGAGTGTGGTGTAGAGAATTGGGAAATAAAACCCTTACTGGTTCTTATCAAATGGAAACTAAATTACCCCTACAAGTCCTATAGATTGTAAATAATGAAAGAAAATAGTGTGAATTAAATTAAAGTCACTTCCATAACTTAGTACTGTTTTTAAATGAAAACTATCAACCCTCAAGGATAGTAGTGCAGTCTGCATTTGCTTTCTTTCAACCATATTTGCTTCACATTGTAAAATAATGTGTTCAACTGTTTCATAATGATGACGACACCTACACATCCCAGAGTGATGTTTTCCAACAAAATATAAGGAATAATTAAGCATAATATTTCCAATTCTAAGTCGAGTCAATATAATTCCTTCCCTTCTTGTTTTACCCCCTTCTCCCATCACTCCAACAGTTCTATGTATTCTATAAAGGTGTCTCCCTTATGCCCATTATCCCACAGGTCTTGCCAGAATCCCTGAATTCTTAGCCCTGCCAACCCCTTAGCTTCTGATTTGCTAAGTGGAAAGTCTATATCCATAGGTGAGCTTTTAACAGCCTTTCTGGCCAAACAATCAACTGGCTCATTCCCCTCAACACCTCTATGTGCAGGGACCCATAAGAAAAAGACAGGTAAACATGAATATGAAGTAAAGTTTGACGAGATTCAAGCTGTAGATCTGATCTACTGCTAGAATGAACTGTTTTAAGACCATTCAAAACTGAAATAGAATCTGAACAAATTACAACTTTGCAAGGACAAATTTCTTCCACCCACTGTAAGACCCAAATGATGGGAACCAATTCTGTTGTATATACTGGTAGATGGTTAATAAGATGCTTCTTTATTGTTGCGTGTAATTGGCACAAAAACAGGCATACCAACATTCCCAGTTAAAATATCTTATGATCCATCAGAAAAAAATGATTGACACATCACAATAATTTCTCTTATCATATTGATAAACCAACAGACTCTCAGGCATATTAGGATCCTTGGACTTCATTAAATCATGCAGCCTAAAATCAGCTATTGGGGAAAAAACTGCAGTAGTCCAGCAAACCCATGTTCCTATCATGATCAGAACCCAGCTCCCAAAACTAAAAACATTCTTCTTGTGATGTTCCAACAGTCTTCCAACAGACTTTTAACAGGGTGATCATTTCTCTGCCCCCTCAAATGAATCAATATGTTAACAACAACTTCAACCTTCGCAACTGTGAGGCTATTGTCAGTAAAGCCGAAATAGGAGACGACATTACTACACCACAACACAGTCTTAAAGTCTGTACTTGTATCACATCCAAGCATTTTAAATTTGAAGATGAAGCTGATCCATAAGCCACACAACCATGATCAAGTACAGATCTAATTAAACAAATATAAATGATTCACAGAGCACCCCGAGTACACCAACATAAACACAGAAGGATATTTTATGCCCCTTTACATTCATCAATTATTTTACTGATATGGTGCTTCCATGTCAGCTTATTATCCATTCACATGCCAAGAAATCTGACCACTGATACATCTTCAAGAGTTTGACTAAATAATTTCAAATCATGTGCAGGTCTATGATCCTCTTTGTTAAAAGCATAACTTGTGTTTTAGCTATTGAAAGCTTTAAAAGCCCATCTATTTGCCTACTGTTCGACCTTATTAATCGCTAATTGTATCCTATATATAGTTAAATTGAAATTTCTATCTCCGATCCATAAAGCTGCACCATCTGCAAAATGTGATTTACCTACCCCAGTACCTTTCTCAGAGAAAATATCGTTAATCATAATATTAAGCAATAAAGGGCTACAAATACTGCCTTGTGAGGTCCTATTCTCTTATCTTATAGAAGCCCGAATACGCTTTACCTACTCCTACCTGCATTGACTGTTCAAATAAAAACAATTTAGAAAAAAATTGTATAGCCTTCCTCTGACTCCTAACTTCCATAATTTAATCAAAAGAACTTCCCTCCATAACATATCATATGCTTTTTGAATATAAAAAATACTGCTTTACAATTTCTTTATTTTCCTGTGTTTTGCTAATATAATCTTCCAAACATAAAACTGAATCCAATGTTATTCTACCCTTCCAAAATCTGCTCTGATAAAACTCTATATCACCTCTTTATTCCAAAATATAATTCAACCGCTCTATTTAACCATACATTCCATAAGTTTATACAAAGGGACGTTAATGATATTGGTCTATAACTAGAAGGATGTGACAGGTATCCCAGGTTTTAAAATAGGCACTACTACTGCCATTTTCCATGAGGAGGGAAATATGATTCAAATATAGTCTTTCTGTTCATCTACCCCCCCCAATCAACAGTAACCTAATCCTCAAGCAGTTTCTTCACTTTGTTGCAGTAAACTATTCAGTTGTTGTCTCAGAGTTGTTGAAAAATCTGATCAATCTCATCATTCTAATTGCTTTTTATTAATAGATATGTGTAATTTATGTGGTAATTATTACAGAATGTTCTTGAGATACAAGCAAGGAAACATTGCACTGTCTAAAAATTTTGAGATATACTGGACAAAAGTTTACATCAACTTTACATTCTGATGAGGTATTCTTGTTCTTGGTATTCACCACTTTGCTCAACCCCTCTTCCAGCCTTTCACAGCACTGTTTGATGGAAGGACACGAAGCAAGTCAAAATCACGAACACATGACAACTATCGAGGCTCACGCGGTCACCCAGCAAGTCCAACAGGTGCACGTGGCCACATACACAGACCATACGGTCTTGAGCGGAGAGGATGACTCGCCTTCATCACCTGAAGAGACTTCCTTTGATGATTCTGACATACTAAATTCAACCATCACAGATGAGGTTACAGCCCATCTTGCTGCAGCAGGTAAGGCTCTGGAATGAGTGGGAGTAGATTTTTTTCAGCACTTCTGGATGTAAACTAAAATGTTTATATCTTTGCAAAGAATGCTGCATATTTTCCTTCATTTCCTGGTAACTTTTTATTCCCCTTTGTCCTGTCCCTTTCCCTCAACTCCTTTATGCTTTCATCTCCTTCAGGTCCAGATATGTTGCTAGAGCACAGTTCTACTGAAGTTTGCCACCTGCCACCCCCTTCATTCAGTGGATTAACTTCTATAGGGACTTTATACCATAGACCAGGACCCACCCTGACCACCACTGCACCCATCCTCTACCCTTCCTTTTGTGTAGTAATGAAAAATCAGACATGCTGTCTCTCAGACTTATCTGCTCCTGAGAATGTAAAAGATTACGTGGAGTTATTTTGAGGTAAACCTGCTGGGGAAAGGGGAGTGGCATGCTCTGGTATGTCCTGGTCATTATTTGACCCCAATTCAATTCTTGAAGCAGACAATTTATTTATTGAGATGCAGTATAGAACAGGCCCTTCTGGCCATTTGAGCTGTGTTGTCAGCAATCGCATTTATTCCTAGCCTAATCGCAGGACAATTTACAATGACCAATTAATTTACCAACCAATACATCTCTGAACTGTGGGAGGAAACTGGAACACCCAGAGGAAACCCATGGTCACAGGGAGAATGTTCAAACTCCTTCCAGCAGCGGTGGGAATTGAACCCGGGCACCTGTACTGCAAAGCGTTGTGCTAATCATTATGCAACAGTGGCTATTTGTGATGCTACTGTTGGGCTTTTTTTGTTTAAATTGCGGCTTCAAAACACTTCCCTGCTCTTTGGAAATATGCATGTTGGCTCACAAATGGAATCTGACCGCTTATACGAAGCACCAGAATAGAACTGATAAGGAGTTCGTGTCTCGAGGGCAGAGCAGAACTGTGATGACTAAGAAGGGTGGTTTGTTTAATGTATTATTTAGCAGAGCCAGCAGAGGGTGCTAAAGAATCATTTAAAAAATTGAGCCTGTTATCAGTATACAGGTTTCCCCCGCCATCCGAAGGTAGAGCGTTCCTATGAAACGGTTCATAAGCCGGAATGTCGTAAAGCGAAGAAGCAATTACCATTTATTTATATGGGAAAAATTTGTGAGTGTTCGTAGACTCAAAAATGACCTACCAAATCATGCCAAATAACACATAAAGCCTAAAATAACAGTAACATATAGTAAAAGCAAGAATGATATGATGAATACACAGCCTATATAAAGTAGAAAAACTTTTCCACAATAATTGCCTGCACTGTGCTCCGTAGCGAAAATCTCATGCAAGCGCCTTCGGCAAAAACACGGAGCAAGCGCTCTCTAGTAACCTTCAAGCTATGAAGCTGCCAAATCATACCAAATAACACGCAAAAATACACAGCTGATATAAAGTAGAAATAATGTATGTACAGTGTAGTATCACTTACGGGAATCGGGACAGCATCGAGCACGTTGATGATGGTGTGCTAGGCTGAGTTGTCGGAGGTTGGGGTGGTGCAGTGGCCCCCACCCTCTGGGCAGCGAACCGATACCGATCGGCGAAGCATGCAGAGGTCCAGCGGTGGCCGGGCCGCACCCAACACATCTTTAAGAAAAAAGCCGAAATAAACAAGCTAATTAATTAGGTGCCACCTGGCACGTAAATGTCGACCCAGATCAGAGGCAACGCAATCGGCAATTGTCTCTGATCTGGGCCGACATTTACGTGCCAGGCGGCACCTAATTAATTAGTTTGTTTATTTCGGCTTTTTTCTTAAAGATGTGTTGGGTGCCTCCCGGCTACCGCTGCATTCTCCGCGAATCGGTATCTGTCCGCGGCCCGGGGTTTGGGGTGGTGGGACACTAGGGTGTCATCTCATCATCTCGTCATCTGTTTCCATGAAGGCAGGCAGGTCATCTTCTATGTCTGCCTGTCTCGTTGTCGAAGGTTGAGGTTCGTCGTCTGCTGAGGACTTGCTTGACTGCTTAGCCTCGCGCATTTTTAGATCATACAGTTCTTTGTAAGCACTCAAACCATCCTGCAAATATGCCCTAAACCAACGTACCCTTTCAAAATTAAAGTCGTACTTTATCATTGCAGCGAAAATCTCACGTAGTTGCCACACGTTCAGTTCCTGGACGACTTCACTTTCGCTACAGCATTCAGTTTTGATAGTTATCCTTTCCTCTTGCAATTGCATCAGCTCTTCACCTATCAGTTCTTGGTCATAGGCTGCCAAAACCTACTCAACATCATCTTCGTCAACTTCCACAAACCAAATTCGCTTTGTCCTTACTTGGTTCACCATGATCGAAACGCTTAATTATGTCTAGTTTTACGCTAAGTGTAACACCCTTACGAGCTCTTTCAGGCTTTTCCAATACCTTAGAACTCATCTTGCAAACGGCTGCTCACAGGCACGTGTTTAAGCAATGCAGGTGAGAATGTCGTTCCGAATCCGGGGGAAAGCGGCTGCTCGGGGCGCGCTGCCTTTTTTTTTTCGTGCGCTGCTTTTTTTCTTAACAGTGAAAACACCTTCTGTTAGCGAAAACAGGGAACTAATGTAGGTCTTTCGTAACAGTGAGGTTTCGTAAAGCGAATGTTCGATAAGCGGGGGATGCCTGTATTGCTCTGGTGACAGCCAGCTTGGCCACAAGCCTGGGAAATATGGTTCTGGAAGTGTCTATTACTGCTTTTAAAATCCCTTTATATAAATTTGGTGTCTGTAATTCCCCCTTCTAAATCTCATCTATTTTTCCACTCTAAAAGCATAAACTCTGAACAAGATGTCCACATGGCAGCCTGCTTAGTGAGTATGGATAGTCTTTTTTGCTTAATGCCACCCTCTAATGTTCACACACACCATGCAGCAGAAACTACTGGATAAAAGAAAAGGGAGAGTGAGTGATGGGGCGAAATCCAGGCTTCATTTCTCTTTATCCAATGAATATCCCCAATGTATGCCTACAAATACTAGGCTTTTGAGAACAGCTGTGGAATTCTGTACCACCTTGTCTCTTGTCTGTCAATATCATAGTGGATTGCAGATTATCTCTTGGAACTTCATGGTCTTTATGATTCTGTAACAAAGTAACTGCTGAATTATTTGGGTAACTGTTGCTTCCCATTCTCTTATTTTATGAACTATGTATTTGTGTCACCTGTAATTGTTAAGTGTTCAAGGCAACAGCATTTTTTGTTATCCCAAACATGTAGTGAACTATTGGATTACACAAACAGTTGGGCACCATGGTAGCATAGTGGTTAGCACGATGCTATTACAGCTCAGGCTTCAGAATCTAGAGTGCCTTCCCAACGTCCTCTGTAAGGAGTCTCTGTACGCCCTCCCCGTTGGAATAAGTGGATTTTCTTGGGTCCTTGGTTTCCTCCCACAGTCCAAAGGCATACCGGGTGGTTAATTAGTCATTGTAAATTGTCCCGTGATTTAGTTACGGTCAAATCAGGGTTGGCAGGAGTTGCTGAGCAGTGCGGCTCAAATAGCCGGAAGGTAACACTGACTAAGTAAAACTAAGAAGTTCTGAGTATCTATTCCAAATCTCTGTTGCTGGCAGACCCAGGGCACTTGTAGAGATGTGGACTGCAATTGATACAAGTGGCCTTATTTAACAAAGGGAGTATGTTCTCTCAGATCTCTTTCCCCCATATTACATCCCTCTTGACCATCACTACAGAACAAATGCTGAAGACTCCCTAAGTTTGTCTGATATTTCGTTGCAATATCTCTACAATGTTCCCAGTGTGGTATGGAAGAATGTACTGAGCATTAAGTTGAACCATGAAGCTAAGGCCCTTTCTGGCCTTTTTTATATCTGGAGACCTTGGTGCAAGTGTACAGAGTGAGAGGTGCAAGATGCAGATGAACCTAAAGTGGAAGCTTAGGCTTGGGCAGAAGCTGCCCTATAATCTTAGCAACCTAACGGGTATGATGTGACTAGTGTTATTGTGGGTGATTTTCATTGTTGAGAAAGCTTACTGACCTTCCCACTCTTTGCTTTCAGGTCCAGTGGGAATGGCAGCAGCTGCTGCCGTGGCGACGGGCAAGAAGCGGAAGCGCCCCCACGCCTTTGAATCTAACCCATCAATACGCAAAAGGCAACAGACGCGTTTACTACGGTGAGGTTACCCTGTAGTGAAGGAATCCCAGCCCAGAGCAACAGCTCCCATGTATAAGTTACCTGTAGGTAGCGAATCCAGATCAGCTCACCAGAGCTGACCCATGGTTGAGCTAAACCATCTTCAAAGATTGTTGCGGGGATGGTGATGGGAGAGGGATCGCTGAGGAAGGGAAACTGTTGAGATAAATGCTGTAGGTTAGGTTAAAATGTAGATTTAAATTTCAAAGTATAAAGCTGATGTAGAATTTCACTTTTTTTTTCAAAGCAGCCCCAATCGTGTAGTTAGTAAATACACTGCCCAGAACCTGGCCGTGCAACGGGAAGATCCCGGCTTCAAATCCACGTCTGTAACTGAGTGAGTTGATCTTCTGAGGTTAAGTCACGTTGTTAGAGTGGAAGGAATTTCACTCTTTGTCTGTATTCAAGCTTGGGAGTACTTGATAGTGAAATCATACACAGAAAAGTATGACTCCCCGGGTTGCGACTGAAGAGCTGAACATTGGTCAATAAATAGATGGGCCTCTTGCAATAATTTGATCTGAGAAGCTGCACTTTTCACAGTTGAAGGAGAGTTAGCCTGTCTGTTGATCAGTTTGTTGATTAATTTGGACCAGTGCATGCAAAAGTTTGGGCACCCCGGTCAAAATTTCTGTTACCGTGAATATTTAAGTGAGTAGAAGATGAACTGATCTACAAAAGTCATAAAGTTAAAGATGAAATATTCTTTTCAACATTTTAAGCAAGATTATTGTATTATTTTTGTTTGTACAATTTTAGAGTGAAAAAAAGGAAAGGAGCACCAAGTTTGGACACCCCAAGAGATTTGAGCTCTCAGATAACTTTTACCAAGGTCTCAGACCTTAATTAGCTTGTTAGGGCTATGGCTTGTTCACAGTCATGGTTAGGAAAGGCCAGGTGATGCAAATTTCAAAGCTTCATGAAGAGCCCCGTTTGACTGCAGAAGACCGTCAGGAAGATTTAGCAGACCCTGGAGTGGTGGTGCACTGTTCTACTGTGCAGCGACACCTGCACAAATATGACCTTCATGGAAGTGTCATCAGATGAAAACTTTTCCTGTGTCCTCACCACAAAATGCAGTGTCAGAAGTTTGCAAAGGAACATCTAAACAAGCCTGATGCATTTTGGAAACAAGTCCTGTGGACTGATGGAATTAAAGTAGAACTTTTTGTCCGCAATGAGCAAAGGTATGTTTGGAGAAAAAAGGGTGCAGAATTTCATGAAAAGAACACCCCTCCAACTGTTAAGCACGGGGGTGGATCGATCATGCTTTGGGCTGTGTTGCAGCCAGTGGCACGGGGAACATTTCACTGGTAGAGGGAAGAATGAATTCAATTAAATACCAGCAAATTCTGGAAGCAGACATCACACTGTCTCTAAAAAAGCTGAAGATGAAAAGAAGATGGCTTCTACAACAGGATAATGATCCTAAACCTCAAAATCCACAATGGACAACCTCAAGAGGCACAAGCTGAAGGTTTTCCATGGCCCTCAAAGTCCCCTGACCTAAACATCATCAAAAATTTGTGGATAGACCTCAAAAGAGCAGTGCATGCAAGACAGCCCAAGAATCTCACAGAACTAGAAGCCTTTTGCAAGGAAGAATGGGCGAAAATCCTCCAAACAAGAATTGAAAGACACTTAGCTGGCTACAGAAAGCATTTACAAGTTGTGATATCTGCCAAAGGGGGTTTTACTAACTACTGACCATGCAGCTTCGGGCCCTTTTCCTTTTTTGTTATTTTGAAACTATAAAATTTGGAAATAAAAAAGTTTTCTTGCTTAAAATATTAAAGAAATGTGTCATCTTTAACTTTATGCCATTCGGAAATCAGGTCATCATTTACTCGTTTAGTTATTCACAGTCACAGAAATTTTGATCGGGGTGCTCAAAATTTTGCACGCCACTGTACATCATGGAGACACTCTACCTTGTCATCGGTTGAAGGAGATCTATTTATGTATTATAGGAAAAGTTCATAACATATTGTGCTAGCTTTCCATCGTGGTTGACTTTCCTCTGGAGGGCTTGGCTTTTATTTTCCACAAAGCTGCCTGTGCCTGTTGTTTGTGTGTTTTCCAACTGCAGTGTATCATTCAGGAGCCTTAATTACTCCCTTATCCCAAGTTTGGACACAATGATCTCAATTATATTTGCCACACCAGAGATCTAGCAGAGATCAGCCTACTCAGCACAGATTATGAATGTGATCCAGGATATTTTTTTTTGACCATATGTACTACACTGGGCAGTATATTTATTAACAGGTAACAGGAAAACATTGTTCTTTAAGCTTAGTTTACAGGAACAGAATATACGGGGGTTAAATCAGATTCTAGTGTCAGCTGTATCTAAGTCCAATATTTTCAGTTGCATTTGAGGCTTGATTAAAATTCCTCAATTTGGTAGATGTTTCTTTGCAATCTAACCTTTACAATCTACATGCTGACAAACAGATAAGGATGATTATGTCGCTGGCCTAGTTAAAAACTTCATTAGAGTGGCTCAAATTTCATACTCCATACATTCTACTTTCTCTGATAGTAAACCTCTTCTTAAAACTTAATTATTTGCATCTTTTCTGGTTTTTGTTGGGCAACACAGGCTCACTGGGCTGGAAGGGCCCGTTTCTGGGCTGTATCTTCAAATAAGTCTTATGGAGAAAGTATTCAGTACTTTAATCAGTATGTAAATAAACTTGCAAACAAGAGAAAATCTACAGATGCTGGAAATCGAAGCAACACACACAAAATGCTGAAGGAACTCAGCAGGTCAGGCAGCAAATATGGAAAAGAGCACAGTCAATGTTTTGGACCGAGACTCTTCATCAGGACTGGTGAAAGGTCTCGGCCTGAAACGTGGACTGTACTCTTTTCCATAGATGCTGCCTGGCCTTCTGAGTTCCTCCAGCATTTTGCGTGTGTGAATAAGCTTGATTGCTTTTCTGTGGTAATTTGAACAACAGGAGAAAAGAGCTAAGAAGAATTTGATCGATAGATATTGTTATTTATAATAGTGTGCTCTGGGCATGTTAGGATTAGGAAATTGAGGGCTATGATTTGTGCGTTAAGTCTCTCAAGTAGTTTAGGACACCTTGGAAGGCAGAAACTGCATGCTTCACACTTGTACTCCTACTAAAGTAGGATTTTTGTGTGGATTTTACCAGTACCCCAAGTGAATCTGGCATTAAATACTTAGTTGTAAAACCAAACTCATCACATCACCTCATCAAATCTTTTCTCTCTCTCGCTCTCTCACACACAGGAAACTACGAGCCACTTTGGATGAATATACAACCAGAGTTGGGCAGCAGGCAATTGTGCTCTGTATCTCACCCTCCAAACCAAATCCAGTTTTTAAAGTGTTTGGAGCTGCACCTCTTGAGAACGTGGTAAGTATTGAATGACCTAATGGGTTTTCTTCCATTTCTGCTGCTTCATGTCAAGTGACTGGTTCAGCTGCAATTCACATAGAAAACGTAGAAAAACCTACAGCACAACACAGGCCCTTTGGCCCACAAGTCTGTCCCTACCTTAGAACTACCTAGGCTTTTCACATAGCCCTCTGTTTGTCTAAGCTCCATGTAGCGATCCCTTTCGTTTCCACCTCCACTGCTGCCGCTCTCTGCGTAAAAAAACTTACCCCTGACATCTCCTCTGTACCTACTTCCAGGCACCTTAAAACTATGCCCTCTTGAGCTAGCTATTTCAGCCCTGGGGAAAAGCCTCTGACTATCCACACAATCAATGCCTCTCATTATCTTGTACACCTCTATCAGGTCACCTCTCATCCTCCGTCGCTCCAAGGAGAAACGGTGGAGTTCACTCAATCTATTCTCATTAGGCATGCTCCCCAATCCAGGCAACATCCTTGTAAATCTCCTCTGCACCCTTCCTATGGTTTCCACGTCCTTCCTGTAGTGAGGGGAACAGAATTGAGCACAGTATTCCAAGTGGGGTCTGACCAGTGTCCTATATAGCTGTAACATTACCTCTCGGCTCTTAAACGCAATCCCATAATTGATAAAGGCCAATGCACCATATGCCTTCTTAACCACAAAGTCAACCTGCTTAGCAGCTTTGAGTGTCCTATGGACTCGGACCCCAAGATCCCTTTGATCCTCCACACTGCCAAGAGTCTTGCTATTAATGCTATTTCCTGCCATCATATTTGACCTATCAAAATGAAGCACCTCACATTTATCTGGGTTGAACTCCATCTACCACTTCTCAGCTTAGTTTTGCATTCTATCAATGTTCCATTGTAACCTCTGACAGCCCTCCACACTATCCACAACACCCCCAACCTTTGTGTCATCAGCAGATTTACTAACCCATCCCTCCACTTGCTCATCCAGGTCATTTATAAAAATCACAAAGTGTAGGGGTCTCAGAACAGATCCCTGAGGCACACTGAGGTCACTAGCCTGCATGCAGAATATGACCCATCTATAGCCACTCTTTGCCTTCTGTGGGCAAGCCAGTTCTGGATCCACAAAGAAATGTCCTCTTGGATCCCATGCCTCCTTACTTTCTCAATAAGCCTTGCATGCGGTACCTTATCAAATGCCTTTTAGAGGTCCTTCAATCCAATTGTGGAGACTTGCTCTTCATGGTCTTGGGTATGCTTAGAACTACCTGAAAGGTGAACTTCATGCTACTTTTGTTACTTTATGGATAAATCCACGAAGGTTGAGTTTTAGCTGAAAAATCATCCGGTAATCACACGAGCAGATCACTATTGTGAAAGCCAGCGGTGAGTTGAGAGAGGGGTGGATTAAAGTGGCTAAAAGGTCTATCAGAGAGTTTATTTGGCTTTTATGGATTGGGTTGCATGATGTGTAGGTCAAAGGTAGGATTGTGCAGGTGGATGGGAATTAGTTTGTTTCGGATTTTTCCCTTGGGGATTTGAAGCAAGCATCTGCTTTCTAACACAAAATCCTGGCTTTGCTATTAATTGGGGTGTGGTGAAGGTTAGTGTGCAGGCTATAACAGAACATGAAACCTGTCCCTTTTACCAAAAAGGGCTTTTATTCCCTTCCTCTTTAATTTTCTTGTATTGATGCAAGTTTTCAGCTGTTCTTTCCACCCTAGATTTACATGCAGGCATGGCTTCCCTCTGGAATTTTACACTGTTGGTGTCCTTAGTTTTAAACTTTCCTCCTATCTTAAATGCAATAACAATTCAGCACTGTTTCATACCGTTTATTTTCCATAAAGAGACCCTCGCGTTTAAACATTATTTCTTTCAGGGGACATTACAGTCAATAGGGCAGGCTGATGACTTTTCCCTAGGCTTTTAGACTGTCAGGATGGGAAACAGCTTCTTTTCCCAGGCAATAAATCTACTGAACTCCCTTCACCACACAGATCTGTTCACTTATGAAGTGCCAGTAGTGTTATACTGTTTATATTTTAACTTGTGTTGTAAATGCACATTATGCTAAATATCAATCTTCTGGAACATATTTTATTATTTGTTAATTTATTTGTGGTAATATTACTTTGTGTTGTGTGTGAGTTAAATGTACTGTGTTGTGCACCTTGGTCCAGAGGAATGTTTTTTGTTTGGCTGTGTACGTGTATACGACTGAATGACAATAAAGATGAACTTGGTTTCTGCTGACATTGTGCATAGATATGTTTTCAACTCTGCAAATATTCTCTGTCCCCTTTGCCTGACCTTCATGATCTGGGTGCTGTGATCTGAAGCTAAATGCTTGGACAAATCAATAAGCAGCATCCACGTACAAAATCCGCTGGCAACATATGATATTGTTTTACTGGAGATATTTAGATGTCTTCCTTAACACTGACGTGGCTGTTCGGTACTGTAGTGCTGATTTCTAAATCCTGTTTGCCTCTGCTGGTTAGTAACCTGCCTCTTCTCTCTCAACATCTTCCCTCTGAAGTGCAGTAGCAGATGTGACCATGTTTTGTTAATGCAACTCAGTGCCACAGAGCACCTGGATGAGGTTGTTGCTTAGCATTGGTTCCCTTTGGTTGCCACTTCACAGATTGTTTACCTGAAGCCTTTGCCTTTCCCTAGGTACGCAAATACAAAAGTATGATCCTGGAAGACCTGGAGTCAGCGCTGGCAGAGCATGCTCCCACGCCTCAGGAGGTTAATTCTGACCTTCCACCACTCACTATTGATGGAATCCCAGTCTCTGTAGACAAAATGACACAGGTGAGCCAAGCCTGTTTTGCATTAATGACGTATGTAGATGATGTGGAGAAGGAGGTAAAGTAGTCCACTGAAAGCTTCAGCATAATTATCCCATGACATTATGAGATATTAACTTTAAATATCCACCTTCAGTTTTGCGTTATCCTCACACTTCACCCCATACCCCATCTTCAAAATGTCCTGATTACTAGTAATCACCAGTTTGCTTATCTATTCTATTTACTGTAAGCGTTAACAATTATAGACAACTTTCGTTTTCCTTCACCGAGTTCACATTTATCGTGGTGAAATAGTGATCCAGCTGTCTTTTGCTAGGATTTTCAAAGCCATTTTGGTCACCTTTTATTGTCTGACCTCTATGGCTTAGTGCAGCGGTTCCCAACCACCCGGCCGCAGACCGGTACCGGGCCGCAAGGAAACGATATGAGTCAGCTGCACCTTTCCTCATTCTCTGTCACGGCCACTGTTGAGCCATTACGCACGCGAGGCCATTACGCACGCATCATCCATGTCAGTGCAGGAAGAAGAAGATCGACTCCTCGAGCTTGCAAATGACGACAGGCTGAAAAGTATGTTGGACATAACATTTCTGCCGGCATTCTGGATCAAAGTCAAGGCTAAATATCCTGAGATAGCCACGAAAGCACTGAAAAAGTTGCTTCCATTTCCAACATTTTTCTGCGAAGCGGAGTTTTCTGCAATGAATGCACGAAAACTAAATTGCGGAATAGATTGGACATAAGGAACACCCTTCGAGTATCGACGTCCCCCATCACCCCTCAATAGGACTGTGTTGTTGCAGGGAAACAAGCCCAGGGCTCCCACTGATTTAGCGATATTGGTGTGTTGCATTGATTTTATATGTTCATATGGGGAAAATATGTGCTGTGTGTTTAATATCCAAACGTTACTTAAAATGTTATGATGCTATTGACTTACTTATATAACCAAATAACAATTACAGCACGGAAACAGGCCATCTTGGCCCTTCTAGTTCGTGCCGAACTCTCACTCTCACCTAGTCCTACCGACCTGTACTCAGCCCATAACCCTCCATTCCTTTCCTGTCCATTACCTATCCAATCTTTCTTTAAATGATAATATCGAACCTGCTTCTGCCACTTCTACTGGAAGTTCGTTCAACACTTACTTCAAGCTCCCCTGTCCTCCCCTGATAATTGACATCACTATATTCATGCGAGGAAAATATGCGCTGTGTGTTTAATATTAAATTCGTTAGATAAACCCTTTTAGAAACGAAATTGAGTGTATTAGCCACTTATCACCTATATTCCGGTCGTGATTAACATCACCCCCCCCCCCACCCGAACAGAATCGCCAAAAACAATTTGCAGGGAAAAAAAATGGCACGTACACGCATGTGCAGGTCACACATGCGCACTGGTACCCGCGCAAGGCTTCATGGTCATTGTAGTCTTTCTCTGGGTAAACACAACGTATGACTGCTACTCTTGTCCGTTGGCAACCCTACCCCTCCCCCTGGGTCGGCCGGTCTGCAAGAATATTCTCAATATTAAACCGGTCTGCAGTGCAAAAAAGGTTGGGGACCCCTGGCTTAGTGCACCACAATATAAATGCTTGGAATCATAAGGGCATAAGGAATAGAAGAAAGAATGGCCTGTTTAACACCTCACTCCAGCTCCACTGATCTTTTACCTCATACTTGTCTATATTTTCCCCATTGCTCTAACCTCTTATCATAGAACCATGGATTTGAACAGCATGGAAACTTGTCCATGCCATCCGGTGGACACCCTCCATATTAACTGTATTGACTAGCACTTGGCCCATTGCCTCTATATCTGAGTAATTCAGGTGTTCATTTTGACATTCCTGAACAATTCATCCAATTTCCTTTGTACTGATGATATTGTATGGAATGATGGCAGTACTTGGCAGATTATAACAAAATACATACAATTATAAAAAAGATCGTTCTAACGTCCCAGTAACAGCATAAAAACAAAGGAATAGTTCCTTTGACATTTTCTGACATTGCATAAGTCGGGGCATTGAATATAAATGTTAGGAGGTCATTATGCAGTTGTACAGAATGCTGCTGACCTACTTTTGCTCTGTTTTGATCAATCCGTTATAGAAAAGATTAAACTGGGACAAGTGCAAAAACAACTTGCATGAACTTGTGGGACTGAGTTCTAGTGAGAGATCAGATGGACTAGGACAGAGTTCCCCAATTAGTTTTCCACAAGGGCCAAATTATGTCAAGCATCCAAGCCAAGGGCCAAAACGTCCGGAGTTTTTTTTTTCATTGCCCCAGTAATTTGTTTTATGGGCAGATGTTGTTGTTGCTGCTATTACCATTATTATTAGTAGTAGTAGTAATAATTTAGGCCTGGGATTCTCAAAGCCTATGTTGTGGGTCGCACAAGAAAAAAAAAATGCACTCTTGAAACAAAATAAGTCCAAAACCAACCATTTAATTATGACTCTAGTTATCACAATTGTCAGCTGTCACAATGAGAACTCATCTGGGACTTAAAATACATGCATACATAAAAACACACACACACACACACACACACACACACACACACACACACACACACACACACACAGTAAACATGGTAGTCTTCACCACTTCTCTTCCACACAAAGAGTTTTAGTTAGTACTGCCTTTTCCACTGTTTCTGTTCTCTCATTTAATCTATTTGTTCTTTTTAATTAAACTATATAGCATTTGAAGTATGAAGTGTAGCTATAAATGAAATTATCAGTATTATTGTTGTTGTAATATTATTATACCACAATAAGATTGACAAATGGACAAAAATAAATTGATTCACTCACCAATCAGTGAGAGAAGTGACAGCGACGGGATGAGGCAACCCTTCTGATGTCGGGCCTGTATTCTGTTGTGGCAATCCTGAGGTACTGGCCAAGATGTGCAATGGAGAGTCTGTTTCTGTCCTGGTTCTTGATAGAGTTCATTGAAGAAAATGATGACTCACATATGTACGTGGAGGGGAACAGTGTGAGTAGGAGCATTGCAATAGCTCTTGTGTTTTTGAATTGAGCTTGGGGAACCACGTTGATCTAAAAGTCACTCACCCCAATGTCCTTGTGTTGTGCTTTGAGTAAATCAGATGTTCCCATTTCCAAGATCTCCATCTGAAGAGTTGCCTCATCTATGAAAGGCTCCAGCCTTCTGGCTTCTGCAGTCCACTGGCCATCACCTGAAACGGAGAACGGCTGTCTCAGGAAGAGGAGGATGTCACCTGAGAGTTTAGGGGAGCTTTCAAATCATTCCCTGAAGTTTTCTGCCAGGCTCCTCACGATATCCTTCATCACTGGATCCTCCCGCATTTCTTCTCGCAATGCTCCCACAGACGTGGAAAGTGCAACTTTCTCCCGTGAATGTCTCTCTCCAAAAGGTTCAGCTTTGACTGGAAAGCTTTAATCGCCTCGTACATGTCCGCAACAGTGTGGTTGTTGCCTTGTAATTGCAGATTAAGTTGATTTAGATGAGACATGATGTCACACAAAAAAAGAACGTGCCATCACCTTGTTGTCACTTAAAAACCCCTTAAATCCTTGGGCTTTTTAGCTCTGTAGGCTGGATAAAAATGACACAAGCTCATCGCGCAGGTCGCACACCCTCTCCAACACACGGCCTTTGCTCAGCCAGCGAACATCATAATGCAGCAAAAGATCTTTTGTGTTCCGCTGACATTTCCTCCAGCAATGCTTTGAAAAGGTAATGTTGCAGACTAGAACTCTCATGAACGAAATTTACCAGTCTCGTCACCGTATCCATTGCCTCTTTCATTGCCCCACACAGTTTAGCACACAACACTGATTTGTGAATAATGCAGTGAAATGCCAAGAGTGCTGAGTTAACAGCGGCAAACCTGCTTACCAAGCCCTTGTGTTGTCCCGCCATCGATGGAGCCCCATCGGTGACAACAGACACAATTTTGCTCACATCCAAGCCATTCTTCTCAAAGAACTGTGTCAATTCATTAAAAGTTATTTCCCCAGTTGTGCGCCCAGGTAGAGGAAGCAAACAAAGTAGCTCTTCCTGAAGGTCTTCCCATCAAAAATTCTTGCAAACACAGATAGCTCTTCCATATCGGTTCGGTCACAGGACGAGTCTATGGCTAGTGATATGGCTTCTGCTTTCTCCAAATCGGTGAGTAGATTGGAAAAATACTCCCCCGCTAAAACGTCTACTCTTCTTGTTGCTGTGTTAGCCAACAATGGCACCGTCTTTAATAGCTCCACAACCGTTTTCTTGGTTTTCTTATCATGACTTAAAACTTCGCCAACCATATCAATTGCACACGTTTTAATCAACTCGGCATCGCGCGCTCTACTGGGGCATAGGTCAAGTGTACAGTGTGGGATGAGGTTAAAATAAATTAGAACAGCGCGTGCTTTATTTACATGTTATGACAGGTGTGTTCACATAAGTGCCAGTGGGTCGCCACGGTCCAGACATTTGTTTCTCGTGGTCCGGAATAGGCAGTCCGCCTTTTTGGGTTGTCTGTACTAGGGCTTTATTTCATAGAACGTAGGAGACTGAGATAATTTTGTTGATGTGTATGTAATGCCCTGGTTCATACTTTTTTCTCTTTTATGCTGTTCTGTTCTGTGCAAGTTGCTTGTTTGGGTTACTATTGAAGATAAGAGATGGGAGAATTGTGTGCCATCCAATTAGGATGGCTGGATTAAGGGGAGGTTTCTCTGGTGAGGGACACTAAGGTTGGGCTTGGGACTTTTGTTGGGAGAGAAGAGAGAAGAGGTTGGAGGAGTCGACCCGGAGAGGGGCCATGATTTGACGAAGCCCGGGAGAGATTGAAGGAGTATTGGTGAAGGGGAAACCGTGAGGTCCAACTTGTGCACATTAGATTGTTTCATTAAAATGGGCCCTTTTCTTTTTTTTTGCTTTTTCTTTACTAACCCTTAAGTCAAATTATGAATTATAAAGCTAAGTCATTTAGTTGTATGTGATGTACCATCTGTTATTTCATGGTGCTTATTTGTAACACGGTAATGGATCGTGCAGCATCCACACAGAGGGTTTTGTGGGGGGGGGGGGTGGCTTGTGTTTCAATCTCCCATGTTTGGTGGGGCCAGAGATTGTCTTCCCTAGACTTGCACAGAAGACGGAACCAGTGTTTCGTGTATAAAATTATGATGGGTACACATAGCATGAATTCACATCAACCTTTTTCCCAAGCTTGGGGAATCAAATACTAGAGGGCATAGCTTTAAAGTGAGAGGGAAAATATTTAACAGGAACTTGAGGGTGTTTTTTCCTCCACAAAAGGTGGTATCTTTTTGTATAAGCTGTCAGAGGAAGTGGTTGAGACAGATGCAATAACAACTTTTAATAGACAATTGGACAGATACATGGATTAGAAAGTCTTAGAAGGTTATGGACCAAACACCAACAAATGACCTTTGTTGAGGCTGTTCAAGGAAGCCAAGACAAATAGTTTGACTTGTTTTGTACCTGTTGGAATGTCTTGAAATCTTTCAAAATATACAAATGCAAATCTTTACTTTTATTAAGAAAACTTCAAATCTAAAATTAATAAACAACCTAGCATCAGTTGGCACTTAAACAAAATATTTCTTTGTTCACCCAATACACACAGAAATGTTTCTTGGAAGGCTTCGTTGTAATTTTCCAATTCTTTGCCTCATCCATCTGGAAATCATTTCTCTCCATCGATATTATGAGTTTTCATTAATATCTTTTAGCCATATGAAACTACCAGATTTCTCTCGTAATTTGTGGAATTTCCCCATGTTAATTGACCCTTGAAGTCCAGATATTCTGGTAAATGTGTGCTGCATTTCCTCTGTGCCAATGCATTACCCTAGAGGTGTGGTGTGCATGCAGTCCAGGAGTAGCTTACTCAGGTTTTTGTCATCCAGGTATAAGCACAACTATCCCATTAGATATATAATTGTTTTCAGAATCTGTTCATGACATTAAAACAGTGCACCACTGGTCCATAATGTCTGTGGCAATCATAATGCCTGCTTAAGCTGCACATTTTCCTGTATGTAATCTATAGTTCTCAATTCCCTGTCTGTTCACATGTGTATCTAAATAACTCTTAGTATATTTACTCCCCTAGCATTTTAACGCGCTATGTTAGCAATGCCCTTTCTCACTTTAAAACTAAAGAAGAAACAAGAAAAATATGTGCATGGGGCCCCTAAGTTTCTTTGTACATAATTTAGCCTGTTGTCTCCTCTTTAGGCTCAAAGTTGATGCTCTCCCATTTTCTAGCTTCAAATCCACTTACTACAGATTTGCTCTTTGATTGAAATGTATTGAGACTATTTAACTTAACATTTTCACTTCCACTGCTTACAGTGCCATCCACCATTGTTATTTCCAAACAACTCAGGGTTCGTGAATGTGATGAGCTATGGACCTACACCAAGTTATTTTGTCTGTCGATGCCTAGCCAATTTCCAAATAAGATTAATAATTTCCATCTCTAATGAAGGATTTTATCAACTACCTTCCGGTAGTCCATATATAGTGCATAAATACCCCTTCCACAACTTTAAAAATATTCTGTTGTCCCCGAATTTCCAACTGCAGTGGACTATCTTCTACAATTTCTTGCTGGCTTTCTCCAGTCAGCTAAAGAATTTGATTGTTAGTCACTCTGTATTCTAGTTTAGTAATTCACTAGGATAAGTGTAAAATATCCTGAGAATCTGCCTCCAAAAGCATATTTGTTGGCCATTACCCTTGCCAAGGCACAAACTATCCAACTGCACAAACCAGCTCATTAGTCTCTTCTAGCCTTTAATAATCATGTTTCTAGATTTGCTGAATAACTCCTGTGTGGAATTGGAGAGAGCGGGGAAAATTCCCACTCCTGATATCCACTCTCCAGATAACTCCTAATAACCATGTATAACTTATAGGTGTGTTGTAGAGAATAGATGTCAGGTGTTGGAAAATGATCTAATCTGGCTCGACTGGATAATTTCCCAGCTCTTGTTTGCGTGAGTCACGCATGGAGAGGTACTGGAGTGATGCCAATATGAGACCGCATCCCTATATAACCAAGAGCCTTCAGCATTCGTAGGAAAAATGTATTGTTTAGATGCACAAGGAAAATAAGCTTGAAAATATTTCTCCAGTGACTATTACCTCTCATGCCTGTGTAAAGTAAATAACTAGTGCAACTATGTGGGGATGTATTTAAGAATCCAAAGTTCTCACCAGTAGTAGTTTCATCCGGCAACATACAGCTGCCTCCAAGTGAGTCATACTGAGCTGAGTAAATGAACGGCAGGAGAAATAAGTGTCTTGCCTATTAATTGCACGGAGACTTTGGATCTCGTGGGAGATAATCTTGTTGCTGATTGTCTTTACATGGCTCTTGTGAGCAGGTGTAACATGCGCACGTGCTGGTCCTAATTTCAATAGTTCCCTGTGTTTGATGAATGCTAGTATCACAAGTGTCTGTGCTTTATTCTGCTTGTTACTGAGTGAGCCAGGTGAGATGGTTGCTATAAGCTGCTAATTAGAATTGAGCTGAACCAGGTATGAGGCTGTTTGCTTATTGTGTCCCCAGTGGATTAGAAAAGGACCCTCTTAACAAGAGCATCAAGCTGATGCAACCTCAGTGCACTCCCAGAGCTGTAATTAAAACCATCTGGAAAGTAGCCAAAGAATCCCAGGAGCAGATAGGGGCAGGAGGTTCAATACTTTGGCAAAACAAGAAATGCATAAAACAGGTTACTGAAGCTGAAATCTCGTATTAGCAACTGAGCTTTATTCGTCCCCAGAAGTGGCCATTTTGGGCCAGTAATTACTCTTTGATTTTGCAAAATCTGATTCAAATAAAAGTTTAATTTCTCTTTTCCCACATACACCTCTCGTGTAGCATTTCATCATTTGTCATATATTAAAAGGCTTCATATAAAAGATAGGTGTAATTAGTATATTTAGCAGCTACCTTTCACACGAATATCCAATATAACAAAAAATAGCCAGCCCATGGTTGCTGAGGTCAGTTGGTATAGACTTGAGTGTTCCAGCGGAGATTGTACAAGAGTAAATGAACAAAAGGGCCGGAATAATATAATGACTGTATACTGGGCTATTGTGCTTATCATTATTGTCATTGGAATTACTCCTTGTCTATTTCTCTTGGGGAACGAATGGTGCTGACAAAGTTATATTTGTTAGATATTATCAGTTGACTGACTACTTTAGGTGACTGCAAGCTTAAGTAGGGTGCACAAGTATTTCAAATGGTAATAAGAATCACCATCTTATTGTTGATCAAATAAGGTGATGAGTTATCATTCTCTTAACAAATGTATGAGGAAAAAAATAATGAGACAATACACTTCCAGTATTTTTGTTTCATTTTTGTATTCAGTGCTCTTTATTCATTATGGCTCATTTAAAGCCACCTGACCACTGCTAGACTGTTCTGTCCAAAGCTCAAGGTACAGTACTGTATAAAAGTCTTGGGGGGGGGGGGGTGTGTGTGCGCACGCGCGCATAGAGAGAGAGACTTGTGCATGGTACTGTAGTAATTTCATGTATTGCACTGTACTGCTGCCATAGCAGAAAAAATCATGAGATATATGAGTGATTAGATTATGAGGACACTCAGTCCTCGTTTATAGTCATTTAGAAATGCATGCATTAAAAAATGATACAATGTTCCTCTGGTATGATATCACAGAAACACCAGACAGACCACAAAAACCACATAATTATAACATATAGTTACAACAGTGCAAAGCAATACCGTAATTTGATAAGAGCAGACCATGGGCACGGTAAAAAAAAAATCTCAAAGTCCAGATAGCCCCAACATCTCACGCAGACGGTAGAAGGAAGAAACTTTCCCTCCCATGAGCTTCCAGTACTGCAAACCTGCCAATGCAGCATCCTGGAAGCACCCGACCACAGTCCAACTCTGAGTCCGTCCGAAAACTTCGAGCCTCCGACCAGCCCTCTGAGCACCATCTCTGCCGAGCGCTTTGACCCCGGCCCCGGCCCCCAAGCAACAGGTAAAGCCGAGGGTTTGGGGCCTTCCCCTCCGGAGATTTCGGATCACACAGTAGCAGTGACAGTGAAGCAGACATTCCAGAAGTTTCACCAGATGTTCCTCTGTGCTCTCACATCTGCCTCCATCAAATCAGAATTGTGCACGGCCTCCTACTTGACAGGTAACAGATATTCATCACCGGAGACCCCCGCGCGTGCTGCGTCATGCCACCATCTTCTCCTCCTCCTTGCATTTAATGATAATTTAAATGCAAGGATGATAAACCTGATTCTGATATGTGTCTCTATTGTGGACTGAGAATGGGAGGAGTGCGGGAAGAGGGCTACCACGGTTGGGAAACGGGGAAGGGAGAGAGGTAGGGAGCAGGAAGCACCAGAGGGACATTCTATAATGATCAATAAACCAATTGTTTGAAATCAAATGACCTCGCCTGGTATCTCAGGTCTGGATGTGTTTGGACCCGTGCCATTCCCTACCCCTGGCACTCCTTCTCTGTCACCTGTCCCTCACCCCTACTGCAAGACTCCATCTCTGCCATTCCCAACATCCTTTGCTCCCACCAGATCTATAAACTCGTTCTCCACTCCACATTGACAAGTACAGTACTGCTGGGTACCCTAGCTATATACATGTCTAAGAGTTTTGTACACTACTGTAGAATTTCTCACTGTAAGTTGGATGGTTGAGATCTATGATTTTGTTCAGATGTTCAAAGTTCTAGTGAAAATCTTGGATGTTTACTTGTGGAAAACTGGTACCAGTTTTATGAAAATAATGTCATATTCTGGCCAATAGAAATATAATCACATCAGACTCTTCAGCTTAAATTTTCATCCCTTTCTCTCCTCAGACATCTTGTTTCTCTTGATGCTGAATACCTCAGCATAAAGTCATACAGCATGAAAACATTTTTGTTCATGGTCAGCATTGAATGATATCTTCAGCAATAATGTAAAGGCGTTGAAGTTTTGTTCCAATAGTAATCCTTTGATCTAATCAAAAGTTAGACCAAGTTAAATTACAAAGAAAGATTACACAAACCAGTGTTAAATTCCCTGAAATTTATAGGATCTATAAGTGATTTTAGCATTTATTTCAGTGGAATTAATAAGGTACTGTAAATCTGCTTGGGATTCACAGACTAAATATCATAGTGAAGTGTTGTAACAAAACACATTGATGAAGGCAGAGTTGTGGATGTAGTGTATAAAGATTTCAGTAAGGCACTTGATAAGGTTCCCCATGCGATGCTCATTCAGAAAGTAATGAGGCATGGGATCCGAGGAAACCTTGCTTTGTGGATCCAGAATTATCTTGACCACAGGAGGCAAAGAGTGATTGTGGATGGTTTGTATTTTGCATGGAGTACAGTGACTAGTGCTGTTCTGCAGGGTTCTGGGACTCTCCTCTTCGAGATTTTTATAAATGACCTGGATGAGGAAGTAGAAGGGTGGGTTAGAAAATTTACTGATGATACAAAAGTTGGGGCTATAATGGATGCTCTGGAGGGTTGTCAGAGGTTACAGTGGGACATCGATAGGATGCAGAACTGGGCTGAGAAATGGCAGATGGAGTTCAACCCAGTTAAGTGTGAAGTGGTTCATTTTGGGTAGGTCAAATTTGAAGACAGAATATAATTAATGGTAAGACTCTTGGCAGAGGGAAGGATCAGTGGGATCCATGTCCATAGGACACTCAAAGCAGCTGCGCAGGTTGACAATGTTGTTAAGAAGGCATATAGTGTGTTGGCTTTCATCAACCGTCGGACTGAGTTCAAGAGCCGTGAGGTAATGTTACAACTATATAGGACCTTGGTTGGACCCCCCTTGGAGTACTGTATTCAGTTCTGATCACCTCATTACAGGAAGGATGTGGATGCTATAGAGAGAGCGCAGAGGAGATTTACAAGGATGTTACCTGGATTGGAGAGCTTACCTTATGAGAATAGGTTGAGTGAACTTGGCCTTTTCTCCTTGGAGCGACAGAGAATAGAGGTTTATAAGATGATGAGGAGCATTGATCGTGTGGATAGCCAGAAGCTTTTTCCGGGGCAGAAATGACTAACACGAAGGAGCATAGTTTTAAGGTTCTTGGAAGTAGGTACAAGGGGGATGTCAGAGGTAAGTTTTTCACACAGAGTGGTGGGTGTGTGGAATGCATTGCCAGCGAAGGTGGTAGAGGGTCTTTTAAGAGGTTCTTAGATATGTACGTGGAGCTTAGAAAAATAGAGTGCTATGCAGTTGGGAAATTCTAGGCAATTTCTACAGTAGGTTACATGGTTAGCACAACATTGTGGGCCGAAGATTCTGTAACGTGCTGTAGATTTTCTGTGTTCTATGTGTTATTAGGAGTGAAGTTTGAAAATATTTCTACATACAGGGTTTTGGATCTCTTCAGTAAATGGCAATTGACAGCTAAATATTTTAAAGCTGAAAGTGATTTTTAAAAAACACAAAGATGTTATGGGGCATTAATTAAGTATGGAATTGGGTTCCAAATTGGATAGGACTGCATTGAAAAGTGGAGTAAGTTCAAAATTAAATTCTGTTCCAGTGATTTGTGTGGCCCATGTAAGGAGTAATGAATGTCAATAGTCCACTTGGGAACCAATCAGAGCTAAGCCTCCTCTGTTGTCTCTGTGTCAACTCCAGACGTCATTGGTTGGTGCCCAGAGGAATAATTTGTTTTTTCTCCTACATACTTGCACGCACACCCGAAACGCTTGAAACTGAGACCAGTGTACATTAAAAAACAATTAATATCTTAGCTACTTAATGAAACCAGTTGAGCTTCACAGGAGTCTTGAGCCTGTATTCCAGAAATTTCTAGAACTTCTGCCTGTCTTTCACCTTCCTTCTGTTAATAATATCACATCTTTTCATCATTTCATATCTGTCTGCTTTGAAAAATTTGCAGCAATCTCTTTTTTGAGTTAATAATGTTAGTCCTTCTCCAAATAAAAAAATGTGCTGACATTGGAGAGAGTCCAGAGGAGGTTCATGACAATGATTTGGGAATGAAAAGGCTAACATATGAGGCATGTTTGATGGGCCTTTACTAGCTACAGTTTAGACGAATGAGATCCAATCTCATTGAAAAGTATCGAATATTGAAAGACCTATATAGAGTGGATGTGGAGAGGATGTTTTCTACAGTGGATGTGTTTAGGACCAGAGGGGGGGAGGAAACGTCGACTCAGACCATGAGAGGCCTGCGTCGGGTATTTTCATGCCGTACAAGGTGTAGATTGGAAGTCTATGTGGGGCGCCACTCCTCGCACAGACTAGAGCAATGTGTGATTAGGTGCCTTGCTCAAGGACACAAATACGCTGTCACAGCTGAGGCTCGAACTAGCGACCTTGATATAACTAGATGAATGCCTTAACCACTTGGCCACATGCTCAACAACCAGGGGGTACAGCCTTAGAATAGAGGGACATCTATTTAGAACAGAGATGAGGAGGGATTTTCTTTAGCCAGGGGGTGGTAAATCTGTGGAATTCATTGCAGAGATGGCTGTGAAGGCCAAGTCATTGAGTATATTTAAAGTGGGCATCGATAGGTTCTTGATTAGCCAAAGATTACGAAGATTACTGGGGAAGACAGGAGAATGGGGTTAAGAGGAAAAGTAAACCAGTCATGATGGAATGGTGGAGCAGGCTCGTTGGGCCGAATGGCAGCCAAACTCTCCTCCTGTGTCTTATGGTCTTATTTAGTTGTAATTGAAGCATCTTGTGTGTACATGTTCATTCCTTGAGTTCTTATTCAGTGTCTCAACATTAACTAGCACTAAGAAAATATTCTTGTCTGGGGCTATCAAGGCCTTCAGGATACCAGATTATTGGAGTCTTACTGCTGATAGGAACTGTGAAACAAGATGTAAACAGCTAGTGCAAGAGACAGGTAGAACAGAAAAGTTTAGGTCTAAGAAAAGTCAGGTACAGGTGGCCCCCGTTTTCCGAACGTTCGCTTTACGACACCTCACTGTTACGAAAGACCTACATTAGTTACCTGTTTTCGCTAACAGAAGGTGTTTTCACTGTTATGCAAAAAGGCAGTGCACGCCCGAACAGCCAAGCTCCTCGCCCGGAACTGCATTCTAGCCACCCTTGCTTAAACACGTGCTTTATCTCGATTTATTTTGTGCATCCGTTAGCAAGGTGAGTTCCAAGGTATCAGAAAAGCCTAAAAGAGCTCGTAAGGGTGTTCCACTTAGCATAAAACTAGACATAAGCGTTTCGATCGTGATGAACGAAGTAAGGACATTGTCCGCATGTTGAACTTGCCTGCGTCCACCATTCGCGCTATTTATACGCAGAGAGAAAGAATTTTGAAAGCTGCCGATGTTACTGTTGGTTCTGCTCGTAGCAAAGTGGTCTCTCTTAGTCGGCATCTAATAAAGGATAAAATGGAAAGTCTGTTGCTTGAATAGATTGATGGGTGTGCAAAGCGTGGTGTTCAGTTAAGTTTTCTTATACTTAAGGAGAAATCAGTCAGTCTTTTTAATAAGCTGATACAGAAAGCACTGGACGACGGTGATGGAAGTGTTGCGAAAGTGGAATTTAAAGGTAGTTCTGGGTGGTTTGATCGGTTTCTGAGGTGAAGGCAGCTTCATAGTTTAACGTTTACCGGAGAGAGTGCTTCGGCTGATACCGAAGCTGCCGAAAAGTTCCCAGCAGAACTGAAGAAAACAATTACAGAAAGTAGTTATTCGTGTAAGCAAGTGTTTAACTGTGACGATAAACTGCAATTTATTGGAAAAAATTGCCGAGCAAGACATTTATTTCGATAGAAGAAAAGCAGGCTAAGGGACACAAGGCATCAAAGGGCAGGTTTATCCTAATGCCTATTATTAACACCACTGGTGATGCTGTCCTTAAGCCTCTAACTAGTGTACCATTCAGAAAATCCAAGGGCACTTAAAGGCATTGAGAAAAAAACCCTTTCCGTTGTGTTCCATTCACATCCAAGTGGTTGGAATACCCAAGTGCTTTTTTCTGAGTACGTGAGTGGTTACGTTAGTCCTTTTGTTGAAAAATACCGTAGAGAAAATAACCTCAATAATAGGTGTCTTGTGATTGTCGATAATTGTGCTGCTCATCCACCTGGCATTACGGAGTACAGCAGTAACATTCGAGTTGCGTTCTTACCGCCAAATACGACATTGTTGCTGCAGCCGTGCGACCAAGGCCTAATAGCCACAATTAAGGCTTACTGTACACAAAATGTGATCAGATTAGATTATGAGGACACACAGTCCTCTTTTATTGTCACTTAGTAATGCATGCATTAAGAAATGATACAATGTTCCTCCAGAATGATATCACAGAAATACGAGACAAACCAAGACAAAAAAAACTGACAAAAACCACATAATTATAACATATAGTTACAACAGTGCAAAGCAATACCATAATTTGATAAAGAACAGAACATGGGCACAGTAAAAAAAAAGTCTCAAAGTCTCTTGGAAGTCCCATCATCTCACGCAGACGGTAGAAGGAAGCGAAACTCTCCCTGCCATGAGCTTCCAGCGCCACAGGCTTGCCGATGCAACACCCTGGAAGCTCCCGACCACAGCCGACTCTTGAGTCTGTCTGAAAATTTCAAGGCTCTGACCAGCCCTCCGACACCGAGCACTGAGCACCATCTCTGCCGAGCGCTTTGACCCCAGCCCCAGCAACAGGCAGTAGGCAAATCCGAGGATCTGGGGCCTTCCCCTCTGGAGATTCTCAATCACACAGTAGCAGTGGCAGTGAAGCAGGCAATTCAGAAGTTTCTCCAGATGTTCCTCTGTGCTTCTCATGTCTGTCTCCATCAAATCAGGATCGTGCACAGCCCCTACTTAACAAATACGATATCATTTCGGAGCAGCCGCGCACG
This sequence comes from Mobula hypostoma, assembly GCF_963921235.1. NCBI lineage: Eukaryota > Metazoa > Chordata > Chondrichthyes > Myliobatiformes > Myliobatidae > Mobula > Mobula hypostoma. The sequence continues at coordinate 58,278,743 of NC_086116.1, read as the reverse complement.
CTGCGTCTCCTTCCCTCCCCTCCCCTCCCCAATGCATTTTATTGTACGTACCATTGTCAGAGAGGGCAACTCTGAAGCATCTTTGTGAGAGATCAGGAAAGAATACAATATAAAATTAGCAATCGCCAACATTGGAGATGCTTTCGATAGACTAACAGTCTTGATGAGAAATGGCATTTGGAGGAAATTGTGTCCTGAAGCAGTGAACGATTTTAAAGGCTTCGAACCATCAACAATAAATACAGCAATAGTGAGTTTGGCTACTGTACATACATTATTTCTACTTTATATAGGCTGTGTATTTTTATGTGTTATTTGGTATGATTTGGCAGCTTCATAGCTTAAAGGTTACTGGAGAGAGTGTTTCTGCCGAGAGCGCTTGTGGCGTATTTCTGCCGAGAGCACTGCCGTGAGATCTTCGCTGCGCTGGACAGTGCAGAAAAGTATTTCTACTTTATATAGGCTGTGTATTTGTCATATCATTCCTGCTTTTACTATATGCTACTGTTATTTTAGGCTTTATGTGTTATTTGGCATGATTTTGTAGGTCATTTTTTGGGTCTGGGAACACTCAAAAATTTTTCCCATATAAATAAATGGTAATTGCTTATTCACTTTACGACATTCCGGCTTATGACCCGTTTCATAGGAATGCTCTACCTTTGGATAGCCGGGGAAGCCTATAATATATTTTAATAGGAAAACTGGGGAGAGGCAATATAGAATAAAACAGCAACAGGAACTTGGAACATGAGTGCACAAGTCATTGAAAATGGGAGCCTGAGAAAGCGTTAATAAGACATGCACAATTCTGGGCTTTATCAATGGAGACATTTAACATAAAACTAGGGAAGTCCTGTGGAACTTTAAAAAAAATTCCAGCCTCATCTGAAGTAGCATTTAAATTTGGTTGCCTTGCTATAGGAAAGAGGCGAAGGTATTTGGGTGCCACAGTAGCGTAGTAATTAGCTTGGGGTGTCGGAGTTCGGAGTTCAATTCTGATGTCATCTGTAAGGAGTTTGTATATGCTGTCCATGGTTTTCTCCAGATGTTCAGTTTCCTCCCACGTTCCAAAACATACTGTTTAGTAGCTTAATTTGTCGTTGTAAATTGTCCCGTGATTTGAAGGGCCAGAAGGGTCTATTGCACACTGTATCTGAATAATAAAAAGATTTGCAAGAATGTTTCTGGAATGAGGATAGATTAGAGAAAAGCTGGAGCTATTTGCTTTATAAAAGGAAAGAATGAAGGGAGTTTTGATGTAAAATGATGAGGGGTGTGGACAGGATAGATAGTAGGAAGCTGTTCTCATTGGAGGATGTTGAGAACCAAAAGTAATAAGGTATAAAATCTGACTTGCCGATACAGTAGAATCAAACAATACACTTCCTTAAATAACAAACCTGAAATGTTTTTAATACAAGATAGTTTAATGATTTTAGTTTAGGGGTAAGTAAGAATTTTTTTAAGTTACAATGTAAGCCATTGTTTATTGACTGTTGTATATTTAATATTTCAGTTATATTTGAATAATCTTATATACACACATACGAGGGGTGATTGATAACTTCGTGGCCTAAGGTAGAAGGAGTCAATTTTAGAAAACCTAGCATACTTATTTTTCAACATAGTCCCCTCCTGCATTTACACACTTAGTCCAGCGGTTATGGAGCATACGGATCTTGGACCTCCAGAAAGTGCCCACAGCAGGGGTCATTGATAAGTTCATGGCCTAAGGTAGAAGGGGATGAGTTATACAGCTCTCGTACACGCACATGCAGTTCTTTGAGTGATGATGCAGAAAGGTTGAAGTTAATAATTCATCTCCTTCTACCTTAGGCCACAAACTTATCCACATTAAACTGCATCTGCCACTCACCCAGCCTGTCCAAGTCACCCTGCATTCTCATAACATCCTCCTCACATTTCACACTGCCACCCAGCTTTGTGTCATCTGCAAGTTTGCTAATGTTACTTTTAATCCCTTCATCTAAATCATTAACGTATATTGTAAATAGCTGCAGTCCCAGCACCGAGCCTTGCGGTACCCCACTAGTCACTGCCTGCCATTTTGAAAAGGACCCATTAATCCCTACGCTTTGTTTCCTGTCTGCCAACCAATTTTCTATCCATGTCAGTACCCTACCCCCAATACCATTTGCTCTAATTTTGCACACTAACCTCCTATGTGGGACCTTATCAAAGGCCTTCTGAAAGTCCAGGTACACTACATCGTCCAGGTACACTACATCCACCAGCTTTCCTATGTCCATTTTCATAGTTACATTCTCAAAAAATTCCAGGAGATTAGTCAAGCATGATTTCCCCTTCGTAATGCCATGCTGTCAAACAGAGGGTAAACAGGTGTTAATGCCAACCTCTGTGCCTCTGGTTGGAAAGCATATTGGTCCAAGGAAGGACCATGCTGCTTAGAGGAAACATGTAAGTGACAAAAGCAGTGGTCCAACTACAACAGGTTTGTATGCAATATAGTTGAGAAAACTGCTGATATATTAAATCAAATGGTTACTTGCAAAATGTAGCTTGGTTTTAAACTGGGAGAGAGTTCAAGGAGCTTCTGGAAAGTTGCAAGCATTCAGCTATTGTGAGTATAAAGAACCAGTATCTAGATTCTATTTAGATTATTGCATGAACTTCAAGTGGGAGGCAAAGATCTGCTTGTAAAAGTAGATGCAAAGACCAAAGCCCAGAAAGAAGTCAATGGAGATACAGAAACAGAGGATTCATCGGTTGATATTGTGGATGCAGAAAATCAGAGGAGAGATCAGATCGTAAAGGGAGCAATAGAAGGATTAATAAGAGAAAACTCCAGAGAAATATGGGCATCTTCCCTAGATCAAGATGCACAAACTGGAAGAAGAAAAAGTAAGGAGAAGAAAGGTATCCAGAGCTATCAGAACCACTTTCTGCAGTCTCAAAATCAGCTTGTACAATGACTGCGGCGCAAACCCCATAACCTGAGATTGTTTTCACAGTCACAAGTCTCACCTGCCAAGCAGAATGTACCCTGTGTCAGGAAAGACACTATTCTACAAAAGTAAGAAGGCCTCCACAACAATTAAATTTTTAGGTCTGAATGAGACAATTTAAAATGTACTATGCTGTGGATGTATTATGTAATGTACTGCGTATATAGTTGAGATACATTCTATATTCAGTTGGAGTTTACAACTAAGCAGCAAGGAGCGTTGTGTATTTAGTATTTCAGTGGTATTTGAGTGACGTTGTACACATATATTTGATGAAGCATTCTTGTTTGTTTAAACAATTCATTATGGGTTATATGTATAAATACATTAATTGCGTGCATCAACACCCCACCACATGATATGTGTGCGCATCACTTAAAGTAAAGACGAAGTTAGACCCACATTCCTGGACTCCCGTGATTTCCTTTGAATTAGTTTAATGTTTTGAAATTACAAAACATAACACCATCTGCTAAGCTGGAAGTGTTCCGCTGTGATATATGGATTTTTGAATAGTAATGGATTGAGGAATATGGGGTTAGTACAAGGTGCAGTGGTAAAAGATGCACTACAATCTTATTGATTTACCGAGTAGGTACGTGTGGATGGAAGACCTACTGCTGCTTTTTTATATAGGTGGATATAGAGAGGCAGTGCTAGAGCTAGGTACCACTGTTTGTTTTGCACTTGCAAATTGATTCACTTCCTATATTCTCAATCCAGTTTTGTAGATAAACATCTGAAAAAAGTTTTAAACTGCAGCACATCTACTTTCAATCCAAGAAGGTACACATGAGGGATTCATATTGAGACTGCCAGATAAGTTATTGGAGGAACCCTAAATGTCTACAAAGCAATGCCTGCTTTTAATATTTCTGATTTTTAAAAAAAGTAGCAGGTCTCCTCCAATGGCATGTACCATTTTCTGCCACCATTCCTGTCAAATTTTAGCACACAACAAGGGAAGAGGCTAAAGTAAACCGAAGTGAGGATGGAGAAGAGAGTGAGCTAATGGAAATCATTACACTGCAGTGATGATAAATATTTGAACAGAAGAAATGGAAACAGTTTTAGAATTTAAAAACAATGATAAAGGTGTAATTATATCGATTGCATAATAGTGGAAAGACTTGTGTCTGAAGAGTGAGCCTATAGAAAAGTTAGAGATGTGGAAAAGTCATAGAGAGTGACAAGAGTCCTGAGCTATTCTGCTGTAGCAGTAGCAGAAGAACAAGAGGAGGGCTGTTCGCAAGAAAGTTCAGGAGAGTTTTCTTCATCAGCATGTTTCTGGACCAATCCGGTGCAGTAGTTAGTGATTCTGGGAAATTAACCAGTATAGGTGTGGTGAGGAATAGAATAGCTGTGAAATGATATATATATCTCCATGGTAAAAGTAGTTAATTAAGAAAGGAGCAGTTTCAGTGGAATGAGAACAGATTTAGCATGGGTAAATTAGAATTAAAATTTAGCAGCAGAAAGTTAATTAAACTATACCTTTCAGATGGGAGTGTTTCAGTGTTGGGAGAAGATCATAAGACATGGGAGCAGAATTAGGTCATTGAGTCTGCTCCAGCATTTGATCATGGCTGATTTATTTTCTTTCTTCACTCCATTCTCTGCCTTCTTTCTCTCCATAACCTTGTTCCCCTTACTAATAAGAGGTTGGATATATTTCAATCTCTGCTTAAAATATACTCAATGACTTGTTCTCCATAACCATCTATAGCAATGAATTCCACAGATTCACTGCCCTCTGGCTAAAGAAATCCCTCCTCATCTCTGTTCTAAAGGGTCATTCTTCTATTCTGAGGTTGTACACTCTGGTCTTAGACTCAAACACTATGGGAAACATCTTTTGCATGTCCACTGTACCTAGACCTTTCACTGCTAACGATAAGGAAATCAAAGACAGAACTCTGAATGACCATAAAGCTGGAGTGTAAAATAGAAATCACATGACTGATACTAGTTGTTAACAAGTGAAAAGTAAGATGCTCACAAAGTCCATAGAGGAAGGTTTAAAAAAAGGAAATGAAAGGCAGAGAGAAAAGATAGACAGCAAATATAAAATGCAATCCAAAAATATAAGCAAAGCATTGTAAGAGAAGAGAAAGAGTTAATCAGAATTTACAGCACTTAGGAGTGAGGGCAAGGGACTGGGACTAGCTGAATTATTTTCACTTAGAGATAGTACTTGATGGGTAAATGTAATCATTCTATGGTTTGAACAACTAATCTATTTGATTGGACACAGGTGATCCAGTCTTAATTCAATTGGTGCTTTAATCCAGTATGAATGTAGTTAATCTACTTCAATCAATAGATGAGACACAATTTGTTTAGCCCTGCTTTTTGGATGAGAAAATTGAATTCAAATTAATGTGAACTAATTTATAATCTACAGTACATGCTATTTATAGTATGTAAAATGGGAAGCTTTCTGATTTCCAAACTGGCATCTTATTGAAACAAAAAAAAGTCAAAGATGAATTTGCTAAGATAGCTGCATAACAACCAAAAATCAAACAGCTTTCAGTCTTGGAGCTTTTGATATCACTTAGTTCAACAAATAAAGCATTGTTCCCCTACTCCCAGCACCCTGCACCTCTCCTTCACCAAATGGAGTTAGAAGTGCAGAGGAACTTCAGGAGCTGGATTTGATGTATTTATCATTTATTTGGCACCAGGAGTAAAGTACACAGGACAAAGCAAACCTCTGCTATCTGGTTTTTATTTTATTTTCCACACCTTATGGCACATTGGATGGCAACCTTGCCGTTTCTTTAGTACTTGTCTGTTCTTTACAAGGCTGAGCTGCTACCTTGACACTTAACCCAGTACAGATGGAAAGCGTGCAAGGAGCCGACTGGATTCAAACCCGGGACCACTCGTCCAGTGCGGATGCCACTATGTCTCTGGCCAGCTCTGCAATCCCAAATTTAAATAATCCCCCAACAACACAGCTCAAACATCTCCATTATTTTTAGACAAAACATTTTCTGACTACCTCCTGAGTAATGAATTCCCTTTGTAAACATGAGAATCTGATTTCTTACAAGTAATTTGATAGAGTTACTCTCACTTTCCATCTTGCTTGTTCCAGGCACAGCTCCGAGCTTTTATTCCAGAAATGCTGAAGTACTCAACAGGACGTGGAAAACCTGGCTGGGGGAAGGAGAGCTGCCGGCCTGTGTGGTGGCCTGACGATATTCCTTGGGCCAATGTTCGCAGTGACGTGCGTTCAGAGGAACAGAAGCAGCGGGTAAGTAGCTCGCCGTGGGCTGCTGGACCTTGTTATATTAGACAATGGGAGCTTCTGAATTGGAGCTAAAAAGCAAACCACCAGAAAGTCATAAACAGCTGAGACCTACAAATCTGCAGTTATTTGCTTTCGTGCTGTTAATTTTCCAGTTCATTGTGATTCTGTCGTCTTTCAAAAGTGAACATTTATTAGTGAGAAAAAGTGACAATGGCATAGGAGATTTTTGTGCAAGACTCCTAATGTAATTTTAAGGAAGCTATGAGAAATCATAACCTTGTGGGAGAGTATTCTCTGCAGGAGTTTCAATAGATAGATTTCAAGTAAATGATGCCCATGAGTGAAGAGGATTTGATAAGTCTTTTCAAAACTACCCTCATTGCCAAATGTCTTATTTACAACATGGAGACCAAAACTGCTCTCTCTATTCTATGTGCTCCAAACAAAGTTTGAAGCAAATTCAACATACTTTTTCTGTAGAAGTGAATCCCTTTTGTTTTTATGCCTTTTGCAAAAGTCCTTTGCTTTCTCTCTGACTTTGTCAACTTGAGGTTCAAATTAGCAATACCATTAAAAATGGAGAAATTTTTAGAATTGTAAAATTGAAAAGTAAGAGCATCACAATATTCCTATATGGAACCTTAATTAAATCATATTTGGAGTATTGCTTACACTTTTATTTATCATGTTATGGCCGAAGAGAGGGTGCAGAGAATATTTACAAGAAGGTTAGCAAAATATGAGAGTATACTCGCCAGAAAACGATGAACAGACTGGATCTGTTTTCCGCTAGAAAAAAAAATCTGTGGCATGATATATTAAAAGTTTTTAAAATTATGAAGGGTTTTTATTGTGGATATGGAGAGAATATTTCCACTTCAAGGGAGCATGTAGTTAGAGATCAGCAATGAAATTTGAGCAAGCAATTAAAAGAAGCTTCTTTCCTCGATACTTTAGCAGAGGAAGGACGAGCCATGATCTTGTTGGGACAGGATGGCCTGTTTCAGTACTATACAAGCTGCTAGCTATTGTGAATCTGTGTAAATGCATCACAGATTTGCCCTATTCTTCCATCCTGATTTTGCATGCAGTTTTCATGAAATATGAGACCTCTTTATTACCACGCAATTGCTGAAACTGAAGTTCACTTTGTAGAGACCATGCTTCCACAAACAGGGATGAGATAACCTTATACAAAGTGTATATATGTGTCAGCATGGATCACCTGGGCAGAAAGGCCTTTTTATTACAAGGTATATTTATGCTGATCAGTCTGTGCCTCGAGGTTATCTCATAATTACTGCTACAAAGGAATCATCTGGAAACTGACCAAGTCTGTACCTTTTAAGGTAAGGTGGAGGTAGTGCAACTTTCTGATATTTTATATGATTATGTTTAAATGCTGAATTTTCTGCCTAGGTATCCTGGACGCAGGCACTGAGGACGATAGTTAAAAACTGTTACAAGCAGCATGGGAGGGAGGATTTGTTGTATGCTTTTGAAGATCAGCAGACTCAGCCACAGACACACATTGCCCACCTCGTCCCTTCTCAGACAGTGGTACAGACGATCAGTAACCCAGATGGAACAGTCTCTCTTATACAGGTAAGTTTTCTGCTTTTCCTCACAGAATTATATCTTGTACATAGTCATCTTATGAAATATGAGAAATAAGATCAAGACAATACCTTTCAGGCCATTCAGTCCTGCTTCTCCATCTATCAGAATCATAGCAGATTTTCTAACTAGATGTCACTTTCCTGCACACTCTTCATATCCCTTGATTCCCTAAATATCCAGGAAACTATCAATCTCTGATTTGAATGAACTCAATGACAGCCTTCACAGCTAAGAACTCCAAAATTCACTACCCTCTAAGCAAAGAAGTCTCTGCTGTTCTGAGACTGTAAGCCCAATTCTAAACTCAGCCTGTTGAACCCTGTAAGAATTTTAGAAGTTACAGTAAGATCATCAGTAGGGCACCATATTAGTGTAGCAGATTGCGCAATGCTATTACAGCTCGGGGGGGGGGGGACTATCAGAGTTCGGAGTTGGGGTTAAATCGGGATTGTGGGGGTTGGGGGGCCGGGGTGGTATGGCTCAAAAGGCTGGAAAGCCCTATTCTGTGCTATATCTCTAAATAAAATAAATAAGATCTTTCGATCTTCTAAATTCTAGAGAACAGAGGCCTAATCTGCTCTAAATGTGCTCATATAGAAAACTGGTCATCCCTAGTGTCGTTTCTGTGGAAAGAGAAACAGAGTTAACATCTTGGCCAAACTGCAAAATGAATGCATGCAGATTTTGGTTGATACATTAACTCTGTTTCTCTTTCCAGAGATGATGCCTAATCTGAGGATTTTCCATTTTTATTTAATTTCCTAAACTGCTCTAGCCTGTTGGTCAACCTCATGTGTGGAACCTTATCAAGTTTTTCAAAAATACAAATACACCACATCCACAGAATCCCCTTATCTATTCTACTACCTCAAAGAGTTCTAGTAGATCAGAAAACATGGTCCTCTCCGAATGCCACCTGTGTCTTCCCATGACATACCTTGCCCATGACTCCCACATTCTGCTGCATCAAATGATCTCGAAGTCTTGATGCTCAGTCACTCTTTCCTGATATTTATAAAAGGTTCTCTCTCCTCTGGTTCTAACCCTTCACTCTCTTGACCCCCCTCTTTCTGACTTCTAGCTTCAATCTTTCCCTTCCACTCTGAAGGTCTTGGATTCGTCCATCTATTCTGCGACTCCATTTTTAAATTGCAGTTAGATTTTGACCTATGCTGCAACGCAGAAACAATCTTCATCTCCAGTATATATGATTTTCCTCTGTGTCTGTGACAGTCACAGCCTCATCCTTTTTGACCTGACTCCTGCCTTTGACAGGGTTGATTGCAGGTCCTTCTGCGACATCCTTCTGAGATATCATACAGTGGGCTCCATTGTTATCTATATTATTGTTCCCAAAGAGTCTCTGAAAGGCCATCTTTTCCCTTCCTCTACTTTTACATCTGAAGTTGTTTATGGATTTATTTTGTCTCACTTGTGCTTCTTAGCTACATGCTGCCCTTTGGTGATCTCCCGAAACATAATACTCTATGTGTTTGCTGCTGCCAGCCATCTGTACTCTCTACCATTCGTCTCGATTCCTCCATGTTCTCTGATGTGTTACAGAGCAAGTATGATGACCTGTTTGGAGAGGTCTGAAATTTTCTCCAGTGAAGACTGTGCCCATTATCTTTAACCTTGTGTTTGTTAAGTATCTTTATCTTCTTCCATGCCCACTTTCTGGGCCTGAACTAGATGGTTAATGTCCTCAGCTTCCCAATGGACCCCAATGCAGTGAGTTGCTTTCTCAGAGTCACAGCTTTTGCATGTGACTTTAGAGAAGAACCTTGATTTATCCGTTCTATATAAAATGTGAAAGATCCTTTGGCATGGTTCAAAGAGGAACATTCTTGGTATCTTGCCCAATATTTGGCCTTCAACCGTTTAGTACATTGGAAGTTTTCAAATTAACTATTACACCTCTTACCCTATAGTAAGAACAAAAACTACGCTTTTAAAATACCATTAGGCGTAGGGTAGGAAACCACATAACGTTTCTGATCTTTCTTTCTGTTGTTTTTTATAAAACATGATGCATATGATCTGATCCTCCTTTTTCCAGACCATACCCTTGCAATCTTTCCAGTGGTGGAGTTTGTGGATTTTCCTTCTTCCTAACAATGAAAATGTGACCAATTAAGAAGGACTCGGCGCCATTTCCCTATCCATCTTAGAATAAAGAATGAAAAATAAGAGTTTCCCAAAGTTTATTGTCATTCAACCATACACATATATATTGCCAAATGGAACAACATTCCTCCTGACCAAGGTACACAATACGGTACATAACTCACATTCATAACACAAAGTAATATCGCCATAAATAAATTGACAATTAATAAAGTGTATATATGATACAAGTTTAAAAAATAAACAGTATAATGCTGCTGATGCTTCATATGTGATAAGACCTGGGTGGTGGCAGGGAGTTCAGTAGTCTCACGGCTGTTCCCCATCCGAACAGTTCTTATCCTAATGCTATGGTACTTCATGCCTGATTGGGGGGAGGCGGTGTCAAAGAGATTGTTGGACGGCTGGAGGGGATCACAGACCATGCCAGTGACCCTGCGTACCTGAAAATATTTCTAATGGGTGGAAGAGAGACCTCACTGCTTTGCATCAGACCATATTCAATAAAGTATCACGTGGAACTGAGGCACTAATTAGTTTAATTTTAACAAAGAAACAATCTTTAGGGCAAAATGGTTAGGGAATAAAGGCACTCTGGTGCACATTAAAGCACTGTTCTTTCTTGTTTGCCCTTCTTTGCAGGTTGGCACGGGTGCAACAGTTGCGACTCTGGCCGATGCTTCTGAGCTCCCAGGAACGGTGACTGTTGCTCAGGTGAATTATTCCACTGTACAGGATGGAGAGGTGAGTTCAACAATTGCTCATGCACTGCTGGAGAGGTGGGTGAGATGCTGTTTCCGTCCTCCCATTGAGCCCCACACATTCTGATAATCTGAGCTCCACACTGGCGATACAGATATCCATAATCCTATCCATTTATATTTAATAAGGGTTTGTAGAATAGGAAAGCATTGAACAAAAGATGAGGAGACTGTTCATCCTATATTCTGCCTTTCCATTCATAAGTACATAGATGCCACTTAGGGACAGGAAAAGAACAAACCAAGGAATCACAAGCCTATCAGCCTAACATGGGTGCTGAATTAATTGTCCAGAAAATTCTGAAGAACAATCTAAATCATTTCAAAAACAATCGATATATCAAGAGGAATCAATGCATATCCTTCCTAAAAGATGGTAATGAAGATTGCATACACTACTCTTAACTGTTATCTAACTAATGGCTTATGCAATTTTAGCATGACATACCTGCTCTCATGTTCTGAAACTTGCCTATAATGTAAAATATTGCTTTTGCCTTTTAATCATTCTCTATTGATGTTGCTGCCTTTAAAAAAATTTGGTCACGCACTATAAGGTCCTGCTGTTCCTCAACCATTTTTCAGTATACAGTGTATTTCCTTGCCATATTTCAACTTCACCCAATGCATTCCCTAAAGCATCTTATAATTGATTTCTGCTTGTTATTTTCCTGTCCCCCAGACTAGTCTATTGATATCTTCCTACAGCTACCTTCCACACCATCAAACATGACCACTTTTTGTGCAAGCTGCTAATCCCGTAACCAAAACTTGTATATTTAAATTTAAGTGGAGACACAAGAAACCGTACATGCTGGAATCTAGAGCCACACAATCGACAGGAGGAATTCAGCCGGGTTGAGTAGCATCTGTAGGGGGTGGAACTGAATTATCATTGTTTTGGGCCCTCATAGTTGATTGTGACTCGAAATGCCGACAGTTCCATCCACCCCAACCCCAGAATAGATGCCGCTCAACCTTCTGAGTTGCTTAACTAGATTGTTTAATTTTAAATCATTGATGTATACCTTGTCAAAATGGCCAACTGAAACCTGCCTAAGCCAATTGCAAAGAGCCTTCCAGTCATTAAAACACTCACCAAACATTTTTTCCATTATTTGTCACTCAGTGAAGTTTGAATCCAAGTTGGATCACATGGATTCTTATTTTCCTAATCACAACCTTGTTAAAATCCATGTCAACTATATCAAATGTACTACTTTCAATGACTTACTTTCTTGCTCCCTCCAAAAAAAAGGTCAGTCAGACTTTCCCACCCTTCTTAAAAATATCTACCATCCTGAGTGCCTGTGACTTGCTTGTCCCTTTCTACGTACTTTTAGCAGTTTTTAGAAATTATTTGGATTAATTAACTCACCACTGATGTTAGCTCGATTGATGACTCGGTCCTTTCTCCCTTTTATAAACAATGGTAACATCTTAATAAGCTTTGTGTCCACCATCTCCTTCACCTGTGGCCAGAGGGAATTGTGCTCCTCTGTCCATGTTGAATGATTCCTATGGCAATTCTATCTCTGTTTTGATCAGTCCATGTGCTACAATACCATTCCTGAAAATCAAGCCACAGGTATAATCCCCAGAGAGCTATCAGAAATACACCGATTTATAGCTAAGTATTGGTATCTACCATTTCATCTAAAAATAAAATTAGTAAGGATCTTTTTGCAGCCAGTAGTATCTCGTTATTTCAACAGGCAGCATAAATCTTGCTTGTGCAAAAGGGCAATTTTAAAATATCCAGTCTGGCAAACACTGTGGTATGTTCTATCTCTTAGTACAATAACTCAGCCATAAGCACAACAGCTTTTAATCCCTAGCAGCAAACAATCTGCTGGAGGAGCTCTAAACTCCAGCAAGTTGAGCAGCATTGATGGGGTGGGGGGGGTGCATGGCATTGGTGTGGAAACTCTGCATCAGCTGCTGGGTTTCTCCAGCATATTGATTCTAGCATCTGCAGTTTCTTGTGCCTTCAGCTTCTAATCCCTTTAAGATACTGTCCATGTCCAGCAGTTTGCACTGAAATAGAGGGTATGACAAAGTAAGAGAATACCAGTGTTTATTCTAGAGATTCAGTGAAATCTGCAAATTGAAACAAAAAGAAGACTAATTTAAAGTTAGGAGTTTATTCTGGTGTTAGCCAGTTATTATTGGTTACAACACAGGAGGCTGCCAGCATCACATGGATTTTAAACTGGTGTGATGCCGAAATGAAGAAGATGAAAGGATTAAGCAAAGAGGAAACCAATTTTAAGGCTAAATTAAAGTCTGCTTTGGTTTTATCCAGGGGAAGTTATAAAAGTTGGTCTGTGAATTATAGCTGTTTGTATTTGTGACATAAAATAGATTACACTTAGCTATTGTGCACTTGGAAGCAGGACAAAAAAATAGGTGAGTGAATTATATCTAAGTAATGAAAATTCATTTTAACACGAACTGAGAAGCTGCATGAATTTTAACTGGGGTTCATTTGGTTTAAAAACTGCACAACAGCAGTAAGTGTTGCCACCTCAGCCAGATATGATTGATAGGTTTTGAAATAATTTAGAACCACTCCATGTGATGGAAGAAATGTAAACTTTGATTATTATATTTTTTTTTTGCTTGCTTGTCTCTCCATAAAATTTGTGCTTTCTCTGAACAGGTCGAACAGAATTGGGCCACGCTACAAGGTGGAGAAATGGCGATCCAGACGACCCAGGCTTCTGAAGCCACTCAAGCTGTGGCCTCTCTGGCAGAGGCTGCAGTAGCTGCATCACAAGAGATGCAGCAAGGAGCCACTGTTACCATGGCGCTGAACAGGTGAGTATATGCCAATAGTGCTCAAGGATGACATTTGCTCCCCTCCAGTTCTCATTGAAAGCTGGGTAATGTCCAGGACTTTCTCAAAGTTGCTCTTTGGGGCACCTTGATAGCATAGTGGTTAGCACTACAATATTACAGCAAGGGGTGTTGGAGTTCGGAGTTTGGAGTTCAATCCCAGCGTCCTCTATAAGGAGTCTCTGTATATCCTCCCTGTGGAATGTGTGGGTTTTTTTCTGGTCCTCGAGTTTACTCCCACGGTCCAAAGACGTACCAAGTAGGTTGCTTGGTCATTGTAAAATGTCCCGTGATTGGATTAGGGTTAAATCAGGGTTATTAGGGATTGCTGGGCAGTGCTGCTTAAAGGGCTAGATCGCTAAATAGATAAATAAAATACATTTTTCTCGTTCTTGTAGCTCAGGTGCTATTTAGTTACTATTAATACTTTGAATAGCTGGATCTGGATTACTCTTCCTCTTAACACAGTACTAATTTTCAGATCCATAGACATTGCCACTGGTGTTTGCTGATCTGGGGTTGTACTGAGGTGGCGTGGAGGGAAAGTTGAATCATGGGCGCCTATGGGTAAAGTGAAGACTGAGCATTTCACTTAAGATTCTTTCATCCCTCTCAGAACTTACTTAGCAGATTTGAAATGCTACAGAACAGGTGAGTTTGTAACCTGGAGATTACATGGAATATAATTACCTAATTTGACTGGAGTGGTCTAGTGGGTATGTTGCTGGCGAGAAGAATAATAACTTGGGATGACTGGCAGCCGAGGGTTGACTAATCTGTGAAAGTGTATGTAGGCTACAAGTTGTCACTTGAGAGGTTAATTTGAGAGAGGTGCATGTTAGACACCAGAATTAGTTCAAGGAAGCCAAGCAACAGAGAGCGACCTGAAGATACTTTTTGGCCCTGAGGTACCACTGACTCCTACTCTAAAAATGAGCAGATAGTTATTCCTAATATGAGTTTATCATCTTAAATAATCTGCTCTCTTCACAGGTACTGACTGATCTGCTGAATACATGTATTATCATTATTTTCTACTTATGACTTGCATTGAGTTTTTGATTGATCACCCTGAGTCTAAACACCATCCTTTGACTTAAATTTCTGTTTTTCTTACAAGTGTGATTTTTTTTAATCCCCACAGAATGTCTGAACTTCTCATGGTGATCACAGATAGGTGATCATCATTTGTGAAGCTCCACTATGATTACAGTGAGATACAGAGGAGTGTTGAGCAGGCATTTCCAAAATACAATGATCAGACATCCAGCTATGTACACTAAGTGGCCACGTTATTAGATTCTGTAGCTCATCCACTTCAAGGTTTGATGTGTTGTGCGTTCAGAAATGTTCTTCTGTTGTAGCACATGGTTATTTGAGTTACTGTTGCCTTCCTATCAACTTGAACCAGTCTGGCTATTCTCCCTTGACCTCTCTCATTACAAGGAGTTTACCCTCACAGAATTGCTGCTCACTGGATGTTTTTTTGTTTTTTATACCATTCTCTGTAAATCCTGGAGACTGTTGTATATGAAAATTCTGGGAGATCAGCAATTTCTGAGATACTCAAACCACCTGTATGACACCAACAATCATTCCACAATTAAGAGTCACTTGGATCCCATTTCTTCCCCATTCTGGTTTTGATCTGAACAACAACTGATTCGCTTGAACACGTCTGCATGCTTTTATGTATTGAGTTGCTGTCACGTGATTGACTGATTAGATATTTGCATTAATGAGCAGGTGTGCAGGTGTTTGTAATAATGTATCCAAGGTGCAGATTAGATAAAGTATTTGCTTTTATTACCATGCCATGCACAGCCTTCAACCAACAATGTAGGAAGTACAGTAGCCAGTTTGCACAGAGAAAGGTCCCACAATCAGCAATGTGATAGTAACTAAAATTAGTTTTCGGGTTCAATTGATTAGAAGTCACCAACAAAATACTGAGGAAGCCTTGTTCTGTGGGAGCTGTCAGTTTTCAGATGAAATACTTAAAGAGTTCCCATCTACTCTTAAGTAGAGTCTAAAATTTCCTGATAATAATGTGAAGAGTAGGGTGCCCTGAATAACATTTATCGCTCATTCAGACCCATGACTACTAATTCTAGTTAGAATTACATTACTGATTGTGGGACCCTTCGCTGTACTTCCTACATTGTTGGTTGAAGGCTGTGCAAGGCATGCTAATAAAAGCAAATATTTTATCCAATTTGTACCTTTTGCTGCTGTCTGCTGTGATTCCACCTGTGGATAAACCACGAGTTAAATCTCAGACCCTCCCAGGCATAAGTGAGTGTGGTACTCATTGGATAAACTTGGTCATCCATGAAGCAAAGTCTGGCATCTCTGAGCAGAACGCATCAAAACTGTATTTTGGAATACAGTCATAAAGCAAAGAATTTCCCATCCTGTATATCGCTGACGTGCCAGGCACATGGCAGAGGCCAAAGCATGTTTTTCGTTTGTGTTGTTAAAGCTCATTATTTGAAATAACACCAGCTGGGTGTGTTTTCATATACTGGTTACTGAGGCATGAGTATGGCAGAATGGAGGTGGCTGGTACGTTAGACTGGATTTTATTCTACCTCTTGGAACAAGTATACCAAACCAAAAGCAAACTACCTCTGATTCTTGATTCTAAACTAAATAAAAAAAGTGAGTGGGTTGTCTTGGCTTTGAAAGATACTAAATAGGAACAGACTAAAGTACTCAAAACTTGACATTGAATTCTCAGTAACAATCATTTCGTTCTCCTTCACACTTGTGTACTGAAGAATGACAATAAATAATCTTGAATCTGGACACTTAATCCCTTATTTTCCCAGTATCTTTGACACATTAACTAGGAAAACTAAACAATGATGAAGCTGGTAACTTTCTAGAATTTTACTCAATTATCTTTTATAATCAAAACTATTTATCTAGAATTTCCAAAGAAATTATATCACCTGAGTGGAGTCCATGGAGTAAACAGGTGGATTGTATAGTGTGAAAAGAGGAGAACTTTATGGTCTGAATGATAGTTTTTCCCCAATACCTGTGGGAACCTTTTGGTTTGGTCTGCTTCTGCGTTGTAAAACATTGTTACATTATCTGATGTTAGAATCAGATTCATTGCTCCAATTTGATTTTACAGATTCTGACAATCAATTAAGAGCTCTGCCATGCAAGTCCTGAGAATGGATATCAGCAGATATGGGAAGGGGAATCGGAGCTTGAGGGAGGTGCTGGAGAGGATGGAGCTGGGTGGGTGGTGTAATCTGATTTCACCTTCTTAAATGCATTAATTTTCATTAGGATAGCTCACAGGCTTGGAGGTGGAATGCCTGGTCTGATTGTTTTCCCTTACTAACTTTTATGATGTTACTTCATTTGTAGTACTTGATTCTGCCTTGCCTAACTAAGTGCAGATAGAGAAGCAGATAATTATGGAAACGGACAAGTGATGCTTTTAAATATAAGCACTTAGTTGGTTTTTGTGTTGCCAAATTTGATGGCCCCTGACTTGAGTCATCCACATGCTGAAATCACAAAACAACAGGGAGATTTCCGATTTGTAGGTAGACTACAAGTAGAGTAGGTGTTGTCTCTTTTAGGGGCGTTGTTCAAAGTACTACTGTTGGATAAGCATTGTTTATGGGACTGTTTGTTGAGTTTCCCTTCAGAGTTCTTCAACAGAACTCAAGTGCAGTGGAATGGATTTTGCCTTGGATGTTTGAATACATTTTTTTTCTGGTCAGTATTTTTAAAGAATTGGAGAATGGTGATGCTCCTCGCTGATGATCTGCTGTCAAAGTTTGATTAGCCACTGCTACCTCTCATTGTCAAGCCTAATGCATTTAATAAGGTTCTCTTTTCTGCACCTCTGTTTAGCTGATTAAAAGATCTATAAAATCAACAGGATTCAGATCATATTGATTTACATGAGGTTTTACTTGATGTCAGGCGTTGGTGATTAAGTATAACAAGATCTCCTACCCCATTTCACAACTTCTAGAGAAAAAAATCCTGGTATCAAATAAATCTGCAATCTGTTTTCTAAATAAAGCCCCCCCCCCCCACTTTCAAATCTCTTACTATCTCTTCTTTCAGTTTGTCCTGACGAAGGGTCTTGGCCCGAAACATCAACTGTACTTCTTCCTATAGATGCTGCCTGGCTTGCTGCGTTCCACCAGCATTTTGTGTGTATTCCTTATCATGTAGGCATTATTTCCAGTAGGGGGCAATAGTGACTGGCATTTTCCAGCCAGCATGAGGAGTTTGGACTGGAACTTACTGCATTGTTCATGTTGTGTACTGTAATCCCCGTCACATTTTTCTACTCTTGACATATTTAAATCATTTGTCAATGGCCACAATGCACACTGGTGGTATGGAAAAAAAGCTGTGTTCACTTTATAAAGCATTTGTTCCTCTATTGATTTTTCCCCAATTCCTGTTCTGTCTCCCAGCTGAATCTGAACTGTGTCATAGAATCCCACCACTTGCAAGATGTGAGTTGAAGCATAGAATGGTACAGCATGCCTGTTTTGTGGGAGCTGGGAGATGAAGAGGTTTGGTTCAAGCAATCCCTAGTCTCTTTTCTAATAAAAACTTAGTGATATGTGCCATTTTAATCCTTTGAATATTTCTTTCTTGATGAGAGGCAAGTTTTATAAACTCTTGTCCAATGTCTATTCAGAAAAAGTATCTTTGAAAAAGTTCCTTAAAAAGAAAGATGTTGATGCTTGAATTTGTACTGTTGTTTTTACTCAAGGGTTCAGGGTCTTGTTTTTGCTGCAAGTAGGAATGTTATGCTTGCCTCCGATACTTGGATTGACCCAGGTCAGTCTGGAAAAGAAGAGTGTTAAGTTTAATTGACAAGGTGGCTTTCCTGCCTTTCACATCAGAGAAGGTGGAGTCCAAGTCAAATTCCAGAAACAGTGCACATAATCCAGGCAGCACTAAGGAAGTGTAGTATCATAGGGTGCTTCAGAAATTAGTATCCTCTATTTCCTAACCTCCTGTCAGTACTCTTTATGTTTGTGTTTAATTGCAACAGGAAGACTAAATGCTGAAATGCTTGGAAAAGTGAAATCAAATAGACTGAAGTGTGGGATTTTTACAGTGGACCATTTGATTTTTGCAAAATACATATATATGCTTTTATTTGTTTATAAGATATGAATGCATTTGCTCTGTAATAGCTCTATATATTTATGGATATATCTGCACCACACTTTCTTTCAGGTCTGTTATCAGAACTGGATATACCTGCCTTCTTCATTTCAGTTCAGTTTTTCTTTCTCTATTTGTATACCCTGGACTTCTGGGCATGTCCCACAGCCTTGATGTTAGCAACACTACACAGACAAAGAAACCTAATATTATCCTGAGTGCTACTGCTGCATTAACTCATTTAGTCTCGCCTTATTGGAGATATTCCCGTTGTTCTACCTTGCCCTCTCTCACCTTCTCTGTTAATGAAAGATAACTTAACCAAGTTCTCTTTCCAAGTTCTAATGAATCAGAGACGTAAAACATTAACTTTTTCTCATTCCACAAACACTGACTGAGCTGTTACGTATTTCCAGCATTTCCTGCTTTTGTTTCCAATTTGCAGCATTTTTTTTATTTTCATGCCTGCACCATCATTTGATATGATTACCTATTCAAGGAGAACAGAGAAGGTCAGTTTGACCTTGGAGCAAAGAAACTTCGACGGAATTGTAATGGAAATGTTCAAATATGATTAAGTTGCATCAAATTGTTTCTATTAGCCAAGCAGATTGGGAAATCAACTGATGAAAATGAGAAATTTTTATGCACAATTTGTGATGTGGACTGCACTACTGAAAATACAATGATGCCATTTAATAATAACTTAAAAAGAGGAATGGGGTAAATGTGGTGGAGAAGGTGGGTTAATGTAGAAGATCTTTTCATTGAGCTGGCACATATGAAGAGGAAATTGAACAGTGTCTGTAGTTTCTGTATGAATAGTGTTTCTGTATGTAGATAGATATATGCTTATTTCCACTAATGTACATTTTTTTTCTTTTGTTTCTGCTGGCAACTGTCAGCCTGAGCAGGTCCATTGCATACCCAATATATTTAACCTTTCTCTATTGCAGTGAGGCTGCTGCTCATGCTGTTGCCACGCTTGCAGAAGCGACCCTTCAAGGCGGAGGCCAAATTGTGCTCTCGGGAGAAACTGCTGCTGCTGTAGGTGCGCTGACTGGTGTTCAGGATGCTAATGGTAAGAACTGTCTATTTCTTGGCAAAGTTTCATTTGGGCTGTGATTAGGTTTGAAATAGATAGATTTTGTTCACTTTAAAATGCTTCTTTTGTCTTGTCCATCCTCAACTACATTTCCTCAGGGCAACTTCAGTCTCCCAATACCTGCCTATGTCTTGTTCTTCCCCTCTTCTGCTTCACCATAGCAGTGGCCTCTTCAGCATCTTATTCTTCACTTTCTAGAACTTCCAAAGTCCTTCCTTCTTATGTTTAGGGTCCTGCTCCAGACCATTTTCGTTGCTATGCTTTTGCCTGCTCGCCTCCTTTCTTACCTTTGTTCTGCAGAGCATTCTGACATTTGCTGCCTCACATATAGAATGATGAAGAAATGCAAGCTGATTTTTTTAATGCTTAAAAATAAAATAATTTATTACATCTGTACTATGTTTTTTGTCCTTTTTCTGCCAATTGGTGAAAATAACATTAAGATTAACAATATTAAGTACTTAAGATTGCAAACAATGAATAATGTGGAAATGCAAAATTCTTTTCTTTCTGACACTGGAAAATACTTCTGATCCAGTAAATTGTTTTAGAATTCTAGAGACTACTGTTTTGTAGCTATCAATTGATAACTGTGAGTAAGTTAGAGACTGAAACTGATTGCAGGAATTCCAGACGTTCAGGAATTCTGCTGCTTCATAGTGTGGATTTCACTGGGGGTTAACATGGCTGTTCTTGTGTATGTACGTTGCAACTGCAGCTCTGCTTCAAATGTACTCCATTGAGTGTGGAGTATCCTGAAATTCAAATTCAAGTTCAGTCCATTGTCATTCATCTGTACACATGCATACTGCCAGATGAAGCAACGTTCCTCTGGACCAAGGTGCACAACACAGTGCATATAACTCACACACATAACACAAAGTAATACCACAAATAAATTCACAAGTGATAAGGTGCATTTACGGTGCAAGTTAAAAAATAAACGTGTTTCGTGCCAGTGAAAAATACTAAACCCAGATCTTAAACTTATTTTGTTACAATATATCCAATCTTTGTGGCATTCATTGACACTTTCTTCCCTAATTACTTGGTTGCTAAGGCTGAGGAGTGCCCATTTTCACTCCTTTTGAGAATATCAAAGGCTTGCCTCTATATCCAGTCTTGTATCAACACTGTGGCAAAACCAAAGCTATCCTTCCAGACAAATGGTCAATTGTTGCCTCATTGCATAATGAAATCTGTCCTAAGTTTGGATTCTCTTCTGCTTCTGCCTAGATGTAACAAAGAATTTTTCAACATTTGCTTTCTAGGTCTTGTTAAGTAGCTTATTTAACTATATGTGTACTGCAGATTGATCATCTGTCTGACCTAGTAGATTAACAAACCTAATGGAGGAAATAAAGATTCAGATTGAACTGAGCAGATTTTCGGAATTTATAATTTTCTAACGAAATTAAAAACGCTGTAGCTATTTTTTCTGTAAAAATATTGGAGGCTATCACTATCGTTCTCCAGGCAATCCAGGACCTATTGGTCATGAGCTGATGTCTGAAGCATTACTGGAATAAATAATTAATGACTACATCTGTTATGAAAGTTTTATGACCATATCATCAGAATGTGATGTAAACTTCATTCATAAGAACTCCTCGACATTTCAGCGCACACATATGTCTTAAGTGTGTCCAGCACTTTAATCATCCATAACTAATGAGTGAAGTGCACTGGGTTCAATAATGATAAGTGCTCCTACAATTTGCTGTGGGAGCATGGACTGAAAGAAGAAAGAGGAACGAGAGTAATTGAGTCATTCATACAGCTTTGTCAAGCACCTCGGCTCCATCTGCCAAAAGCAGAATTTGCCAGTAGCCAACCATTTTAATTCCAATTCCTAACCCCATCCCCATCCAACATGTCAGTCCATGGCCTCATCTTCTGCCACAATGAGGCCATTCTCAAGGTAGAGGAAGAACACCTTGTATTCATTCCTTCTAGGTACCCTCCAACCTGATGGCATGAATACATATTTTGCCTATTGTTTTTTTCCTGTGTCTTATTCTTTTCTCCTCCCTATTCTCTCTCTTGCTATTTCCTACTCTGGCCTCTTATCTCATCTCTTCATCTGCCTAATACCACCCTTTGGTGCCCGTCCTCCTTCCCTTTCTTCCATGGTCCACTCTCCTCTCCTATCAGTTTCCTTTTTCTCCAACCCTTTACCTTTCCCACCAGTCCGGTTTCACCCGTCACCTCCTAGCTAATGCTCCTTCCCCTCCCTCCACCTTTTTATTCTGGCACCTTCCTGTTCCTTTCTGTCCTGATGAAGGGTCTCAGTCTGAAACATCGACTGTTTATTCATTTTCATAGATGCTGCTTGACCTGCTGAGTTCCTCGTGCATTTTCCGTGTGTTATTTGTACAACTTATTCGCCCAAAGAATTGGCATCTAGGGATTAGATGCAAATCCTTGTTTTAGTTCTAGATTTATGGTGCTAGTTTGTGCATTTAATGCTGTGGACTAGAGCTTTTTCCACCTTTGTTCAAAATCTGGAGTGATTACCCAAGGAATTTACCCTAAGCAATGTTATTGAAAATATCAGAGATATATTAATTGTATCTTACTTTTTCCACACCTGGTTTAGGCAGTTGCCATTATATGCCAATTTGGAATTGATTTAGCTGAAACCTACTCTACAGAGTAACAAACTAACTAGCAAATAAGAATCAGAATCAGGTTTATTATCACCGGCATGTGACGTGAAATTTGTTAACTCAGCAGCAGTTCAATGCAATACATAACTAGCAGAGAAGAAAAATTAACAATAAATAAAATAATAATAATAATAAATAAACAAGTAAATCACATCTTTGGTCCAATAAGGCTTGAGTAGATTGCAACTTGTGAAAGAAGGAATGAGTTATCCCACTGTGACAGATCATCCTTTCATATGTGAATCTGAAATAAATCTGCTTGATTAATGTTTCTGCATATCAGTATCTCTTTGAAATTCTGGCTACTGTTAAAAGAAAATTGATTTAGGATCTGAAACACTTTCCTTAAAGGTTGGTTGCAGTAGCTTTCAGCCCCATCAAATTAGCCATAGAGATTTCCCAAGAGGCTGGCTTAATCATATTAATCTTTACACTTGGCCAAAGGGAGATGGCATGGAAGCAATAGGAAGTTTTGTTTTGTATTTGTATGTTTTTCCAAAGCAGTACTGCCTTCCTTTATATAGCCTTTATATGGAAATCACTCTAGTCACTTTCCACTTGGAGTTTCTTACCAAAGTGCTGTATAAATTGTGCAAGTGAGCATTGCAACTGTCCTGTAGTGTGTAGCAGCATTGCCCTATAGATAGCAATCACGCCATCTCTGTGTTGTTTTATTAAGAGCGAGCATGTAATAATCCTGATTTGTTACTTTCCCTTCAGTGTATCCCAGCCATCTAGCAGGTATAAACGTTTAAAAGGCTTCTCACAACATAATTGTACTCCTTTTCAGCAACTATGTGAACAATGTATTTTATCTGAATTTTCACATCTATATTTCCTTGCAATTATGCAGGTTTATATCCAACCACCCGGTTGTCAGTGAAAAGGATGTGCAGCCAGTCAAATTATAGTATTGTGTGTTGTCCTGTTAACTGAAAGTAATGGAAGAATTATCGTATGAGAAGTTTTTTTTTTGCAACACACTTGCAAAGTGTGATAGGTGCTTGTGATAAATCTTGTTTTCTTTTCTTAACTACTTCTTTTCTGCCCCCTGCCCCTCCTGCCTCATACTTGTTCCATCCCAAAATAGTTGTCTCTCTTGAGCTGTTATAAAGAGCTTTGATGCAATCCATTACCGCTCAATAGACTAAGCAGAACAACAGCTGTCACAGGCAATTCTGCCTGGCCCTGAGAGACAAGCAGCATTCTGTGATTCTGCCCAATGGTAGGAAGAATTTGCATGTGTTATTGAAAAATAAACTTGATCAAGAAATCATAGTACAACATGTAAGAATTATTTTTTTGTCTGAATTATGGAGTCTATCAAAATGTGAAACTGTGTCCTTTCTATGTGTGTTTACATCTACAACTGTTCCTTTTGATTCATTCATTCTCTCTCTCTCTCCCCTCCCCTCTCTCCCCCTCTCTCTCCCCCTCCCCCCCTCCCTCTCCCCCTCCCCCCTCTCTCTCCCCCCTCTCCCCCTCTCTCTCTCCCCCTCTCTCCCCCCTCTCTCCCCCCCTCTCTCCCCCCTCTCTCCCCCTCTCTCTCCCCTCTCTCTCCCCCCCTCTCTCCCCCTCTCTCTCCCCCTCTCTCTCCCCCCCCCTCTCCCCCTTCCCCCTCTCCTGCTCTCTCCCCACCCTGTTGGTCTATATTGAATAGGCAAAGGTGGCACTCATCTCACATTTAAAATGTTAAATGTTTTAAAAATTGTTCTAGTTTCATCAGTTTAAACAAATTTTGGCTAGTACGTGTGGTGATGAATCTCAAGTTGCTCTCTATGGTACACTAAGCATTTATACACTGGGAACAATGGAGTGGGCATTTGTAGGGGTAAGAAAAGACAGGTTTTTTGTTGAACAACCTATTCTTTGTTAAAATCTAATAAACAGACACCAGCAGGGAGCCAGAACCACGGAAACACACTATCTCCTACAGAAATCCATTTCATCAGGGTGTCATCACCTGTAGGATCACACCACAGCAAGAAGGCAGCAATACTGATGACAGCTCCATGCTGGTGTATAGTTCCTCACTGGTGTGTGATTCCACAGGTGCTAACTCTACAATAAACACAAGAACTAGGAGTAGGGGGAGCCCAGTGTCGGCCCTTGAATCTGGTTGGCCATTCAATAAGATTAAGACTGATCTGACTTCGGCATAGGGTCAATTTTCAACCTGTTACTCATACCCATCAACAATAAACCCTGAAGCATTTGCCTGTGGAAGACCTTGGCACAGTAACAACACAGAGGCATGAAGGTAATAATAATGTCTGATAGCCCAAGTTTGAGTCTGACCTCTGGTGTTCTCTGTGTAGAGCTTGCACATTCTCCCTGTGAGACTGTTGGCTTCACCTGGGTGCTCATGGTTCCTCCTGTATCCCAAAGATGTGCTGGATGGTTAGTTATTGACTGCTGTAAGTTACTCCTGATGGAGAGTTGATAGGCATGAGGAAAAGTTAATAAGCTACAGAGAGATAGATGAGTGAATTTGATTGCTATGATTACATTGCAGTGAATGCCTGGTGTTGTAATAAAATAGGAAAAAAGTTTCTATATTGAATATATTTCATTTTTTGGAGGAGTAATTTTCAAATATTCATGATTCTTGAAAAACCTTCACCTTATCTCTGTCTGAAAGAGATAATACCTTCTTCTGTAACTATGTACCCTACTTCAGAATTTCGCATGAGGGAAATATCCTCTCAGCATCAGCCTTATCAAGGCCCTTTGGAATCCTCTAAGTTTCCATAATATCATCTCTGATTCTGAACTCGACTCAGTGTAGGGTCTGTCTTCAAAGGCAAGCCCTCTATCCACAGAAAGCAACCTAGTGAACTTTACCGAAACTTCCTCCAATACAAATATAATACCTTGCACATTGTGTAAGGAGACCAGAACTCTGCAGCTTGCCCAAGATCAGAATCAGGTTTAATATCACCTGCATATGTCGGGAAGTTTGTTAACTTTATGGCAGCAGTACAATGAAATACATGATAAATAAATATACAGAACCAAAAAAACTGTTACTTTAAGGATATATATGTCTACCAAATAATAAAGTAGTGCAAAAGAAGTAGTATGGTAGTTCTCATGGTCTCAATGTCCATTTAGAAATCAGATGGCAGAGGGGAAGAAGCTGTTCCTGAATTGCATAGTGTGTGGCTTCTGTATCTGCTTCCCAATGGTAACAGTGTGAAGAAGACGTGTCCTGAGTGGTGGGGACTCCTGATGATGGACACCGCCTTCCCAAGGCACCACTCCTTGAAGGTGTCTTGGATACTATGGAGGCCAGTACCCCAAACAGAGCTGACTAATTTTATAAGTTTTTGCAACTTACTTTGATCTTGTGCACTAGCCCCCCCTCTCTCCCCCCCCAAACAAACCGGACAGTGATGCAGCTAATCTCCTCAAACTCCTACTCAAATATAGCCGCTGTCGTGCCTTCTTGATAGCTGCATATATGGGCAGCGTCCAGGTCAGGTCCTCAGAGGTATTGACACCCAGAATCTTGAAACTGCTCACTCTCTCCACTTCTGACCCCTCTATGAGGACTGGTATGTGTTCCCTTGTTGATCCTTGAGGTTCACCAGTGTTAATTGTCAGCGAGGGCAGGGATATTATTTCCAATCTGCACAGACTGTGGTCTTTTGGTTAGGAAGCCGATGATCCAGTTGTAGAGGGAAGGGTAGAGGCCTAGGTTCTGTAGCTTGTTGATCAGGGCTGTAGGAGTTACGGTGTTAAATGCTGAGCTGTAGTCCTATACAGCTTTCTGATATGAGTATTAGTGTTGTCCAGGTGACTCAAAGCTGCGTGAAGAGCCACTGAGATCACCTCTGCTATTGTGGCAATAGACAAATTGCAGGTCCTTCCTGAGACAGGTGTTGGTTCCAGCCATGACTAACCTCTTAAAGCATTTCATCACTGTAAGTGTGAGGGCAACTGGACCATAGTCATTGAGGCAGCTCACGCTGCTCTTCCTGGGCTCTGGTATAATTGTTGCCCTTTTGAAGCAGATGAGAACTTCTGACTGTAGCAGTGAGAGATTGAAAATGCCTTGAACCCCCTTGCCAGTTGTTTGGCACTGGTTTTCAGAGCCTTACCAGGTACCCCATCAGGCCCTGCTGCCTTAGAAGGGTTCATCCTCTTGAAAGACAGCCTGATATCAGCCTCTGAGACAGAGATCACTGGGTCATTGGATGCTTCAGGATCCTCAGAGCTCTGGTTTTATTCTCCTTTTCAAAGTGATGTGATCTTACTTATACTTGCAGCTTCAAGCAAGACTTTTATTTCTATACTCCACCTCCTTGCAGTAAAGGTCTGCATTTTGTTAATAGTTACTTCATTTACCTGGATGCAAACTTTTTTTGCTTTTTATATCCGAACATTTGGTTCCATCTCTATTACAAAGTTCTGTAGCTTTTTACCACTTAGACAACATTTTGCTTTTATGTCATTTCCACTCTAGTGCAAATCTTTACATTTTCCCACATTATGCTCCTGTCTACCAAATTTTTGCATTTTCGCTAACCTTTCCCCCCCCCCCCCCCAAACCATACTCTTAGCATCCACCTCTCTTCTATTGTAAGAAAATTTGATTTCAGTGCATTGCTGGTTAGGAATCTAATACCCATTAGATCAATATGGAATAATAAACAATTCCCACTAATTATAAATGTATAGATTTGTAATGTGTTTTATGGATTTCCTGCTCTTTGGAAGTGTGAGTAGGCTAACATGCTCTAACTCATTTCCTTTTATTGAACTCCAGTTGTCCAAATCTTTCCATCCAGTTTAAAGTAGATATGAGTACTAACAAGTTTCAGGTAGAAACTGCAAAGTTGCTTTTAAAGATGTTCTAATTTCTTCATTTCATCTGAAATTCAGATAGAAACTGCAGTTCATTGAGCCAAAGGCATAGAGATAAAGTAGTGCATATTTTTAGGTCTCCTTTTCAGCATAATCCTGATTATATTTGCAGATTTCTTCATACGGTCATTAATGATTTTTAGAGAGATTTGAGATGTTTACAATCGAGAGATTTTTTTTCTTTTTGGGACAGCATTCAAAAAGAACTTTTTTCTCTGTCTTCATTTCCCTCTACTTTTTGCATTTTTCTGGAAGATTTTATTTTAATTGCCGAATTTAGTGCCATTGGAGTGAGAGCCACTCCCAATTATAGCACAGGCTGCTTTTGCCAGAACAATCAGCAATAACCACTCAAGGTCACTGTTGTCTAACATAAGCTTTCCAGGGTCCAGCAGACAGATTACATTATGTCATCACTATTAAATGGGTGTACAGTTGCTATTTGCCTGAGAGCCTTAAAAGATGGTGACAGCAACATTGACAAAGCTCATTGGAAAGCAAAGGACAGCATGGCATTTTGCATGCAGCATGGTACACAACGGTGTGACAGGTAAAAGAGAGAAATGGAACTATCTTGTTAAAACAAAAATGACTGGTGATCTTTGTTTTGTATAACCATTTAAAATCAGAAGCCCCCGAACAATTTAACATTTTCTAGCACTGTACCAAAATAAAAACATGTGAAGGACCATATTCCTTGACATAGGATGTGACTACTTAGAGGCATAAACAATCAACATTTCAGACCGAGACCCTTCATCAAGATTGTTT
This sequence comes from Mobula hypostoma, assembly GCF_963921235.1. NCBI lineage: Eukaryota > Metazoa > Chordata > Chondrichthyes > Myliobatiformes > Myliobatidae > Mobula > Mobula hypostoma. The sequence goes on along the minus strand of NC_086116.1, from coordinate 58,250,571 downwards.
ATTCCTCTCCATAGATGCTGCCTGACCTGTTGAGTTCCCTCAGCATTTTGTGTGTATTGCTCAAGATTTCCAGCATCTGTAGAACTTCTTGTGTTCAAGTATTCAGCTATGATGAGGGTTCTGATTTTACCCTTTCAGAAAATAATTTCTGGACATCTTCCCTCTTCAGACTAAGGAAAATTCGTAATGATCTTCCCTGTTATCTTCCTTCTCTCAATTGTTTCAAATCTAACCCCCCGCCCCCAGATGTCTTGATCCCTCTGCTAAGCAAAGTGCATCTTTCTTGCTTGTCTAGACCTGCCTTTCTCAACTTTTTTGCCTGGATGAACCCTTAAAATAATTTTTAGGTCTCAGAGAAAAATGATTATCTATAGCTCACAGTACATTGGTATGATCAGTAAGTTGTAGATAAACTAATCCAACAATAATTGTCAATGCTCTTCTGAGTAGAGAATGAATTTTTAGCCAATCTTTCTTGGAAAAAAAACATATTTAGGCTTAGCTTACCTTTCTCCAAATTAGTCTCTTTCTTGCCCTTTCATACATTTTAAAAATTCTTAAGGCAAACATAATAAATTTCTCAATTCTGGGGTCAAACTTGAGATAAGCATACACGAATTTCACCTTCAACAGAAATTAGTCAATTTCTGTGCTTGCTCTTGATGTTTGTTAAACAAGAAAAAGCTTGCTCACACATGTAACAATTTGAAAACTGCAGAAAAATGTTCATTGCTTTCCTATGAATGGCAGGATAATCTTCTTTCACAGAGATCCAGAACTTGTCCAGGGGCAGGTCAGTAAATCTCATCTTGAGTGCATGATCAGAGTGCAGATCATGAAGTTCTTCCTCTTCTCTCAAAGTCAAGTTCTCAGGTTGAGCAGAAGATTCAGAGAAAGGGTCCCTCACCCAGTCATACACTGGTGTTGAAAGGGAAGAAAAATACTGTTCAGTTTTGTTTTGCAGTTCTTCCAGGTGGTTTTCAATAAGACTCGAGAATTTCTGAATCCTTCCTCGCTGTTAAGCCCAAGCAGCAATGGAATCATTTCATGATTTCCTTTTGCAACATGATTTTTCCAACAATTCAGTTTCCTTTTAAATCCAAGAATCTTGTCACTTGAAGTCAAGTTTTCTCCATGACCTTGCAGAGACTTGTTCAACTGGGTCATATGATGAAAAATGTCTGTTAAGTTGGCTAGTTTCTGCAGCCGTTCTTCATCTTCAAAGCACTTAGCAAAATCTGGTCTACTATTTTCTGGAAGGTACTCCTGCAATTCACCTTGCAGCTCAAACACCCTATTGAGAACTCTTCCTCTGGTAAGCCACAGGATTTCTGTCCATAGCAGGAGATTGGTGTGCTCTTTGTCCAGGTTTTCACAGTTTTTTTAAACATTCTCGAGTGAACTGGTATTAAAACTACTAAATAACTTCCTCCCTGAGTCTTTTTACTAACTTTGACTTTATTTTCAATCTGTTTGTTTTGAGATTCCAATAGACATTTAAAATAAACGGCACTTTTACGTCTCATATCCCTGTGATTTATAGTTAGGTATCTTTTCAATTTCGCTGAGGCCAGTGCTACATTTGTAAGACTCGGCACAGTGGAATAAGACAACATGGATCACCAGCCCATGTAAACCCCATTGATAAATAGCTTTCATTGTAAAGGCGGACTTGTTTATGCCCGTTGTTGTACTAGTGCAGTGAAATGACTCAGAAGATTGTAATTCTTCATCATTAACCTTATCAGAATTGTCCGTAGGCCTATGCCTAGAATACTCCTCTTCTGTCTCACACCCCTTCTTCAAAAATTGTCACACTAGACTGTCTTTAGAATGAAAATTTTCCTCCAATTTTCTACTACACTGGTAGTTCATTCGCTCCCATAAGTCAGTCGGTGGTACGTAAGGGGAAGTTTAGGGAGGAAATTTGGGAGGGAGAGGCTGACGTCATAGCTCAAGTTGGGCGAGTCTATTCAATGCTTGGAAAATGCACCACGCTCCTCAATAGCCTACCGTCCTCCTCTCCATGCAATACAGCGCTTACCAATTATCAATGGTCTCCCTATCTCTTGGCAAAACCTGAGAATGGACTCAACCAAATAAATATGCTCAAGCATGCACTGCCATACTGGGCTGAGATTCCTAACAGGGCTGCTCGGTCACTACCCACCACTGCAAGTGCAGCATCGCGCATTGCGCAAAGTTTAAAAACAATTATGTTTTTTTTCATCACGATCTCTTGCAGAAGCACCAACGACTTCTCATGGAATCTCATTTGAGAAAACCTGGTATAGACCTATAGGACTTAACAACTTGAAAAGATCTTCCCTCAGCCAAAGAAAACAGTTTTAGTCTTTCCAATCTTTTCTCATAATTAAAATTTTCCAGCCCTGGCAACATCTCCCATAATTGCTCTGCATACTCTTTGCATTATTCAGGAAGCAACAGGATGTCCCGATGTACAAGCTAAATACTTTTACTGGATCAAAGATGGTATCTTTCTCTTTTGCATCTTTACATCATCAGATTATGAGCCTGGATTTTAAAAGAAACTTGATTAAGTTCAAAATATGAGTTCTGAGGGAGAAAAATTTCCCCAGTTTTCAGGCATTTGAAATAACTAAATTAGAAAAGAAAGGTCATACATATGGTTTCAGTTTTTAGAAAAAAAATTTGTGTAGAGAATTAGGAGGAATTTTGTTCATAGACCCTTGCAACACATTTGGTAGATGTTTGTTCCATCAGCTGTGTGGAAAAGTTGTCCAGTTAACTCTGCCTCCCTATTCTTTCTCGATAACTTTCAATTTTGTCTTTATCCAGTTCCTTTTTGATGTTGTTATTGAGTATGCTAATGTCATTCTGTCAGACATGCAATCCAGATTGCATTCTTCCTCATTGTAGTGAGGAAGAATTTTCATTTCTCCTCTGGTTCTTTGGGTATTTTGCAGAATCATAACTTGTAAAGTAGTCGGGTGGTTTAGGTAATTATTTAATAATCAGAACAATTCATTAATATCATGTTTGGATTTAACACCTGACTGAGCCCTGACTGTTCCAGTGAGGCACAGTCTACTGTACCATTAGTTTTAGCATGCCACCTAGTACATGTTGAAATATGAATCAAGTCCATGGGCTTTCTCCATCTGCTGCATAAATTGACAAGAAACTGTTCAGAGGATGAAAATACCATTCTTCAGCTTGGGTCAGGAATCAGTCTTGATACCTACTGTCCTTCATATTCTGTCCTGGGATCCTAGAAGTGCAGCAAATTGAATCCAACATTTTCTGTCTCGGGAAGCAGAAGGTAATGATTGGCAGATATTTTTGTGACTGAATGGCTTCTATCAATATGTTCAGGGCTCGGTACTTGGCCTCTTGCTCTTTGAAATACGTATGATTTGATTTTGACCTGAAGATAGGGGAATGGCAAAGAAGTTGCGAATGTTACAAAAATTAGCTATGTGATTGGTAGTGAGGAGGGAAGCCTTGGACTGCAAAAATATAGATGACTGAGAAGCAGCTGTGGAACTTTATCCAGAGAAGTGTGAAATAATGCATTTGCAGAGATGCAAGAAGGGAGAAAATGTCAGTGGTGATACATTGTGAGTTGAGAGGAAGAGGCAATGTTAGAATGTGTCTCATAGATCAAGACATAAATGATGTTTTCCTTTATTAACACTAGCATGGAATGCAAGAGGACAAAACTCCACAGGTTGGAGCTTAACTACTGCATACAGTGGGTTTAGAGAAGAAATACAAGGAGCCAAGAAGTTTAATTATAGTAAAATGTTGAGTAAAGTGATGTTGGTTTCCTCAGAGCACCAGTAGCTGAGAGAGGATTTGATAAACTATTTAAAATATGAGCCCTTAAAAGAGCTTTAGGAGGAGGATGTCAAAATTAGGAAGATTACATCTATTAAAAAAGATTATGCAATGAAGGGTTGTTTTCTTCAGAACAAAGGAGGCGAAGAGAGAATTGATATGAGTTGTAAAATATTAGCAATAAATAGATAGAATAAAATTATAAAATAAGGAGGGACTCCTTCCCTGAGCAGTGATATGAAAGTAATTAAATTGAATCAAATCATGTTTAATTATCACTCAATGCATACATAGATACAGCTGAACGAGACCTAGTTCCTCTGGGACCAAGGTGCAAAACATTCAAAATAGCAAGTCACATTCAAATTAGCGAGTAACATAATTCAAAATAGTGAGCAAAGAAACATATTCATTCAAAATATGAGGAGAAGGCAGGGGAGTGTGGATGACTGGAAGAATGGGATCAGCCCATGATTGAGTGGCGGAGCAGACTCGATGGGCTGAATGGCCTACTTTTGCTCTTATATCTTATGGTCTTATGGTCTAAAATAAAACATATATAAAATCCAAGACCCTGAGCAACAATGTCCTGCAATCGATGGTACAGTCTCCCGGAAGCATGTAGACGCACGTAATCCAGCATGTCGTTCCACCATTTGAACACAGGAGGGCAGCACCGACGGGCGAGGTCAGGCCCCAGACATGCACAGATGCCATGGTGTAACGCTTCTGCATCTTCTTGCCTGGTCTGCAGCAGCAGGCAAGCCCAAGATTTGAGGCTGGTCCTCACTACAACTGAGGTTACATGGCTCTGTCCCTCCACCAGTCGAGGGTAATAGGCCTGTGGCAACTAACGTCATCACTGTAAATGATACATGGAACAAGTAAATGTAGGAGATGTGGATGGTAAATCATTAAAGGAAATGAATAGTTTTCACCTAGAGTGCGGTGGGAGTCTGCTAATGGCAGAAACCTTGATTATGTTTACAATATTCTGTGTGCAAGACCAAAGAACTGATTGTGGACTTCAGAAAGTGTGAGACGAAGGAACACACACCAGTCCTCATAGATGGATCAGAAGTGGAAAGAGTGAACAATTTCAAGTTCCTGCGTGTCAATATCTCTGAGGATCTATCCTGTGCCTAACATATCGATGAGGCTACAAAGAAGGCACAACAGCAGCTATATTTCATTTAGAGTTTGAGGAGGGATTTGGCATGTCACCAAAGACACTCACACATTTGTACAGATGTACCATGGGGAGCATTCTAACTGGCTGCATCACAGTCTGGTATAGGGGCCGGGGGCTACTGCACAGGATTGAGATAAGCTGCAAAGAGTTGTAAACTTAGTCAGCTCCATCATGATCACTGTAATATGCAGATTATCTTCAAGGAGCGATGCCTCAAAAAAGCGGCATCTACCATGAAGGACCCCATCACTCAGGACACGTCGTGTTTTCATTGCTACCTTCAGGAAGGGGTACAGGAGCCTGAAGGCAAACACAGCAATTCAGGATTCAGGAACAGCTTCTTCCCCTCTGCAATCTGGTTTCTGAATGGACATTGAACCCACGAACACTACCTCATTACTATTTTTTATATTTTTGCACTACTTACTTATTTTAACTACTTTATATATATATATATATGTAATTCACAGTTTTTTTCTTTATTATCATGTATTGCATTGTATTGCTGCTGCAAAGACAACAACTCCGTGCATATGCCGGTGATATTAAAGCTGATTCTGATTCTGTACTGTATTTGGAAGAGCTGTGAGTAACAAGGCTATGGATCAAGAATAGGAAAATGGGGATTGGCTCTTTTTTGATATACATTGACACAATAAGTCGAGTGGCCACTTACTGTGCCATAATTTCATGATTAAATTTACTCTTAAACATTAGTCTCTAATTTTATATGTCCTAGAAATTCACCTTGCTTTGCATGACGCAATGTCTGCATGTGCATATGTTCCATGCTTGCTTATGCATGAAATACAAATGTTATTTTCTTCTGTCCTCCTATCAATATTGGTAATTTTAGATATTTAGTAGAATTCTGATGTAGGATTGTTTCTCTTTATTTGGTGTTAAACCTATCTAGCTGAAATTTTGTACATAGTTTTAAGCAAATTCCATCCCATTTATTCCATGGATCTTAGCAGTTGCAATCTTCTATTTAGCAATTCCTGATTCGAAACAGTTTTAGGCACATTCCACATAGAATTATGCTTGTAATTTTCAATTTTGGCCTTGCTATTTAGACTAAGACCCTGGACTTTTTGGTATGCGTGTGTGATTGTTCCATTTCCCTGTAGAGCGGAGGAGTAATAATAGATCCAATTTCAATTCCTGCAGCATGGATTTTCTTGAAGCTCTGTCTGGCCTTTTTATTTGGAAGAATACGTGAAATGTTTGGGCTCTATTGCATAGATCATTTACACCTAGGCTAGAAGTGTTGGAAAAATGATCTTAGATGCCATGTTTGTCACTAATGCAGTGCGATTCAGTGTCTCACTGTGGGAGCACACTGTCCAAATGAAAATAGTTGGGAAACATTGAGGGGAATGAAATGACCTGGACACGCCAAGTTTCAATTTATTTTATTTAGAGATACAATGTGGATAGGCCCTTCAAGCTACACCTAGCAATCTCTGACAACCCCGATTTTATCCTAAACTAATCACGGGGCAGTTTACAATGACCAATTAACCTAGAAAAAGCCACGTCTTTGGATTTTGAGAGGAAACCGGAGCACCCTGAGAAAACCCACACATTCCACGGAGAGGACACACAGAGAGTCCTTACAAAGTCGCCGGGATTGAACTCTGAATTCCGATGCCCCGCGCTGTAATAGCGTTGCGCTAAGCACTAGGCTACTGTGGCACCCAATTAAAATTCTAAATGTTGAACGATGAAGAGAAGAACGAGCGAGGGACATGTGAGCTGCACCTCTGTTAATAAATTAGACATCAAAAATAAAAGAATTGGCCCATTCTATACAGTCCATCTTTACGAAGCTTTGCATAGAGAGCCAATGCTGACCTTAGCAGCTCCTGACAGCTTGCCTTGTTCTAAGTATCTCACGTGATCACATTAATCTGCAGCCTGTAATCACCAACGGCAGAGCTGCAGAACAAATCACCCCTTTGTCCCACACTGTAGATATTCAGCTCAGCCCCCTACTCTGGCCTTCTCCCTTCTTGTTCCTGAGCTTGGTTGCAGTTGAATAAAACTATTTGCAGTTTTAAGTTTGCTTTTATTAAAAGCAGATTCTAAAAACCTTTCAAATGACTGTCCAGTGCAGAGTTGGGATTTCATTCTTAATTTTTGCTAAATTACTTAGTATCAGGCCAGTGCAATGGTATCAGTGTTACCATAAGCCTGATCACTCTCATTTAGTGAGGGCAATTCACCAAAGCTTCTTGACCTTCCTGGATGTACTGAGGGTCTTGTCTGTCCAATTCCCTGATGTATACTTGACTTAATTTGCATCCATACTGGGTCATCAGGTCATATTCTTTTATGGGTTCATACCTACAACATGACCATTTGGGTGGATTGCCTCCACAAGAAATTAACCATTGTTAAAAAGTGGACAAATAAAGTAAACCTGGTCATTGTGGCACTGGATACCTGACCAATTGTAGAAAGTCACTTCACTTGTTTGGAATTTGTAAGGAAGGTATCTTGGAGAAAGCAGTAATGGATATAGACATCAGCACTGGAGCAGAATTAGGCCATTTGGCCGATTGAGTCTGCTCTGCCATTCCATCATGGCTGATTTATTATCCCTCTCAACCCCATTCTCCTTCCTTCAACCCATAACCTTTGATGCCCTTTCCAATTGAGAACCTATCAACCCCATCTTTAAATTTACCCAATGACTTGGTCTTCACAACCATCTCTGACAATGACTTCTGCAGTTTCACCACCCTCTAGCTGAAGAAATTCCTCCTCGGTTCTAAATGGGCATCCTTGTATTCTGAGGCTGAACACTCTGGTCTTAGACTCCCCCACTACAGGAAATATTCTCTCAACGTCCAGTATTCAGTAGGTGTCAATGAGATCCCCCTCTCATTCTTCTAAACTCCAGTGAGTACAGGCCCAGAGTCATCAAATGCCCCTCGTATGTTAACCCTTTAATTCCCAGGATCATTCTCATGAAACTCCTCTGGACACTCTCAGTGATATACCCAGAAGGCATCAACAACTTGCATTTATGTGGGCTGTTTGAATTAGTAAAGTATAGCAAAGAACTTGACTGGAATGTGATCAAATAAAATTTGAACGATAGGGACATATTGGGATAGCTATCCAAAGGCTCATGATAAAACACGACAGTGAAGAACAGAATTTCCAGAGGTTACGGCTTTGGCAACTGAAGGTGCAGCAGCAATTAAAATCAAGGATCCTTGTGCTAGTGGTGCTGGTTTCATTTTGCGTGTGTCAGTGCCATTTCCATCATATTCCCCTCTCATATTTTGCAATTCACAGTGGCCTTGTACGTTCCTGTAAAGGTTGCCGCTTCTTCCCAGTTGACCGCTGTCTGCAGCAGCTCCACGGGCAGCAAACAACAGAAAGCCCCTGAGTGCAGCAAACCGGATCGAGAAATCAGTGTTGGTAAAGATTCAAACCTGTGATATTTAGTTCATTTTGAAAATGCTAAATATAAGTGGGCCATGTTTGCATGGTATCACCAAAGTCAGAGGTGCATGATGGAATGAAGTGCCCACAGTAAGAAGGGGGGGGGGGATCCTGAACAGATATTCCAGAACAGATTGTTACCTTTCCTATATATAAAAAAAACCAAGATAAAAATATTAATTAACAAATAAATTAAACGAAAGCCTGACCTAATGATTGCTCTCTTGTCTTGAAGTCTTTAAACATGGTAGAACAAGTTTAAAAGTAATTAAAGTGCATAGAATATACTTGATTTCTGGAGGCTTCAGTATACAAAAGCAAGGAGATTGTGTTTTTTAAAAATTATGAATTGTTACATGGGGTGTTGGTTTTCAATTGTGGGCACTACAACATAGGAAGAGTGTCGAGAGGATGCAAGGGAAATTGAGTAAAATGATGCTTGATGTGGAGCTAATTGAGAAGCCTGGATTGTTTCTCCTAGAATAAGGAAACATAAGAGAAGATTTAATGCAGGCAGATAAATTCATGAATTGTTTTGAAAATAAGAACTGATTCCACTCTTAGAAGACTGGATAACCGGAGAAAACATTTAAAGTTGACATAAAAAATATAGAGATGAGTGATGGCATTTAAAAATTAATCCCACTTCATGAGCTCCCTGTGTTACAGAAATACGACTTCACGAAAATTTTCCCATAAATTCCTAAAGAGTTTTTCAAAATAGTAATGAAATGTTTAATGATACTTATTAGAAGCTGGTTACAATATTTTCCATCAAGTAATTGTAATCTTATGGTGAATATGTGATGAAATGAAGGGGAAAAGCAGAATGATTTTGTGAATAGCTAGAGAAACTGGACACTTCTTACTTAAAGAAAATTTGTGTCTCAGACAGTTCTCAGAAACTTCTCTCTCGCTCCCTCCCCTTCTTTCTCTGTTATTCTCACTCTACCCTTCTCTCTTTTCACTCTCATTCTACCCTTCTCCCTCTTGCTCAGATGCTATCCTCTTCTCCCCTTCTCATCCTGTATCTGCTCTGACTGTTGGCTGGGGTGTGGGTGTTGGTAGTGGTTAGAAATGTGCTTTAGAAATGTAAGACCTTACTCATAAATGCATGGTATCAGAGGGCTATCACTACCTATAATTCTAAACTGCTCTGGTGTGACTTTTCATATCTTCAGGAAAAATATGGGAAAATTGAGGGCAGTGGCTGCAGGAATGAAAAAATCCAAACTGCAATCACTTTAATATAGCACGCAGGAGTGGTGATGTCTCTAATGGAATTGTTAAATTAAAATTATAAGAGTGAGGGCTGATTGTATATCAGAGTAATGGAAAATAAAAATGTGCCAATTGCATCAAGGCAGATTTTTTATCCATCTGTACATCTGAAAATAATGCCAAATGGAGACAGTTGATCAAGAGTGACAGATTTAACTGTTTAAAAAAAAGGTGATTAGCAGAGGAGTAATTATTATAATCAACTCGTCTGCGGATTGTGTTGCCTGGTAATCTAATGCAGGCTAGCCACTGTCAGCCATAGTTTAAGATGTAGGATAATGAGCTTTGAAGGACAGACAACTGATAGGCTATTTGCAGTCTGGTTGCATTATAGCAGGGACATCTTAAACTCTGAATGAGCCATAAGACCATATGACATAGGAGCAGAATTAGGCCACTCAGCCCATTAAGTCTGCTCCACCATTCAATCATGGTTGATTTATTATCCCACTTAACCCCCATTCTCCTGCCTTTACCGCATAACTTCTTATGCCCTGACTAATCAAGAACTTATCAACCTCCACTTTAAACATAACTGTCTGTGGCAATGAATTCCACAGATTCACCACCCTGCTCCGTCTTGGGTACTAGCCTCTGAGGTATTCAAGACATCTTTAAAGAGCGGTGCCTCAGAAAGACGGTATTCATTATTAAGGACCCATGAACATTTTTTTTGTTTTGCACTATTTTTTAATTTAACTATTTATTATATATATATATATATATATATATATATACTTAATGTAATTGATTTACTTATATTTTTCCCTATATTATCATGTTTTGCCTTATACTGCTGCTGCTAAGTTAACAAAGTTCACAACATATGCCAATGATATTAAACCTGATTCTGATTCTCTAGCTAAAGAAATTCCTCCCTATCTCTGCTCTAAATGGATGTCCCTCACTTCTGAGGCTGTACCCTCTGGTCCTAGACTCCCCCACTATAGGAAACAGCCTCTCCACATCCACTCTAAATAGGCTCTTCAACCATTTGCTCCAAGTGAGCTCCTTATTCATTTTACTATCTCACCTCATCCTCTATTCCTTCCTGCTTGTATTTATTCAGGTTCTGTGTATCTCTTTATGGTCAGTTTCTGTCCTGGGCATTTCTTTTAAAGATTTATGTACATCATCCTATAATTCCTTTATTTGTTCTTATCCTGCCCTTGTTCCTCCAGTTAATGAAACAGAATTTATCAACCTATTATTCACCTTAGACTCCTTACTGTTACAATTAATGCATCTTTTTCTCAGATGTTGGTTGATGAGGGTCGTAGTCTGGTATTCATATTTTATTTCATGGAGTCCACTCCATGGCACAGGCATTTAGCCCATTTCAAAGTTGATGAATTCATAGTTGCAACTCAAAGAAAAACCTACCAATTCTGTACCTGTGTGTAAACCAGACAGTTAAATGTGGGTGCAAAGTTAAGTTCCAGTAAGATCTGTTACATTACTGGCCTCAAGTAATAGATTTCCAGTTCTGTGATTTACTGATCTGTGTTCAGCTCAAACACCAATTAAGATGTATTGAGGATCACCTGAAGGTAACCTCCATTCTGGAATTAAAGGACAATTTCCACACACTGATTTTCTCAGGTTCCTTTTCTATTCTTTGTCATTCAATATTGGAAGCCCTTTTCATAAGGAAAACCAGGATGGAGAGAAGAAGAGGAAAGTCTGTGATACAGGAAAAAATTGAGTTGTCCAAGTATATTGCAGTACTTTCAGAACCATCAAATTAGTAGATGGGGGCAGGGGGCATGCAGAAGATTACAACAGTTGTTGGAAATTGAGATTAAACAGAAATACCAGAGACCACAATAGATGGTCACCACTGTATCAGAAGTTCAAAAGGAAGAAACAATGTCCAAAAATTTTTGATGGTGGTTGGATGGATTAATACATGGGCTAAAAGTATATGAGAACTTGGGCCTTATTTTTAAGATAGAGTGCAAAAGGCAAGAGATTTTGCTAAATCTCTATTAAATACTAGTTCCACTTCAGAAAGAATATTTGATAAGAAATAAATAATTCCCTTCTGCCTGGATTCGATGGCCACCAAGCAAATCATAGGCCTTCTTGACAGGAATCATTCAGCCCTTCATGGTTGAACTTCCTCAGCCTCAGCAGGCAGTTCCCTTTCTGTGCAATTTGTTCCAGCTTCTCTGAAAGTTAAGCTGGTTTAAATATCAATTAGCTAAATTGTCAAAGTCAATTTGCATTGCTGTAGAGCAATGGTTGATGTTATCATAAGGGTTATTCCCCAACATTCTTGAGCTGAAAAGAGAACAAGCCAGTTTCTGCTGCTCAGTGCATTAACCTATTTGTATTTCTACAATGCCTTCAACTCAATGTAATGTGTTAAATCACTTCATTAACAAAAAATTAGCACCAAGCCATATAAACCAGAATTTTTGGCAAAGACAGGTTTTGAGGAGCATCCGAAGTGCTACAAGCACTTTAAGAAAGAACCTCAGAATTTAGGGCTTAGGAAGCTGAAGATACAGATAGTGATGACATTGCTAAGCAAAATTGGCTGTAGGCAAGGTTCAAGAACTGGAGGAGCTAAGAGATTTTTGAAGGTTGTAGAAGTGAAGGAGATTACACTTATGGCAATGGGTGAGGACATTGAGGGATTCAAATACAAGATTGCAAATTTTAAGACTGGGGGATTACTGAACCAAGAGTCCATGTAGGTCAGTAAACATAGGAGTGGTGGCTGTGGGCCAGTGCAAATTAGGATACAGGTAGCAAGGGCTTTGGATGATCTCCATTGTGTAGAAGATAGGATTGTAAGTGTTTTATTTTACTCTCTTGGTATGTTCACACTCTAACATAGTAGCAAAAGTATTGTGGTATTACAGTGGAGTATAGAGAATTAAAGAGGCGTGAAAGAGGAGTTGGCCAGAATTGATTGGAAAAGAACACGATGGGGATGACAACAGAGCAGCAATGGCTGGAATTTCTGGAAGCAATTCGGAAGGCCAAAGAGGAAGAGGTATTCTAAGGAAAGATGACACCACCATGGCTAACAAAAGAAGTCAAAGCCAACATAAAAGCCAAAGTGAGGGCATATACTAGAGCATAAATTAGTGGGAGGTTAGGGGATTGGGAAGCTTTTAAAAACCAACTAAAAATGTCATTAAGAAGGTAAAGATGGAATACAAAGGTAAGCTAGCCAATACACTGTAATATTAGAGAGGATAACAAATGTTTCTTCAGATACATAAAATGTAAAAAAGAGGTGAGAGCGAATATCAGACCACTGGAAAACAATGCTGGAGAGGTAGTAATGGGAGATAACGAAATAGTGAATGATTATTGGCAAAGATGTAATGTTGAATTGTATAAAGGACTGGAGAGGCCTCACTTGGAGTATTGTGAACAGGTCTGGGCACCTTATCTTAAAAAGGATGTGCTAAAACTGGAGAAGGTTCACGAAAATGATTCCAGGATTGAATAGTTTGTCACATGAAGTGCGTCTGATTGCTCTGGGCCTGTATTCACTAGAATTGAGAAGAATGAGGGGTGACCTCATTGAAACCTATTAAGGTCTTTCACTATTGAATAGAGTTGATGTGGAGAGGATCTTTCCTGTGGTGGAACAGTCTAAGACCGGTGGACTCAGCCTTGAAATAGAGGGATGTCCTTTTAGAATGGAGATAAGGAGGAATTTCTTTAGCCAGGGAGTGGTGAATAAGTTGAATTCTTTACCACAGGTTGCAGTGGAGGCCAAGTCTTTATGCATTTTTTAAGGCAGAGGTTGATAGGTTCTTGACTGTTCAGGGCATAAAGAGATATGGGGAGAAGGCAGGAGAATGGGGCTGAGAGGAAAATTGGATCAGCCCTGATCAAGTGACAGAGCAGGCATGATGGGCCAAATAGCTTAATTCTACTCCTATATCTTATGGTCAATACAGTCCATTTATTTGCAAATCTCATATAATTCAAGCAGATACCTGATAAAGTACATCTTTATCAAAAATCTGATTTGTCCTTGACCCATGCCAGTGAAACCGCTTGGCTGGATTGATCAGGGCTGGCAATTATTATTCTCTGTGCTGATATTAGTTGCCTGCAAGAGTTTACCCCAGTGAAATTGAGGACATGAACTGAGAGAAAATTCTCCACTTTACAATTTCAAATGACTTCTATGGTTGCATCCCCTCCCCACACCCCCACCCCTTTGTGATTAGCCTCAGTCTCTTTCTTATTAAGATACAACTAAAGGCTTTGTTGCTGAGCGATGTTATTGTGTGATTGGGTTTTATTAAAACTACTGAATCCAAGTCAGTCTAGGAGTAGAGTAATGAGCTTAAGTCCAGGGCTTATGACAAGCTAGTGGCTCTGTCCTATTCACAGTTTGATATTTTTCCTTTCTCCATATGAAACTGGCCTAAGTGGGCTGCTCGTCACATGTAGGGACTCCTAAAGTAGGGGCATAACTGCATGATGGTCACTTCTAAGTCCAATAAGGAATTTTAGCAACATTACTTTACCCTGCAAATGATGAGTAAAAAATACCTTTTCATAAAGAGTTGAAATGATTAATATAGACATATTCAAAGGGAAGCTAGATAATCAGAACAGTAGGCCAATGGTATTAGATGAACGAGGATCCAGGAGAGGCTGGTGTGAAGCGTAGTGCATCTTTCTATTTTTGCTTTTCATGGCTAGAATTTTTATTTGCACATTATCTTAAGTGGTTAAAGTGTTTGTGGTTATAATCCAATTTTTTTAACTGACATTCAGCAGTTCGGTAAGAGTAGAGTTAGACTTGTATGGAAATAATGCCCGTATTGATTCGCCCTCCACTGCTTCCACTTTGAAATGTCATGGAAGCTTATGTTGTCGGTGCTGGCTCTCAAAAACGCAGCTGTGCTGGGTCCCAGCTAAAATGCCATTACCACTTGTGCTTCACCAAGCTCCTTTTAAAAATATATATTTATAGAATAACATTCACCCCTATTTATCCAGTTAGGATGGTCTGAGAACTGTGAATGGAAGGCAATTGTCCTTAACTTCTAGATCTTGAGTTAGTGATTATAACTTATAATTAGTGATCTACTTGCCAGAGAGAATCCTTGTTCTTTATTGTTCTGAAATGAATCTCATTTCATTTTGGAACACCTCAATAAGATCACTGTTAATCTCTCCTCTAAAGTGAACAATCCTCACCTTTCCATGATCGATGCCCCTTATCCTTACATATTACTTAATGTCGTACCTGGAATTGTCCACCGTGAGACTACAGATAAATCCATTTCTACTTTTCTCCAATGGCTACATGTGGTGATAGGACCAGTCCTTACAGTTAGAGCAGCCAGAAGTGTCATGCTCCATTTTACCCAGTGTGTAAGTATCATTAATAGCCTCCAATTGTAAGCCCACTTCATTTCTTTTGAATACTCTAATTTGGTTGTATGTGAGCACAGAGAGGGGGTGGGATTGCAGGTAAGAGTTTTTTCTTGGTATACTTTGAAAGCTTGTCAACTCATGTCAGGATGAAGATGTAAAGATTAGCTTCATTAAAGTTTGATTCTAGACGTATAGACAGAAGTATTCAATAAGAAATAAAAGCTCCGTCTGTTTACACATTAATCATCAATTATATAACCCGTAGGATTAACCCCACTAAATCATTCACATGGCTAAGTCCTCTGAATGTTTCAAAATGAATTAAAAATAACTTGGCACAGTAAAGCCTTACAGAATTAGCTCAAATGTAGAGTCAGCTAGCATTTTTAAATGGGGAAATATATTTAAATGCAGGAGATTTTGGCAGTATGCTATTTAATTTCTGCCAGAAAATAAGTCACTCAATAGTCCACCCGAAGCAACGCATGCAGAAAAAAAATTGCAGGTTATATCTGTATTGAACCTTTCACAGTCTCCAGACCTACAGCCAATGACATGTTTGAGGAACCAAAATGTGGATAAGGTTTATGACAAGTTCATTATTAATTCTATGCAATAATTGGGTGAGATCAGACAATGAGATGTGAAGGGTCACTCTAATAGAAGATAGAAAGATATAGTGATCCCAAAGGAAGTTGCAGTGTCACAGTAGCATTACAAGTTCACAGATGTGCAATATTAGAAGAGAAGTAAGAAGAATAAATAAAAATAAGTTATCTTAAACAGTCAAACAGGAGGGGGTCATCACTGCCCCAGCTATAGTTTGACTCATTATAGAGCCTTATGGCCTCATATGGCACTCTTCGGAGCAGCGCAGTTGTCTTAGTCTATTACTGAAAATGCTCCTCTGTTCAGCCAAGGTGGCATGCAGACAGTGAGAAACATTGTCCAGAATTGCTAGGATTTTCCATGGTATCTTTTGTTCTACTACAGCCTCCAGTGTCTCCAGTTTGACTTCTATAACAGAGCCAACCTTTCTAATCAGTTTATTGAGCCTGTTGGCATCACCTGCATTGGTGCCATTGCCCCAGCACATTACCACATAGAAGATTGTACTGGCAACAACAGACTGATAGAATATGTGAAGGAGAGAGAATTGAAGACGTGTATAAATGTCTAAGATTCCCATTCACTATTTACATCAATAAATTGTGCCGAAAGGCTACCTGTGTAAACATCCGAAGTAGGAGACTGCTTTGATGCATTAATTAATATTATGATGCTCACTATCCAGCAGATAGTGAAGCCATTTGGATGAGAGAGCTCTTGTCATTTGATTGTCTGGTGCCAAACGTATGTTATTCAGTAGTACAAGTTACATGTTCTTATTCTTGAAGGCTCTAGCTGTTTCCTGGCATTCAGGTAATCACCCTTCTGCCTTCATCAGCTGCCTGCTCTTCATGATTTAGCTACCATTGTGGGTAACAGCTGGTTGCCTAACCTTTAACTTAGCTCAGTTGAATCCACTACTATCCTTGTTCAAAGTTCCAACTGGATTGTGATCAGTGGCTGGTTATTATTTCTTCTCTGCCGTTCCTGATTCAGAGACCAGACGCACAATTACATTACAGCTGTGCTCAGCTTAGGACTGACCATCAGGACCATTAGAGCAAACTTTTCTCAACTACACTATTCTTACACTGGGAGAAGATTTCCTTTGTTCATAAGCACAGAGTCTTCCTCTGCTCATTATTAGTAGCTCAGGCACAATTATTACAAAAAGGTAACAGAAGAAATCCTTTGCTTGTTTGAGACCAGTAAATTTCATCTCTCCATCAAAAGGTATGCTTTGGCCATGACCAAATTGAATAGAAATTTACCTCCCTTTAGTTTAATGTTTTAGTTTACTTTTCTATTATTATTTTAATTTCTTTAGTTATTTAGTTCAATATTGATACTTTTAAAGGTCTCTGAATATAAGAGAAATTTAGCACCTGTGAAGTCCATGACCTGACCAGTCCCAGCTTAGCTGGTTATTGAAGGATGTAGGAATTGTTTTGGGTGCAGGCCCTCTTCACTGTGCCACCAGTTTGGAGTATGGAGAATGTGAGATCTAGTCCATCCAGCTCAGGTAAGTATGAATGTGATTATGTTGGGTGACATTTCCCAGCTGGGGCGGAGAAAAGTTGCTTAATTTGGTTCAGTTGCATTCCTTCTACCTGACTGTTGATAATGGGGAGCAGATTCCCAGAAAGCACATTGAATATCACTTTGGTTAATTCCGCCAGGAAATAATAAAACCACACCGATAGCACACAAATAAGACATTTTTCAAGGTGCCTCACAGAAGAGAAAAGGGCATTATGCAAAACTGGATTAACAAGAGACAATTCAAGACAGGAAGTGAGGTTAGAAGATATGGGGGGGAGGGGGCAGTGGTGAGTATATTCCAGAGTATTAAACTAAGTTGGCTGAAGCCTCAGTCATTAATAGGAGAGGATGAACAAGAACTAGACCTAGAAAGCAGAGGACTAGAGGTTGAGGGAGGTTCCACACTGAGCTTGTAGTACGGTCATGCACAATCTATCTGCTTAGTATGATTATAGTATAAATTGCTATATTTGAATATACCACGGAATCGTTACTTGTCAGGGCGGAGGGGTTCAATGTGGATGTTGGTGAAGTGTATTTTTACACCAAAATAAGGAACTAATCCAGAATGTTACTTGATTACCTTGGAAATCTGGAAGTATTTTCACAGAACTTTCACTCTGATAAAGCCCTTCATTGTGTGGGGTAGCATAAAAGTGTGTCTCCCTCTCCTTCACCCTTCCCCTCCTCCTCTCTCTATCCCTTCCCCTTCCCCTCTAACCCTCCCTACCCCTTCCCTCTCTGTCTCTCACCACCCTTCCTCCATCTCTCTCTTCTGTCTGCTTTCCTTGTACTCCTGTAGCTGAAGGATTGGTAGCTCTTCAGAGTTCCAAATAACATTTCTTGATCCCTGTCTCTAATATGAGAAAGAAATTATCGGATTTTCCAAAGAAAAGGAAGGATAAATTGAGAGAGATGGTTACTTTAGGTAGCACTCTAAAATAATTAGAGTTGGTAGCCTGTTTGGCAACATCCACAAACTGAGCTGCTTTGTCAGAAGGAAAGGCTAGTGAGGTCGGTTTAAGAGCCCTGTGCCTGTATTATTAACTTGTTCTTTCCCTTTCCTTCATTTTCAGGTCTGGTTCAAATCCCAGTGAGCATGTATCAGACTGTTGTGACCAGCTTGGCCCAAGGAAACAGGCCGGTGCAGGTTGCAATGGCCCCTGTGACCACTCGAATGACAGAAATTCCATCATCTGGAGTAACAGTGGAAGGACAATCGGTGGAGGTGGTGACACTGGAATAGTGAGGACATACTAATGGCAAAACAACATTACTTCAGAAATCCAGTTTGGAGTCCTGCAATCAGGCATTGTGCAGTAACAAGTGGCCAAGAAAGTAAAAGTAGACCATACCCCATGTGGCTTTAGTGTTTGAGAGAGAGAAAATCATGGAAGGACCTCTCATCTCCTATATTACCTTCAAAGAGATTACAAGCTCTTGTATTTACTGTTTTATATTGGGTGGGTGGGTCAGGGGAAGGTAAAAGAAAATCAAAACTATTTGTATACGTTTCTCTGTATTTATGCACAAAGTGTTTGTGTCTTTGAAAATGGCGGAGTGGTCTTGTTTATTAGTGAACCCATTTGGGAACTTTCTAATTTGGTTCCAGAGATTTGGATTGACATGAGTGGGTGGGGCTAGGGGTGGGTTTCTGCATTTTACATCACAATAAAAGTCGGCGCAGAACCAGAATAACAATCCTTTTAAATACTGATCTCTGGTTGGTATGCAGATTTTTACTTTATTGCTATTTTAAATATTAAAATTAATGAATAAAGTGTTATATCTCTAGTCTCCGCTGTGTTCAACTTCACAGCATAGCATTGGGTTAATCACCAGAGTTTTCTCTTACAATCACTGCCCAGTAGCCCCTGTTCGAATGTTTGTGTGTGTATATACATATGTGTGTCTATTGTATATACAGAATATGTGTGCTACCATGCCTAAGTTAATCAGGTTCTGCTCTGAAGTTTCCCACCCACTCCCACTCCCACATCCCATTATCATCATCTTCAGGCTTTGGGCTGAGAGTGGCCATTTCTGTGAGCTACCCGACAGTTGGAAACACCAAGTAGAGCCTTTGGGAAAAGAGAAGAGTTAAAAGCTGATATGAATTTAAGAGGATTATAAAGACCAGCAGAATCCACACAATGGGACAAGTCAAGATCAGCAATCCATTGGGAATTATTTTAATAGTTTTAATTTTACATAAATTTTATTTAATTCCTGTCAGTTCCTCAGGCAATGGATATAAAGTCCAAGTTTCAACTGGCTCTTTACTGATGCTGCAGTAAATATTGAGCACAAAGGTACCACTTTGTGGGCTTTGGACATTGACAAGGACTTGGGCTCCAGGCACTGGAGATAGGGATATATCTGCAGTGTCTGTCTCAAGACTCCAGTCTACTCACTCCTGCTGTTAGATCAAATCCATGTAATGAGGAATCTATAAATAGTTGTTTGGAATTGGATTAAAACCACTAAATATATAATAATAGGGATACAGTTGCATTTATATAGTGCCTTTGACATAGTAAAATATCCCAAAAGAAGGAAAAGTAGACATGTTGGAAGTTTGTGGATCTGTGTGGGCATAATGCTTACTCTTTGCTTTGGAAAATGGGGCTAGTTTCTATGTGATTCAATGCGCAGAACAGAATTGTTCATTCCTGTAAAGTTTGTCCACAAATCCGTGTTAATTCATATAAAACATATTTTAGATTTCCATTGATGCACAAGAGTCAAACTGCATGAATGGTATAAGCTTATTCAAGGTTCCAGTATTGTGGTCTGCACCTTTGTTCCTGGTGTTTTTCTGAAAGACTTTTAGTTGTGGAATTTTCTTGGTGAGTAGATAAACTCAAATAAATATAATTAGAAGTGGAGCTGATAGTAAAATTCAGGCTTCTCTTGGTATTGTTCATGAGACCTTATCAAAGGAGGGTCATTGGATTATTTGAGTGATTAGAGCAAGCAAAAACAAAGATGCGGATGATCTTGTTGCATGGTGTAGATGCTGTTGTCCATACCTGGTGATGCATGAGGGGTATTGCGGCACAGTGATTAATTCTTCTTGGTAGTTATGGAAAAGTGAAGAGAGCTTAATAAACTTAAACCACTGTGGGGCTGGTTGTTATTTAAGCTACTTTGATATTCCTTGTCATTGACCTTTCTTGGTCTTGAAATCAGACCAGAAAGCTGTATTGCAATGTTGTCTCTAGGGTTACTTAATACTTGTTCCCGTATTCTATCAGGAACAAAAGTATTGCACTTAAGCTGAAGTGCCAATGTACTTTATGTGCAATACATTATTTCATCAGCCCATGTAGCAAAGTTAGTAATGTGCCACATAGTGCTTCGCCTTCATGTTAAGAGCTTCTCTCCGACCCTGAATTTTGGGTGTAGAACATGTGGGGGACTTTCACAGTCATTGTCACATTTTATTAAAATTTTACTTGACATTTCCTCCTCCTTCATGACTGTTGTTCAATCTCTTCTAGCTCGTACACACAACTGAAGCATGAGTAAGATAGAAATCCCAATTTGTTCAACTTGGAAAAAGTCAGTGATAACTTGTGATAAAGCACTAATGAGGCATGTCACCACTGGTAGAATCAAAGAATTGTTGTAGGATAAAACTATACCATTGGGCAACACACACACACACACACACACAAAATGCTGGAGGAACTCAGCAAGTCAGGCAACCTCCATGGAGGAGAATAAAGGGTTTAGCTCAAAATATCGACTGTTCCCCACCACAAACACTGCCTGACCTAGCCAGTTTCTCCAGCATTTTGTGCGTGCTTCTCAAGATTTCTAGTATCTTTTGTGTTTATATTGAGTCCATGTCAATATGAGTTAAATCGTATATAGAAAGTTGTTGACTTTGGGTTGTTTTTAGTGGTTGGGATGATTAGGAGAAAAAGCTTTGGGAGTAAGTTAGGCTCCACATAAAATTTAATTCTATACAGTAAGTTGGAATGGAGTGAAAATTACTCCGATAGATTTTTGGAGAGTGGAGAAGTTTTGGTTTCTATTTGTTTCTCCATATTTGTCCAATCAGTGAAGTGGACCAATAAATACATGCAGAAGATGGCCACAATGGTATGATGACACATTGCAAAGTTGAATTTTCATATAGCTACAAATACTGTATATATCATAAAGAAAAGTCTTTTAATACTGAAAGTGACTGCAGATCGTAGGAGTACTGTGGTTTGTTCACTACCATATTTATTCCCCTTCAATATTCTGAAAATGTATTTGAATGAAGTAATTTGCATTTGATTTTGTTTACTATGTTGCTTTCCTTTTTGTTTGGGAATGTGATTTGCCAACTAAACACCGCCAGCAATTTTTGGGGGGCTTGGCAAGCTGATGGTGTGTAATAAAGATGTGAATAATCCTGGTGAGATGGAGGTTGCTGGCCTCTGCCTCTTTTATTGCAGTCACACAATGTTCTTTGCAGTGGTGCTATTGGCTAAGAAATGTACAGCAAAGTAGACACTCAGTCCTTTCTGTGAACTTGTTGATCTATTAAGCCAGGGCAGCATCTCCTTTGGGAATCAGACTACAATGCCAAATTTCAGCAAATTAAATCAAAACCTGTAAGTGCAAAGAATGTGTCCTATGTCTTTCTTCCCCGTTTCCTGTATCATTTATTCTTCGCTCCTCCTTCCCAATCCATTTGTGAATCTTCCTTCCCATTTTCTCATTTTTCCTCTCCAAATGGTGTCATCTCCATTTCATCATCTTTCTCCTTACAACTCTATCTTATTTTATACTGTTCTCCTCACCAAGTCTTTTCCTCCGAACATTGTTTAAACTCTAAATTTATGTGGTTAGGAAATGTGCAGATTTTAAACTTTGCTCAGTTGTCATTGAATTATTTAATGGGACTTGGCTTCACTCTGTGCCCTCAGTTATTCGGTCAACACACTGACCAGGATAAAGCCAGATTTTATTTCCTCATTAGTATGAATTTTGACCTCAAGATTTTATATATTCCTCTGCCTGGAGTGATCTCCTCATTCTTCCTGTATTAAACTGTCTGTTAAGATTGGCCTTTCATGAATTAATATAAGACATAGGAGCAGAATTCGGCCCATCAAGTCTAATCTGCCATTCCATCATAAGTGATTTATTATCCCTCTCAAACCCCATTCTCCTGCCTCCTCTCCATAAACTTTGATACCCTTACTAATCAAGAGCCTATCAACCTCTGCTTTAAATATACCCAATAACTTAACTTTCACAACCGTCTGTTTTGGTCAGAGCCAACACCACTATCTGGGGTCTTTCCCCTGTGGTTTCTAATATTCTGAATTCCATACTTCAATGTTGGTCTGAAGCATCACCAGTGCAACAGTTGAAATGTAAGACAAGTGTGAATGTAAAGAGGAAAGACTTGCATTTCTAATTTAATAGTCTAATGAAATTCCACTTCCCTGCAAGCAATGACCTTGCTCTGTACCTCATCTGACTGATGCATCCAAAATGTGGGTAAGCAAATACTGTACAAACACTGCATCATAAACTACTTTTGCACCTTCTGCAGTGCTATATTCTGCTCAAACGTATCTCTAAATAAAATAGATTACTGAAGCTAAAACTGGTTGTTTTTAATAACAAGTTCATCTAAGAAGAAGTGGGAAATGTTTATTCACTAATAAAACTTGAAGCTCTCTATTAACCAAAGTGGCACAGAATCAGTCAAGGATAGGTAAATCATGTGATGGTTGCATTCAGACTAACACAAGACCAGAGTCACAAACATTTGGAGTCAATCTTCAAGGTTAAAATCGAGAAACTAAAGGTTTTCGTCAGAAAAATCCGAGAAAGTAGTTCCTATTCTCATCTCCTGGACTGTTTCATTCACTTGAGAAATTTCTTTCTTTCATTCATGGCCTTGAGGTCTTCTTTTTGATTTCCCTGAGAAATTGCACTATTGCCAAGCAAAGGAGAAGATGGATGGTGAGTGTGGAATGTGCAGCTAAATGTAAGTATTTGGTTATTACTCTCCAGGAAAGGGTTAGGGAGAGCATTCCAGAGCCTTTAACTAAGGCAGCTGAAGTCAAGGATGCCAATGCTGGAGTGGTTAATATTGAAGATGAAAAAGGAACTAACCCTGAATGAGCCCAGAAGATGAATAGGTCCATATGATGTTGCATAGATAGAAAGAGTGAGGCCATGGATTTGTCAAAGTTTTTAAGATTATGTTGATTTATCAGGAAGTGACTATAGGTTAGAGGTTTGGGCATGATAGTAGATGTAGGCAGCAATGTATTTGCTAAGTTCAACCATGTGGAAGATGGGAATCTGAACAGGTAAGCATCAGTAAAGTCATGTCTAGGCAGACAAAAAGGCACAAAAGTAGGCTGCAGATGAGGATTAATGTTACAGGGGTAAAAGTAGATGGTGTCAGTAACTGGTGAGAAACTAACTTGGATCAAAAAGGATCTAGTGCTTTCCCAGTGCACATGACATATCAACTCTTCTCGGGCTATCAGCCAGGTACAGGTGTCAATTATAACAGACGTTTCATTGACAAACTGCCATTTTCATCAGGGACAATGCCTAGGCACATCTAGTCCAGTGATATATATACTCAACTCCCAATGTCTGTCTCTCCTGATTGGTTAGTCCTCAACCAATCAAGCTTCTGCTTTTCCAACTTGTTTAAAATTGTATTCTAGTTCTTACCTAGGGTGAGACCTTTGCCTTTGTTATTTTTTCTATTCTCCAGTCTTATTTCAATGGCTTGAAATAAGAGAAATCTGCAGCAGCAGAACGTTGCATATGCAATGACCACAAGGTTGACTTCAATGGCACAAAACTACTGTGCCGCATCAATGGCCTTTAGATAAAATTTAGAATGGTCTGGTTCAGTCTTGGCCTTGGAGATCAGAGGGAGACTTTGAGCTAGTGGCAAGATATTGGCATAAAGGAATTATGGTGAAAATGAGAGGCAAAATGGATCCCAATATCATTGATGTTTGCTTGTGCACTATGCATCATCCAAGCAAGGTTTTCGTTGAGGCTGTACTTCTGAAAATTATGCTAATGCAATGATAAATTTGAGGAAAAGTCATATATTCATCAAAAGCATATCAGCCTGGAACATTAACATGTATATTCTCAGTCAGTGCCATGTATATAAATCTTATTGTCACTGTGATTTATATGAAGTAAACTACTCAGGTCTATTCAGACTTATTTTTCCTTCATTTCCATTTCTTTGTTCAAGTCTTATTTACTTGATTACTTTGTTCAACGCATTCAAATTTTGCTGAACTTTGGAAATTTAAGAAATATACACTTCCTGTATATTTTACATAAAATCAGTTTTAAATCCTGTGACGGTACTGCCCTCTCAAGCCATTTCTGACTATTTGCTGTATTCGGGTTCCTATGAGAGAGTTGAAAATGTGGAGCTTTATTTTTAATTAATTTAAATTGTCAGCAACAATCAGTTCATTGAAAGCTTCTAATCTATAAATAGATCCTTCCATGGCTTATGTTGATTGCTCATGGCTTTTTTGAGTTGTATTTGCCATTCCAAAACTTTAAGGCTGACCACGATTTGTAGTGCAATATTTAGAAAGCTACTATACACCATGTAACATGCTAAAATCCATTATCTGCACTCCAGTCTGCAAAAGTAGACTTTTTCTTTGGAGTATCAGACCTAAAAAGGCCAGCCTTTAGGTTGCACTTTTAAAATGAGAAAATATATAAATACTTGCATTTATCTCAAGATGCCCAAAGGTGCTTTACATCCAACAACATAGCTTTTGAACTTCTGTCACTTGTAATGTAGGAAATTTAGTGGCCTGTTTAGGCATAGCAATCACCTTAAGCATTAAATGATGACAGAATTGATTGTTTTGTGTGAAGTAATGTAGGTGTAATAATAAACATAGACCTTAACACTGGGGGTAAACTCAGCTGCATTTTAGTGCTAATTTGTTCTTTCGTTCTGCTAGCTCTCCAGGATTACGAAGTGGTTCTGCTGCCATTAATAATTATTATATTATCGTTCTCGGTTTCTTATTGCACAGATTTTCTTGTTACGAGGAAACCACTTGACCTATCGAATCTGTCAGATCAAACCCATTCACCCACATATTTCTCTAACTTATCTCTATTACGTGCTCATCGACTCTACCCTGGTCATGAAGTCACCAAAAAATTAGTAATAGAAGCTATTGGAGTTGGGAGTCTCATGGGAATATCTTGTGGATTAGAGGAGGTGTGATGATAAAATGTCTTACTTGAGTTACTAAGCTAAGACAAAGGCCAGTTTGGATCAGCTCTCATGGCCAGTAGTGAGAGGAAACATTTATTGATCTGAATCTGAGACACCAGCTTGTGATCCACATGCTTTATTCCCACTGATAAAAAGTCATAGTTTAAGCTCAGGTGTGCAGTCTCCAATATAAGGTGAAGCTGTGTATGCCTCTGGTACATCTGTGCATGAGTCAGGCAGTTGGCCTGTTTTGTGTAAACAGCCCCACCATTTAAACAGCTGCCTCAGCTTTTTGTTATTTGTTTATATAAAACAACCAACGTCTAATTCAGACTTCATCCATGGAGGTGAGCTTCCTACACTCTTGAGGGGCTGTGTCCACTCCCGCTCCACGATCCTACACTTTATTTACACTTCTTGGCTGAAAATATTTGTACATACATGGAGGAATTTAAGGTGGGGGCTTATATGGGAGGCAGGGTTTGAGGGTCGGCACAACATTGTGGGCCAAAGGGCCTGTACTGTGCTGTATCATTCTATGTTCTATGTTCTATACCAAATATTTGGTACCAAATATACCAAATACATACCAACGTCCTACAGTGTCTAATACTTGAAATCAATGGAAAGAGGTTAGATGAGATTATTTAATAAAATATCACTGCAGCTGCTCTTTTTTTCGTATTCTTCAAGTATCTATCTCTTTGTGGAATATTATGTTTTAGTTTTTCTTTCAGTCCTACTCTGGTTGTTTCTCTCATCTCTTTCTCCAGTACATCGACGACTGCATTGGTGTTGCATCTTACTTGCTCTTGTACCAGACTTGAAAGTTTCATTGCCAAGGTGCCAACTTCCATATAGCTTTCACTTTCCTATGTGCCACCTCTGATTCCTTACTCCACTTTCTCAACCTCTTTATCTCCATTTCAGGATATAGTGACCAATATCCACTCCAAGCCCACAGCCTCCCACTTATCCTTCTTCTTCAGCTGTCCATCAATTTTGATGTTGACTGAGGCCTGGGCAAGGTTGTATGGAAGACCGGCAGTTGCCCATGCTGCAAGTCTCCCCTCTCCACGCCACCGATGTTGTCCAAGGGAAGGGCACTAGGGCCGATACAGCTTGGCACCAGTGTCGTCGCAGAGCAATGTGTGGTTAAGTGCCTTGCTCAAGGACACAACACGCTGCCTCAGCTGAG
Source organism: Mobula hypostoma (assembly GCF_963921235.1). Classification (NCBI taxonomy): domain Eukaryota; kingdom Metazoa; phylum Chordata; class Chondrichthyes; order Myliobatiformes; family Myliobatidae; genus Mobula; species Mobula hypostoma. Next base: position 58,223,850 of record NC_086116.1, on the reverse strand, counting down.
GCTCGAACTAGCGACCTTCAGATCACTAGACCGATGCCTTAACCACTTGGCCATGCACCAACTTATCCGGCTGAATCACAGCAGTTTGTTAATGATATCTCCCAGGCAGTTCTCCTGTAATGCTAATGTTTCCTTTAACCATGGTTCCCTTTCACTATTGTTAGGATGGCTCTCAACCGCATCCGTTTCATCTTCCACATTTCTGCTACCACCAATCCTCCCACCCACCCCTTAGCCCCAGCGGCCTCCACGTTGACATGATGTCAGTCTTAGGCAGTAAAAGTACTGCTTTGAAAAGCAACACACACAAAATACTGGAGGACCTCAAACTCAGCAGGCCAAACAGCATCAGTTGGAAAGAGTAAACAGCCAATGTTTCAGTCTGAGACCCTTTCTCAGGACTGGAAAGGAAGGGCAGAAGTCAGAGTTAGAAGGTGATGGGAGGAAGGAAGTTGTACAAGGTGGTAGGTGATAGGTGAAACCGAGAGAGGGAGAGGGGGTGAGGTAAAGAGCTGGGAAGTTGATTGGTAAAAGAGATAAAGGGCTGGAGAAAAGTGAATCTTATGGGAGCAAATGGAAAACCATGAAGGGAAAAGGAGGGGGAGGAGTACTGGAGGGAGGTGATGGACAGATAAGAACATAAGGTGAAAGAGGGAAACAGGAATGGGGAATGATGAGGGAGAGGTGGGGATGGAGGAATTACCAAAAGTTAGAGAAATTGATGTTTTGCTTTGAGAAGACCTAATTGATAATAGAATAGTTTCTTGGAGAGGAAAGCAATGACTGCAGTGTGGTGTTGAAGGGAAAGGATTCCATTTAAATATAGCCAATGACTTGGCCTCTGCGGTCTGGCTGACTGGCTCCCGCGTTGATCTGATATGGACATGGGGGCTGAATGCCTTCTATCTCTGCCGTAATCTTTCTGTGAGTTTGTGAACCTTTGATTCACCTAGCACCTCAAATAGAATAAAATTTCCTGAAATATTTCACAGGAACACTAATCAGCCAAACCCTGACATTAAACCATAATAGGAAACACAGGGCAAGTAATTATAAGTTTAGTGGAAGACGTAGGCTTTAAAGAGGGAAATGCTGTAGGTGAGGAGGTTTAGGCAGAAATTCCAAGCAACTTGATTTGGAGGAATTCACTCGAGGTGGCAATATACTGCTCACTTACAGTCGTCCCATTTGCATGTAGGAGCTACTAAACTGCAGGCTTCTGTAGCTAAGGCACCTTTGGATAGGCTTGACGTAGTTCAACTCAGAGGGAACTGTCATGAGCAAAAGAGAATAATGCAGGTTAGGTAAGCACGATGACAAGCTTGGTTTTCTTTAAGTCTCAGGAGTGTAGAAGGAGAAGATTAAATGAATCGAGCAGCTTTGAGCTCCTGTAGAGGATTCTAAGAAATCAACCACATGGGTGCAAAACTGGACTTTATTTTTTTTTCATTTGGAGATTCAGTGCAAAACAGGCCCTTCCGGCCCAACAAACCGCACTGCCCAGCAACCCCCAAATGAACCCTAGTCTGATCACAGGACAACTTACAATGGCCAATTAAGCTACTAACCGGAACACCTTTGGACTGGAGCACCCGGAGAAAATCTGCACACTCCATGGGGATGACGTACAGACTCCTTACCGATGATGTCGGAATTGAACTCTGAACTCTGACGCTCTGAGCTACAGTAGAGTTGAACTAACCGCTAAGCCAGCATGACATCACTTGTGCAGGCAAGATGAAAATGGTAAGTTTCTATTCTGAAAATGCATAAATAATTCCGTTAGGTTGTGCATCATTTCAACAGCTCGTGGTCACTTCTGATACCACCATTTTGTTTTTAAAATGTCTATTTGTCCTTTGGTATATATTTTTTTACTTTACTCTCATGAAATATTAAATGCAGATTCTCAGTTTAGCATCTCCCTGAGTGAGTCAAATTCAAGATTCAAGATTCAACTTGCTTAATGTCATTTCCTGTAAAGGGGGATGAAATAATTGTCACCCTGAATCTGATGCCGTATGTATTAAACACACTAAGATAAAGAACACAGTAATTAAAAAATGAAAAATGTAAATATGTAAGATAGCTTATATGCGTTGATTTGTCCATAAAGTGATGCCATGCACAAGAGTGTACATAAGGTGACTTCGATAGAAAATTATAAAGTAGTGGTGGTGGACTGTGTTGATCGGCCCTGCTGCTTGGGGAAAGTAACAGTTTCTGAGTCTGGTGGTCCTGATGTGGATGCCACGTAGCCTCCTCCCTGATGGTAATGGGACAACAGTCCATGAGCAGGGTGGGTTGGATCTGTCATCATATTGCTGGCCTTCTGACATGTGTTGTATGTACTGTATGTCGTTGATTGCAAGTAGGCTGGTTCCGGTGATGCTTTGGGCAGTTCTGACCAGCTTTTGTAAAGCCTTCCTGTCGGTCACAGCGCAGTTTCCATACCAAGCAGTGATACGGCTTGTTAGGATGCTCTCTACCGCACAACTATGTGCAAAGTCCAGCTCTCTTCAGCCTCCTCAGAAAGTAGAGGCATTGGTGAGTTTTCTTGATCGTGTTCTGGGATGATGAGAGTTTGTGCGAGACGTTGACTCCCAGGAGTTAGAAACTGCTTGCGTTTTCCACTGCTGTGCCACCGAGGTAAAGAGGGACGTGAGTGGTGTGAGTTCTCCTGACATCGATAACCATTTCCTGTTATTCTGTTATTCTCAATATTTTAAGGATCTGGATTGTATCTCTTACTGCTATCTTAGTCTTCAGTTGACAGCAGATGGACTCTGTGAGCTGGAGCGAGACCCGGTACCAATGGCTCTGCTCCAAGGCACAATCTGTCATCTGTACTGAGTCCTTGAACTGGAAGCTGATAGCAAGCCCTTGACAGTCCTGAATAAAGAGAGCAAGCGCAAAGCTATAGTTTACTTTAATCCCAGGATATTTAAATCCATATTCAGAACTTCACTGATGGTTTATGATATAATTACAGTAAAATAACTGCCTTGTTGCTCGTACCTTTCTCTTTATAATTGGGTCTTTGTGTTTTCTACTGTCAATACTAAATCTTTTGACACTGATCTGCATCTCATTAATAGTAATGTGGGCCTGCATTAATATAACACAAGAGTAAACTGCAGGAGGAACTCAGAGGGTGGAGATTCTTCATTCAGTCCAGATGAAACATCAATTGTCCATTTTCCTCCACAGACGCTGCCTGGCCCACTGAGTTCTTCCAGCTATTTGCTCTTTAGTTCCAGATTTCAGCATTTGCATTTCCCTGTGTTTGCGTTAATATAACATTTACAGTAGGTTAAAGAATCCTAAGGCACCTCACAGGAGTAAGGTTGCTTCTTTTAGAGATTAGACACAAGAGATTCCGCAGATGCTGGAAATCTAGAGTAACGCACACCAAATCTGATAGGAGATTTCTGGGTGAGCACATTTTAGGAAATTCTTCTTAGGAGACAGGTAAAGAAAATAAGAAATAAGATCTAGAAAAGGCCATCTGTCACTTCATGCCTGCCCAACCATGAATCAAGATCATGATCGATCTTCAACCCATTTTCCATTTATCGATTCCCTTTATGCTCAGAAACTTATCAGTGTATGCCATGCATAAACACAAAGAAATTCTAAACATTGGCGACTGTCTGAGTGAAGATATTTCTGCCCACGTCCTTCCTAACTAATCTATCCTTATTCCAAAACTGTGACCCCAGCCCTGGAGTCCTTTCAGGGGTATTACCTCCATGCATCCAGCAAGTCCATCCCTTTGAGAATTTTCTAAGTTTCAAAAGACCCTATTTCATTGTTCTAAACTCTAAAGATCACAGTCCTCGCCTCCTCCTTCAATGCTACAATTTAGGATCCAATATGCACAAACAAGAATGCACAAATAACAAAGTAATTATAACCCACTGAGTTAGTAAAGTTACATTGTACACCTGCTCTTATTTTGGTTAAACCTGAGTTTAACGTGCAATGGGAGCCAAGTGATTAAGGCATTGGACTAGCGATCTGAAGTTCGAGCCCCAGCCGAGGCAACGTGTTGTGTGCTTGAGCAAGGCACTTAATCACACATTGCTCTGTGACGACACTGATGCCAAGCTGTCTGGGTCCTAATGCCCTTCCCTTGGACAACATTTGTGTCGTGGAGAGGGGAGACTTGCAGCATGGGCAACTGCTGGTCTTCCATACAACCTTGCCCAGGCCTGCGCCCTGGAGAGTGAAGACTTTCCAAGCAGAGATCCATGGTCTCGCAAGACTAACGGATGCCTAAAAGGAGCCTAGTAATTCAATACAGTACTGAACACCTCCCATCGTGTGAAAAACCCACCATCCTTAGAACCAGCCTAGTAGAGGTTTAGCTGCAAAGACTTTCAGTGGAAAGAACATATTTTCTTTAACAAGGAGATCAAAACTCCATGGTGTTGTTGCATCAAGGCCGTACGCAAGATGTCCTTACTTCTACAATCAATGCTCACATAAATAAAGGTTGGCATATCATTCACTCGTTTAGTTGTTTACCTTACCCACATGTTGGCCTTCAGTGACTTGTACACAGCACACCCAGGTCCCTTTAAACATCAGCACCAGTCACCTCTCACTATTTATCAATTTTAACAAAATTCGCATGGACTTCCTCCAAGAGGACCACAACCTTATCGCAGGGTTTGGAGGCTTGCGTGCCTCAATGACCCGGAGAACTGTGTTGGCTGGAGTCAGGGCTTCATGATTTGGCTCTTGGTAGAGTCACCCAAAGGGTAGAGGCCAGGCTGAGAGTGGTTCACCAGTCCTCCATCTTCGGGGGTTCAGCTCAGGGCTAACAACCTGACTGGTAAAACAGCAATGAAGAATCCTTCTACATCTGAGTGCGACGGTATTCCTGAGTCATGCATGACTGAGAGTAGTGAAAGCTGAGGAAACTACTGACCCGATGAAGGAAGCCCTGAACACCGCCAGAGATGCAAAAACCTTCATTGTTGCCCTAAACGCCAACAGCGTAACGGGCAGTAAGTAAGTTGCTTGGATTTCCTTGAGACTGACCTTTTCAGTATTGAATTACTGGGCTCCCTTTGCACACTAAGCTCACAGGTTCAACCAAAATCAGAGCAGGTGTATGGTGTCACTTTACTACACAAGGGCTCATAATTGCTTTGCTATTTGTGCATCCTTGTTTGTGCATATTGGATCATAAACTATAGCCGTGACTGCATCACTAAAAGCAACTTATTAGCTGTTAAGAACTTTTAGATTGTTTGAAGTACTGTATAACTTCTAGCTATTTGTCACTATTTTATCAGGCAGTGTTTTTACATGACATAGCATTAACACCACAGGGGCAGGTATTCACCACAACAGGCCCGTTTGAGTGTTTATAGTCCACACAAACATTTTACCACCCTTCTTTATCAAGACTCTTCAAGACATCTTTCTGGCACATCTCAGGGGTGTGTGCTTAGCCCACTGCTCTACACTCTGTATACATATGACTGTGTGGCTAAGCATAGCTCAAATACCATCTATAAACTTGCTGACGATACAACCATTGTTGGTAGAATCTCAGGTGATGACAAGAGGGCGTACAGGAGTGAGATACGCCAACTAGTGGAATGGTGCCACAGCAACAACCTGGCACTCAACGTCAGTAACAGGAAAGAGCTGATTGTGGACTTCAGGAAGGGTAAGATGAAGGAACACATACCAATCCTCATAGAGGGATCAGACGTGGAGAGAGTGAGCAGTTTCAAGTTCCTGGGTGTCAAGATCTCTGAGGATCTAACCTGGTCCCAACATATTGATGTAGTTATAAAGAAGGCAAGACAGCGGCTATACTTTATTAGGAGTTTGAAGAGACTTGGCATGTCAACAAATACACTCAAAAACTTCTATAGTTGTACAGTGGAGAGCATTCTGACAGGTTGCATCACTGTCTGGTATGGAGGGGCTACTGCACAGGACCAAAAGAAGCTGCAGAGGGTTGTAAATCTAGTCATCTCCATCTTGGGCACTAGCCTACAAAGTACCCAGGACATCTTTAGGGAGTGGTGTCTCAGAAAGGCAGCGTCCGTTATTAAGGACGTCCAGCACCCAGGAGATGCTCTTTTCTCCCTGTTACCACCAGGTAGGAGATACGGAAGCCTGAAGGCACACACTCAGTGATTCAGGAACAGCTTCTTCCCCTCTGCCATCCGATTCCTAAATGGACATTGAATCTTTGGACACTACCTCACTCCTTTTTATATACAGTATTTCTGTTTTTGCACATGTTTTTATCTATTCAATACAAGTAATTGATTTACTTGTTTATTTATTATTATTATTATTATTTTCCCTGTTGGATTATGTATTGCATTGAATTGCTGCTGCTAAGTTAACAAATTCCACGTCACATGCCAGTGATAATAAACCTGATTCTGATTCTGACATCTTTCAGTTCCCCCTCTTCTTAATGCATGTGCACCATCATGGATTAAAGGTGAAGGATGAAATGCTTAAGGAGAATATTTTGGGGAACGTCTTCGCTCAGAGGGTGATGAGAATGTGGAACGAGCTGCCAGCAGATGTGGTGGACACAGGTTTGAGAAGTTTGGATAGGTAGATGGATGGAAGGAGTTTGGAGGGCTCTGGTGCAGGTGCAGGTCAGTGGTACTAGACGTATTAATGGTTCAGCATAGACTAGATGGGCTGAAGGGCCTGATTTTGTTCTGCAGTGTTCTATGACTTCTCTCATTCCAAAGAATTTCTGTGGTAGAAAGTTGCACATTCTATCAATTCTGTGGGTAAGGATGTTTTTCCTGAATTATCCATGAGTGACTGCCCTGTATTCATGGCTGGTTTTAATCTGGTTTACGAGTACAAGCCTTTTCTACATTTTCAAATTAATTAAAAAACTTGAACACTACCAGCAGGTTATGCTTTAGCTTTATAACTGGTTATTATGTACATTTGTTTCAGAGGCCCAGAATCTGCCAATTTTAACCCATTATTTCTCAGCTACGCTCAGAAGGTATCTACTGGATGTATCTGGGTTCAGAGCTGTGGAGAGCTGAAGTCAGCCACAACACCATTATAGACAAAAGGGCCTGCAGTGTGACACAGCGACTACTTACTGGCAGCAAACAAAACAAAGATTACAACCAAATGCTTTATTCATGACACTTCTTGTGGTAAAATTTATGGTGAACAATCACCACAAATGATGGAGATGCAAGGTTGAGTCGAAGGTCAAAGCGTGCAGGTGCAAGGTGAAGTCGAGATGTGTTTGAGGCAAAGTGAGGGCAAGGTCAAGACGTACTTGATGTAAAGTCAGGGCGAGCGGAGCAAGGGCAGATTCAAGGCCCGCCCACCTAAACTTAGTTTGATCAAACTAAGCACCAGACAGATTTGGAAAGGTTGGGTATGGGCCAAAACGTGGCGGCAGGGTCTAAGCCCAGAGAGTATCAATGGAATAGGGCCTGGGTGAGGAACACCCGATGTTTGGATGACTTAAATGCCAGGCCAGATGCATTGAAAAGGCAGGGTGTCAGGGCAAGAGGTGTGGGATGGGCAAGTTCTGCTCGCTGCTCCTCGATGTTTTTGTGTCTGTGCTGAACTGAGGCTGAGGATGCAGCCTGGTCCGGCTGCTCCAGGCTCCGTGTCTGAGGCCTGGTCCGGCTGCTCCAGGCCCTGTGTCTGAGGCCTGGTCGGCTGCTCCAGGCCCTGTGTTTGAGGCCTGGTCCGTGTCCGAGGCCTGGTCCGGTTGCTCCAGGCCCTGTGTTTGAGGCCTGGTCCGTGTCCGAGGCCCGGTCCGGCTGCTCCAGGCCCTGTGTCTGAGGCCTGGTCGGCTGCTCCAGGCTCCATGCTTTTGGACTCACTGTTGTTTTGAATGCTATTTGCTTACTTTTGTTGTTTGCATGCTTTGTTTTCTTCTCTCTCTGCACATTGGGTGTTTGATTGTCTTTTTTAAAGGGATCTTTTGGGTGTCTTTGCTTTGTGGCTGCCTATAAGGAGACAAATCTTAGGGTTGTATAATGTATACATACTTTGACAATAAATGTAGTTTGAATACAGAACAAAAACAGAAATGCAAGAATTCAGCCGGTCAGGCAGGATCTGTGAAGGCAAAATGTGAAAGTCAGTGCCTCCTTTAGATTGGAGAAAGCAAGCACAGACATGTCGACTGTTGTGCAGAGCTCCTGTGCTCTATTCACAATGGCCATCCCGAATTTCCAGTTGCAAAAGTTATTTTAATTCTCCTTCACTAACACACATCAGCCACCATCCTCGGCCACCTCCTTTGTTGCGCGGAGGCTAAATTCAAACTGGAAGAACTACATCTCATATTCCATTGGGGTAGCTTACAACACAATGGATGAACATTGAATTTTCCAGTTTCACCTAACCCTCACCTTGAGAGCTCTTCTTCCACGTTAGCTGTCCACCTAATTTTTCTTTTTCTTTGTTCATACCTCCATCTGCTTGCTGTCCCTCTCCATTCGGCCCATCTATCAGCTACTAGCCTCTATCCCATTCCCTACCCCACTTGGTTCCATTGTCTCATCACCCCTCCCCCCAATCTGGTTCCTTCTGTGACCAACCAACCTCAATCCCACCCCCTATGTACTGATGAATTTCCCCGTTCTCTCTCAGTCCTGATGAATGGTCTTGTAACGCCCCGGTAAAGGTTTTACTGCTAACATAACAGTCTTTCTGTAGAAGCAGTGTTTGGGTTATGGTTCGAGATAACAGGTGCATTGCAATGTGAGCCGTCCAGTCAGGGAGTGGGTTTTATTGTGTGCCTGACACTGGTGTGAGCTGGGCTCTTTGTTCAGCTGGAGATGAAGAGAGAAGACGAGAGAGAACTGGTCGTGGGATTTGACCCGGTGGGGGACCGTGAGTCGATGGAGCAAGTGGAGGTCTACTGAGGATCAGTGAATATGACTTTCGGAAGAGCTGAGCTCCAACCTGTGCATATTTGACTGTTTAATGATAAAGGGACCTTTTATTTTTTCTTTACTAACCCTTTTATTAAGGTTCACAAATATAATTCCTTTAATTGTATCCGGTATGCTGTCTGTTATTTCTTGGCACTGAGTTGTAACAGGGTAGCAAATTACACATCATTCACACAAACCGGGTTTGGGCTGGAAGAACCGCTCCAACCTCATGAATTTGGTGAGACGGGGGTGTGTATTCCCCAGACGTACGCAGCCAAGGAAACTGGGGTTTCAGTCTCAACACAAAATGTCTGCTTCCGGCCTTTCCCTCCACAGATGCTAAGTTTTTTCCCAAACCCTGCTTTTGTTTTATGTATCGTTACCGCTCTTCTTACTTTTTTAACCGTATTTTCTTGCAAACAGTCAAGGCTGATGCAATAAGGAACAACACACCCAAAATGCTGGAGGAACCCAGCAGGCCAGGCAGCATCTATGGAAAAGAGTACAGCTGACGTTTAGGGCCAAGGGCCGGGAGCCTTCGGCAGCCTCTTTACGCAGTCCAACAATGCTGAGCCACAGATTCCCAGTGTCCGCTCCTCCCGAACTGTTTTCCCTCTCCCACTGTCAAAGCTCCGGATAAAAGGGAATAAATCAAGGGAGATGAATTATTAAACCCTTTATTTGTACTCAGTTAGCACTTAGACGAGGACAGCACTCAGACTTAAACCTGTTCCATAATTAATGCTGTTGTGGAACATCCAGTGTCCAGTGGACAATGCGTTGCCTTTCACATGCCAGGCAGGGACAGGGAATGCTGATTGAGATGAGGGAAGGAAAACGAGTTCCTGTCTATTTCCAGTCCGCACACAGCAGGTTGTATATTTCAGTGGAGTGAACTACACTATGGGGCTTTACTGGAATCCGGAGTCCCGGACCAGCCATCAGAGAGAGAATTCCTGCCACACATCTTACAGGAAGAGCTGTCTGGGAAACGGGCAGTCCCTTTCCCCATTTTCCGTTGTTGCTGAAGTGATCACCCCTTCTACCTCTACTCCTTCCTCCATTGATGTCCTGAGGCTCAGGCGCAGGCTGCATCATGGATGCCCACAACAACAGCATCTGCTTGTTGGAGTATTCAGCCATTTGATTGAGATAGGTTTGAGAGAGCCACTTGATTGAGATAGGTTTGAGTGCTGTTACCACTGTCCCAGAAAAACCGACCCTCTCCTACCACAAAATGGAGCATATTACATGTACCACAGGCCCTTCGACACATGATGTTGGGCTGATCCTTTAACCTACTGCACAAATAATCGAATCCTCTCTCCCACAGAGGCCTCCACTTCCCGTTCATCCACGTGGCTAAGAGCCCCTGTTGTACCCGCCTCTACCATTGCCCCTGGCAGCGAGTTCCACACACTCCCTCCACACAACATGAATTGTGATGACCTCCTGGTGTGGCTGGAGCTCAGTGTGGGCCCACTGCGATACAGCCAGCCGTGCAGCCACGAGCCCTCCTTCGGGCCAGGAGATCCTCATGGGTCAGATCTGAACAAAAGGCAGCCTGTCAGAATGAGGAAATTGCCTTCATTCCCAACACAACCCAATGAGAAGACAAATATTGTCAACTGTGGAGAACAGGATGTGAAGAGGGAGAGGAGACTGCTGCTTCCGTGGACATGTTCAGCGTCTCCATTTGCAGTCAATGATGTTCTATATATATAGGCATCCGTTAGTCTCCTGAGACCATGGATTTGCGCCTTGGAAGGTTTCCAGGGCGCAGGCCTGGGGGAGGGTTGTATGGAAGACCAGCAGTTGCCCTTGCTGCAAGTCTCCTCTCTCTACGACACCGATGTTGTCCAAGGGAAGAGCACTAGGGCCGATACAGCTTGTCACCGGTGTCATCACAGAGCGATGTGTGGTTAAGTGCCTTGCTCAAGGACACAACACGCTGAGGCTCGAACTAGCAACCTTCAGGTCACTAGACCGACGCCTTAACCACTTGGCCACGCGCCAACACTGTTCTGTAACTGACTACTGTATGAAATGCAACACCCCCAGTTTGTACACAGCAAGATCCAATAAGGACAGAACAACCAGATACCCCAGGATTCAGCTCAGCCCTGCTCCTCAGAGTACTGACTGCTTTAGGCACTCTGGGTCCTCCAGCCTGAACAGTCAGGTAGGTACCCATTTCTACTTGGTAATTGGTTGTCACACATACCGAGGTACAGTCAAAAACTTTGTTCCAGATCAGTACATTGAGTTTGTGCAGCAGAGGGGCACAGTGGAAATATGCTGGGCCTATAACCCAGGGCACGTGGCCAAGTGGTTAAGGCATTGGACTAGCGACCTGAAGGTCGTGAGTTCGAGCCCCAGCCGAGGCAGCAAGTTGTGTCCTTGAGCAAGGCACTTAATCACAGATTGCTCTGCGACGACACTGGTGCCAAACTGCATGGGTCCTAATGCCCTTCCATTGGACAACATCGGTGTCGTGGAGAGGGGAGACTTGCAGCATGGGCAACTGCCGGTCTTCCATACAACCTTGCCCAGGTCTGCGCCCTGGAGAGTGAAAAGGCCTTCCAGGCGCAGATCCATGGTCTTGCAAGACTAACGGATGCCTTTACTTTTATAACCCAGAGGTCGATGGATCAAAACGATCGTGTGCTGTACTTCGGCTGGCCATTTTACCTCATAATTGTTGCTCTCTTTTTGCTCTCATTCTACAGGGGGAAAGTAGTAACAGAATCAGAATGTCGTGTTATATTGATGGAGAAAGTGCAGAGCAGTGCAGACAGGCCACCAGGAGGCCATAAAGGGGTAGATTGTGAGGTCAAGAGCCCATCTTATCATACAAGAAGTGAATTTAATAATTTATAACAGACCACTTCTTTTTACATTGTATGTCCGTGATTTGCTAGACAGAATTGATGGCTTTGTGGCCAATTTTGTGAACGATACGAAGATAGGTGGAGGGGCAGGTAGTTCTGAGGAAGCAGGGAGCCTGCAGAAAGACTTAGATCAGGAAAATCGGCAAAGAAGTGGCAGATGGAATATACTGTAGGGAAGTGTATGATCATGCACCTTGGCAGAAGGGATAGAAACACAGAATATTTTCTAAGCGGGGAGAAAGTTCAAAAATCTGAGGTGCAAATGGACTTGGGGTTCCTCATGCAGGATTCCCTAGTAGTTAATTTTCAGGCTGAATCAATGGTGAGGAAGGAAAATGCGATGATGGCGTTCATTTTGAGAGGACTAGAATATAAAAGCAAAGAGGTGATGCTGAGGCTTTATAAGGCACTGGTGAGGCCTCACCTTGAGTGTTGTGAGCAGGTTTGGGCCCTTTGTCTAAGAAAGGATGTGGCTCGAAGGAGGTTCATGAGAATGATTCCAGCAATGAAAGGGTTATTGTATGAGGAGGATTAATAGCTTTGGGTCTGAACTCACTAGAAAAATGAGGGGGGAGTCTCAGTGAATATTGAAAGGCCTAGATAGAGTGGATGTGTAGAGGGTATTTCCTATGCTGGGGGAGTCTGGGACCAGAGGGTAGAGTCTCAGAATAGAAGGATGGTCATTTAGAATGGAGATGAAGAGGAATTTCTTTAGTCAGAGGGTGGTGTGTCAATGGAAGTCGTTGCCACAGGGGGTTGTGGATGCCAGGTCACTGGCTGCAAGATGGAGGTTGATAGGTTTTTGATTAGTCAGGGGGTGAAAGGTTACAGGGAGAAGGCAGGAAGGAGAATGAGTTTGAGAGGGAAATGGATCAGACATGATGAACTGGTGGAGCAGACTCGATGGGCTGAATGGCCTGAATCTGCTCCCATATCTTGTGGTCTAACAGCAGCTTAGAAGATGTCCTTGAGCCAGATGGTACAAGGTTTTGTGACAGGAGACCTGGGCGAGACTAGTTAGGACCCAAGCGCTGGAGTTTCCAAGACTAGAACCGAGACACAATACGAGACTCTGTCGAAAGCTAGACGCTCGAAGAGGATCCAGAGCTGACGAAGGGGTACGTACGGAGAGCATCCTGGAGAACATTGTTTATAAAGGCCTGGAAAATTGTGGGTGCATTTGCAAGATGACCAGATACTCATAGTGCCCTGTCGGTGTGTTGAATGCGGTCTTCCACTCATCACCCTCCCTTATTCAGACCAGAGTGTAGACACTCCGCAAGTCTAGCTTCAGGAATACTTTGTCCCTTGGAGAATGGAAGGGGGGAACAATTTTTGGCTCGTATGCGATTCAGCTCTCTATAATCAATGCGAGGCTGCAGGATCCTGTCCTTCTGTACAAAGAAGAAGCCAGCATCTTCTGGTGAAGTAGAGGGCCAAATGAATCCTCGAGCAAGAACCTCCTTCATGGTCTCCTCCACTGCCCTTCTCTCCGGGCCTGAGGGTCGAGGCCTTTCCCTTGCTGAAGGCCTCTTCCAAATCCTTGTAGGCAGAAAGGAGTTCAACCGTTTTACCCCCGACCCTCCCACCAAGAAGGACTCCTGAGGCTCCTTAGGTAGTAGGGGTGATTTGGCAGACCCCAGGGTCTTCTCCATAAGTTCACTAGAGTCTTTAGTTGAAACAGAGTGCAAATCCTCATCGGTATCCCAAGACAACAGCATCGAGTCATTACAAATGGTCTTCGTGCTCCTGGGATTAGGCTCCAAGGGTCTACCCTTAAGAGCATTTTCCTTAGATGGGAACTGGTGACTGGATCTTTTAGGTCTGGCTGCTAGAGTTCCAGGCTGCTTGGCACCTCCTAGATTGCTCCTGAACTGGAGATCCCCCTCTCTATTTCCAGCGCACCCTTGACTGGACGGGGTCGGGACGTGCGTGGGCCTGTTGGCTGGAGCCGGCTTGTCAGCCCTAGGTGGCAGGACTGTGTTTCCCGAGTCTGCCTCCTCGTTGGCCGCTGGTCTCGGAAGGGTCTGGCGGTCAGAACACTGAACCGAAATCGTACCCTCTCACAACGACCGAACCATACACTGACCCTCCCTTCCTTCCAATCCACGGGTGAGTTGTGCTGGGACAGTTAAGAGTTCCTGAGGATCAAGGACATGTGAGAGAATCGGTGATATAGAAACTAATATCCTCTGCACGTTCCCCTACCCTCATCCACAAAGCCGATGTCTGCTGCAGAATCTCCTGGACCTAAGAGGTTGACTGTCCATGAGTGGACTCCAAGTCCAGGAAATTACAGCTGCCCCAGAGACCACAAAGACATTCACCTCTCATCAATTCTTACCCCAGGAGATCTCTGCCTTTAGCGTGACTGCAGAACCAGTAGGGTCGAGAGTAGCGGCTGCTACCATCGATCCTCCTGAAGCTGGATGGTCTCGGCAGTGACAGCTGCAGCTTCGGATGTTCAGCCCAGAGGTGACCTGCTTCCCCACAGGAATGGCAATAGCCCCAACTCTGACGCTGGGACCGCTCATCGGCAGAGAGTCTTGTGCAGCAGGTTTGCATGGGCTCAACAGGGTCTTGAGCAGGAGACGGGCTGGTCATTGCCCAAGGTCGGGAAATGGAACTGTGATGCATTGAGTCCGGGCTCGAGCTAACCCTCTTCGATATCTTGAGGTAGTCCCACTCTCTCCCTGCCAGGCAATTATCAAGGCAGATGGACTGGTTGATCAGGACCTTTAAGTCTTCTGCTGGTTCTCCCAAGACACTCCTGTGCCTAGCATCACTTTATGGACAGACAATCAATCTATGTAGATAAGCTATCTTATGTAGATATATTTATTGCATTTTTACTATAATTGTGTTCTTTATCTTGTGTTTTCGTGCTGCCTTGGATCTGGAGTAACAATCCGTTACACTTGTGTGCTGGAAGTAACATGAAACAACCCAGAATCGGAATTGTCACCTTACCAATGGTGATGGACATGCTGTGTGGTTCTACATCTGGGAAAAGAGAACGATTCTTTTTGAGAATAAATCTCTATTTATGGAATATGCAGAAAATTCAAAGATACTTCTGTACGTGGAATGATCCAGAGCGACAGCAGATCATCAACTCCCTGAGCCATTTCCCCTGTTCCAACACTAAGTCGTCCGCCTCCAGGGGTCCTCATTTTGGAAGGTCACCATGCATGCAGTGGCCGGGTATACTATCTCTGGGTTCATCACATCTTTTATGTATGTTTATGTACATCTGTATACTTGTCTATAAGTTTAGATGAGACAGTTTATGTATGTAGTTAAGAATGTCTGCATGAGTTTTAAATGAGTCCATATGTATGCACGTGCCTGTTTCTGTACGTGTGTGTGAGGATTTGCTTGTATCGGATATGTACATGTGCAAAGTTACAGGGGCGTCTACGTGTGCGGTGTGTGTTATAGTTATGCATCTTCAAATGTCCATATACATCGAAGTTAGTATTTGTGTTTCTATACATCTGTATCAAATGTGTATTAGAGGCTTTTAAGGACATCTGGATAGACAGATGGATGTAAGGAAGATGGAGGGATATAGACATGGTGTAGGTAGGAGGGATTAGTGTTTTGGTGTTTTTCATTTGCATTTCAGCCGGTTCAGCACAACATTGTGGGCCGAATGGCCTGTCCCTGTAGTGTACTGTGCTATATTCTGTGTATTTATGTGTGTGCAATGAGAGATACATCAATAAACCATTTTACTTGGAGGGCTATGTGGGAGGGAAGGATTGGATTGATCTTAGAGTAGGTTAAAAGGCTGGCACGACAGTGTGGGCCGAAGGGCCTGTACGATGCTGTAATGCTCTGTGTTCTGTTGAACCTGGATGTGCAGTCGGAGAAACTTCCATGGTATCAAGTTAAATGTAATTGAGGTACATATTGTACAGCAAATTTACTCAGTATGTCCCATTGTGAGTAGTAAGTGAGATGACTCCTGCTTCAGATGCTGAGTGATCACGGTGAACAGTTTAATGACAACAGATGTGTAGAGCATTAGGGAGGTAATGTTCTTATGTTACTTCGGAGCCCAACTCCACTCTCTTCTGAAAAGAAATCCCTCCATTCCCCACATTACTGTGTGAGGAAGAACACTGGCTGAGGTAAAACTGATCTAAAGAAATTAACTTCAATTCCTAATTAGGTTTAATTAGCTGATTTCAACAATCAGAGCAATTTTAGTGCTGCTTTTAGCATCTGAGCTCGGACAAGGAAGACAGACATCAGCCGGGACGTTGCTGCTGACCTAATGATTAATCTCCCAAGTCCCTTGTTAATCATCTAGAGTACTTCAAAACCCACCTGGTCGGGATTATTGAGAGTTGTCAGAGAGGATCAACTTGCTTCCTAACTCCCATCACAGACGTGTCAGCCGGTACTAATCCAAGCAGATCCAGCTGGCCTCTCCCCTCAATAAGTTTAAGGGAAATGCAGAAGGATTTTTCAGGGTTAAGATGAGAGGACAGATATCTGAAGCTGAGTCCCTCAAAGAGGAATGCAGTGGTGAGGTGTAAGGGATCTTTTCACATTGATCAAACTTCTTCCATTTACATCTGCAGGATCTTGTTGGAAGAACTGGAACACATGTTCAGAAAATGTAACTAATTTGACATAATTAACTATACTTTCAAAATCTGCACTCTTATGAGACTCAAATCTCTGAAATGATGAGGAGCATAATAACAGACTTCAGGAAGTGCTGAAGTGCGTGGCGGGGGGATTTAACGCTGAGATTATGAAGATATTGCTTTGACAAGAAGAATTAGGACATAAAGCCTAAGAATGTAGTATTTAGGAAAGGTTGTTTGCCCACCTGAGGCTGCGACACCATTCCATAGGATCGAGACTGATATTACCTTTGCCCTCAGTTCCATTTTCCAACCTGATCAAAAATAAGGTTTGATTCCTCAGTCATCCAAAAATCTATCTCAGCCTTTAATATATTTACTGACCATGTCCACTGACCTCTGAGGTTAGAAATGCAAAGATTTGTGGTTCTTTCAGAGAAGAAATTTGTCATCCCTTTAGGGGCCCCCTAGATCTAGACTCCATATCTTTACAGCATTCACCTTCTCAAACATCCTTTAGAGTCTCCTAAAGTCTAAAAGATCAATACTGATTCTTCTAAATTCCACAGAGTATAACCCTTTTCTGCTCAATCTCTCCTCAACAGGCAGTGCGGTGTTCCATCTTGTGAGCCTTTCCGGACGAAGGGAAGGATATGCCTCTTTAAATAAGGAAACGAAAGCAGCATGTAGAGCTCCGGTATAAAATGACCATTGTATCAAGGCTTGCTTATGCTTGAGCTTCTTCCCACTTGCAATGAAGATCACACTTTCTTTCAACCACTTGTACCTGAATTCGAACTCTTTGTGAAAATTGACATTCAGCTCTATTTAAATAAAAATCTGATTTTTGTACTCTTCCTACTAAAGGGAATTACCTCATATTTTCTCTCATTATATTCTGATTCCTCTCTTTTGCCTGGAGATGCTACTTATTGATCTCCCTTTGCTGACCACAGTGACTTCTGCTCTCCATCCATATCAACCTCAAACTCGCAAACTGGCACTTGATCCCTTCATCAGTCTCATTCCAATTGATTGTATATTGCTGAGCTTCCAGCAATGACTCCTAAGACACCCCAGAAGTTATAGGCTGCCAGAACGAAAAGAGACAGTTATTAATACCAACACGAGAGATTCTGCAGATGCTGGAAATCCAGAGTAATGCATACACAATATTGGAGGAACTCAGCAGGTCAGGCAGCATCTATGGAGAGGAATAAAGAGTTGGTGTTTTTGGGCTGAGACCCTTCATCAGGATTTTATTTTCTATCTGTTAATCAATCCTCTACACATGCTGTTATATTGCCCCAACCAATGATTCTTTGTCTTGTGCAGTTGCCTTTAATGAGGGACTTTTATCAAATGTGTTGTGTATTTAATATTTCAGCAATTGTGTAAATGTAATGGTTGATTAAGCATACTTGTTCATTTAAATAATTCATTCTGGGTTATATGTATAAATATATGAATTGCATACATCATCACACCACCCTGTGATATGTGTGCGTCTTCCTTAAAGCAAACGTGAAGATTGACCTGATTTCTCTGACTCCTGTGTCATCCTCTGAATTAGTTTAATGTTTTGAAGTTACAAAAGATAACAAAGTGCCTTTGTGAAATCCAAATGGGTTATGTTTACTGGCTCCCTGGATCTATTCTACTGTATGGATCCTCAGAGAAATCTAAGTACTATAGGATTTTCTCTTTCCAAAGTCATGTTAATTCTGTTTAATCATGCCATGTTTTTCTAATTTTTTAATAAGGTATTCTAGAATTTGCTGGTACCTGATGTTGGACTATCTAGTTCTGAAGTTCCTTGTTTTTGCTCTTCCTGCTTCTTTTCAGTATAAATGGTACCTGTTTTCTGGGATTACAAGAACAGAGAGAGCTGGGTATATGATCATACCTTTAGTGGCCTCTTTATTAGGTACTCCCTCTACCTGATAATATAGTCACCGAGTGTATGTTCATGGTCTTCTGCTGTGGTAGCCCATCCACTTCAAGGTTCAATGTGTCGTGCACTCAGAGATGATTTCTGCGCACCACTGTTGTAACAAGTTCCTGTCACCTTCCTGTCAGCTTGGACCAGTCTGACCTCTCTCATTAACAAGGTGTTTTGGCCAAAAGAATTGCCACTCAATAGACTTGTTTTTTTGTTTTGCACCATTCTCTGTAAACTCTATAGACTGTTGTGTGTGCAAATCTCAGATCTGCAGTTTCTGAAATACTCAAACCACCACATCTGACACCAACAATCATTCAACTGTCAAAGTCAATTATACAACATTTCCTCCCCATTCTGGTGTTTAGTCTGAACAACTGAAGCTCTTCAGCATGTCTGCATGCTCTTATGCATTGAGCTGCTGTCATATAATGAGCTAATTAGATATTTGCATTAACAAGCCAGTGTACAGGCGTACCTAATAAAGTGGCCACAGCAGGTAAGTTTTGGAAGGCAGCAAAGAGGGCCTTCCTCTTTGATAAATATTTCTCAAACCCTGTTTAGAGCCCAGCTGATGAATTCTGACTAATTCTACAGGCTGAATTTTAGGAAGGGTGTCAGACTGTTGAAAGCATTAACAGAAAGCATTATCTTGGAATGAAAGACTTCATTGGGAGAAAAGAGATCCAGAGGATATTCTTATGGGTGAGGAGATTAAGAATGAGTTTGTAAATTATAAGGACTCTGGGAGAGTAAATAAGAAGGAACTGTTTTCTGCAGTAGAATTAGAATGATCTCAGGAATGAAGGAGTTAACATATGAGAGTATTTGATGGCTCTGGGCCTGTACTCACTGGAGATTAGAAGAATGGAGGGGGGAGGAAATCTCATTGAAACTTATTGAATATTGTAAGGCCGAGACAGAGAAGATGTGGAGAGGATGTTTCCTATAGTGGGTGAGTCTAGGATCAGGGGCCACAGACTCGGAATACAAGGACGAACCTTCAGAACAGTGATGAGGAGAACGTTCTTCACCAAGAGGGTGGTGAATCCGTGGCATTCGTTGACGTGGGTGTCTATGGAGGCCAAGACATTGAGTCTATTTAAAGCAGAGGTTGATAGGTTCTTGATGAGTATGGGGGGAAGCCAGGAGAATGGGGCTGAGAGGGATAATAAATCAGTCATGATGGAATGGCAGAGCAGGCCGGATGGGCTGAATGGCCTCATTCTGTTCCTCTGTCTTATGGTTCACGAGTCAGTAACTACATGAGAACTAAAGAAGCGAATGAACAAAAAGATTTGCGTCAAGCTGCTGTAACATGGAATACATTGAATGTAGGATTAGGAAGGGAAGAATAGCGATATGAATAGGAATAAGTCTGGGTTTGTACTTACTTTTAATGAATGATTTAGCAGGAGCATGTGTACGTGCTGTGTGCTGATACTGAGTATATGGCTTCCCACCAGCAAGAGATTTCATTGCACACCATTGTATCTGACAGTAAACTAATCTGTCTCTACAAAAACGGGGGGGGGGGGGGTCGTTATTATCCTAGAATTATTAAGATTGGTCACTAAAAGACTCAAGTAAATTCCACACTTGACACAATCAGCAAATCAATATTTTATTAAAGTTATGACAGCAGTTTACAACTGGATTTGTGCAGTTACAAACATTCAGTGTTTCTGCATAAACCATTTCTTTCTTTACAATAACCTCACTGGCAGGTTTTTGAATAATATTCTCATATCTCATGGTGTCTAACACACCTGGTTTCTGTGCTTTCATGCCATTAACACACCTGATGTGTGTTTGTCCTCATCTTACACACTACCTATCACGTGTGTCCTCCTCACACACTGTCTAACACACTTCATAAGTGTGTGTGCCTATAGGACACTGTCTAACACAATTGGTGTCTGTGTCCTCGATATTCCAGACTGTAACTCAGCTAGTGTGTGTGTTTTGGCCTATGGACTCAGTACATGTGTGTTTGCATGTGTTATATTATATTATATGTAGTCTAGTACACTGGCATCATGTTACACACTGTCTAAAACATAAGCTGTATGTTTTCTAATAGTGTAACTTGCCTAACTCAACTGGAATATGTGTCTTCATGTTCTACATTGTCCATACAACCACTATTTGTCTATTCCCATATTGTACACGGTCTAACACCGTCTAACATTTCTAGTGGGTCTGTTGTGCACCATTAACACACAAGCCTGACAGTGAGTAAATCAAACACTGATTACCAGCAGCCACAAAGGGGCTTGATGCTCTGTTTAGCAATCTGGTTTTAACGGTCAACTTCCGCCCCCCCCCCCCGCCCTCCCTGACAGGAGCCGCTTTCTGATCCTTCATGGTTGGTGACTGGCATCCATACATTTACTGGAGCAGGAGCTTGCCTTTTCATTATGATTGTACAACTCCATCTTCTGGGTACAAGGTGTAGAGTCAATCACTTCTCCTGAAAACTCAAGAATGAATGGAATAATTCCAAAGTTCCAAACATAGCTGAACAGCAATGAAATTTTACCAACTGGGTGGTTTAAGATAAAACATTTGGAGCAATTTGATATGAGTGCTGATTTGTTTTCTCCAATCAGGTGCCCGGTTTAGTTTACCCTGACTGCCAGGTTAGTGTGTATCGAAACGGGCTCTAATTCAACACTGAATCATTAAATCAATGCCTACTGACCGTGTGATGTCCAAACAGAAGAGACGGTGAGTCACTGGGCCGTGTTTCTTTTCCTTGTCACGTTTGGCAATGTGGATCTATAGAAACGGAGAAAACACAAACTTAGAATATTAACTAGATACAAAACCATCAATGAAGAGAGGGACAGAATTAATATTTTCTGGTTGAAGTTCAGTTGAAAATTCATCACTCTGTGATTAATGCAACGCACATCAAAGTTGCTGGTGAACGCAGCAGGCCAGGCAGCATCTCTAGGAAGAGGTACAGTCGACATTTCAGGCCGAGACCCTTCGTCAGGACTAACTGAAGGAAGAGTTAGTAAGAGATTTGAAAGTGGGAGGGGGAGGGGGAGATCCAAAATGATAGGAGAAGACAGGAGGGGGAGGGATGGAGCCAACAGCTGGACAGGTGGTTGGCAAAAGGGATGTGATTAATACCCAGTTTTTTGACTATTATCAGCATTTTGTATTTTATTTCTTCTATTCTCTGAATTGTGATCAGAACATTACTCTGTGAGCTTCATATGTATACAAGTGAGATTTATGCAAGCGAGGAATTTCGTTGCACCATGGTCTATACGACAACAAACCAGTCTGGCCTGTTGCTGCAGCTGCCTTGTGCAAGCTACCAAATTCAATACTATGGAAATGGCCTGATAAAGTTGTCCTCATAATGTTTGCTAAAGAGACTGGGGATAAGTTGTCTATTCTTCTCTGAAACAGTAAAGGGAATGAGAGAGGAGCTGGTCAAAATTGATTGAAAGGGAACACTAGCAGGGATGATGGCAAAATAACAATGGTTTGTGTTTCTGGGGGTGAGGGGAGCTTGGAAGGCACACAAAAGATACAACTTGAAGTGAAGAAGTAATCTAAAGGGAGGATAAGGCAACTGTGCCTGACATGGGAATTCAAAGACAGCATAAAAGCAAAAGAGAAGGCATATAATAAGCAAAAATTAGTGGAAAGGTAGAGGATTGGGAAGCTTTAAAAAACCAACAGAAGGGAACTAGAAAGCCTTAAAGAGAGAAAAGATGAAATATGAAGGGAAGCTCGCCAATAATATAAAAGACGATGCATAAAGTTATCCTCAGATATATAAAGAGTATAAACAGAAATAAGAGTGAATTTTGAACCACTGGAAAATGCTGCTGCAAAGGTAGCAATGGGGGATAAAGAAATGGCAGATGTACTTAGTAAGTATTTTGCATCAGTCTTCACTGTGGAATACATTAGCAGAATGCCAGAAATGTGAGAATGTCAGGGGGCCGAAGTGAGGGTCATCGCTATTACTGAGGAAAAGGTGCTTTGGAAGCTGAAAAGTCTAAAAGTAGATGGTCACCTGGACAAGATGGACTACACCTCAGGTTCTGAAAGAGGTGGCTGAAGAGATTATGGAGGCTTTAGTAATGACCTTTTAAGAATTACTAGATTCTGGAATGGTTCCAATGGACTAGGAAATTGCAAATGTCACTCCACTCTTTCAAAAAGGAGGAAGACAGAAGAAAGGAAATTATAGGCCAATTAGCCTGACTTCAGTGCTTGGAAAGATGTTGGAGTCCACTATTAAGGATGAGGCTTCAGAGTACATGGAGACACATAATAAAATAGGCCAAACTCAGCATAGATTTTTCAAGGGGAAATCTTGCCTGACAAATCTGTTGGAATTATTTGAGGAAATAATAGGCGGGGTGACAAAGGAGAGCCAGTGGATGTTGATTTGGATTTTCAGAAGGCCTTTGACAAAGTGCCACACATGAGGCTGCTAAACAAGATAAGAGCCCATGGAATTACAGGACAGGTACCAGCGTGGATCGAAGATTGCCTGACTGGCAGACGCAAAGAGTCATAATAAAGGGGGCCTAATCTGGTTGGCTGCCGGTGACTAGTGGTGTGCTGCAGGAGTCACTGTTGGCTTCTTTTCATGCTATATGTCAATGATTTGAATGAAGGAATTGATGGCTTTGTATCCAGGTTTGCCGATGATACAAAGATAGATTTTGGGGAAAGTAGTGCTGTGGAAGCAGGGTGTCTGCAGAAGGACTTAAACGGATTGGGGGAGTGGGCAAAGAAGTGGCAGAAGGAATATAGAATAGAGAAGTGCATGGTCATGCACTTTGGTAGAAGGAATAAAGGGGTGAACTATTTTCCAAATGGGGAGAAAATTTAAAAATCAGACTTGCAAAAGGACTTGGGAGTCCTCGTGCAGGGTTCCTTAAAGGTCAACTTGCAGGTTGAGTTGGTGGTGAGGAAGGCAAATACAATGTTAGCATTGATTTCGAGAGGACTAGAATATAAAAACAAGGATGTAATGTCGAAGCTTTATAAGACTGGTCAGACTGCATTTGGAGTATTGTGAGCAGTTTTGAGCCACTTATCTAAGAAAAGATGTGCATGCATCAGAGGGGGTTCACGAGCATGACCCCAAGAATGAAAGGGTTAACATATGCAGAGCATTTGATGGTTCTGCACCTGTATTCGCTGGAGTTTAGAGGAATGAAGGGAATCTCATTGAAACCTATCGGATATTGAAAGGCCCAGATAGAGTGGATGTGGAGAGGAAGTTTCCTATAGTGGGGATATCTAGGGCCAGAGGGACTTCTATTTTGAACAGAGATGAGGAGAAACCTCTTTAGCCAGAGGGTTGGTGAATCTGTGGAATTTGTTGCCACAGGCATGTGTGCAAGCCAAGTCATTGGGTATATTTAAAGCAGAGGTGGACAGGCTCTTGATTAATCAGGGTGTCAAATGATATGGGGAGAATGGGATTGTGATGAATAATAAATCAGCCATGATGGAATGGGGAGAAGACTAGATGGGCCAAATGGCCTAATTCTGCTCCTATGTCTTGTGGTCTTTTGGTAGTGGTGATGAGTTGTATCAGATATTCCAGTCCTTTGCTTTGTCTGCTCCAATTCCTAACCCATAGACCTCCTCGTCACCCTAACATAATGTTCCTCACAAATCATAAAGGATTTTTGAACGGTTTTACCTAGTGGTTGCATTTTTGGTTGAGGAGTGGATGCTGGACTGGACAAATCATTTAGTTTTCTTCAAATAATGCCGGGGTGAGGAATCACCTTTCATCAAAGCCTCAGGCAGAGGGATCTCAGGAATGCTACCGAATGCCAGTTATTTCTGACTGCAGAACATTTGGTGAACCACTGCAACTGGTTCCTCCTGACCTGCTCGAGTTGCTTTCCCTTCCTCCTACCTGCTACAATCTTCTAAACCCCAGACTACAATCTGTTATTGATCTTATTTCCTGTGATACCAGTGCCCCACCATTACTGCAGTTCTTGATCTCCACATATGATGAATATTAATTCATTCCCAGGGTGCATGCATATTTAATATAATTCAATACTTTTGTCATCCAGCTCGGTGAGGTCAACTGAAGACAACTAAATGCCAGATCAGGTAAAGACATTGGAACAGAACCTCTTATAATTTTACAGTACAGTGCAAAAGACTTAGCACTTATACTGTATGTAGCTAGCGTGTCTGAGACCTTTGCACAGGACTGTATTTGTCAATGTGGAGCAGAGAGCGAGCTGGTAAATCTGGCAGGAGCAAACAATGCTGGGGATGGCGAGGGTGGAATGCCGCGGGAGGGGTGTGGGACAGAGGTTGAGGGAGGTAGTGCAGGTACAGACACAGCCAGCCCTGAGACACCAGACAAGGTCATTTGATTCCACACAATTACAGAGTAACTCTGGTGCTTCCCGCTCCCTCCCTCTCCCTTCCCCTTTTCCAACCATGATTCCCCTCTCCCTGCCCCCTTCCCACTCTCAGCCCACAATAGAGACCCAGATCAGAGCCAAGTTTATCATCACTCACATATGTCATGAAATTAGTTTTTTTTATAGCATCAGTACAGGGCAATACATAAAATTACCACAGTACTGCCCTATATGTGCCAAAGACTTTTGCACTGTACTGTATATGCTTCCATCAGGCCATCCCGTCAGTCTCCCTCGCCCAGGGAAAACAAGCCCAACCTGTCTAATCTCTCCCCATAACTAATGTCCTTCAGGAAATATCCTCTGCACCACCTCACCCTTCCTATAGTGAGGAAAACAAACCTGCCCTTCCTTTCCATAGCAACCTGAAACAAACCGATTGTGATGAATCCCATGACATCTGGAACTTAATCCTTCTTCATAAAGGCCTGCTCCAAAATATCTACCTATCCCTCTGGAGTTCTCTGTCTGCCATGAATACCTGCTTGTTGGGCCTTGCCCGTTTTACTGCGTGCCACACACAGGTTACGCCTTCGCTCTTGGAGGTGGCAGTCTGATTTAGAGCAAGAAGGTATTCATGATTCATGATGTAGGAACAGAATTGGCCCATTTCACCCATCGAGTCTGCTCTGTCTGTACTGATCTTTACTTATAGAATGACTTTATATTTTCCTAAATCTCACTTCCCCAGGGAATTTCATTGCCCCTTTATGCCTTACTAATTTCTTTTTGAAGTCCTCTCTTCAGCATTGTTGACACCTGTGGGCTGCCCTGAGCACATCGTGACACAAACGACACATTTCACAGTGTACTTCCATGTACAATTGATAAATAAATGACATTGTATATTCCTCCAGAGATGTCCTCTATCACAGATGCCTTCTCCCACCATGATTTCTTTTCTTCAGCTCAAACCTTCAATATCCTTTATCATTTAAACTTCCCTAATTTTGCGTCTTTGCTTTTCACTCTTGGTGCTGATGCTAATCTCTTGCCAACTCTTTTTTAAAAGCCTCCCACTTGCCAGTTGTTGTTTTACCCAGAAGCCCTGCTTCCAGTCTACACTCAGTGGCCGCTATATTAGGTATGTACACCTGCTTGTTAATGCTAATATCTGATCTAATATGTGGCAGCAACTCAATGCATAAAAGCATGCTGACATGGTCAAGAGGTTTAGTTGCTGTTCAGACCAAACATGAGAATGGGGAAGAATTGTGATCTAGGTGACTCTGACCACGGAATGATTGTTGGTGCCATACGGGATGGTTTCAGTATCTCAGGAACTGCTGATCTCCTGGGATTTTCACACACAACAGTCGCAAGAATTTACAGAGAACGGTGTGAGAAACATGAAAAAACATTCAGTGAGTGGCAGTTTTGTGGGTGAAAATGTTTGTTAATGAGAGAGGTCAGAGGAGAGTGGCCAGACTGGATCATGCCGACAGGAAGTTGAGAGTAACTCAAATAACCACCCATTTCAACAGTGGCAGGCAGCAGAAGAGCATCTCTGAACACACAACACTTCAAACCATGAAGTGGACGGGCTACAGCAGCAGAAGACCATGAGGATCTACTCTGTGGCCACTTGATTATGTACAGGAGGTACCGAGTAAATTGGCCACTGAGAGTGTATCAAAACTTTGGATGAGGGAAACCTTTGACGTCTACAATCATAAGAACATAAGAAATAGGAGCAGGAGTAGGTCATCTGGCCCATTTGATTAGCATTCTTGTTCATTTAAATAATTATGGGTTACAGTATATGTAAGCATATGTTAATTGCATACATCATCACCCTTACCATATGATACTTGCATGCTTCACTTACTGTAAAGACTAAGTTACACTCATAATTTTGAACTCCTGTGAGTTTCTTTGAAATGGTTTAATGTTTTGAAGTTACAAAACTTAGCATGACCCTTTGCATCAGTGCCTTAAAATACCTGGAATTATGGTCACTCTACCCAAAGGTCGCCCCCACCAACTCTTCCAGCATTTGCCTGGTTTTATTTCCCAAGATGAGATCCAGCCCTGCCTGGTTCCAAGTCCAACTCTCTACATATTGTCTCACAGAACTTTCTTGGATGCACTTAACAATTTCCACCCTATCTAGCACAACCCCCTACACTAAGGCAGTCTTTGTCATCCTTGTCATTAACCACTACCCCCACTGACCCACCCACTGCTGTAGCCCTATTGTCCTCACACCTTTATGAAATTTGTTTACTTGCGTGTCTCTCTAATTCCCACCCACTATTGGAGACCTACCATGGTAACGTGATCTCAGCTAAGTTCTATCCTATAGCCCCACTAGATGTGTGCCATGGTAGTGTAGTGGTTAGCATGACATTATTACAGCTCAGGACGTTGTAGTTGGGAGTTCATTCCCAGCGTCCTCTGTAAGGCGTCTGTACGTCCTCCCCATGGAATACCCGGGCTTTCTCCAGGTGCCCTGGTTTCCTCCCTCAGTCCAAAGGCGTACTGGTTAGTGGATTAATTGGTCATTGTAAATTGTCCTGTGATTAGACGAGAGTTAACCGAGGGGCTGTCAGGGGTTGCTGAGCGGTATGGCTTCAGGGATCAGAAGAGCTCTATCTCTAAATAAAATAAACTTTTAAATGCTGTCATGATTTCTTTCCTGCACGTGTTCTGTGATGCTCCTTCGCTGGGACAGTGGCATCGAGAATCAACATGGTCCTGAGGAGACCATGGTACTGAGCTCCAAATCTCACTGGTTTGCCCTCAAAGTCTTGCTGTGTAATAACATCTCCAAACAAAACCAGAATGGAACGCCTGGCCTGTAGTCAATGTTCAGTCACAGCAGCCGCGACTGCCTCTGGACCACACCCAGTCAATGATTGAGTTGTCAGGCAAAAGCAGTTTTTGACCTGGAACTGAAAAACAAAGGAAGCTGTTTAAAGAGTCTGTGTAGTTCTGCGAAATAAAAATCATCGAAAAAGTGTAATCTCCTATGGCCTGTTCTCAGTATTGACTGTCTTTGAAATCCAGCGTCAACTTGACAATCTCAATGTCAGTCACTGGAAAGGAGCACTCCAGTCTCCTGCGTTGAAGGTGTTGACTTGTTTACAAGCCTGTTCTGAATGAGTCGGCAAGAGTGCAAATGT
The DNA here is from genome assembly GCF_963921235.1 of Mobula hypostoma. Taxonomy (NCBI): domain Eukaryota; kingdom Metazoa; phylum Chordata; class Chondrichthyes; order Myliobatiformes; family Myliobatidae; genus Mobula; species Mobula hypostoma. Next base: position 58,195,927 of record NC_086116.1, on the reverse strand, counting down.
CATCAGACTGTGGGAAGAGTGAATTAATCCCGCTCTGACATCTCCTCACTCTGGGAAGCTGATTAAAACCAGGAATTCTGGCAGGTTGCCTGGTGAGACTTTTTAAGACCACCTACAGCAGAGATCAGCCAACTGGAGCTGAAAATGATCCTTTAGTATCACAAGGAGTAGCCCATTCACCCAGCAGAAAACATTTTAAGAATGTAATAGGATTGGGAATGGTGTTTAAGTCCCCTCGAGGCTGCTCTGTCTCCAACAGCTGCCTCTCTGCCTCGCCTTTCCTACGTCAGTTCCACCACTAGCCATGATACCTAGTTCCTTCCGAGACTACTAGAGTATTCCTTGATCGGCAGATCTTAATTCCAGCCTGCAAGGCTTCCACCATACAAGACCACTGTCCCCTTCCATTTTCATTGACATACCAACCAGTCCACATATCCACTCCAGCCTGGAATGAGGTGTTTCAGCAGTACACTCCTGGAGGTTATCTGCAAGCACAAATGGACATGAATTAAACATTTGATTTGAATAGCTGTCTGTTAGGAAGTTTAGGAAAAGGGGGTCATTCAGTCCCTTGGCTTTGGCATCTATATTAAACCAGCTTTTCACAGATACCCTGCTACCTGATAATTTGCTGAGGAGGCTGTTTGTGTCTTTCTCATTTCCTGATTCATACCTCACGTTCATTCAGATTTCTTCATACCATCATTATGTTACATATCCCTCTCTCAATCCCAAAGTCAATCACCCACTCTACTTCCCCGTTCTCTATGTCGTATTAACCCATCTCCCTTCTGGAGCAATGGATCGAGAATGAATGAGATGATTGTGCTTTCCCAGTCAGATCTGGCTCCAGTTATTACCTTCCTATGTAACCCCATCATGCTGAGCACAATGTTCACTCTTCTTGTTTATGCGTCTGTCACGTCGTGCTGATTAAGTCTATAAATGCATTTGATATTGAACAGCTATCCACCCAGATGGTACAGATACCATTAAGGGCTTTCAGTCTCCCCAGTGCTAAGCAGCTAGCCACGTTTCAAGGTCCCAGGTTGACTGTGAACACTAACTCTTTTTCCATGAACTATTTCTGCACTGGTGCTGCATGGTTGCTGCTTTCCTGCTTTTAAACGAAGACAGAAATTAGATAAGAAAGGCCAATCAGCTCATGGATGCACTTTGACATCATCACTGGATCGTACATTTCAAGAGACAATGACCAATGTCTTATAAATCCCCATTCCTTGCTATTCCTACAGGATCAGGACCTGAAACATTGATTGGTTATTCCTTTCTATATTTGCTGCCTGTTTTTCCTGAGTTCCTCCAGCATTTTGTGTGTTTCACTCTGGGTTTCCAACATCTGCAGAACCTCTTGTGTTTATCATTTGCTGCTTCTCTGCGAAGTCCCTTCGAGGGATGCCTACCCTGAAGAAGTTTAAATCTTCTCTCTGACGGGAGTTCGGTGAGAACCTCCCTCACTGTGATCTCTATTGCTCTCCCACTTCAAAGGGTCTCAGCCCGAAACGTCAACTGTTTATTTCCCTCCATAGATGCTGCCTGACCTCCTGATTTTTTGTATGTTGACACTTCCATATCCATTTCTCTTGATCTTACTATTGGTCTTCAGCTGCTTGGGCTCTATAAAATGATTTCTCTCCTCTTTTAGAACTGTTTTCCAATTAGGTCCAACCAGAGCATTTGATGGCTCTGGGCCTCTACTCACTGGAATTTAGAAGAATGAGGGGTGACCTCATTGAAACCTATTGAATGTTGAAAGGTCTTGATAAAGTAGACGTGGAGAGGATGTTTCCCAGGATGGGGGAGTCTAAGACTAGAGGACACAGCCTCAGAATAGAGGGACATCCTTTTAGAACAGGAATGGGAAGGAATTCTTTAGCTAGAGAGCAGTGAATCTGTGGAATTTGTTGTGACAGGCAGCTGTGGAGGCCAAGTCGTTGGGTACATTTACGGCAGAGGTTGATAGATTATTGATTGGTTGGGGCATGAAGGGATAAGGGGAGAAGGCAGGAGACTGGGGCTGAGAGGGAAAATGGATCAGCCATGATGAAACAGTAGAGCAGACTCGATGGGCCAAATGGCCTAATTCTGCTCCTATTATTCTATTATCTACTCCATTGAATAAATGTATATTTGTGTCTGATTACACCTCTGTGAAGCTCAAAGGAAAACCATCTCCAACAGATGTTGTTACTATTATTGTGTCGGTTAACGGTCTCTGTTGCGGCTCGTTTGGGTCACACCTGATTCTCCACACTGTCACTGGAGAACTATGTAGAGATGAGATGACGACCAAGGCTGGAACCATGAGGGAAAGTGAGAAATCACACAATATCTGATTGAGGAGAGTTGAAATATTCACTGGAAGGTTTGAGCATGAAGGCAGTAACTTTGTCACATGGTGTGAGCAGAATTATCTGCAGCTTAATGTGAAAAAGACTAAGGAGCTGGTGGTAGACCTGAGGAGAGCTAAGGTACCGGTGACCCCATTTTCCATCCAGGGGGTCAGTGTGGACATGGTGGAGGATTACAAATACCTGGGGATACAAATTGACAATAAACTGGACTGGTCAAAGAACACTGAGGCTGTCTACAAGAAGGGTCAGAGCCGTCTCTATTTCCTGAGGAGACTGAGGTCCTTTAACATCTGCCAGATGATGCTGAGGACATTCTATGAGTCTGTGGTGGCCAGTGCTATCACGTTTGCTGCTGTGTGCTGGGGCAGCAGGCTGAGGGTAGCAAACACCAACAGAATCAACAAACTCATTCGTAAGGCCAGTGATGTTGTGAGGATGGAACTGGACTCTCTGATGGTGGTGTCTGAAAAGAGGATGCTGTCTAAGTTGCATGCCATCTTGGACAATGTCTCCCATCCACTACATAATGTACTGGGTGGGCACAGGAGTACATTCAGCCAGAGACTCATTCCACCGAGATGCAACACAGAGCGTCATAGGAAGTCATTCCTGCCTGTGGCCATCAAACTTTACAACTCCTCTCTTGGAGGGTCAGACACCCTGAGCCAATAGGCTGGTCCTGGACTTATTTCATAATTTACTGGCATAATTTACATATTACTATTTAACTTTTTATGGTTCTATTACTATTTATTATTTATGGTGCAACTGTAACGAAAACCAATTTCCCCTGGGATCAATAAAGTATGACTACTATGACTATGTAAGCTTGTAGTAAATTTGAGACCCAACATCTGAAACCAGACAGCAGGCAGCCGAAAAATGATTTTCCAGGTAACTTGGAGTAAAGTTCTATTCCAACTAAAAGGAAGAGAGTTTGGAAAAAGAAAATATGAGGTGAGAGATGTAAGGAAGGGTTTGTTGATGTCCATACCTATGGATAAAGCCATGGAACTCTGATAATTTGGTGCAATCTAGAGAGAGGAGCTCTTGATGAGTTGGAAAACAGTTGAGTTGTACAGTTAGAATGGCCTAAGTACCCAAGAGGTGAAAAGTGGGAAAAAAATGACCAGCTGCCAAGTATAAACATGGAATGTTGGAAGTCCAAGGCAACACACACAAAATGCGGAAGAACTCAGCAGGTCGGGAATGCTGGGAGACACACGAGAGAGAAAGATCTGATGTGAGATTGGGAAAAAGGAGATCTACTGAGATCTGGAAATGCAATGACCATTGTCTTGGAGAGACTAAAGGTTAAAAAGGCATCACAAAGAACCCATGACCCCAATCCCAACTATGAACAGCAAAGAGAAAAGACAATATGAAATAATCAAAACTAACATTTAAATTCGATGAAACTGATTCATAGATAGAACAAGTGCCCTGATCGAGAGAGCCCTGAAGAGAGAGTTAAATCAGCAGCTCTTTGAGGGACAGGTAAGAAAAGCTCAGAGCTGAGTCAGTGTAACACAATCCAGAGGCAGTAGAGATCAAAACAAGAGGCTGTATGGGGCAGAGTGTCCTCAGATATCAGCAGTATTCCTGGAGGATCTGGCATCCAGCAGTGGAGCAAGAGAGGAAATCAGGGATAAAGAACAGTGACTCCAGGGATCCAAGGAATACTGAAATAGGCTAGTTCAAGGAGTCCATACGATGAGGAAGAAGAGCAGTGAGAGTCAGTCTACTGTACAGTGGAGGAAGAGTTCTGAAGGACACTGCAATCAAAGAAGCAAAGGACAGATCATTCACCAGAACTAAGAGTAACACTCACAAAATGCTGGAGGAACTCAGCAGGTCAGGTGGCATCTATGGAAATGAATAAACAGTCAACATCTTGGACCAAGATCCTTCATCAGGACTTAATCTGAATCTGAACTTTTTGGGTTCAGAACCAAAGAGCATGCTTTTAGGAACAAGCAGGAAGGAGCCAGCTAGGCCAAGAGTGAAAAATACCCAGAAGCCACAAGAACAGATTGGGCACCGGCAGAGAGCAAAGAGCAGAGAACACTACTCCCAGCAGCAAAAGGAATAGCTGGAACAAGTGGGTTAGGTTTGAAGCCGGGAGACCAGGTGAAGGGTCTCAGCCCAAAGCATCGACTATTTATTCCTCTGCATAGATGCTGCCTGGGTTCCTGCAGCATATTGTGTATTTTGCTCTGGATTTCCAGCATCTTCAGAATCTCTTGCATTTGCATGTTGATGTACAGCCTCGCAGTTCAATTGAATCTGCACAGTGGCCTGAGAACTGGAAACAAGAACGCCATTCAGCCCCTTGTCCATGCTCCACAACTCTATATGATCACGGCTAATCTTCTTTACCTGGCAACACCAAGCAGCACCAACCCCAATGATAAAATTATATCCATCTTTCCCTTGTGTAGACACAACAAAAAAGCTGCACAACCCTCTTGGCATCATTTACCTGACTGCATGAGCCCCGCCTGTTGATGTTATATTCTTTTGCTGAATTCTGGCTTCTTGTTAAGATGCATGTCCTGGCTGCCATTAAATCCCTCCACCTCCCCCCCCCCCACCCCACCCCAAAAGCCTACAGGGGCTCAGGCACAAGGCAGCTTGGTAATGATGTGCAGCTTACATGGTGGAGTGTGCAGGGTGGAGGATGCCTTTGGGGACCTGCGCATGCAGTCACTGATTATCGGCCATGGACCGGAATCCTGTCCGGTCTCTCACAGGACCACATTTGGGTCGTTTATACAGTCACTGTTTAAGCAACTGGGGGCAACGGTACACTCACAGCGTGGAGCTCAGCTTTCCACCAGTCAGCTTACGTGCCTATCGCCGTGCTTGTGAGAATAAAAGCAGACACTCAACAAGTCAGGCAGCATCTGTGAAGAGAGAAGCAGAGTTAACTTTTCAGGCTAATGACCTTTCATTACTTGTTCACTGTCCTAATGAACATTCCTAGTATTTTTTGTTTTTATTTCTGATTTCTGGAACCTACAGAGTTTTATTTTGCTCTTTTACAGTTACATTGCCAATCGTCTATTGTTTTGAAAGACCAAACACGTGAATAATAGTCCCAGAAAGGCAAAAGTCAGGAAAACTCAGTCCCATCTAATTAACTAAACATTTTCCGCACACACACAAACACGCCACATACACACTCTATGTAAGTCCAAATTATTAAACATGAGACGTCGTAATGTGAATCTGTGGAATTTGTTGCCACGGGCAGCAGTGGAGGCCAAGTCATTGGGTGTATTTAAGGCAGAGGTTGATAGGTATCTGAGTAGCCAGGGCATCAAAGGTTAGGTTGAAGGTGGGGGAGTGGGACTAAATGGGAGAATGGATCAGCTCTTGATAAAATGGTGGAGCAGACTCGATGGGCTGAATGGCCGACTTCTGCTCTTTTGTCTTATGGTCTTAACTGTTCATAATATATAAACAAGGACATGTACAGTTCTGTGCAAAAGTCTCAGACACATAAAAAATAACTCTGTAAAGTGAAGAAGCTTTCAAAAATAATGAACTGAAAAGTTTTGAAATATCAACAAATTTACTATAAAGAGCAGTGAACAGTAACAAATGAAATGAAATCAATATTTGGTGTGACCCCCCCCCCCCCCCGCTTTTAAAACTGCATCAATTCTCTTAGGTAAACTGTCATGCAGTTTTATAAGAAAATCAGCTGGTAGGTTGTTCCAAGCATCTTGGAGAACTTGCCACAATTCTTCTACAGACTTTGGCTGTCTTGTTTGCTTCTGTCTCTCCGTATCATCCCAGACAGCCTTGATGATGTTGAGATCAGGACTCGGTGGACGCCATACCATTTGTTACAGAACTCCTGCTCTTCTTTTTCACTGAAGTTCATGATGACCTTAGCCATGTGTTTCGAGTCATTGTCTTGCTGTAGAATGAAGCTGGGACTGATCAGACGCCTCCCTGATGGTATTATGTGATGGATGAGAATCCGCTTGTACTTCTCAGCAGAAATACCGCCCTGGAGCCACAGGAAAGCCCTGTCGTGCTTCACTATTGGTTGCAGACACTCATCCGTGTAGCACTCTGCTGCTCTTCCTCCTGCCTCCTGCTTGAGCCAAAAATTTCACATTTTAACTCGTCAGTCCAGAGCACTTGTTGCCAGTGTTCAGACCCCCAGTCCTGGCGTTTTTGTGTGTAGGTGAGTCTCTTGGCTTTGTCTCCACTTCGGAGGAATGGCTTTTTGGCAGCAACTCTTCCATGAAGACCACTTCTGACAAGACTCCTCCAGACTGCGGAGGTGTCTATGTCACTTCCAGTGGCTTTTCACAGCAGTGCTGGACTTCATCCAGTTTAGGAGGGACGTTAGTTTGATGTGTCTCTCAAATTCCGTGGCCAACCACTGCGTTTCTGATCCTCAACACTGCTTGTTTCTTTGTACTTCTTCAGAAGAGGTTGGACAGCACATCTTGAAGCTCCTGTCTGCCGTGAAATTTCTGCTGGGGGTGGGGGTACGTATGCATGTGGAGAAAATGTTTAGTTGATTAGATCGGGCTGAGCAAGGCGAGATCTGGCTGATGCAGAATGACCGCCTTGTGCTCACTCTTGTCATGGTGTAGGAATTGCTGATTTTAAGATTAAACTGTCATGTCTGCCACCCCCTCACCTATTAGCTTGGTTGTCCTTCGCCCAGTCTGATTCCATCTATACCTGTTTCTATTTCTGTTAATCAGTTTAGTTCATTCAACTCATAATGTCATTGATCATTAGCATCCTGTTTGTTAGCTTTGTTTAACTATGCACTGGGTTTATATACCCACAAAGTAATCAAGTTTTTAATTTGAAACTTCTTTCAAATTTTGTTAACTTTCTTTAACAAAATACAGAAATTTCTCTGTAACATTTAATTTTTAGGTAAATTAATATTTGGGAATCTAAAATTTGCTGTTTTCTATATAGGCATCCCTTAGTCTCATGAGACCATGGATTTGCGCCTAGGAAGGTTTCCAGGCCTGGGCAGGGTTGTACGGAAGACCGGCAGTTGCCCATGCTGCAAGTCTCCCCTCTCCACACCACCGATGTTGTCCAAGGGAAGGGCACTAGGACCCATACAGCTTGGCACCGGTGTCGTCACAGAGCAATGTGTGATTAAGTGCCTTGCTCAAGGACACAACACGCTGCCTCAGCCAAGGCTCGAACTCATGACCTTCAGATCACTAGACAAACGCCTTAACCACTTGGCCATGCGCCAACACAATTAGTGTGTCACCTCTCTTCTACTGACACACTAATATAGAAGTCAAAAAATAAACATTGAAAACAAAATGTATATAAAAAGTTTAAGGTGCACGGTACAGTATACCAACCGTATTATTCACTGTGATTAATGTGTTGATTGGTTCTCAACAAACTTGCAGCAGAGATGCCAGAGAATTCATCTTTCACTAACGTTATCAACACTTTCCTACTGAGTGAATTATTCACCAGTAGCCATTCTCAAGTGCCTTTAATATTGATTGTCTCTCTGAGGAGAATGTACAAAATTCTCCACATGGTTGAAGAATGGCTTTTTAATGCATATTTCAATAACCAAGTTATCCCTCAGAATGTTTGGATAGCAAGAGAGCTCTGCCCACAGCACAGTGAGAACTGAGTTAGCAGAGAGGGGATCGAGAGCTAAGGGGTTTTGTGGTGTGATAAGCACAAGTACAATCACAATTTGACAGATCAGCTTTAAATCCTGAGACAACAGTTCATCAGCATTACCAGAAAAAGGAAATGTCGTGCCTTGTGTGTGCTTTAACTGAAAATATTGACTTGTTTGTTTTGATGCCTGTATATTCACAGTAGGGCTTGCTTCAAGGTATCCTGTTAGACAGATATTTTCTGTTCAATTTATAACTAATTGCCAATTGGATCAATGGATATTTATTAACAGAACAAATCTCCAATGAACATTACACAGTATTTTCTATAATCCTGGTTATGTGCCCCTGTCATGGGCAGCTTGTTGCTTCAAGAATAGAAGGGAGCCAGAAACACGGAAATGCCATGGAGGATCCCACCCACACTGCTCACGGACTGCCTGTCCCGCTCCCTCCAGGGAAGAGGCTACACAGCCTCCATGCCAGGACCACCAGGCTCAAAAACAGTTACTTCCCCAAGCCATCGGGTTAATCAAAACCTCCACCCACTAACACACCCCTCTGCACCTCCCAACCACCACCACTTTATCACTTCTTGTCACTCACCTTACGTACAGACACTCCTGTACCTGGCATCACTTTATGGACATAGTCAGTCCATGTATGTAAGCTAATTTTATGTATTTATATTTATTGTTTTTTATTATTGTGTTCTTTAAGGTATCAGTGTTTTTTTTTTGCTACATCAGATCCGGAGTAACAATCATTTTGTTCTCCTTTACTCTTGTGTACTGACCAATGACAATAAACAATCTTGAATCTTAATCTTCAAGTTCAATTGTCAATCAATCGTACATAATATCCACGATTACAGCCAAATGAAAGAGCATTCCTCGAGGGCCAAAGTGCACAACACAGTACCAATTTAGAAAATCTGTAATCTTGTTTGTCCATGTCCCTCCTTTCCCTGCGTGCTGGGGAGTGTGGAGAACATGTGTACAGTATCTGCGTCTGCGTGACATAACTTCCGTCATAAAATCGCGTAGCACAGCAGGAGATCACTTGACCCACCTTTGCCTGTGCCTGCCCTTTGACAGGATTCTCCTTTCCCATTGTTGTCCCAAAGCTCTGTTTCAAATCCTTTATTATTGAATCAATGTCCAATTCTCCTTCCACAGAACACATGATCATCATAAAAATTCAGGACACAAAAGAGGGTTTTTAAAGATTAATAAAGAGCCAGTGGGAAGCTTTTTCCACCGAGGTTGGGTGAGATGAGAATTAGAGGTCATGGGTTAAGGGTGAAAGGTGAAATGTTTAAGGGAAACACGAGGGGGAGCTTCCTCACTCAGAGGGTGGTGAGAGTGTGGAATAAGCTGCCAGTGGAAGTTGTGGGTGTGAATTCAATTTCAACATTTAAGAGAAATTTGGATGGGAGGGGTATGGGGGGCTATGGTCCAGATGCAGTCGATGAAACTAGGCAGATTACTAGTTAGGCACGGACAGCCTGGGGGCAAAGGGCCTGTTTCTGTGCTGTGGTGCTCTGTGACTCCATGTTTTCTCCTCATTACCCTCTGACTTGGTAGTCGATTACCATTGTGCATTCCTCCCTGTCAGTTTCAGCTCCACACCTGATGATTCACCAGACTTTTTTGATTGTCTAGAATCCTCACTAGAATGGATTGTTATTTCCGACATGAGGCAACTTTTCCTCCCTTAAACCTGTTTCGTAGAAGCTGGAATTTAATCAGCTACACCTTTGTCACATCAGCCCCGAAATTTCATCTACAAGGAAGTAATGCTGAGTTTAACCTAGTTGCAATGCTCTCTCGCCGTCCCACTCTGCAGCAAAGTTGTGGTGTCAAGGTGTTTTTGTTCACTGTAGGAAGAAGTGTTCTGCTCCCTGGCAGTAGTTGGCAAGTCTAGAACCACCGGATCCCTCTATCTCACCAGTGTGAGTTCTACCATTGCCAAAAACAGCCAGAGACAATCTCCTCCTCCTACAGCAAGACGAGTGTCCTCCTGCGATTACTCCTGCTCTATAATTCTGTGGTAAAGAGATCCATGAAGTCATCCAGGCGCCCGGCTCGGTGGCAGATGGTTTGGAATTATAAATAATGGAACGTGACAAGAAAATCAATATTGGTGGTGCAGCTCAGTTACCAGTGAGGAAGAGAAAGCAAGGTCACGGAACACAAGGAGTACCTCACCAACATTAAGCAGACAGTAGCAGAGTGAGAACACAGATGTACAGGCGACATGATCACCGGGACCACAGACAGCAGGGACGATAATGAGGTAAAATATACATTGGCAGAATTTATTACACGATTTCCTCCTCAAACTAATATATCCACAATCCCCCAATTGTTCAAATCTTTCCACATTTTTCTATGACCTTCTGTTATCCTTTGATGGTTGCTTCTAGATTTCCCTCATTCTCTCTCTCTCTCTCTCTCTCAGTGGGGACATTTGTCCCAATGCACTGCCATGGCTGCTGAATTCTCTTCCCGGGTACGCTGTGTTGGCGCCGGAATGTGTGGCGACATTTGCAGACTGCCCTCGGCACGTCCTCAATTTGCATTGGTTATTGACACAAATGATGCATTCCACAGAATGTTTCGATGTACAGGTGATAAATAAATGAATCTGAAATCCAGACTATGGTGGTAGAAGTGCTTCCTTTTCCTATATTGGCACTACACATAATTGCTCAAAGGCCATGTACAAAAGCAAAAATGTGCTAGTGCCAAAATGGGCAAAGGAGATGTTCCTTTCATTTCTGCCATCCTAGCCCTTCTCCAAAGTGCCACCTGCACTTCCAGCCCGCTTAAGAACGTCGTGGGGTGGAGGATGTGTATCACACCATTGCCTCTTCAAGCATTCTTGCTGAACCAACGTACAGGCAGACATTAGGAAGATAGTTAAAAAGGAAAAATATTGTGTGTGTTGCTCTGGATTTCCAGCTTCTGTAGAATCTCTTATCTTTATTTATTGCCCATGATGCTTGGCTTGTTTGTTACTTGATGGGATTGTCCATAGTAAATAACTGATAGCACCTCGTTTATTGCAGTTATTTTTATTTAATTCAGAGATACAACATGGAATAAGCCCTATCAGCCCCATGAGCCGTCCTGCTAGCAACCCACCAATGTAACTCTAATTTAATCACAGGGCAGTTTACAATGACCTACTCAACAGTACATCTTTGGACTGTGGGAGGAAACCACAGCACCCTGAGGAAATCTGGACGTTTCACAGGGAGAATGTACCAACTCCTTCCAGACAGTGCCGGAATTGAACTCTGAATTCCAGAACGCCCCAAGCTGTAATAGCGTTGCACTAACCGCTACGCTATGTAGCGCCCTAAGATGGTTAAAAAGCAAAATATTGTGTGTGTTGCTCTGGATTTTCAGCGTCTGTAGAATCTCTTATCTTTATTTATTGCCCACAACGCTTGGCTTGTTTGTTACTTGTCAGTATTAAATAACTGATACCACCTCGTTTGCTTTCAGAATTTCTGTGCCATCTTTTAGAGTAGGGAAATCAAAAGCAGGGCTATACTGTCATGTACGACAATGTAAAATATGTAAAATGTAAACTCTGATTCTGCTGCAGCCTCAGTTTGAGAACTGTAGCCCAGTAGCAACCTCCATCTCTCCCAGCAACCTTCTAGGCAGGATCGCCATCAGTGTTCCACCACTGCTAAATTGAGGATCCATGGGATATTTATAACGTGTTAAGCAAGGTTCTCATAGGCTGTAAAAAGGAAAAAGAATTCCTTCCAATTGTCTGGAAATTTTGTAAAAAGCAAAGAGCAAAATATTTAATCTCATATCATTACCAACTGAAACTTGAACACATAGTTCTCTAGCTCAGGGGCAAGACTGCTGTCATTTGCCAAGTTCAACATGAGACAGAACTTCGACAGAAAATCAGGGAACTTCCAAATGTGCAAAGGCTTTGCGTAAGGAATCTGTCTGCGGTCGTCAGTGCTGAACACCTGTAAGAGTATTTATCAGCAGCTAAACCACCAGTACTTATCTCTGCATGTTCAGTTCCACTGAGACCAATGGAGACAAACTCCCTAGTCACGGGGAATGATTTTACTTTAAAATACTAAATAATTAAACAGAACCGTGTCCACAGGGATGCAGAACTATATTCATTATGGATTCAGCACGAGCAACACAAGGCAAATTTCTCCCATCTTTGCCAGAAACTTCTACAGCAAAGGTTCAGAAGCTATTCAAAATTCAAAAACAAAATTTCCTTTCAAAACCTGAAGTCAGGCTCAGAAATCTATGGCTGGATATCTTCTAAATATGTGGTATTCTTGACTTGAAAGACCTTGGTCTGTTCACAGTAGACAATGGACTGAACAATCTCTCGTGGAAGGGCTTAGCAAAGGACTTCGGTTGTTAAGAAGTTTTTATTTGTTCCTTGTGGTGTATCGGGTGGCATTTCTTTAGCATTTGCCTGGTTTTTACAAGGCTGAGTTGTTGACTCGACGCTTAATAGATTGGAAGTGCGCAGGGAGCCGGCCAGATTTGAACCTGAGATCACTTGCCTCAAAGCCTGGAGGAGATGCCAATACACCACCGGCCGGCGATTCAGTTTTAGAGATTTAGTTTGAAGAGCAAATGCAATATGAAGCTGATTTTGCTAGAATGAAGGGAAGTGGGAAGGTTTCTCAAGGCCTGATGAAATGGCTGTGTTGAAGAATGTGCATGCACAGTGTATCCAGTGTGTCCTTTGGTTTACTGGTCTACAGGCTTTCACAATGTAACGAAGAAACAGAGTGGGGAAAGTTTGGAGAGGCTCTATCTACATTCTGGGCTTTCTTAGTAGCAGTGCACTGAGGGGCTTGGTCTCTCTGATGGCGTTTTGCTAATGCTGGATTCACCTAACCTACACCTTCATGCACCAGCGCATCTTCCTTGAGAAAACAGCTGTTTTGGACTTGGATTCAATGGACCTGTCTCAACTGAGGAGTCAAACAAATAAAAACTTTAATACCCATGGATCGAGAACAAACCAGCACTTCAAACAGACAATATTATGCTTCATGGTACTGTAGTGGTTAGCACAATCACTTTACAACCACAGCGGTCGCCAGTCGGGAAGCAACTCTTGCTGCTGTGTGTCAGGAATTTGTACGTTCTCCCCACGACAGTGTGGCTTTCCTTCAGCTGCTCCACCTCCCTCCCGCGTCCCAAGGACGCACGTTTCGGGTTCATGAGTTGTGGACATCAACTTTGCCGTTGCAAGTGTGGTGACATTTGAGGGCTTTGCCACACCACAATCCTTTGGACCGTGTTGGTCATTGCGGCAAAGCAAAGTATTCCACTGTGCTCCGATGTTGGGTATACAGTATATGGGACAAGTAAAGCTAATCTTCATCTTTAAAAGAGGTTGTTGAAACATAAATTTATTAAATCAGAAACTGGTTTACTAAGGACATTGTTACTTTCCTCTGTGGACTCAGTAAATCAGCATTTTTTACAGGCCATCAACGTCCACATGTCAATCAATGCCTATGTGACATGCAGGACTGTACTACAGGATACCACTGCTGGCTGTCTACTGAGAACATCACAGCAAGAACAGGCCCTCTGACCCAACTAGTCCATGCCAAACTATTACTCTTCCTAGCCTGATTGACACACTCCTGGACCACAGCCCTCCATAATCCATCCCATCCTTGTACTTATCCAATTTCCTCCAATATACCTGGGTTAAAGAAGAGAAGTCCATCTTGGGTGCCTGATTTCAACTACCAACTATGCACTTATTCCAGTTAGAGCATAGCAAGCAAGCAGTAGCCTGCTCCCTATCCTAGTGGTCAAGGGTGGTTGGACAAGCCCCTGGGGAGCGCCGATGGGACTGATTTACCAGAATGGTGAACTCCATAAGGAGTGGAGGAGAGGAGATAAGCAAGGGAAGATGACATTGAAAAGTGTTGTAAGTATTATCAGTGGATAAACAGTTAACATCGACTGTTGCATTAATATTCCAGGTAAAGGGTGGTGATACACACCTTTTTAAATCAATGCATGCAGGCTACTAGAAGGATACATGAAGCATTTAGCTGTTATTATACTAAATGTAACTTTGAGGTATTTTCTCATTACTTCTAACGTGGGGAAGTTATGCAGGGTAATGCTTTTCCAACAGAAACACTTACCAGATGCCTCAGAGTGGAGAAATGTGGTCTCTCTCTTTCAGTGGGTTGAGTCAATTGGTAGCTATGGCGTGGGCCCGACCAGGTCTTGGCAGGATTTTCTGTCATTGCCTTTGGTTCTCCTTATTGGAACAGACCACTCCACCTCTTCAATGCAATTGATTTTCCAGTCCCTGGCTACATGTACAACAATTCTGTGGGCAGTAAGAAAACTGCTTGAATTTAGGTCTGGCCGCAGACTGTGCCTTCTGTGGTCCACGGGGCAACATCTGTACTGAGTACAGGTATTTTTGTCAGGGACAGGGGGAGAGGTTGGGTGGGGTTGTCAGGGAGGAATTGTCTGACAAGACTGAACACCCAGCTTCTGAAAACAGAGACTGCTTTGTGTGTTGTTTTCCTTCTCTATTTCTTCTCAAATGGACAGGCTCATGTTTAATAACAAAGATCAAATACATTGGAGAGAAAGATTAGAATTTCCTCTGCTGTTAGCAGCCATGGCCAGGCACTGAATGAAAGTCTGATTTTGCAAAACTGCTCAGCGCCCAGCACTTTGGAACGATCTGCTAAAAATAACATTTGAAAAAGTTGCTCTGATTTCATACTGAAGGTGATTGAAAATCTCTCCAACAGTGCTGCTGGTAATTCACAGGCAGAGGCCCACCTGTGCCATTTGCTTTTCAAGTTTTGTGTGGAGAGACAGCATGGTAACAAATCCTTCCGGCCCAGTGAGCCCACATCACCCGGTTACACCCACGGGACAATTAACCCGCTAATCTGTACGTGGGTGAAAACCAGAGCACCGAGAGGGAATGCACACGGTCACAGGGAAAACTTACAAACTCCTTACAGACAGCAGTGGGATTGACCCTGGGTTGCTGGTGATGTAACAGTGTTACGTTAATCGCTACACCACAGCGCCATGTCACAGTGTGTAATCTTAAACACAAAATAATCTGCAGATGCTGTTGTCAAAGGAACACTCTGTCCCTGTTGGGACTGCTTCGTCGAGCACCTCCACTCTGTCCGCCACAACAGACAGGATCTCCCAGCAGCCACCCACTTCAACTCTGCTTCCCACTCCCATTCAGATATGTCCATACATGGCCTCCTCTACTGCCATGATGAGGCTAAACTCAGGTTGGAGGAGCAACACCTCATATACCGTCTAGGTAGTCTCCAGCCCCTTGGTATGAACATAGAATTCTCCAACTTCCGGTAATTCCCTCCCGCTCCCTTCCTCTATCCCTATTTCACATCACCTCCCTCATAGTTCCACCTTCTTCTACTATTGTTTTCCTGCCAATCACCTCCCTGCTTCCCCTCCCCCACCCCTTTGTCTTTCAAATTACTGTTTTTTTCAACTACCAGCATTCTTCAAACCCTCCCCAAAGTTCTTCCTTCAGTCCTGACGAAGGGTTTCGGCCCGAAACGTCGACTAATCTTTTCAACTGATGCTGACTGACCTGCTGAGTTCCTCCAGCGCATTGTGAGTGTCACAGTGTGTAATCTCACTGGTGGTGAGGACAAGGATATTCGATTCCAGAAACAGACCAAAGTTGAAAACCTGCGGTCCAGTTAATCAATAGCTACTTGCGTTACTTACTTAATTCATTCAGAAGCCCTTGATAAAGACCATGGAATTAAAATAGATGGGACTTTGTGCAGAAGCCTTGCATCATTGTGTCAATTGTTCATGAGTAAATTTTAAAAGCTTTACGCATACAAACATTTATGAAGATGTTCTCTCTTCAGAGCAGAAAGCTCCATTAAAACCCATTTCAATGCACCCTTTACCTGGGCATTATAACAGGTGCAAGTTGGAGAAAGATGTTTCAACAGGTAATCTGAAATGCGGCTTTGCGAAGTGTTTTGTATGGTCCAGGTGTGATCTGGCGCCGACACAAGGGTTTTGCATATAGCAGGTGGGGTCTGCGTGCTGGCATTGTGGCATTTGGTTATTTCTCTGCTCCGTTTATGGCCCTATGGTAATTCACTGATTGTGTGTTGTCACAGTGAATTCTACCAGTGCCATACACAGAACAGGAGTCAGAGTCACCCCAAGCAATTCGGTCAAACTGAGAGCCCGTCTCACACTCCACTTTGTCCCATTGCAGGAGGGAAGTGCATTCAGCTTTGGCAGTGGCTGACATCAGTACTGCCACTTCAACCATTTACACACAGTAAGGAAAAGTACAATTCCTGTAACATATAACATTAGCTGCTGACACCAATCCTCAGAACTGGGCAATAACATTAACAGCAAATTACTCTGAGAACTGGAGCACTTAAGTAGAATTTCGGGAAGGTTTTTAAGGCAGGATTAATCCAGTTGAACAAGAAACTTGGAAGAGTGTAGCTGATGAATCGGTGACCTTTAACAGGAAAGTGTTTGCCAATGACACCAAGATACCAGGACCCACTGAGTTCACATTCCTTATAGGGCTCTTGGTCCTCCACAGGAACACACACACACGTACGTACCACTGGTCCTCCACTGGAACACACACACACACACACACACACACACACACACACACACACACACCACTGGTCTTCCACAGGAACACACACACACACACACACACACACACAAACACACACACACCACTGGTCCTTCACAGGAACACACACGCTCACGTACATATCCTTCCTTACGTTATAAGAGACACTGCTTGACCTAGACTGTGTCGTGCCCAGGCTCCAGTCTTCCCCACTGCTGTGTGCTGCTACTGTGGGGTCCTGGGAACCTGGTGTGAATCGTTCCAGCCGGTGACATGATAACAGGGTGGGAATCACCCCGCTGCCCTGTGCAGAGTCAGTAACTCCTGGATTTCCCCTCTTTGCTTATTCAACCCAGCACGTCTATATCGTCGCTCGGAGCCTCCAATCCCAATCTCCCACCGATTTTCCCATAACCTATGCTCTTTCACATGTCCATTTTCCCCACTCTGATTCTCCAACTACTGACCCACATACCAGTGTCTAGCTAACCCACCAGGCCACATGTCCCCGGGAGCTGCATGAAAAGCAGAGCACCTGGACCAAGCCCACGTGACCACAGGGAGAAAAGGAAGATCCGTCCCTCAATGCGTCTACTAACAACTAATGCAGCTATCCAAAACTTGACAGCAGAGTCTGCAACTAAATATCTGCAGTGCTCCTGAAAAGATACTGCCTGGCCAAAATAGAGGCTCTCCCAGTGGAGGAACCAGAGGCTGTCTAGTCCCCTCCCAGTATCCTCTGGACAGGGCTGGCAGCAATTGGCTACAAGAGACTATAGACGCTGGATTCTGAATTAACAGACAATCTGCTGGAGGAACTTAGATGGGCTTAACAAGGGCTGCAGTACATAAACAATTACTCTACGTTACGACAGGAAATACAAAGACTACGCCGTGCATAAAGACAGCAAAATAATGCGGCCGTGTTCGCGGCTTCATGAACTGCCCAGAAATGCCAGCACAACTAAGTAGGGTACATGGATGGCATAACATTGTGGGCCAAAGGGCCTGTAATGAGCAGTAAATTTCTATGTTCTAATTAATTGCTCAGAGCAGTGGAGAGGGCAGGGATTCATATCAGACACCCAGCAAAGGAGTGCTGTTAACAACTTGCCTCTCGTTAGAAAATGATCCTTTAGCTTTGATTCCACGAGCGTTCTCACTCCTGGATCAGCGTCCTCAGTGCTGAGCAGAGTACCAGTGTGGTGAGGAGACAAGTTTAATCTCAATGTACCGCAGAATGAAATCTGGCTATTAACCAGTGGTTTTAAATCAATGGGAAACTGTCAGAAACCGTGCTAGCCAAACATTGCATGATGGATTGTGGAAGTGCTTTAATACTGCTGTACATTATTCTGACCACGGACTGTTGATTCATGTATTTGCATTTGGAACATAAAGTTTGTAAGCCCTACCTGCAAAGAGACGTCGAGGTGGTGGAGGGAGTTTCACAGCAAAGATCAGTCCTCATTATTTATACTGTTTCACTGGAAAGGAAGAAGAGGGACATGACTGCAATCCAAGGGTGAACTGTTAAAATGTAAAACAGACAAAGACTATTTCTCTTGAATATGACTAAAGAACAGAATAAGTTCAAGAGCTTGAAGACTCATACAGCCAGATTTGGCAACAGCTTCTTTCCAACTGTGATAAGACTGCTGAACGGATCCTGACCCCGATCTGGGCCGTACCCTCCAACTATCCGGACCTGCCTCTCGGTTTTTTTGCACTACCTTACTTCCCATTTTTCTATTTTCTATTTATAATTTATAATTTAATTTTTTAATATTTACTAATTTTTACTATTTTTAATATTTAATATTTGTAATCCAGGGAGCGGGAAGCGCAGAATCAAATATCGCTGTGATGATTGTACGTTCTAGTATCAATTGTTTGGAGATTATCAATGGACAGTAGGTTCTTGAGATCTAAGATCATAACTTCCTGAAAATAGCAACTAAAGTTAGAGAAAAAGGCATTTGGCATGCTTTCCTTCGTAGGTCAGGGTATAAGTCTAAAGTTGGGATATCATGCTGCCGATATACAACCTATTGGTCAGAGTGCAATTGGAATATTGTGTAGCTTTAGAAAGAAATTCACCAAAATCTTGTCTGGAATAGAAGGCCTACTTATAAAGAAAAATTGGGTAGGTTGTGTTTATTCTCACCAGCCCCCTCAGTAGGAGGCTGAGCGATGACCTAATGGAGGTTTATGGGAGTATAAATAGGATAGAGTTCTTCCCCAGGTTAAGTTTTAAGGTGAAAGGTTGATCTTTCCGAGTGATCTGACAAGCACTTTTTTCCCCACAGTGGGTGGTGACTATAATTGAATGAACTGCAAGAGGAATTGGTACAGGCAGATTTAACGACATTTAAAAGGCAGTTAGACAGGTACTTGGATTGGAAAGGAGCAGAGGGACTGGGCGTAAAGTGGGTAAATGGGATTAGCATAGGTAGGAAGCGCAGCTGGCACTGTCAGGTCGGGCTGAAGGGCCTTTCTCTGTGCTAGATGGATCTATGACTCTGAGAGTCTAAATCTCAGATGAAGCCCTCCCATCCATGGGCAAAACAAAAGCAACCATTTCCAATAATTAATATCTCTTCCTAAAGAATGAATTAGATAAATATATGGACAGAATGGCGGTAAAACGTGATGGAGATATCTAAACAGAGACTGGATAGCTTGAGGGTTTGTGCTGCATGGCCAGTGAAATGCCAGCCGATTATTCCCTCTACTGGGATGGTTAATTCAAGTGGCAGAGAAATGCATGGCCATAATTGATTTGAGGAATTCTTGATGATGAAGGAATAAGTACTTAAATGGCATGTATGAAACCTTGGTGTGCCAACTTATGTGCCTTAGCACGTTTAGTCACAAGAGTTTCTCTAGATACTGGAAAGCACACAAAAACACCCCCCTCACCACCATTCCTTGTAGCTCTGATATGGGATCGTAAGGCAGCACCTGCTGAGTTCCTCTAGCTTCTTGTGGACATTTAAAGGAGTGGTGTAACTCCGCCATGGATGGTCCCAAACCCGGCTGCAAAAGGAGGAGGGCTGGACATGGGGCCAGCAACCCCATCCCATAAAAACCCAGAGCTACAAAATACCTACAGAAATCTAAAGACCCGGGCAGGTCAAAGTCCCACCACCGGGGACAGGAAGAATCTTCAGCTATTGGACCAACGACTGTCGAGCTACTGTTGGCGGCCTATGCCCCAGTAGGGGTGATGAGATGGGCTTAAAGGAAGAGACAGAAAGGAGTGACGTAAAGGAACCATAGCCTGCAGGAAGAGGGAGAAGTGAGGCAAGATCAGAAGAGGAGCTGCAAAAAGGAAAAGTTGGAAGGGAGCAAAGGTGAAGCTATTAACTGATTATAAAGTTACTATACCTCCAAGAGGACCACAACCTTGCTGTTGGGTTTGGGGCTTGCGTGCCTCAGTGACCCAGAGAGCTATATTGACCGGAGTCAGGGCTTTATGCTTTGGCTCTTGGTAGGGTCACCCATGCCAAACAGGTCAAAGGGTAGAGGTCAGACTAAGAGAGGTCCACCAGTCCTCCAGGTTCAGGGGTTCAGCTCAGGGCTAACAACCCTGACTGGTCAAACAAAATAGTACCGGAAACAGCAATGAAAAATCTTTCTACATCTGAGTGCAATGGTATTCCTGAGTCTCCACCCGGGACCTGCATGTCTGACAGTCGTGAAAACCAAAGAGGTACTGACATGATGAAGGACACTCTGAACACCACCAGGACGGAGGACCTTCATTGCTGTCCTAAACGCCAGCAGCTTAACGGACAGTCAGTAGTAAGTAAAGCTATCACAGCCAAGTTACAGTTTCAAAAATGTTACATGTAGCAAATAATCTTACAGAATGAACTGCACTGTAAATCATGTCTGGACACTGCTGTTGAGATTACTTAAGATAATGGAAGGAAGATGACAACCAACCATAAGGGTTAATAGTTGTGATATCCTTCCTGCTGATCAGGAATGGAATTGTTTGATATTTATCACTCACAGTACAATAGGATATACAATATGTGGTAGATCAGAGTGTAATGAAATTAAATACGTCACACACACACACACACACACACACACACATACACACAACCAGAAAAAAAATATCATTCCAACTATCACCATTCTTCCAAAATACACACCCCTATCACCTTTACTTATTCAATCCATTTCACTTGTTCACACTCCCCCTCCTAAAGGTCTCTGAAATAAATTGCTGGGTGTTATTAAACTGTACGGCCATTTGCATTTGTATACACCCAGTACTCAGACTGGTGGGAGCCTTGTAATGCAAAAGTGTTCACTGGGAGTATCTTATTCTGATTAAATAGTTACCAACAATAGTTTTTCAGTGTTTGTAACAGTAACATTGTTATGGTTAACACTTGTTCACTCAGAATAAAAGAGAAATACCACAGACAAAATGCTTTTTCTACATAATTTTCACACACTCTCCATTTGTAATACTGCTACCAGTGCCTACTCAGCTCTGAGAACCTCAGGATCCCCTACTGCACACAATTCCCAGAAGTCAGTGACACACATTCTGATCCACATAATAAATGCTACAGTTACAGACACTGAAACCCATTGTTGGTAAGTATTTAATAAGCATAAAAACATGGCAAGTCAGACATGCTTTAATCCAAGATCAGAAATGAGACCCACCTGATTAGAACTCCAGCCCTCTGATCATGTGACAAAATCAAGTGCTAGGTCACAGATTGACTTGGTCAAAGAGCCACAGATTGTTTTTGGGAAGCTGCTGTACACCAACAAGCAAGTGTCCTCCCTATCCTACCTCACCTTCTTATTCCAGCTTCTTCCCCCTTCCTGTCCAGTCCTAATGAAGGGTCTCCGCCCAAAACATCAACTCTTTATTCCTTTCCGCAGATGCTGTCTGACCTTCTGAGTTCATCCAGCACTTTGGGTGTGTTGCTTTGGACTTCAAGCAGCTGCAGATTGTTGTGTTTATCTCCCTCACTTCCTTCCTTTGTGGCTCTTACGTGTAATTCTCAGTGTGGGATTGTGGAATATGAGAGGGGGCTACACCAGAGATGCTTGTTCAGGAAAAGCCAACCAGCCTCTCTCTCCTGTTTCTCCCCACAATCCTGTACGTATTTCTGTTCAAATGCACACTTTATTGGGTACCACCTCTACCTAATAAAGTAGCCACTGAATGCAGGTCCATGGTCTTGTGTAGCCCATCCAGTTCAAGGCTCGACGTGTTGTGCATTCAGAGACGCTCTTCTGCACACCACTGTTGTACACGTGGTTATTTGAGTTACAGTCGCCCTCCTGTCAGCTTGAACCAGTCTGGCCATTCCCTTCTGACGTCTCTCATTAACAAGGCATTTTCACCCACAGAACTGCAGCTCACCAGATTTTTTTTTTGTTTTTTTTTGTTTTTCACACCATTCTCTAGACTCTAGAGACAGTTGTTCCTGAAAATCCCAGGAGATCAACAGATTTGGAGATACTGAAACCACCCTGTCTGACACCAACAATTAGTTAGACAATTACACAACAGTAGGAAAAAAATAGTCTGAAGCACTGATCAAAACACCAGAACTGTTTCATAGATGTCCGTCAGAGAAGAAATCTACCATTCTTACCTGGTCAGATCTGACCCAGTCTTTATGTGACCCCAGACCCATCAATCTGATAGCTTTCGTGAAGGCCAAGTATGCCAATCAGTTCAAGGCATTGAGGGATGCATTGGAAATCCTAACTTTGACAGTGATGCCTAGATTTTTAATATGAACTTATTTGTTCTGTCACCTACTGGGCACCGATTACTGTAGTCAGACTGAGTCAGAACCAATTCCCAAACCCAGTAATGCAATATTAACTGGTGAAAAGGTACATGTTTCTCTCTCTGTCTGTGAGATCAGAACCGTTAAAAGATTGCGTGAATGTGGGAGAAATTTACAGAGAGAAGATGAGCATGGCAATAAAGGGTCAAGAATGTGAAAAGGAAATGGTTCAACTTTGCCAAACTGGAACTGTGCTGAACGCTCACCAACAGGACATGAACTACACTCACATAATGGAGAGGGACGAAAGGCATTGGAGATAAGACTATAAGATAGAGGAGCAGAATTAGGCTGTTCAGCCCATTGAGTCTGCCCTGCCATTCCATCATGGCTGATTCTGGATCCCACTCAACCTCACACACTTGCCTCCTCGGCATATCCTTTGATGCCCTGACTGATCAACTTCTGCCTTAAATACACACACAGACTTGGTCTCCACCACAGTCTGTGGCAGGGCATTCCACAGATTCACTACTCTCGGGCTTTAAAAATATCCTCCTTACCTCTGTTCTAAAGGGTCACCCTTCAATTTTGAGGCTGTGCCCTCTAGTTCTGGATACCCCACCATAGAAAACATCCTCTCCACATCCACCTTATCTAGTCCTTTTAACATTCAGAAGGTTTCAACGAGATTCCCCCCACATTCTTCTAAATTCCAGTGAGTACAGGCCTAAAGCTGCCAAACGCTCCTCATATGTTAACCCCCTCGCTCCCAGAATCATCCTCGTAAACCTCCTCTCGACTCTCTCCAATGACAACACATCCTTTCTGAGATATGAGTCGCAAAACTGTTGACAAAATCCCAAATATGGCCTCACTAGTGTCTTATAAATTCTCAGAATTACCTCCTTGCTTTTATATTCTATTCCCTTTGAAATAAATACCAACATTGTATTTGCCTTCTTTACCACAGACTCAACCTGTAAATTTACCCTCTGGGGGTCTTGCATGGGGACTCCTAAGTCCCTCTGCATCTCTGATGTTTGAACCTTCTCCCCATTTAGAGATCTTGCACTGGGAGGAATTGACAGTATAGAGAGTGTCACCCTTGCCTGACTGTTGCCAGATCAGATCCAGGTAATAATCTGATATGTACTGATGAACACTCACTGGCTATTGGCATTTATTTTTGGATGTAAGTATATTACAAGTATTACATACACCTGTACACCAGCTCATTCATGCAAATATCCAATCAGCCAATCATGTGGCAGCAACTCAATGCATTAAACCATGCAGACATGGTCAAGAGGTTCAACTGTTGTTCAGACCAAACATCAGAATGGGGAAGAAACGTGATCTAAGTGACTTTGACCAGAGAATGAATATTGATGCCAGATGGGGTGGTTTGAGTATTTCAGAACCTGCTGATCTCCTGGCATTTTCATGAACAACAGCCTCTGGAGTTTACAGAGAATGGTGAAAAAAAAAACAATTAAAAAACTGTCATGGTCCGGTCCGTGAAATCCGCATTCCGGTTCACGGTCCGGTTCATCGATCCTTATTCCGGGTTTTCCTGTTTTACCTTGTTCCACTGGGTTCCTTAACTGAGGCACCTGATTCTCGTTTTGGGCTGGCACATAAAAACCTCTCAAACCAAGGATTCCTTGCTGGACTGTTCCCTTCCCCTCCCCATCTGAATCTCTGGCAGTTACTTTGGCAGTTTATCTCAGCAGTTACTTTGGCACTAATCTTCGTCTGTTACCTTCACCTGCTACCTTGCATTCAACCTCACCTGTGTCCTCACCTGTATCGCTGTCCAGTTCAACCGCCAGAGTGAGACCGGAGCCTTGCCATGCCACGATAAGGATGTTTAGTGTCCGTGTCAAAGAAGAGTCCCGGCCCTAGGTCCTGTTCCCAAGGAGGGGTCCTGGCTCTGTGTTCTGTGTACAAGTCCTGACCCTATGTCTATCCCCAAGGAGGGGTTCCGGCTCTGTGTTCCTGTGTTCCACAACCAAGTCCAGGCACTGTGTTCCAGCCCTGTCCAAGTCTGAGCTTCGTGTCCTCTTCCAGCCCAGGAGTTTCTCTTCCAGCCTGGTGCTGGAGATTCCTCATCCAGTGCTGGATCATCCCCATCTGAATCCTCGGCAGTCGTCCTGGCCCTGTGCTTCAAGGAGGAGTCCCAGCTCCGTATCCAAGAGCCTAACCAAGCCGAGTCCAAGAGCAGAGCCAAACCTGGTCCAAGAGCCTTGTCCTGCCCTGGAGTACCTCATCCTGTCCTGTAGCCATGTCCTGTCCTTGCCAAGATCCTAGTCCCGAGTCCTAGCCTAGACCCGGGTTCCGGTTCCAAGTCAAGACCAGCTTCCGGGTCCCTGTCCAGACTCCGGTTCCGGAGTTCCGAGTTCCTAGTCCAGGCTCCTTGTTCCTAGTTCCACGTCCGGGTCCCGTGCTTCTAGAACAAGTCCTGAATCCTAGTCTTGTCCAGAACCTGTGTCAATGTCCAGTATCATTTCTTCCCTTGCTTTCTTGACAAACCTAGTCCTGTTCCTAGTACTTCAGTGTCTGTGTCTTGATTTGGGTCCGCTCCCAACGCCCCCTTATGACAAAAACATCCAGTGAGTGGCAGTTCTGTGGGTGAAAATGCCTTGTTAATGAGAGAGGTTAGAGGAGAATGGCCAGACTGGTTCAAACTGACAGGATGGCAACAGTAACTCAAATAACCATGCATTATAGCAGTGGTGTGCAACAGAGCCTCTCTGAACACACAACACATTCCACAGACGTACATTTAGTGGCCACTTTGAGCTACAGAACATACCTAATGAGGTGACCACTGAGTTTGCTCTGCCTTTCGATCACAACTGACTTAATTTCCCTCTCATCCCCATTCTCCTGACTACTCCCTGTAACCTTTGACACCCTTACTAATCAAGAATGTACCAACCTTCACTTTGAATACACCCAATGATTTGGCCTCCACAGCCATCAGCGGCTATTGATTCCACAGATTCACCACCCTTTGGCTAAAGAAATTCCTCCTCATCTCTGTTCTATTCTGAGGCATTGCCCTCTGGTCCTAACACACCCACTATTAGAATCATCCTCTGCACATTCACTGTATCCTGGCCTTTCAATATTCAATAGGTTTCAATGAGATCCCCCCTCCTTCTTCTAAACTCCAATGTATATAGACCCAGAGCTATCAAACACTCCTCGTATCTCAACCTCTTCATTCCGGGGATAATTTTCATTAGCTCCCTTTTGGATTCCCTCTACAATGTTGTGAGATGACGAGTGGTATTTGTAGAGAATTTGAATTCTCACCAAGTGTGGATAAATCGTTCACAAGCTTGTGAGTGCTACTGGATGCTGTTGCTGTCCAGTAAAGCCCCGTCTTCTGGTTTCCTGGTACAACCGCTAAGACCTCAGTGGTCCCCAACCTTCTTATACCATGGAGAAATAGGGGTTGGGAACTCCTGCTAAAAGTATATGGATTGTAATACAACAAATGTACATTATATCCTAGTTCACAGTGATTACGGGCATGAGTTTAAAATGTTATATAATCTAATCGGTATCATATTTAATAAAGAATTAACTTTCGATAGCAGGCATACAGAAGCTGCAGTTAGAGGGTAAGATGCAATGATATCTATGGATTATGGATTTAATCTTAGAAGGTTATTTTTGGGAATTTTGTGGAAATGATCTACAAGCAATAAACATAAAGAAATATTTGTGAGATAGACAAGTCCCCAACCACCGGGTGTTGTTCCTTTCCGCACCGGGCGGTAACCTCGCCGTCTCTTTAGCGTTTTTGTCTGTTTTTTTTTACAAAGCCGAGTTGTTAGCTCGACGCTCAACCCAGCACAGATGGAAAGCGAGCAAGGAGCCGGCCGGATTGGAAACCGGCACCTCTCGCCTCGAAGTGGAGTGTGATCCGCACTACACCACTGGCCGGCTTAAACCAGTACATACCGGGTGTACGGCACCGGCAGTGTGCTACAGGCGTGGTAGGCGGGGAGAGAGGGCAATTGATATCGGCTAGGAACAGCGGTGGCTTATACCTCTCAAGAGGTGCACAGCGGTGCTGATAGTCAGATAAGCGCGACACAGGATGTAACTCCAGTGAGAGTGAATGGGTGAATTCAGGTAAACGACAAGGATGCACCGTAGTCACTAGAGGCTGATGGCCCACCCCTCACTGTCAGAGTAAGAAGGGCATATTTATTTGAGTTGTGATCTGTAGTTTCTGGAACAAATGCTGAGAGACATTTTTGCACAAGCTTTAAAATCTCTGATGAGAAATAAAAAAGTTGAAAATCTGGGTGTGACTGAACCAAGGGAAAAATTCTCCTAAACTCAACAACAGAGATCGGAAGGCAGAGGGTGAGTTGGAACCGCCATGAGAGCAAGGTCGAGAGAAGATTTCTCTTTTGGTCAAAGGCTCGCCGCAGCTCTGGGGGAGGAGGGAGAACGAGGAACTGCCCGACTCACCTCACCAATGGCGCGGTATGATGTAGCGCTCGCCTGCCACAGCAGATGACGAGCGCCCTGTTCTCAGAATCAGCAACGTGACTCCAAGCAAAAAAAAATCGGTGAAATCAGTAGACCCAAAACAGTAAAACGAAGTCCAAAGTTCAAAGAAAATTTATTATCAAAATGCATGTATATCGCCATATACTACCTTGAAGATTCACTTTCTCAGACCCAAATCATGAACGTGCTTTAATGGCGATGGGTACAAACTCAATGCCACGAGACCCAAGTACCAATGAAGTTGAATTTAGTCTCATGAGATAGAGTTAGCAGAGCTCTCGCTGTGAAATTCAATCTCAGGCGGTAAATTGGCGACGGGGAATTAGCCCGCGGAGGGAGGATCCACTCCAGGTTTAAGGTCAATAGTACGTTGGTGCTGTTTATGGGGATGAGCGCGTTGAGAATCAGCTCAGGTTTAGCACAATACGCAGTAATTGACTGATGAACTTGTGCCACCTTATTAAAATGAAGGGGCAGTCCTGAGTGGTCCGGGACTGCCGGTGGATGCGGATGATCGGAGCCCAGCCCGTATGGCGCAGAATGGGGTGGAGACGGACTGCACTGCGCCAAACAGCCCATTGGCTCGGCCCCATCTCCCTAAATAAAACTTTTATTTTCGACCTTGAAGTGTATTTGTCGCCGCCCGTTGCAAGAAAGAAAGTCAGGAATAAAACAAAAAGAAACGAGCCCGCCTCCCTCTTCTTACTAGTCATCTTGCCGGTCAGAATTTATCGTTGAATGATGAAGGGAAATGATTGGAATAAAATTAGCAAAGTGGGCGGGCTAGTTCTTCAGTTGAAGATTTGCAAGAAAAAAATTGTTCCGTCCTTTTGATACCAGACTCCTAACAACTTCGTATTTACATAATCCAAACCACAACTTTATTTCTATTGAAAACGATTTTTACAGGTGAACCCGGGGGTGGAAGTGCGAACAGATTCGGTGCCCTTCTGCTCTCAGTGGGTTAAATCAGCGGCCTGTCTCCTCTAAAAGTAGGAACTTTCTACGTAAACAAGCGAGGGGAAGGTAAACGATCCGGTTCCATTTTTAGAACTTTGTACGTCAGAGACCTGATTGTAAACACTTAAATAAACTTATCCTAATTCCAGGTGCAACCGTTTAATAAAATGATTTTTAAACAGATAAGGATCTGAGAGGCTGGAGCGCCAGGGCTTCCCCTCTGTTCAAGCTTTTGGATTCGTTTCTGGTGCGTTAGGTTCAGATTCAATTGGAAATATTAATCTCTCAAACAATAAGGGAGTAATCCGATGTCTCCGGATTAGCGAGGCCTATCTGCATGTCCCTAGATTTTAAATCTTTTTCTGTGCTTTAAATCCTCCCGGATTCCGGCGCCGTGCCTCTCATTCGCAGCTGTCTCACTCACTCATTAAGATCAAGCGTTTAACGAAATATTGAAATGGCAACAAACGGCGAAAAATTAAGGATTTCCTCTCCCTCACAACAGTAACAGACTAAAAGTTAAGCTGATATTTCGTGACGCCCTTTTTCGATTTCCAGCTAGAATCCTAACCGATAACCGCGCTGCGGTCAATGCACTGCTATTTTTATCGGCACTGGGATGCTTTCAACGGCGTACAGTATTTCATTTTGAGGGGCAACTCTCGCTTCTTTGAGCTGAAATCTAAAGGTCTCCTAAATTTAAGTAAATCTCCCTCAAAAGCTCATCTTTTTTAGAACCACGCTCCTAAACTGTGGAATTCAATACCTGAAACAGCAAGGGATGCAAACTCAGAAGACACGTTTAAACGCCAGCCCAAAGCCAATTTAATTAAGCTTGTTTTTAACTAACATCTTTTTGATTTTTTTCCCATGTTTGCACTTTCTCCCCTGTAACGCGCTTTGAAGTACATCGTCTGTGTGAAAAGTGCTCTATAAATAATTTATTATTATTCGTTAAATTATCCAAATTGGAAATTCGGTCGTTTTCTCCCAGAATGGTGTCGGTTTGTTTGTCAACATTAATATTTGAATTCGGCGTCCTTAAACTCAGCACCGGACAACAAAGGGGGGTGGGGTGTCGGATCCCAACTCTTCACTGGTGTAATCAGTCTGTGTGAGCTCCGGGGCCATCAAACCCCGGCGGAAATAAACAAGAAGTACGGGGGTGATGGGGACATCCTTTCAGAAATAACAATGTTGAGACCGGGGACAGTAGCATCCCTAGGACGATACATCACCCCTCTGCTACCTCCAGGAATAATTAAACAGACCTGGAACATCAACATTCTAACAAATTCTAACGAATATAATTAATGGAAAAACGAAATTCCAGGAATAACGAACAAAAGAATGAAAAGTAATTAAATAACTGAGAATTCGATTGCGAGGATGGTCCATGTTTGCTTTAGATATTGTTTCACGATGAAGTCGAGCGGGTTTCGATCTACACCTCGTTACTAAATAGCATCAGATTATCCATCTGTTGATTATTGGATTGGTTGCCGAATTCTAATTGCATGGCTGTCGTGTTCACTGAATGTATTTCAGTTGTCAGCACCAGCTCAGATTTTTTAAAGCATTGATAGGATCGGGAGAGAACGGAAAATATTTTTTTTAAAAAAAACAATCCCTTTTAGTTTATCCATGGACATCGCTGTCTCCATCTGTACCTCCCGACACACAAATGCACCTGTCGTCACTTCCATCTGTTCACCTGTCCCTTGCATTCACCTTTCTGTTTTTGCTGTCTCCGCCTATCTTTGGGTAAACCTCCCTTTGGTTAGTTAGTATTTGTACTTATCATTTCTCTTTACACAGTCTTTGTAAAACTTTTATCAATCTATCTAGCTACGTGCATCCGAAGATCCACTGTAATTTTAAAGTTGCGATTACAATAGAAGGTTACCATATATTTTGTTTATTCCTAACCACCACTATATAATATTTATTCAACTGGTTCGATATATATTCAGTGTGTCTACCCTTGAGTAGGCGGGGCGGCTCCTTCAATCTGTAATCTCTCTTTTTCTCCCTGTCTTTCTACTGTACTTGAAATAGCCCAGACATCTGGAGTAACATATTGACCAGAAAATGCCGCAGTATTGCGACATTTCTGCCCCTCCCCCAGAAACACGGCTATGTTTATGCGTGTTTGTGAGAGAGAGACAGGCAGCGCGCGTGTGTGCGTGAGAGAGGGGGGAGGGAGAGAGATAGAGGGAGAGGGAGAAAGAGAGGGAGAGGGAGAAAGAGAAAGAGAGGGGAGGGAGAGGGAGAGGGGGAGAGAGAGGGGGAGAGGGAGAGGGGAGAGAGAGGGGGGGAGAGAGGAGGGAGAGAGAGAGAGAGAGAGAGAGAGAGAGAGAGAGAGTTTGTTGAAAGGCGAAGTTCGGAAATGATTGATCTCCGACTGCAGGGATGCCTAAGTGATTTTTTTTCGACGCCCAAATGGCTCACTAAAGCGGCGCTAACTTGTCGCATTTCCTGATGTAATCGATCTCCTTAAACTGGGATCAGGGCGAGAGAAAGACAGAGAAAGGGAAAACTGGGGAAGGGAATTAAAGAAATGCAAAGAAGATAGATAAAGTCAAGGAAAGGGAAGTTGACAAAGAGAGAAAAAGGAATAAAAAAGACAAAACTGAGACAGAAGAGTCACACACACACACACACACACACACACACACCGGAAAGACGGAGGGTAAATAGAACGAAATCGATAGAAGGATAAACGAAAGCGCCCGGGCCAGACGTGGTCAGGGAAAGTTGTATTCCTTTCGACCGAAATAAAGCTGCAGAAAGACTCCGCAGCCAATGCATCTTGCTTAATGGAACAATTTTCGACATGTCATTGCTCCAGTCCGTTTATAAATTAACAGCTCTATTGTCCAGAGAAGTCAGAGAAGTTATTGCTTCTGTGGTATCTTTTCACGTACGCCTTTGAAAAATAAGGTTTACCGAATGTTTGTTAATAAAACGACTGTCTATTTCGTTCGGTATATTTTTCCAAACATATCTTTAAGCGGAAAAATGCCCACAGAATCTCTTGTAACGAGACGGAATTAAGCAAATTCACTCTAAAGGCATATTGTTGTCGCTATGAACGAATTGTAACCTTAAAACTACTGTATATGGAAACTACGGGACTAGTGGTTTATACAGTGAGTTAATTGAACACCATTACTATTTGATTGAGTGTAAAATGTATACGCATCTGTGCAAATACCTATATTCTATGTTTTTTTTAAATACCCCAATAAATTACAAGTCTGTCCGTGTTTAACTTCTTGATAATTCGTGTTCTCCGTGCGTCCACACCCTGATGCGCTATTGTTCTGCCCTGGTGCTGTATAGGATGGGTGGCGCAGGCGGGGAGTGGAAGTCTATTTAAACTAACAGCATTTTCTCCAGAAAGATTTGCAGCATATGATTAGAATGACGGCGGTATTTGACTGGACACGAACAGACAAAATCTGGTTGCCATTTTCTCCCTGTTCTTTTCCATCTTCGTGACATGTAAATATCGACAGTTTGACTGCTGCAGGAGAGGAATTCCGTAACTACACAGTAACCCCTCCCATTTACAGTATGTCTCAGGTCTTTGCCGAGATTCTAAAGCATCTGCTTAGAAAGGATTTCACTATTTTGCGGGCCCGCTTTCAATGGACTCAGTAGAAAGACCCTTGTACACTGAATGGGCTCCTGATGCAATATCATAAAGGCAAGGGAGGGGGTATATCGGAACCAGAAAAGGCCATTCAGCCTGATACTTCATCACAGCTGACCGGATAATTGCTTTGGTTCCCTGTCCCTGACCGAACAAAACCCTACTCAACCCAATTCTGAATAGTACCATTCCGTTTTATAGGAGAGAGTGCTGGATTCAACAATGAGCGCTTGGACCAGTCCCGTCCACAGAACAGGCATTTATACTTCGAGTAACACACACAAAATGCTGGAGGAACTCGGCAGCATCTACAGAGAGGAACGAGGAGTCGCCGTTTCGAACCGAGACCCTTCACCGGGACGCACTCTGTGTGTGTTGCTCTGGATTTCCAGCATCGTTAGAATCTCGTGTTTATTTGATACTTAGCTATCTATTTATTAACAAACGACAAGGCGCTATTGAATTATCTATAAACTGCATCATCAGATTAATGTTTTTTATACAGACTGGAATTAAAAACTATTACGGAAACAAGACGCTGCTTACCTTGTCAAATTTAAGAGGATGAAATTGATCACAAAAACAGAATGGCTCTCTGAGATTTTCCAATTCGTTTCTGTTTTCGTCTCGGCATTATTTGGCTGCAGTAACAGTTAATGTTCCTAAGCACGTGACTGGGACGTGCCCTCTCTCCTCTGACAACCGCAGTCCGAGTAACTTACAACTCACGGGGCTAAAAAAGAGGAAACATTTGACACAGAAATTAGGTTCGTGGCTCACCGGGGGCGTCTTTATTAATGCCCCCACATTATACGGCGTTACTCCAGCATTTACTCAGCTTGTAAGTGATCATGGGCACCCACCTCCCCCACCCCACCCCCGTAAAATATCTTCCAAAAGAAGAAAACGCAGCAAATAAACGGCGGCAAGAAATCAGACCAGATACCATGAACTTGTACCCTTGGAAAGCGCGACATGTGTTCAATGTTATGCAAAGATCTAAATCAGAATCTGTTTGATGGAAGTTAAGTTATTGTTTTTTTTTAGAAAAGGATTATCAGTTTTTAAAATATCTAGCACACGCCGATCAGGTCAGAGCGGCGGCAAAGGTCGTCCTGGTTAGTTTCCATTTACTCCCGCCCTCCCCGGGTCTGGGATGGCGTTTGATCACTCAACCGGCTGCATCTTGCTCGGGTTGTTCAACCACTTCCCACCTCTATTTATTTTCACAGAATATTACCAAAATAAGATACTGTTTCATTTTTATTTAATTTCGCAGGACAACGTTATAATAAATGCATTAAAACGGAGAATTTATTGCACAAGGAATGGGAAAGAATCATAGACGTGGCTGGTAATTCTCCGCGAAGTACTATTCATTGACTCTCTTTCACAATGTTGTTTTAATTTTGCTTTGAGTCTGATTCTCAGTTTTCCATGTTCGTATTATTTTAATCAACAGCACACGTTACACGTACGGATGCGCTCCCCCTTTAACCCGCATTTCGTGTTCAGCGGGAACTTGGGCAGTTTCGAGGTCAAATCATTGACCAGTGAAAACCATTTCGCCATTCTCCGGGTTCTGTTTTCCTCTCCTCGAATGCTGCTGGAGTCGTGGAATCTTCCCCAGTGCTCCTGTTCCTGTGAAAGATATGTGTTGGGGGCACAGTTGGACGGGGTGTGGTGCAGTTGTGAAAGGGTTAACCCCGCTTTTAAAAATCTCTTTGATGCCGCAAAGTGCGTCTTGATAATCTCATCGCGATGGACGACCCTTCAGGCATCTCTGCAGAGATTGACTTGTTATGGAAGAGGCTTGAGCGGGGTGGGGTGGGTCCGGGTGTAGGAATGAGCGGGGGAAGAGAAAGATACACTAACTGAAAGAGGTTTTAGATCGGATATCTGCCTCCTTCTCCAGTTACTCTGTGTCCCTGGTGGCAATGGCAAACGCCGTCCCCGCAACCGCCGCCCATCCTTTCTCCACCCCGCGTTCAATCTGAGATTGTATGCCGTTAAATTACATTCCATTCTATATCCATAAAAATCTAATCTATAGAACATTTCACTTAAATATTGCTGGTCCCATGTATGTATGCATTTTATGTCAACAAAGTGTGCAACGAAATATCCCTCAGCTGATTCCAAATGAGAATAAATACCCCTGGTTCAATGAACTCGCTTCTGTCGCTATTTGGTTCCATTATATCACAAAATAAGCGTTTATTAAATAAATGCATTTTCAAAGGCCTTGGCTCCTTCGCGAACCTGTTTTTATTTTAAACACCTGGCGAATCTCACGCATCATTCCTCGGTGAAGGGAAACAGGCGCCGAGTACCAGCGATGACTTCGCCCGTCCCGCCAGAAGCGCGAAAGCTTTTTAAGAACTAAACTGATCCAAAATCTCTAATGGACTACGGGGAGTGGGGAGTGGAGACAGACAGGTACGAAGAGGAATGTTTGATGGGGGGTGAGCAAAGGGACAGGTAGAGAGAGAAGGGAGAAGACCTAAAATATCAAAGCAATGAACGCTGCGAGGAGAAAGAGAGTAAACCGGCTTCGGTAGACAAACAGGACAGGGAGACAGCGACGAAGAAAACAACGATTGAAATTCACGTGCCCTCCAAGTATATAATTAATTCGGTGCCCCCATTTCATTCTTACAAATGACGGAGTAAAAAGATATATTTGGATAAGAAACACTGAGAATTGCACTAAAACGATCTGAAAGCATTTCCCACTTGTTTGAAAACGCTGTTTTCATTTACAACGTGACATAAGACAGTCAGAGGACTCAAAGATAAAATATTTCGGAGCCTTTGGAACTGACTGTGTACATGATTTAGTCAAAGTTATCACTGTTAACGTAGATATTTTAAAATGTATCAAGGTGATGGTTACCTTTTTAGCGAGCCTGCAGCTGGTCAGAGAGGAAAATTAAATTCCAAAATCCCCCACATTATGGGGATAATGCTAAAAACGTCTCTTCAATTTCTAGATTAGATTTCCAAAACTGAATTAAAATTTTTGATCAATTTCACAGCTTTCTATCATTTTAAATTATAATTTTATTGCTTCTTGCATCATGTAACTTCGCGAGTAAATCAGTATCTGGATGTAAATGTGTTATTTAAAGACTTGGTTTATGGACTTTTATGGCATAAGGCAGGTGATACGTGTTATTTTCTTTATGACAAAACGCACTGTCCGATGAACCACAGCGTTTTGGGGCGTGGGGATGGGGCTATTAATTGAGTTGGACCACATCTTATCCAACAGAGAGCGATGCTGGCGCGGCATTAAAGAATCTGTAGTCTGCACGCATCCTCACCAACCAACTCCCTATCAATTTAGCTGAAGTTGTGGCCTTTAAAATGGTTGAACTATTGTCTAACCAAAAGAGAACCTGGTCTTTAAAAAAACGACGAAGAAACGTTTTTGCTGCCTCAGCCTATCGCACAAAGTGTCTCATTGTCTCTGGAGTTTGAAATAACAAATAGTGCTTCATTGTTTAAAAAAAACACTGCGGCACCGTAACAGAAATACAGGTACAGATACCCCGAAGACCATCTCGGTAGACATTCAAATGAACTTTTAGGAGACAATTCCTTCAGTTATGCACCAATTAGTACTTTAAACCGTTACAAAATGCAAACGTACAAGTAGCGTGCTGTTTCAAAGCATTAATTCAAATTTAAAATGAATACTTCTAATATCAAGATCCAAATCGCCCTCGTTTAATTCAAGATAACCTGCTCGCTGGGTTTCTTCTTACTAAGGTTCTAATTTTTATCTGATTTGTAAATTTCAAATTGATACTTTTTACTTGGTAGTAAAACGATTCCGAATTAACAAGGCTTTGTGGATAGTTCAGTTAAATGGCGGAACCCGCTGCTTTTGATGTTATTGTAAAACTTCCCCTCCCCAAGAGAAAGCGGAGACGGCACTGGCTTGTGCGAACACATTGGACAGCATTGTTGAGTTATCTGCACCCCGCCGCTTGTTTTACACTTTAATAGAGGCTCCCTGTGACTTTACAATTTTATGCAGATTATCCGACTTTATTTCTCAAGGTGAGTAGAAAACCGGGGCAAGCATGGTGCGGCGGTCGGTGATGAGACCAGAAATTTGAAGCTTGTGCATTTATCATTTCCCCCCAAAAGGAGAATTTTAACGAAAATATGTGGAAGAATCTTTCTTCAACTAAATTACTAACTTCAAATTTTGGCGCCTAAAATTAGTTGCAAACGACTTGGTAGCAAACGTGAGAACGGCTCATAGAGATAAATCCTAACGAAGATTACGCAATTTAGCTTTAAAAAATCGTCAATAAAGTAGCCATAAATTTGGAAAACAAGCCAGTGAACATCCCGCTGCGGAAAAAAAAAACTGGGGCCTCAGTTTTATTCTGCCGTACGCTCGTTGGGACAATGGAGACTGAAGATTCGGGCAAACTGGTTCAGATCATTTTGTGCAGCCGCTCAAAATCTTTCGAAAATCCTCAACATAAGACTACAACATGCCCGCTGGAAAAGGTTAAAAGGAATTTCCACGATCTTTTCCCTAAAAGAGCCCATGGAAAGAAGCATGAAAGGTTCACTGTAGGTGCACTTACCTGAAATTCGCCGCAGGAGCTTCGCCATTTTACAGCTTCTCTTATTCTAGACCTGCAGTCGCTCCTGCCTCAGTGGGAGTTTTTTTAAACTACAGCAATACACTGGGTCTGTGCTATACTGCGGGTGCGGAGTAGCTGAGGGACGAAACGAGACCCATCTTCGGTTGCTACTGTTCCCAGATGCCGCTCAAAGAAAAAAAAATTCTGGGAGGACGTCCAAATAGGTATACATTCGTTTGAACTTCCACTGCGGCTCAAATCTGTAAAACCCTCCCCTCTCGACAGCCAGTAACCTGACTGCGTCCTGAATCTCCGCCAAGCCCGCTCAAACCCGGTATTCGTTTTGAGTCTTCCTATTTCATCCTCAACGATACACAAAGAACGGAGAGGCTCAGAGCGACCTGACTTCCGTGATATTGATCACAACTTAGCACAACCGTCTGTCTTACCTACTGTCTCTTACATTCCGCTTTCTCGTGCCCCTGTTATTGATAATTAATCATTTCTTTCTCAGTTTTTCCAACACCCTGTTTCGCTCGCGTGTCCACCCATCCTTCATTATCTCATTCTCCCTCTCCTCGCTATTCCTCTCTCTCGCCATTTTCCATCTCTCTTTTCTATCTGTCTGTCCCTGTCTTCCTCTTCCTCTAAACACGGAGCCAGACGGTGCCCGAAGTAGATTTCCTGTGCTAAAACTGTAAGCATCTTACCCCTGCTGGTAATCTTATCTCAGCCTCTCGCCAAAGTCACCCACTCTGCCCAGGTGAGCGTTAAGGTGGTTTACAAGTGATTCAAACTCACCTTAAGAACCAGAAGCGCATACCATTCGCATCAATTAGCCCGGATCTACCATCAGATGTGGACGGCGAAGGGAGGAGTTATGTTGGGGGTGGGGGCTGTGTCTGGGAAGGCAGAGAGCTTTGCGAGGCCTGTGGCTGCTGTGTGAGTTTGAGAGGACAGGAGAAGGGAAGACAGAGAGCCTATGTTAATGAGAGCGCTGTCTGTTCCAGGAGATCCTTTGGTTTGAACGGATTGCTGCGTTCTGACTGGTTGGGGAAGTTGTGCTGTCAGAGCCGCGCCGAGGGATCAATTCCCTCCAGACACACCTTCCTGCTTCATGCCGCAGGGCCTTCGGATCAATGTCGACGGCTAAAACCCTGCCGAGCCTACGGTCCTGCACCTCGCCTCTCTCGAGTCACCGTACCTGGCTGTCCACTACCGTTCAAAACCCCTCCACCCTCAGGGAATGCTGAGTCTCTTTCTCTCTGGCGGAGAAAAGACGGCGTTCTCTCCCAACACACCCCGCACGTCTCTGACGAGTGGAGAGAGGGAATACCTGGTTCACATCCCGAAAGTTACATTTCTGCAGTGCGGATACGCCGTTTAACACCCCCCCCCCCCCCCCGGACACCTATCAGCGCCGCACACGGCCTCTGAGCCCACTGCGTTATCGCCGCGTTCAAGCCTGACCCTCTCCTCTCGCACAGATGTTTCTTTTCTCAATCTGCTCGCCAGTTTAGTCTTCACTGTTGTGTTTTACAAGGGTTTGAGTTTCTTCCCATCTCCTCTCACCGAACACTTTAGTTTCGTTCTCGCTGTTACATCACAATATCATGCTGCTCCTCGTCCACTATTAATCTGCATATCCGTCCTCCCGTTTTAATTCATTGCTACCAAGAACTGTTTATTGTTATATAGCTGCACCCCACCTCAACACACACACAAACACACACACACACACACACACACACACACACACACACACACACACACACACACAGTGTTCACCTGTTAGATACATTGCCTCCTGTATGAAAAGGAAACCTTTTGTAGACATTATTAAGTGACCAGTCTTCAATCTACTGGCCATTTACCACTAATGCAGGGTATTTCCCAAAGACTACAGTAACCTCTCTGTCCGTCCCAAAAAGATAAAAACACAAGCGATTCTACAAATCAAGAGTAACACACACAAGATACTGGCGGAGCTCAGCAGACCGGGCTGCATCTGCGGAAATGAATAAACAGTCGACGTTTCTGGCCGAGACCGTTCATCAGGACGGAAAAGATTGTACACAACTCAATCCTTAGAGCCATCATGCAGGCGAAATAAGCAGTTAGAAAATCAAAACGCACATAGAAGGGATTTGAGTGCAGGAATAAAGTTGACTACAGTAAAATATAGGACTGGCACAAGACCACACCTGGGGTGTCGTGTACAGTTTGGACTCTCAAACCCTCTTACCTTCATGCCACAGAGGTTCTCGAAACTGGTTCCAGTATTTGTCATATGACGAGACACTGAGCAGAATAAATTTTGCGTTCTTAATACTTTAGAAGAATAAAAAGATGATTTTGTTGAAACGCGTAAAATGTTTCATTGTTCAACAAGCGGGGGGGCAGGTGGGGGGCTGGCCGTTTTGGTCTGGGGTGAGACAACACTTCTTCACTCGGAGGCTGGTGAATTTTTGGAAGTCTCAGGCCCGGTGGAGTGCCAGGCTCGTTCAACGAGTTCATACAAAACAGCGATCAGTGGATTTCGGGATATTAGGGCAACCGAGGGATATCAGGACAGTGCAGGAGAATGGCGGTGGATCAGCTAGCATGTAAATGAATGGTGGAGCAGGCTCAGAGGGCCGAGTGGCCATCTCCTTCTATCCCTTTGCAAATTGCATCTGTGACTTTTTAATCTTATTTTATCAGTTTTCTGCTCAATTTGAATATTCACAAGCTGCCCCTTTGCAATGAATGGCCTCCTTCCTGTTCTTTTTAGTGGGGTTCATGTGTGGTTAAGTCTTTTATCAGAATGGGGAAGAAATGTGACCAGTGACCGAAACCATGGAATGATTGTTGGTTGATTGTTGGTGTCAGACGGGGTCACACACACACACACACACACACACACACACACCCACACAAACACACACATACACACACACACACACACACACACACACACACACACACACACATACACCCACACATACACACACACACACACACACAGACACACACAGACACACACACACATATATTTCTATGTATAAAAGCACATATATGCATGTATTTGTCTCACCATGTATAGCCTGTGTCTCAATGAATATATTTGTGAATATGGTCTTTCTTGTCACAAAGTCACAGAAAGATGACAATGGAAACTAGCCTTTGGCCCGTCAAGTCTGCACTTAATTTAACACTAAACTTCCCCAACCCATTTTATATTCCCCAACAACACCCTCATATTT
Source organism: Mobula hypostoma (assembly GCF_963921235.1). Classification (NCBI taxonomy): domain Eukaryota; kingdom Metazoa; phylum Chordata; class Chondrichthyes; order Myliobatiformes; family Myliobatidae; genus Mobula; species Mobula hypostoma. The sequence goes on along the minus strand of NC_086116.1, from coordinate 58,156,427 downwards.
ATAACTGATTACACACCGGAGGTAATTTACCGTAGTCAGTTATCTATCAAGCCAGATATTTTTGGGATGTGGGAAGGAACCAGACCATCCAGAGGAAGTGCAAAACGACATGCAGACTCCACACGACCAGCACTGGAGGTTAGGATTCAACCAGGTAACTGGTGCTGTGAATCAGTCCCTCCACCGGGTGTGTTGCCCCTTGTGTATGAATATATTCTTCTGCATATACGTACGTGTATCATTGTCAGCAGGCATTCAGAAGATGCTGCAAATCCAGAGTATCACACACAAAGTGCTGCAGGAACTCCAGCAGCATCTACGGAAAGGAATAAACAGTTGACATTTTGGGCCGAGATGTCAACAGAAGGACACAAGACATTGGTTCAGGAAAAGGTCATTCAGCCCATTAAGCACGTGCCACCATTTTACCAGATCATGGATGAGTTTCTACCTCAAAAGCATTGACCTTCCCCATGCCCACGTCCCCTGAGTAAGCAGAAAATTATTGGTCTCGGTTTTGAACACTGTCAATGACTGGGTTGCCACAACCCTCTGGAGTAAAGAATTGCAAAGACTTACCTCCCTTTGGGTGAAGATATTCCACCTCACCTGTCCCCTGTTTTGAAACAATGAGCCCTAGTTCTAAACTGCTCAGCCAGGGGGAACATTCTTCCAAAGTAACACACACAAAATGCTGGAGGAACTCAGTAAGTTAGGCAGCACCTGTGGAGAGAAATAGAGTCAATGGCTCAGGCCAAGATCCTTTATCAGGGCATTCATCCTGCATCCGTCCTCATGAGCCCTCTAGGAATTTAGACCTCTGTCTTTCCTCTAAAAATTTCATACGTTTGAATTAGGTCACATTTTGTTCCTCTTTCCTCCAGAGAATAGAGGCCCAGTCAATTGCATCTCCCCAAATATGCTGGACCTGTTGTCCTAAGAACCTGTCAGTTGAAGCTTTACAGAACTCTATCTATAGCAAGGATATCTTTTTTTTTAAGTAAGGAGGCCAAGTTTGTGCTCAATTAGTTTAGTACCCCCAGGGATCTATTTTGTAAGGAATGCAAGCACAACATAGGAGTGTTGCAACAATAAAGTACAGTGTGTGTATTTGTACCTTTGTAAGTGGTTTCATCTCCATATAAATGTGCATATGAGTCTTTTGTGAGCCTCTGCATTTAATATCTCTGTAAATGAGTGCAAGGTCTATGTGTCTTTCTGTATTTGTATATATCTCTATATACTCGTGGGTCTCTGTGACTGAACATATCAGCGTGTATCTTTGAATATCTGCACCAGTATTTTCGAATATCTGTGAATGTATCTCTTCCAATTTGCACAGCAATCCTCCGTATACCAGTGAGCATATATAAATGGCAGCAACAGTCATTTCACGGTCAAAATCACTTAGATCACATTTCTCCCCCATTCTGATGTTTAGTCTGAACAACAACTGAACCTCTTGACTATATCTGAGCGCTTTTATGCATTGAATTGCCGCCACATGATTGACTGATTAGATATTTGCATTAACGAGCAGGTGTACAGGTGTGCCCAGTGTACCTAATAAAGTGGCACTGAGTGTATTTATATATTTACAAAAGCATGCTCACAGTCCAAAAATCAAAAGATCTGCTGCAGGCCAATTCCTTTCCTGATACACGTAAATTGTTATATATGCCGTGCAAATAATTATATTCATGAATATTACATACATTGTAAATTGTTATAAATGCAATGTAATTTGTAATGGTGTATCATGTAACATGCACAGTATAGGGGAAGTAAATTGCATGTAAGAGTGTTACAAGTACGGTGGAAGTTACCAGACAGAGAAAGTACGAAATATATGCCCAATGTAAAAGCATTACAAAAGTAGAATAGAAGTGTCAGCCAACAAAAGGAGTGTTGCAGGCACATCCTACAGGTGCCACATAACATAAGAATTTCACCAGCACAGTGTAAAGAACATAAAGGGATGTAAGCACAATCTAAAGTCCTACAAGCTCAGTGTAAGGCATATTAAAGCATTGTGTGATCACCTTATGGGTTGTGTGTGAGTTTTCTGTACTGTGTTATGCACCTTGGTCCGGAGGAACATTGTTTCATTAGCTGGTAAACATGGATATGGCTTAATAGACTTGAATTTGACTTGAATAGAATAGTGTAGGTGTTACAAAATATAGCACAAGAATGTTACAAGCACATTGAAGCAAGCTAGGCAAAGTCTATGTGTTAATGTATTAGGTAAATTATTACAACGCAATATAAGAAATGGAGGCACAGTATAAGAAATCGAAGCACAATGTAAGAATGTTTTGTGCACCAGATACAGGTACAGTGTGTTCAACATAGGAGTGATACCATGACAGTCTAATGGTGTTGCAAACATGGTATGCTTAAGCACAATGTAAGAGTTTTACAAGCAAAGTGCAAGATTGGTACAAGTACTGTGCAAGAGAATTACAAACATAGTTCAAAGACCATTCCAAGTGGAGTGGAAGTGGGTGAAAGCATGGTGTGAGTGGTGTAGGAATGTGAATGTGAAAGTTTCACACAATGTATGAAACTGTAAAGTACCATGTATGGAATGTATTCACAATGTAAGAGTGTCACGTGCTCTGTGCAAAATGTTCTAAAAGCACTCTTTAGGAGCATTACAAATGGTCTCACCTCTTCTCCTCACAGGTGTATCATCTCCCCCGGATGCCCCTCCTTCTTCCCTTTCTCCACACAGTCCACTTTCCTCTCCTGTCAGATTCCTTCTTCTCCAGCCCCTTACCTTTGCTACCCATCTGGCTTCGCCTATCACCTTCCAGCTTGTCCCCCTTCCCCTCCCTCCACCTTTTTTATTTTGGCATCTTCCCTCTTCCTTTCCTTTCTGATGAAGGATCTCAGCCCAAAACACAAAACTGTTTATTCATTTTGATAGATGTTGCTTGGCCCGTCGAGTTCCTCCAGCATTTTGTCTCTGTTGAACATGGTATATGGACTGCTACAGATATAATGTAGGGGAGTTATAAACAGAATGTACAGGAGCATTACAAGCACAGTGCAAAGAGTACTACAGGCTTCTTCAAGATGGGTAAGAGAATGATTCCAGTCTTAGGAGAATCACTATGAACCTGTGGTATGTGGAAGAGTAGCATTTTGTTCCTTATAGGAAATTAGTGCATCAGTTAAATTCTCCATGGTCACTTCATGTCAAGTCTAGTTGAGTTTATTGTCATGTGCACAAGTATGGTGAGGTGCAAATACAATGAAAATCTTGTTTACAATTCATTACAGGCACATGGGTTCAGACCACTCACAGAACATCAATTATACCAGACATTGGAGCAAAATAAAACCTGCAAGACAAAACGTTAGTGCAAAAGAAACACAATCAAAGGCAAGTCCACGACGATCCTTGGTGTGACAGTGTTTCTCTTTGCAAGGGTTTAAGAAGAATTTAAATATGTAATTTAGATCATCTAATATATTTTGTGCAGATTGTTTTAAGCAAATTCATTGTACGAGTGATATGATTTGTATTTGATTTTCTGTTCCAATGAATGCAGGTTGTCACAGGGTAAACTCTGTACACTTCTGTTTGTGACCAGCTCAATTTCAAACAGCACATACTGGGCATTAAAGCCAAGACAACTCCTTTTAAAAATGGAGCCAGTGCGTAGTATTAATCAAGGGGATGTAAAGGGCGGTTTTACTGACACAGGAGAGAAGAGCAACTGAAATTTCTCCTGCAAATATTTAGAAAAATTAAAGACTGATCTCCAATTGTTGAACAAAAGGAAAGGGTTAGAGTTTGTTTACATTCAATACAAATCAGCAGCCCTTTAATAAACCAGTTATTGTCCCTTTAATAAACCAGTCTGAAGCAACTTTCTCTGCTCCCTGTCCAGGTTGTATCAGGTTACATTTCTGTTCACACAACTCTACATTTTGGCCATGAACAGATTCATCAATGTTGTCTGATATTTAATTCCCAACTCCCTGTCCATAAACCAGATTGGATCCAGTTCCTCACTCCCCGTGCATAAACCAAATTGGATCCAGTTCCTCACTCCCTGTGCATAAACCAGATTGGATCCAGTTCCCCACTCCCTGTCCATAAACCAGATTGGATCCAGTTCCCCACTCCTTGTAGGCAGGAGAAACCTGTTCCCTTTAAAATAGACAAACTCTGGACAACTTCAATCATATCCGGTCAGAATATTGAATTCGATGAAATTGACGCAGAAAATTAATCCGGCTTAATTTTGCAAATATATGCATCAATTCAGATTGCTTAGAGCGTACTTGGCTGCCGTGTACCAGAGGTAGGTAGAAATTAAAAAGCTTCCATTGACACTCTCGCTACTTCTTTCAACACAGGATGTGTAAACGCAACTCACAAAAGACTCGTTGGTTTGAAGTTCAGAACTCTTCCTCCCCTCCCACCCCCACCATCTCTTCCCGGCCTCCGGATGCTCAAAACCCTTAAATTCCGTGGTACCTGTCCCGTCCAGCTGGCAGGTCCTTCTCTCCTTTGAACATGACGGCGTGCGCCAGGTTTCTCCGCTCCACGAACCGAATCGAACGACCACCGACTCCAGCCATCGTCTTCGCTCTTTCAGAGCTGGGCAGCAAAACAAGTAACAGCGAGGGAAGGCTGATGAGAGACGGGAGGCCGGCGAGTGTGGAGCCGCGGTCTTTCTCACTGCCCACTTGGCACTGCCTTTATACCATTTGACGACCCGAATTACCCTGGGGTCATTCGGCTAGTTTTCCGTCCTCTCATTTACCTGCTGTTCACAATTAGAAAGATACGATTAGAAGCGGCTTCTTCCATATTTTATAAACTATCTGAACCTGATCCTCTTTCAATATCTTCAATCTCCCTCAACCCGCCCCTCCCCCTTTCTCGAGCTCTTCCCCCCCACCCCATCTTCAACAACCCGTGCACAAGCACATTGAAAATGAAACCAACCAGAACCTTTTGTTTCCCTCCCACACGTGTTAAACCCGATCCCAGAAATACAAGAAAATCGACTCGTCTGAACCGGGGCCAAGACTGAAACCTTAGCCACAGCCGGCCTCTCAAAAGGAGGAGGCCGAAGACTGGGGCTCTGGCGGCTGCTGAATATTTAACATCGGCGGATTAAACTACATGCTGCAGCGACAGGCTCCATCTGACGCCCCCGCCCACGCCAGGTGTAACAGCAGCTCACCTGTGCGATGTGGAGGCGGCTCTGTCCCTGCAACCGAAGCCCGGGGGAAGAATAAGGATGCGCGGGGTTAAATGCGGTTTAGGGTGGCTACACTGGCCGGGCAGCAGGATTTTATTTTTCCATGTGTACACACTTTATATTTCCAAGGACATTGCAGTCATTTTGGCTTGCACTGTATCACTTTGAGAAAATTACTTCGCTGCTGTGAAGAGTAGCGCAAAGGCAACCCGGTGGTCAGGCATTGATGTAAGGGCGGAAAGGGAAAATTAAAGAGGGATATTATATAACGTTGAGTTAAAACTGACCATCACAAGCGTGGAAATTTAAATACAGTCTCGGCTAGGGAGATGTTAGTGTTTACGGCTCTCTGACCGTGTCCGTATTTGTTTCTACATAAGGGCGTCCATAGAGGAGGCTCACGAGAATGATCCCGGGAATGAAAGGGTTAACGCATGAGGAGCGTTTGATGGCTCTGGGCCTGTTCTCGCTGGTGTTTTAGAGAATGAGGGGGAACTCATTGAAACCAAACAAATATTGAAAGGAGCAACACACTTAAAAGTTGCTGGTGAACGCAGCAGGCCAGGCAGCATCTCTAGGAAGAGGTACAGTCGACGTTTCAGGCCGAGACCCTTTGTCAGGACTAACTGTTGATATTGAAAGGTCTAGTTAGAGTGGACGTGGAGAGGACATCCCCTGTAGTGGTGTGTGTGTGTGTGTGGGGGGGGGGGGGGTTCTGGAGTTGCAGTATGCTGACGACTGTGCTCTTGTGGCCCATACTCCGGAGGATCTTCAGACTGTCCTTGCTGTGGCGGTGAGAGCATACAGCAGGATGGGGCTGACTGTCAATACCACCGAGACAGAAGTGGTTTGCCAATGGAGCACCAGTGTCCCACCCACTCTACCTGCCTTCACTGTTGGTGATGAAAAGCTG